>NC_045988.1:25680074-26402657 GCF_010909765.2 Amblyraja radiata
TGCTGAAGGTTATTTTGTGTCAGTGCAGCATCCTTGAGCCATCGTAGTGCTTCCACAGTGTACACAGTGACACGGTCTGAATGAACCAATTCACACGACATACCACCCGCCACTGTATGAGATTTTCGTTGCGTGATGTTCTGATCTGAGCCGTCATTAAGAGGCGGTCTGGGCCTCACGTGAAAGTCAGATTCCGTGCAGGTCAAACGCCAAAGCGCAAAAGATGGTTCTCAATTGTACAGCGGCAAAAAAGGTTTCATACAATTGAAAGAGTCACGAGTCAAGAGAGTTTTATTGTCATATGCCCCAGATAGGATAATGAAATTCTTACTTGCTGCAGCACAACAGAATATGTAAACATAATACATAACGGGAGGGAAGAAAGAGAAGAAAAAGTTCAGTGTGTGTATATACACATGCACACATACTCAATAAATAAACAAATATAGTCCTGGCAAAATGGGTTAGGAGTTGATTATAAGGTTTGATTAGTATGAGTGTCAGGAGTTATGGGGAGAAGGCAGGAGAATGGGCAGAGTAGACTTGATGGGCCAAATTGGCCTAATTCTGCTCATAACACTAAAAAATAAATAAATAATAAGATGGCAATGAAAAAGAGATTAGAATCATTTTCTATTATAAAACCTATTCGCAAACCAAATTCCTGAAAGAACAAAACTTTCTATTGAATTTGTAAAAACCCTTACAGAAACCAAATGCTGTTTACCACAGATACACTGGCAGGACCAGCTTCGGGAACAAGACCAAACAGATGCGACTTACCCAAGGAACATGTTCCAGAGGATGGCAAAGAGAGAGAGGGTCAGTGTTGCATAGACTAAGTGAGCACATCTGTGCTTCCCCCAACCTGAGAACAACAGTGAAAGAAACACATTAGACAGCACTGCTATACACTGTCATCTCACACAGTCAGAGACAAGCCTTGAACAGAAGCCATGACACTTCAGCCATTACTTTACATTGCAGGAGAGATATATCTCCTCGCTGGTGGTTATATTTTTATAGATAGGGCGCGGCAACAGGCCCATTGGCCCACCGAGTCCGCTCCGACCAGCGATCCCACACTATCCTACTCACTAAGGATTAGTGATCCTCACACACTAACGCTCTCCTACACACACTAGGGACAACTTAAAATCTTTACCAAAGCCAACTAACCTACAAACCTATAATTTTTGGGATGTGGGAGGAAACCGGAGCACCTGGAGAAAACCCACGCGGTCACAGGGAGAATACGCAAACTCCCCACAGACAGCACCCATGGTCAGGTTCGAACCCTGATCTCTGGCACTGTAAGGCAGCAACTCTACCTCTGCGCCGCCATGCCATTCCTTCTGGTTGGAGAGGCAGAGAAGACGAGCAGTTGGAGGCCTGGGTAGGAGATGACATTTGGCTGACTGGAGGCTGGGGTCTTACAGAGGGTTTGGGTGATGGACTGAGAGGCAGTGGTGAGGGCTCTGGTCAAATGAGGGAAGCTGGGACAATCAGGAATCAAGGCTAGTGTGGTGAACCATTTTTGGGGGGGATTGCAGATGTAGATTGGTTGGTTGTCACTGTGCTGAGAAGTGATGAGGTGGTTGGCGTGTAGAAATAGAGGCAAGTGTTGAAGTTACTGGGTGATTCGAGCGCAGAGAAGCATTGTTCTGTTGTTCATAAGTTGCATTAGGCCATTTGGCCCATCAAGTCTACTCCGCCATTCAATCATGGTTGATCTATCTTTCCTTCTCAACTTCATTCTCGTGCCTTCTCCCCATAACCCCTGACACCCAAACTAGTCAAGAGTCTGTCAACATCAGCCTTAAAAATATCCATTGACTTGGCTTCCACAGCTGTCTGTGGCAATGAATTCCACAGATTCATCACCTTCTGACTAAAGACATTCCTCCTCATCTCCCTTCTAAAGGTACGTCCTTTTCTTCTAAGGCTATGACCTCTGGTCCTAGGCTCTCCCACTAGTGGGAACATTCTCTCCACATTCACTCTATCCAGGACTTTCAATGTTCGGTAAGTTTCAATGAAGTTCCCTCCTCATCCTTCTAAACTCCAGCGAGTACAGGCCCAGTGCCTTCAAACACTCATCATATACTAACCCAATCTTTCCTGGGATCATTCTCATAACCCTCCTCTGGATGCTTTCCATCTGCACATCCTTCCTCACAGATATGAGGCCCCAAAATGCTCACAATACTCCAAATGTGATCTGACCAGCATCTCATATAACCTCAGCATTACATCCCCGTTTTTTGGATTAGTTGCATTTGCCTTCCTTACTACCGATTCCACTTGCAAATTATGTAAATTCTGCACCAGCACTCCCAAGTCCCTTTGCACCTCCGGTTTCTGAATTCTCTCCCCATTTAGAAAATAATCTTTGCAAAATAAACACAAGGAGAAGGAGACTTGGTGTCCTCAATGTGGACTAATTATCTTAACAATGGTCCAAAAGGAGCAACTCAGAGAACAGGCATCAAATACTCAGTTACTGTATATTCCACTCCTGATAAAAAAACATTGTTCGATTTTCAATGCAAAAATACAACATTGCATCTCTGACTTCCTTAATATGAAATTTCCTCTTTGCAACTGTCCACAACACCTCAGATATATTTACTGATCTTGAAGCATTGTCCCTGTGCATCATGTCGGGGCAGGAGCAATCCCAATAGAACGATAGGTCTGCCTCAACGCTGTATCTCCAGAAAGCAACACTCCCAGTTTCTACAGTCTATCTATACAACGAAGGCGGCATGGCGAAGCTGTGGTAGAGTTGCTGCCTTACAGCGTCAGAACCCAGGGTTCGATCTTGAATACGGGTGCTGTCTATACTGAGTATGCACGTTCTCCCTGTGACGTGCGTGGGTTTTCTCCGGGGTCTCCGGTTTCGTCCCACTTTCGTACAGGTTTGTAGGTTAATTTGCTTGGTATAATTGTAAACAGTCCCTGGTGTGTGTAAGATAGTGTTAGTGTGCAGGGATCACTGGTCGGTGCGGACCCGGTGGGCTGAAGGGTCTGATTCCGAGCTGTATCTCTGAACTAAACTAAACTAAAGCCCCTGATGATAGAACAGTACAGCGCAGGCCCTTCAGCCCACGATGCCTGTGCTGAACATATTGAAAGGAGAAATTGAATGCATCTGTCTATACCTGATCCATACCCCTCCAGTCCTTGCATATCAATGGGTCTATCTAAAAGTCTCATAAACACCTCTATCATTTCTGCCTCCATCACTACCACCCCCGGCAGCAGGTTTCAGGCACTCACAATGCTCTGTGTAAAAAACATGCCCCACACATCTCCTTTGAATGATGCATCTCATTTAAACTATGCATGCTGCTTGCAGTTTCTTCAAGTGTCAAGAAACTGTCGAGAAGTCATGATCAATGATGAAGGACATCATCCAAAGCACAAATATAACCATCAAAAAAAATTTGAGATGAAGTGACTATTGCACACTGCAGACCAGAAGCGCCTTCAATACCCAGAGAGAAGGGATGAGCAGGAGAGTGGGGTTATTTGCAGTTGCAGAGGGAGGGGGCAAGGGCGGTACAGTTCCCAGTCTCAGTTCCTGTTCTACCGAGCATGTGGACGTGGACGGGTGGCTTGGTTGGCGGCAGCCCATGGTGTGGCAGAGCCGGCGTGCCCGCAGACTCCCCCCCCCCCCCCGGTCCGGGGCCACTCTGGGAGAGAGCCCCCGAGCATCTGCCCCGGGGCGACTGGCACTGACCTGCTGGCATCGCCGACGTGAAGACAGTGCAAAGCCCCCGCGCCCGGTGCAATAGGTGGGGAGCTGGAGAGGGGAGGGAAGGGGTCACACACATGGCCGGGAAGCAGAGGGGTGGGGGTGGGGTTGGCGACAGACAGGACCAACAATGAGATGGAGAAAGACAGAAACACCGACGTGCAAAGGAGACCTACAATAGTGCATGATTTCTCTCGCATTATCGCCTGCCCGCTGTTTCTGACGCTAAAGCCTTGGGATCGTTGCCCTTCGTGTTGGCGTGGAGGGGGAGGGGGGTATTGTGCTGTTTAATCGCCCCCTTCTATCCCAGGGACAGGGAGACACAGCGGCTATTGAGACTGGTGGGCAATCACTACCAAAGTGTCTGCCCACACAGTCAGAACACCTCTCCTACACTTGTCTCCCGCACTAAGATCATCCCGCAGAGAATGATCCCAGCCAAACCCAAGAGCCTTGTCACCCCAGACAGATTAATGATGCCCGCGCATCCCCCCCCCAACCTCCCTCCACCTCAACTCACGCCTGGGCACCATAGCAGCTCAGGAGGCGAGCCCTGAGTTCCGTCTCCCAACAATCTGATGCGCAACTGATGTGAAAGAACAGCGGCTGCGGCCGAGCGGCACCCGGCATGGACTTCTCACACCCTCACACACGAAATGTGTGTGCGAATAAACAAAAACAAGGAATAAAACCAAAGCCCGGCTTGAAAGGCAACCAAAAATATATTCCGCTTAGAACGAGCAGGCGCGGAGACATCCGTCCACATTCAAAGATTTCATCTCCCGTCCCTCCACCTCCACATCCTGGATAGAGCGGATGTGGAGAGGATGTTTCCACCAGTGGTAGAGTCTAGGACCAGCGGTCCTAGCCTCAGAATTAAAGGACGTTCCTTTAGGAAGGACTTGAGGAGGAATTTCTTTAGTCAGAAGGTGGTGGATCTGTGGAAATCATTGCCACAGAAGGCTGTTGAGGCCAAGTCAATGGATATATTTCTAAGGCAGAGATAGATAGATTCTTGATTAGAACAGGTGTCAGCTGTTATAGACACTTTTAAATAGACAATGGGTGCAGGAGTAGGCCATTTGATCCTACGAGCCAGCACCGCCATTCACTGCGATCATGGCTGATCATCCACAATCAGTATCCCGTTCCTGCCTTCCCCCCATATACCCTGACTCCGCTATCTTTAAGAGCTCTATCAAACTCTCTCTCAAAAGCATAAGAGAATTGGCCTCCACTGCCTCTGTGTTTCACAGATTCACAACCCTCTGTGTGAAAAAGTTTTTCCTCATCTCCATTCTAAATGGCTTACCCCTTATTCTTAAACTGTGGCCCTGGTTCTGAACTCACCCAACATCGGGAACATGTTTCCTGCGTCTAGCATGTCCAAACCCTTAATAATCATATATGTTTCAATAAGATCCCCGCTCATCTTCCTAAATTCCAGTGTATACCAGTCCAGTCGCACCATTCTTTAAACATATGACAGTCCCACCTTCCCGGGAATTAACTTTGTGAACCTATGCTGCATTCCCTCAATAGCAAGAATGTCCCTCAAATTTGGAGACCAAAACTGCATACAATACTCCAGGTGTGTTCTCTTTCTCACTACGGATCTGTACTAATGCAGAAGGACCTCTTTGCTCCTATACTCAACTCCTCTTGTTATGAATGCCATTCGCTTTTTTCACTGCCTGCTGTACCTGCATGCTTACTTCATTGACTGATGAACAAGGACCCCCAGATCTCCTTGTACTTCCCCTTTTCCGAATTTAAGCATTCAGATAATAATCTGCCTTTCTGATCTTGCCACCAAAGTGGATAATGTCACATTTATCCACATTAAACTGCATCTGCCATGCATCTGCCCACTCACCCAATCTGTCCAAGTCACCCTGCATCCTCCTCCTCACAGTTCACATTGCCACCCAGCATTGTGTCATCTGCAAATTTGCAAATGTTACTTTTAATCCCTTCATCAAAATCATTGATGTATTGTAAATAGCTGCAGTCCCAGCACCGAGCCTTGCGGTACCCCACTAGTCACTGCCTGCCATTCCGAAAGGGACCCGTTAATCCCTACTCTTTGTTTCCTGTCTGCCAACCAATTTTCTAATCATGTCAGTATCCTACCCCCAATACAATGTGCTCTAATTTTGCCCTCTAATCTCCTATGTGGGACCTTATCAAATGCTTTCTGAAAGTTCAGATACACTACATCCAGAAGATTAGTTAAGCATGATTTCCCCTTTGTAAATCCATGCTGACTCGGACAGACCCTGCTACTGCTATCCAAATTTGCTGCTATTTCATCTTTTATATTTGACTCCGGCATCTTCCCCATCACCGATGTCAGGCTATAATTCCCTGTTTTCCCTCTCCTGCCTTTCTTAAAAAATGGGACAACATTAGCTACCCTCCAATCCACAGGAACTGATCCTGAGTCTATAGAACATTGGAAAATGATCATCAATGCGTCCACAATTTCTATAGCCACTTCCTGAAGTACCCTGATATGCAGACCATCAGGCCCTGGGGATTTATCAGCCTTCAGTCCCATCAGTCTACCCAACACCATTTCCTGCCTAATGTGAGTTTCCTTCAGTTCCTCCAGCACCCTACGTCCTCTGGTCACTAGTACATCAGGGAGATTGTTTATGTCCTCCTTAGTGAAGACGGATCTAAAATACCTGTTCAACTCGTCTGCCATTTCCTTGTTCCTCATGATAAATTCACCTGTTTTAGTCTTCAAGGATCCAACTTTGGTCTTAACTAATTTTTTCCTCTTCACATTACCTAAAGAAGCTTTTACTATCCTCCTTTATATTCTTGGCTAGCTTACCTTCGTACCTCATCTTTTCTCCCCGTATTGCCTTTTTAGTTATCTTCTGTTGATCTTTAACATTTTCCCAATCCTCTGGCTTCCCACTCATCTTTGCTATGTTATACTTCTTCTCTTCTATTTTTCTACTGTCCCTGACTTCCCTTGACACCCGCGGTCACCCCTTACTCACCTTGGAATCTCTTCCTCTTTGGAATGAAATGTTCCTGCACCTTCTGTATTATTCCCAGAAATACCTGCCATTGTTGGTCCACTGTCATCCCTGCTAGGGTATCTTTCCAGTCAACATTGACCAGCTCCTCCCTCATGGCTCCATAGTCCCATTTATTCAACTGTAATACTGACACCTCCCATTTTCCCATCTCCTTCTGAAATTGTAGATTAAAACTTATCATTTATAGTGGTCACTACCTCCTAATGGCTCCTTTACCTCGAGTTCCCTCAAATCTGTTTCATTACACAACACTAAATCTAGAATTGCCTTCTCCCTGGTAGGCTCCATTACAAGCTGCTCTAAGAATCCATCACGGAGGCACTCCACAAACTCTCTTTCTTGAGGTCCAGTACCAACCTGATTTTCCCAGTCTACCTGCATGTTATTGGAACAAAGGCCAGAGACAGTTGGTGTGAGACAGGTTTGAAGAGTTGCGGATGGTGAAGCCGGGGAGGAAGGTAGCAGGAGGTGGAGGTGGAGGTGGAGGGGAGAAATAGCTGGGAGTCCAAATGGAGCCAAGGGGAGGGCAGTAGGGGAAAGAAAGGGAGGGGTGTGGGAGAGAAAGGGGAAAGTGTTAGTTAGATGTCACATGAAATCGGAGAATTCAACATTCATAGCATTGGGTTGTAATTTGTAGGAAGGAACTGCAGATGCTGGTTTAAACTGAAGATTGTCACAAAAAGCTGGCGTAACTCATCGGGTCAGGCAGCTTCTCTGGAGAAAAAGAATAGGTGACATTTCGGGCTGAGACCTTCTTCAAACTGAGAGTCAGGGGAAAGAGAAATGGGAGATATATAGTCATAGAGTTATACAGTGTGGAAACAGGCCCTTCGGCCCAACATTGCCCACACCGGCCAACAATGTCCCAGCTATCCTTGTCCCACTTGCTTGCGCTTAGTCCATAACCCTCCAAACCTGTCCTATCCATGAACTTATCCAACTGTTTCTTAAATGATGGGATAGTCCCAGCCTCAACTACCACCTCTGGCAGCTTGTTCCATACACCCACCACCCTCTGTGTGAAAAAGTTACAACTCGGATTCCTATTAAATCTTTTCCCCTTCATCTTGAACCTATGTCCTCTGGTCCTCGATTTCCCTACTCTGGGTAAAAGATCCTGAGCATCTACCAGATCGATTCCTCTCATGATTCTGTACACTTCTATAAGATGTCCCCTCATCCTCCTGCGCTCCATGGAATAGAGACCCAGCCTTTTCAACCTCTCCATATAGCTCACACCCTCTAGCCCTGGCAACATCCTTCTAAATCTTTTTTGAACCCTTTCAAGCTTTACCACTCCCCTTTTCCAATTTATTTCTTCAACTCCCCCCCCCCCCATTCGATGTGAAGAAGGGTCTCAACCCAAAACGTCATCTATCCATGTTCTCCAGAGTTGCTGCCTGACCTGTTAAATTACTCATGCATAATGTGCCCTCTTTAGCTGTGTTTCAAGTTGGAGAACTACTTTTAGTGAGTTGAGAAAATGGCAATTTCTGCTAAAACTTCATTGTGCTAGGGGGGACAATTTAGATAATTGACCAACAGAGGCCAATTATCCTACACATCGGCCCCATAGCTGAAGCGCCCATGTCGCGGGGCTGGTAACTGGAAGTATCCCGAGCTAATTCTGCTACCACCATCAGCTACTGCAACAAGTGATGGCTGCCACTGATTGTCGCCAGAAGCTTGCGTCCATTTTAGGACGGACGATGACAGCGATGTCAACATTTGAAACATGGAAGATGGACATGAAAGAAGACATACACATCTGTGGAATACTCAAAGGAAACCCAGCGCTCACAGGGAAAACATGTAAACTTCACACAGATAGCACCCAAAGTCAGGATCAAACCTGGAACTATGGCAGCAACTCTACTGCTGTGCCACCCGAAAATAAATCTACCAGCTGAGTCACTGTTCAGCCCTCAAATGATAATCGCAGGTTTCTGCACGTTCCCTCTTATTAACTACTATCCTGCTACAGTTTCCCACATTATAAACCAGCAGTGTTTTAATATGTAAAATCTGTAAAATGTTCATCTACTCCAAACAAGGAAACCGTGGGCTTTTCAATTTAAATTTCATCTACATTTCAAAATGAAAATGCTGGAAATTTCAACAAGGGTGGCACGGTGGCGCAGAGGTAGAGCTACTGCCTTACAGTATCAGAGACGCGGGTTCGATCCTGACTACGGGTGCTGTCTGTATGGAGTTTGTCATTTCTCCCCGTGACCTGCGTGGGTTTTCTCTGGGATCTTTGGTTTCCTTCCACGCTCCAAAGGCGTACAGGTTTGTATGTTAATTGGCTTGGTATAAATGGCAAATTGTCCGTAGTGTGTGTAGGATAGGGTGCTGGGATCGCTGGTCGGTGCAGACTCGGTGGGCTGATGGGCCTGTTTCCATGCTGGATCTCTAAACTGAACTAAACTAAAGGGATAGTTTTGTTTACTACCTCTATGGCTGCAGTGTCCTGAAGATTAATCCGACATGTCTGATGCTTTAGCAACGATCCTGGAAGACTGACATTCTTACTAAACTGTGTCAACGGAAGTAAAATAAATAACCATCATGAAAATGGATGCAGTAAAGATCTTTGCAATTGAGAACAAGTCATAGGATTAAGGTGAGGGCTGAAAGTTTATTATTTTGGAGATACAGTGTGAAAAGAGGCCCTCCGTGCTCCAATTCTCTAAATGCTCCAATTTTCTAAAGTCGTGCAGGTTTGTAGCTTAATTGCCTTGTGTGAATTGTCCCTAGTGTGTAGGATAGAACCAGCGTTCAGGTGATCACTAGCCGGCGTGGTCTAGGTAGGCTGAAGGGCCTGTTTCTACGCTGTATATTAGTTTAGTTTTGTTCCATTTAGAGATACAGCACAGAAACAGGCCCTTTGTCCCACCAAGTCCACGCCGACCAGCGATCCCTGCACACTTATGCCCCTGTTCCACTTAGGAAACCTGAACGGAAACCTCTGGAGACTTTGCGCCCCACCCAAGGTTTCCGTGCGGTTCCCTGAGGTTCCTGGAGGTTTTTGTCAGTCTCCCTAATGGTCGAAAGTGGTTTCTGCTTCTTCTATGTTCCGGCGATTATTTCAAAAAATTTAAATCCGGCCGCGACTAAAAATAAGTTGCCGTTTTAAAAATCGGTAATATTTTAGTCGAAGCCGGTTGCGATGCTAGTTGAAGGTGGTTGCCGGAGGTAGCAGGTGGTTGCCGAAGGTTGCAGGTACCTGCAACCTCCGGCAACCACCATCTAGCATCGCAACCGGCTTCGACTAAAAAATTACCGATTTTTAAAACAGCAACCTATTTTTAGTCGCGGCCAGTTTTGAATTTTTTGAAATAATCGCCGGAACATAGAAGAAGCGGAAACCACTTTCGACCATTAGGGTGACTGACAAAAACATCCGGGAACCTCAGGGAACCGCACGGAAACCTTGGGTGGGGCGCAAAGTCTCCAGAGGTTTCCGTTCAGGTTTCCTAAGTGGGACAGGGGCATAACACTATCATTCACGCACTCACTAGGGACAAAGGAAACCGGAGCACCCGGAGAGAACCCACATGGTCACAAGGAGAAATTACAAACCCTGTACAGACAGCACCTGTCCAGAATCCACAGGATTTAGCTTCAATTAAAGTTCATCTGCATTTGTTCTATCACTGATTCAGACAGTCTAGTACATTTTCTGCGCCCATCCCATTGTTTCCAATATTCTTTGCAAACAAGGTCTTAAAGCCCAAGTCCACGTCTCTAAGTTTCTGCTGTAAACTAAAAACTGGAGGCAATTTCTGGGATGTCTGAGTCCGTTTCAACGCTACTCTAGCTTTACTTTTCAGTCCCATTTCGTACAAAACATCCAGCTCCTTAATATCGACCACGATCGTCTAACATAGACTTGATATTAATTTTTCAAGTGGAACTTTGGCAATCACCCTTTGCCAGCTTGCTGAATCACGTTGAAGGGTGTTACGTAATTTTCTTAGAGATTAAGTAGATTATTGAGAGATTAGTGATTTGTATAGATCAGGTTTGCTCCATAAATCAAATTCATCACTTTACATGCAAATTATGATAAATGATTTTTCTATTCATTTAGCAATGCTTTGTGTATCTTTAGTGAGTCAGTACCTTTATTTGCATCCTTTTTGTGGCTTTTCTCATTGTTCCTTCATAAATACCACTACTCCGTTGACTCTGTTGGATCTCTGATCATAATGCAAGATAGGTTTTGAGATTTTTCAGTTTGCGCATATTTTTAATGAGTCACTCATTCTGCTCTTGTTGACAGAGCTAAGTAAGGATGTTAGTTTGACGGATGGTTCCCAATCATCCAGACATCCAGGGTTAATCTCCAGAACACGACCGTCTTGGAGCCGTTAAACTAAATCAAGTTTTTGTTTGTTTTCCTTGAATGTATTCACTCGCCAATATTGGACAAAGCATAAAGTGCTGGAGCAACTCAGGTGGTCAACCAGCATCTGCGGAGGGCTGTGAAAATACGTAGAGGCAGGGAAAACGTGGGTCTACAACCGGCGGTGAAGCAGTCTGATGGATCCCGAACCGAAACATTACTCATCCATGGGGCGGCACGGTGACACACCGGTAGAGCTGCTGCCTTACAGCGCAAGGTACCCGGGTTCGATCCTGACCTTGGGGGCTGACTGTGCAGAGTTTGTATTTTTTCCCTGGGATCGCATGGGTTATCTCCGGGTGCTCTGGTTTCCTCCCACAGGCCAAACACGTGCAGGTTTGCATGTTAATTGGCTTCTGTAAATTCTCCCTAGTGCATAGGATAGAACTAGTGTATGGAGATCGCTGGTCGGTGTGGACTAGGTGTGACAAACTGCCTGCTTTCACACTGTATAACTAAGCTACAATAAATAGGTTCTCCAGCGATGCTGCCCGGCCTGCTGAGTTACTCCAGCATTTTGTTTCCATTTGTGGAGGCAATCCTATTTGGTAAGAACGTGATTCGGTGGGCGGCGCGACTTTCGTCAGCAGCGGCCTCTGCAGTCCGTCTGCGTTTTTATTATTTTATGTCTATGTTTTTATGTAGTTTTTGTTATTTTTTGTTGGGGTATGTGTGTGGGGGGGTTGGGGTGGGGAGGGGGTAACTTTTAAATCTCTCCCTGCACGGGAGACCCGACCTTTTCTTTGTCGGGTCTCCGTTGTCATTGGGGCTGCAACGAGGAGCGGCCTCCAACAGGAAGACCGGGGGCTGTGGTGCCGACTACTCACCTCACCGTCGCGGAGCTGGCCGAGTCCAGAGCGGGTGGAGCGGTGGTGGACGCTGCTGCGGCCCAACCCCCGGAGATTCGGAGGCTGCAACTGCGGGTCTGGCGGACGGCGGCACCGGGAGCCCGCGGGTCCCTGGAGGGAGACCGCTTTTCAGGTCTCCCGCAACGGCGACTTCTCCCGCCCGAGTTGCGGGGTTGAAGAGCTCCTGGAGCGGGGCCTTACATCATCGCCCCGCGCGGCTTGGAATGGCTGCGGGACTTTGCGAGCGCACGCCGGGGGCTCTAACACCAAGAACCCGGTGTGCGACCTTGCATCACCCGGCGTGGCTTTAATGGCCGCGGGACAATCGCCATCGCCCGCCGGGGGCTTTGACTTTGACTCTGACATCGGGGGGGAGAGTGCAGTGGAGAGATAAGTTTTTTTGGCCTTCCATCACAGCAATGTGATGGATGTTTATGTAAATTATGTTGTGTCTTGGGTCTATTTGTTTGTAATGTATGGCTGCAGAAACGACATTTCGTTTGGACCTCAAGGGGTCCAAATGACAATAAATTGAATTGTATTGAATTGTATTGTAACAGGTCTATTTCCTTTCTATTAAGGGTGGGGAAAGAATGTGTGCTCGAGGGCCGGATTGACAGCAGGAATGACTGGCGAGGGTGACCTAGGGGAGGACGAACATGCAATGATGTTCTTCATGTACATGGAGCATTATGTACACACCAAATCAAACATGACATTCAGACTCCTTGAAGGAGATGGGGAACAATTTCTTTAGTCATAGGGTGGAGAGTCTGTGCAATGCATTGACACAAAAGGCCAACTCAGTGGATATTTTTAAGGCAGTGGTAGATAGATTCTTGATTAGTATGGGTGTCAGGGGTTATTTTGACTGCCTGGCAGTGAAGTTCTTCATTCATGGTCAAGGTCACAAAAGAACATTGAATTTTTTAATTCAAAAGTAACTTGTCCTTTTGTTAATATTGCTTTTTGGCAGGCTGCTCTCCCATTGTTCCGATCTAAAAAATTACTTTGTACAACTGAGCTGCAGAATATTAGCTGCTACATAATATTGACTGCGTGGCAGTGAAGTTCTTCGTTCATTGTCAATGTCACAAAAGGACATTGAATGTAGATTTTTCCATTGCTTAATCTCATTGTTCATCTAAAACCAACCTAACTTACAAATTCAGCAACGACTCCATGCCGACTGAGAGATTACTGCCCCCTGTGTATGACGTTATTAACGTGAAAACAGCCATGTGAGTTTGCAGATCACACAGAAAGATATACCTACTTGCTCTGAGCATCAACTTTGCTGGCCAGCCGAACATGGTCAGAATTCGTAGGTATTGCCTCCAGTAGATTTATCCTTAAACAGAAGAAGAACATTTTTTTTCCAGATGCCATTCAATTATGTGAACCAGAAATCAAGCCTAAAACTTAAAGTTTCAACTGCTAATATATATATATTAATATAACTAATAAATAAGATTGGCTTTGATATGCTAGATGCAGAAAACATGTTCCCGATGTTGGGGAGTCCAGAACCAGGGGCCACAGTTTAAGAATTAGGAGGAGGCCATTTAGAACGGAGACGAGGAAAAACCTTTCCACACAGAGAGTTGTGAATTTGTGGAATTCTCTGCCTCAGAAGGCAGTGGAGGGCGATTCACTGGATGCATTTAAAAGAGAGTAGGATAAAGCTCTTCGGGCTAGCGGAATCAAGGGGTATGGGGAGAAAGCAGGAGCAGGGTACTGATTGTGGATGATCAACCATGATCAAATTGGATGGCGGTGCTGGCTCGAAAAGGCCGAATGGCCTCCTCCTGCACCTATTGTCTATGTATCTATGTCTGTGTATCTAGGATTTAAAAGATATTAAAGGCAAGCAATTAATTCAACTAAAGCAATCCTTTGGCATTAAACAATTTTTAGTTTAGTTTAGAGGCCCTACGGCCCAGCGAGTCCGCACCGACCAGCAATCCCCGCACATTAACACACAACAGGGACAATTTACAATTTTACCAAGTCAAATAACCTACAAACCCGTATGTCTTTGGAGTGTTGGAGGAAACCAGAAAACCCAGAGATAACCCAAGCGGTCATGGGTTGAATGTACAAACTCTGTACAGACAGCACCCGTAGCCACTCTTACGCTGCATGACAGTGCCGCTCTGTTCCGGAATAAAGGGCTTCCCAACTACAGGGAAGAATTAGGGGGTCTTGATGGTGCAGTGGTAGAGTTGCTGCCTTACAGCGCCAGAGACCTGGTTCGATCCTGACTATGGATGCTGTCTGTACGCAGTTTGTACATTCTCCCCGTGACGGCGTGGATTTTTTCCCTGGTGCTCTGGTTTCCTCCCTTGCTCCAAAGACGTGCAGGTTTGTAGGTTAATTTGACTTTGGTAAAGACAGGGAAAAAGTGTGTGGTGGGTAGGACAGCGCCTGTGTACAGGAATGACTGGTCGGCATGGACTCGGTGGGCCGAAGAGTTTGTTTCTGTTCTGTATCTCCAAATAAACTAAACTAAACTGGGGAACAAGGACATGGCAGACCAATTGAATAACTAAGGTACACAAAATTGCTGGAGAAACTCAGCGGGTGCAGCAGCATCTATGGAGCGAAGGAAATAGGCGACGTTTCGGGCCGAAACTCTTCTTCAGACTGAAGAAGATTGAACAACTACTTTGGTTCTGTCTTCACTAAGGAAGACATAAATAATCTGCCGGAAATAGCAGGGCACCAGGGATCAAATGAGATGGAGGAACTGAGTGAAATCCAGGTTAGCCGGGAAGTGGTGTTAAGTAAATTAAATGGATTAAAGGCCGATAAATCCCCAGGGCCAGATAGGCTTCATCCCAGAGTACTTTAGAAAGTAGCCCCAGAAATAGTGGATGCATTAGTGATAATTTTTCAAAACACTTTAGATTCTGGAGTAGTTCCTGAGGATTGGAGGGTAGCTAATGTAACCCCACGTTTTAAAAAGGGAGGGAGAGAGAAAACGGGGAATTACAGACCAGTTAGTCTAACATCGGTAGTGGGGAAACTGCTAGAGTCAGTTATTAAAGATCGGATAGCAGTACATTTGGAAAGTGGTGATTTCATTGGACAATGTCAGCATGGATTTATGAAAGGTAAATCATGTTTGACGAATCTTATAAAACATTTTGAGGATGTAACTAGTAGAGTGGACAAGGGAGAACCAGTGGATGTGTTATATCTGGACTTTCAGAAGGCTTTCGACAAGGTCCCACATAAGAGATTAGTATGCAAACTTAAATCTCTTAAAACTATGCAAACGGTATTGGGGGTTCAGTATTGATGTGGATAGAGAACTGGCTGTCAGACAGGAAGCAAAGAGTAGGAGTAAACAGGTCCTTTCAGAATGGCAGGCAGTGACTAGTGGGGTACCGCAAGGCTCAGTGCTGGGACCCCAGCTATTTACAATATATATATTAATGATTTGGACGAGGGAATTGAATGCAACATCTCCAAGTTTGCGGATGACATGAAGCTGGGGGGCAGTGTTAGCTGTGAGGAGGATGCTAGGAGTCTGCAAGGTGACTTGTATAGGCTGGGTGAGTGGGCAAATGCATGGCAGATGCAGTATAATGTGGATAAATGTGAGGCTATCCACTTTGGTGGCAAAAACAGGAAAGTAGACTATTATCTGAATGGTGGCCGATTATGAAAAGGGGAGATGCAACGAGACCTGGGTGTCATGGTACACCAGTCTTTGAAAGTAGGCATGCATGTGCAGCAGGCAGTGAAGAAAGTTAGCATTCATAGCAAAAGGATTTCTAGTATAGGAGCAGGGAGGTTCTACTGCAGTTGTCCAGGGTCTTGGTGAGATCACACCTGGAGTATTGCGTACAGTTTTGGTCTCTTAATCTGAGGAAAGACATTCTTGCCATAGAGGGAGTACAGAGAAAGGTCACCAGACTGATTCCTGGGATGTCAGGACTTTCATATGAAGAAAGACTGGATAGACTCGGCTTGTACTCGCTGGAATTTAGAAGATTGAGGGGGGATCTTATAGAAACTTACAAAATTCTTAAGGGGTTGGACAGGCTAGATGCAGGAAGATTGTTCCCGATGTTGGGGAAGTCCAGAACAAGGGATCACAGTTTAATGATAAGGGGAAATATTTTAGGACCGAGATGAGAAAAACATTTTTCACACAGAAAGTGGTGAATCTCTGGAATTCTCTGCCACAAAAGGTAGTTGAGGCCAGTTCATTGGCTATATTTAAGAGGGAGTTAGATGTGGCCCTTGTGGCTAAAGGGATCAGGGGGTATGGAGAGAAGGCAGGTACAGGATACTGGGTTGGATGATCAGCCATGATCATATTGAATGACCTACTCCTGCACCTATTTTCTATGTTTCTATGTTTCTATGTAAACCGACTATGGTTGTATACCAACACTAACCTCATCTATGGACTTCTGTGGATAGAACCTCTGGCAGAGCCTGACCCGTTGAGTCACTCCCGCGCTTTACATTTTATTTGTGTATCAACAAATTCCACCTGGTAATTAAACCCTGCCTTGAAAAGAGCTTTAGTTTTGAAAATCCTGGGGTTTAAGAAAGCTTTATTTTTCCTAGTCTGGAACTTCTGGAGTTTGTTACGCAAGGTGTATCAAGTCACAGAGACAATTGACAATAGGTGCAGAGTCGGCAATTCGACCCTTTGAGCCAGCACCACCATTCAATGTGATCATGGCTGATCATCCCCAATCAGTACCCCGTTCCTGCCTTCTCCACATATCCCCTGACTCTGCTCTCTTTAAGAGCCCTATCTAGCTCTCTCTTGAAAGTATCCAGACAACTGGCCCCCACCGCCCTCTGAGGCAGAGAATGCCACAGATTCACAACTCTCTGTGTGAAAATGTGTTTCCTCATCTCTGTTCTAAATGGCTTACTCCTTATTCTTAAACTGTGTGGCACCTGGTTCTGGACTCCCCCAACATCGGGACCTGCCTCTAGCGGGTCCAAACCCTATCTAATCTAATGTTTCATTAAGATGCCCTCTCATCCTTCCAAACTCCAGAGTATACAAGCCCAGCTGCTTCATTCTCTCAGCATATGACAGTCCTGCCATCCTGGGAATTAACCTTGTAAACCTACGCTGCACCCCCTAAATAGCAAGATATGTCCTTCTTCAAATTAGGATGTCCCACGACGGTGTTAAAGTGGTTGTATGGTTGTTGTTGGGTCTAATGTGATGTCAAGCTGCAGCCTTTTGGAATGTCATATTTCTGGTTTACAGGCAACAAATGTGGCAAAATAAACACTTTTGAAGCTCAACTCAAACAGTTTCCAGATCCTCACCAGAAGGCCAGAGGGAGGGGTGCATGCCTGGATTCCTTTCATTTTAATGCAAGGAGCCTGACCAACAAAGAAAATATTGCACATGTCAACATATCTGATAAAGGCTGATATTTATGGAAGCCTGTTTGACAAAGAAGGACAGAACAGCATTATTTAGGTGTAGATGGGGGTAGGCAGGGAGAATGTAAAATAAGTGGATTTTGCAGTGTTAACCCAGAGGTCCATGACTAGTATGGAGGCAAGAAAGCCCATAATGTGCTTGAAATGAGCCCACAAGGCACGGTGGCGCAGCGGGTAGAGCAACTGCCTCACAGCGCCCTTACAGGGTTTGATCCTGACTACGGGTGCTGTCTGTACGGAGTTTGTACATTCTCCCCATGACCTGCATGGGTTTTTCTCCGAGATCTTTGGTTTCCTCCCACACTCCAAAGACCTACAGGTGTGTAGGTTAATTGGCTTGGTATAGATGTAAAATTGTCCCTAGTGTGTGTAGGATAGTGTTAGTGTATGGGGATCCCTGGTCGGTGCGGGATAAGTGAGCCGAAGGGCATGTTTCCACACTATATCTCTGGACGAACCGGACTCGGTGGGCCGAATGGTCTCTTTCCACGCTGTATCTACAAACTAAACTAAACTAAATTTTGGGAGAAAAAGGGACAATCACTTTGCAGGGGGGTTATCATAGAGGCATAGTCATATTGTGTGAAAACCGGTCCTTCAGCCCAACTTGCCCACACCCACCAACACATCCCATCTACACTAGTCCTACCTGCCTGCGTTTGGCCCATATCCCTCTAAATCTGTCCTATCCATGTACCTATCTAAATGTTACTTAAACGTTGCGATAGTCCCTGCCTCAACTATCCGCTCTAGCAGCACGTCAGGATCGAATAGACAATAGACAATAAGTGCAGGAGTAGGCCATTTGGCCCTTCGAGCCAGCACCGCCATTCAATGTGATCATGGCTGATCATCCACTATCAGTACCCCATTCCTGCCTCCTCCCCATATCCCCTGACTCCGCTATATTTAAGACCCCTATCAAGCTCTCTCCTGAAAGTATCTAGTGTACCGACCACCACCACCCTCTGAGGCAGAGAATTTCACAGACTCACAACTCTCTATGTGAAAAAGTGTTTCCTCATCTCCATTATAAATGCCTTGCCCCTTATTCTTAAACTGTGGCCCCTGGTTCTGGACTCCCCCAACATCGGGAACATGTTTCCTGCCTCCAGCGTGTCCAAGCCCTTAACAATCTTATATGTTTCAATAAGATCCCTTCTCATCCTTCTAAACTACAGAGTGTACAAGCCCAGCCGCTCCATTCTCTCAGCAGATGACAGTCCCGCCATCCCGGGAATTAACCTTGTGAACCTGCGCTGCACTCCCTCAATATGAAGAATGTCCTTCCTCAAATTAGGGGACCAAAACTGCACAGGTGTGGTCTCACTATGGCCCTAGACAAATGCAGAAGGACCTCTTTGCTCCTATACTCAACTCCTTTTGTTATGAAGGCCAACATGCCATTCACTTTCTTCACTGCCTGCTGTACATGCATGCTTACTTTCATTGACTGATGAACAAGGACCCCCAGATCCCGTTGTACTTCTCCTTTTCCCACTTGACACCATTTAGATAATAATCTGCCTTCCTGTTTTTGCTACCAAAGTGGATAACCTCACATGTATCCACATCAAACTGCATCTGCCATGCATTTGCCCACTCACCCAACCCGTCCAAGTCACCCTGCATTCTCATAGCATAGATACATAGATACATAGAAAATAGGTGCAGGAGTAGGCCATTCGGCCCTTCGAGCCTGCACCGCCATTCAATATGATCATGGCTGATCATCCAACTCAGTATCCCGTACCTGCCTTCTCTCCATACCCCCTGATCCCTTTAGCCACAAGGGCCGCATCCTCCTCACAATTCACACTGTCACCCAGTTTTGTGTCATCTGCAAATTAGCTAATGTTACTTTGAATCCAATCATTGATGTATATTGTAAATAGCTGTAGTCCCAGCACCGAGCCTTGCGGTACCCCACTAGTCACTGTCTACATTCTGAAAGGAACCCGTTAATCCCTACTCTTTGTTTCCTGTCTCCCAACCAATTTTCTATCAATGTGAGCACTCTACCCCCAATACCATGTGCTCTATGTTTTTCCCCACTAATCTCCTATGTGGGACCTTATCAAATGCTTTCTGAAAATCCAGGTACACCACATCCACTGGCTCCCCCTTGTCCATTTTCCTAGTTACATCCTCAAAAAATTCCAGAAGATTAGTCAAGCATGATTTCCCTTCGTAAATCCATGCTGACTTGGACCTATCCTGTTACTGCTATCCAAATGTGCTGCCATTTCATCTTTTATGATTGACTCCAGCATCTTCCCCACCACCGATGTCAGGCTAACTAGTCTATAATTCCCTATATTCTCTCTCCCGCCTTTCTTAAAAAGTGGGATAACATCAGCTACCCTCCAATCCACAGGAACTGATCCTGAATCTATAGAACATTGGAAAATGATCACCAATGCGTCCACGATTTCTAGAGCCACATCCTTAAGTACCCTGGGATGCAGACCATCAGATTAAGTACCCTGTTTATCAGCCTTCAGTCCCATCAGTCTACCCAACACCATTTCCTGCCTAATGTGGATTTCCTTCAGTTCCTCCTTCACCCCTACTCTGGCCACTAGTACATCAGGAAGATTGTTTGTGCCCTCCTTAGTGAAGATGGATCCAAAGTACCTGTTCAACTCATCTGTCATTTCCTTGTTCCCCATAATATATTCACCTTTTTCAGTCTTCAAGGGTCCAACTTTGGTCTTCACTAATCTTTTCCTCTTCACATACGTAAAGAAGCTTTTACTATCCTCCTTTATATTCTTGGCCAGCTTTCCTTCGTACCTCATCATTTCTCCCCGTATTGCCTTTTTAGTTATCTTCTGTTGCTCTTTAAACATCACCCAATCCTCTTGCTTCCCACTTATCTTTGCTACGATGTACTTCTTTTATCTTTGCTTCCCACTTATCTTTGCTATGTTGTACTTCTTCTCTTTTATTTTTATACTGTCCCTGACTTCCCTGGTCAGCCACAGTCTCCCCTTACTCCCCTTACTCCCCTTGGAATCTTACTTCCTCTTTGGATCCCAGGTCTCTGGTGCTGTAAGGCAGCAGCTCTACCGCTGTGCCACCGTGCCTCCCGTCCAGAGCATCTACAAATATCTGTAGATCAGTTGCAGCCTGTTATGCATTCACTCTCCAAATACATTTCAGATAACACAGCTGTCAGGTTTGTGTGTGATCTTCTGTTAAAGGTCTTCTTCTGGCCTAAACTGACCAGGCAAGTGTCCTCCCCAATCCTGCATGTTAGCCAATTGTCTCCCTGAACAGCAGAAAGTGGTCAGAGATCCATCTCGGCAAGTCAGGGGTCTACTCTGGTAGACTGGCTCGAGGACAGGCTTGACCGGACGAGTGATGGCTATGGATTGAACGTTGTCATCCATCTACTGTAACGTTGGTGGTAGCTAAGCATAGTACTGTCTGATCTAATCGGATTGCATGTAAAGACACAAACTTTTCACTGTATCTCGGTACATGTGACATCAATAAACTAACACCATCACTAATATATATAACAGCCAACAGGGGAGCATGCTCAGATACCTGGTCATGGGCCTCCAGCCAGAGATCCATGACCCACTGAGTTACTCCAGCATTTTGTGTCTATCTTCAGTTTAAACCTGCATCTGCACTTCCTTCCTACACACATCAACATGGCATCAATTTTCAGTGCTAGATTGTCCTCCAACAGTAAGTTTGAAACATTATTACACAGGACACAACCCACAGTTGTAGGCCCCTGGACTGTAGTTATACCCCACAGAGCCTCAGCAGTTGCTGCACTGTACATCAGTGCATTCCTCAATGCATGCTCCTGCATGGCAGAATGTGCCAGACAGCATGATTCAGCTGTACATAGGCCGATCCATCAGGATTCCAGTGTACCCTTCACCAAAACAAGACACAAAGTGCTGGAGTATCTCAACAGGTCAAGCGGCATCTCTGGAGAACATGGATAGGCGATGTTTCGAGTGGGTACCCTTCTTCAGATTGATTGTCAACTACAATAAATCAGTCTGAAGAAGGATCCCATACTGAAACATTACCATTCCTTCTCTCCAGGGATGTTGCCTGTCCTGCTGAGTTACTCCAGAATATTGTGTCTATCTTCGGTTTAAACCAGCATCTGCAGTTCTTTCCTACACGATTACCCATCCATGTTCTCCAGAGATGCTGGCTGAGTTACTCCAGCACATTGTGTTTTTTTTATAAACCAACACTTGCTAAGCCTTGCATTCCCTCTCTCTCCATTTCCCTCCCTCCCTCGCTATCCTGCCAGTTCCACTGTTCGCATCCCTTCATTATCACCTTCTCCACAGCCAACAATCCTCCATTGTGGGCTCCACCTTTCCTGGGCCATCGGTTCCAGCTCTGATTTGTACCTTTTCATATCTCTAGTTTCCCTCTCCCCTGACTCTCAGTCTGACGAAGGCTCTTGACCCGAAACACCGCCCATTCCTTTTCTCCAGAGATGCTGCCTGACCCGCTGAGCTACTCCAGCATTTTGTGTCTGTCTTTGGGATAAACCAACATCTGCAGTTTCTTGTGGCTGTATCTTCCACCATGTTATTGATCTTCTAACGGTGTGTATCCCTGTCAATAACCCATTGAATAATGAACATTATGTTCCATAGTTCTTTTGGATGAACCTTGACAAAGACTCCCTGGACCTATCAGGGAAGTACGCTCCACAAACAGGTGGGATGAAGGTCTCATCAACACAGTAGCTTTAGAAACATAGAAACATAGAAACATAGAAATTAGGTGCAGGAGTAGGCCATTCGGCCCTTCGAGCCTGCACCGCCATTCAATATGATCATGGCTGATCATCCAACTCAGTATCCCGTACCTGCCTTCTCTCCATACCCTCTGATCCCCCTAGCCACAAGGGCCACATCTAACTCCCTCTTAAATATAGCCAATGAACTGGCCTCGACTACCCTCTGTGGCAGAGAGTTCCAGAGATTCACCACTCTCTGTGTGAAAAAAGTTCTTCTCATCTCGGTTTTATAGGATTTCCCCCTTATCCTTAAGCTGTGACCCCTTGTCCTGGACTTCCCCAACATCGGGAGCAATCTTCCTGCATCTAGCCTGTCCAACCCCTTAAGAATTTTATAAGTTTCTATAAGATCCCCTCTCAATCTCCTAAATTCTAGAGAGTATAAACCAAGTCTATCCAGTCTTTCTTCATAAGACAGTCCTGACATCCCAGGAATCAGTCTGGCGAACCTTCTCTGCACTCTCTCTATGGCAATAATGTCCTTCCTCAGATTTGGAGACCAAAACTGTACGCAATACTCCAGGTGTGGTCTCACCAAGACCTTGTACAACTGCAGTAGAACCTCCCTGCTCCTATACTCAAATCCTTTTGCTATGAAAGCTAACATACCATTCGCTTTCTTCACTGCCTGCTGCACCTGCATGCCTACTTTCAATGACTGGTGTACCATGACACCCAGGTCTCGCTGCATCTCCCCTTTTCCTAGTCGTCCGCCATTTAGATAATAGTCTGCTTTCCTGTTTTTGCCACCAAAATGGATAACCTCACATTTATCCACATTATACTGCATCTGCCAAACATTTGCCCACTCACCCAGCCTATCCAAGTCACCTTGCAGTCTCCTAGCATCCTCCTCACAGCTAACACTGCCCCCCAGCTTAGTGTCATCCGCAAACTTGGAGATATTGCCTTCAATTCCCTCATCCAGATCATTAATATATATTGTAAATAGCTGGGGTCCCAGCACTGAGCCTTGCGGTACCCCACTAGTCACTGCCTGCCTTTGTGAAAAGGACCCGTTTACACCTACTCTTTGCTTCCTGTTTGCCAGCCAGTTCTCTATCCACATCAATACTGAATCCCCAATGCCGTGTGCCTTAAGTTTGTAAACTAATCTCTTATGTGGGACCTTGTCGAAAGCCTTCTGGAAGTCCAGATACACCACATCCACTGGTTCTCCCCTATCCACGCTACTAGTTACATCCTCGAAAAATTCTATAAGATTCGTCAGACATGATTTACCTTTTGTAAATCCATGCTGACTTTGTCCAATGATTTCACCACTTTCCAAATGTGCTGCTATCCCATCTTTAATAACTGACTCTAGCAGTTTCCCCACTATCGATGTTAGACTAACTGGTCTGTAATTCCCCGTTTTCTCTCTCCCTCCCTTCTTAAAAAGTGGGGTTACGTTTGCTACCCGCCAATCCTCAGGAACTACTCCAGAATCTAAAGAGTTTTGAAAGATTATTACTAATGCATCCACTATTTCTGGAGCTACTTCCTTAAGTACTCTAGGATGCAGCCTATCTGGCCCTGGGGATTTATCGGCCTTTAATCCATTCAATTTACCCAACACCACTTCCCGGCTAACCTGGATTTCACTCAATTCTTCCAACTCCTTTGACCCGCGGTCCCCTGCTATTTCCGGCAGATTATTTATGTCTTCCTTAGTGAAGACGGAACCAAAGTAGTTATTAAATTGGTCCGCCATATCCTTGTTCCCCATGATCAACTCACCTGTTTCTGACTGCAAGGGACCTACATTTGTTTTAACTAATCTCTTTCTTTTCACATATCTATAAAAACTTTTGCAGTCAGTTTTTATGTTCCCTGCCAGTTTTCTTTCATAATCTATTTTTCCTTTCCTAATTAAGCCCATTTAGAGCACAGATACAGGCCCTTTGACATGAGATGGGGATTCCATATTCTTTTCTTTCACCATTATCTTTTCTCAGTGCCCACCAGATCTATCAAAAGAGATTGACAAGCCTAGCATCAGTTTCATGTCTCAGGAATTTCATTGTTCTGTTTTGGGACATTTGACACTCTTGATTTGACTTCAGTTTCTCTTGGTCTCCATCGTGGAGTTACTGCCTCACAGCGCCAGAGACCTTGGTTGGATCCTGACTACAGGTGCTGTTTGAATGGAGTTTGTACCTTCTCCCCGTGACCTGCGTGGGTTTTGTCCAAGATCTTCGGTTTCCTCCCACACTCCAAAGACATGTGCGTTTGTAGGTTCAATGTAAAATTGTCCCTAGTGTGTGTAGGATTGTGTTAGTGTGAAGGCATCTCTCGTCGGCGTGGACAGTGGGCTGTTTCCACGCTGTGTCTCCAAACTAAACTAAACTAAAATTCTTTAGTAAACATTCCTCTTCGCCATATTTGCTGGTGAACCTTTCTGCCGATTACTTTGCTCTGTGTTCCTGGTGCCTCTAGATGAGCTGTATCCACTAACAACTAATGACTACCATATCTCATTAGTTCAAGTGGATGGTCTTGACCATAAACATCGACAACCCCTTTTATTCCAGAAATGCTGCCTGACCCATCGGGTTCCTCCAGAACTTGGTATTTTGCTCCAGTTTTGCACCATCTCTGGGTACAAAATCATGCGAGAAATAGATTGGGTAGACACACGGAGTCTCTTGCCCAGAGTAGGTGAATCAAGGACCAGTGGACATAGGTTTAAGGTGAAGGGGAAAAAAATTAATAGGAATCTGAGGAGTAACAAGCTGCCAGAGGAGGTAGTTGAGGCCGGGACTATCCCAACATTTAAGAAACAGTTAGACAGGTACATGGATAGGACAGGTTTGGAGAAATTTGGACCAAATGCGGGCAGGTGGGACATGTTGGCTGGTGTTGCCAAGTAGGGCTGAAGGGCCAGTTTCCACACTGTATCATTCTATGACTCTATGTAACTGCTAGGAATGATTAATAAACTGTTTATATATGTTCTGTTCTGAGCCTTCTCTGATTTTGGTTCCAACCAAATAGCAGGGTGGCACAGCTGGTAGAGCTGCAGCTTTACAGCGCTAGAGACCCAGGTTCAATCCTGACCTCAGGTGCTGTCTGTGTGGAGTTTGCACGTTGTCCCTGTGACCACGTGGGTTTTCTCTGGGTGCTCTGGTTTCTTCCCACATACCTAAAAATGCGGTGGTTTGCAGGTTAATTAGCCTCCAAATGTTAAAATCTCCGCTTTCTGCGAGACAGTGGGGGTGGGACTGCTGATCGAGGGCGCCGATTGGACGAGAGAGACGTCGGTCAGCAGGCAATGGGGGCAGGACATGATGATAGTGCGATGATTGGAGGAGGGAGGAGTGGGGGTGTGTGGGTGGGACTGACGAAAGAGCGCGGTGATTGGAGGAGGGCGACGTGGCACAGACCTGCGCCTCATCCGGAGCCAGGATCGATCCCGGGTCTCCGGCGCTGTCTCGTCCCCACCCGAGTGCCCCCCACGGGTGGCCAGAGATGTCGGGAGTCAGACGCGAGCTGTACCCCCAGGCCCACAGCCCGCGCAGAGAAGCAGCGCTAAACCCAGCTCAGCTCTGCCTGTCCCGCCAGGTTAACCTGCCTGAGCTTGCGGGAAATATGGCCAGCGCGGAGAAGCAGCGCTGGTGTCCTGTCAGTCCAGGCAGGGCTTGTAGGTTAACCTGGCGAGACAGGCAGAGTTGAGATGCATTTAGCGCTGGATTGAGCCTCCGAAGCCTCGCGCATGTGTGTGTGAGTGTGCGCATGCGCACGCGGCCGCCAAAAAATTGTGTCCCCCCTGTCCCCCGGTCCCCTCCATAGTTTGACAGTGAGTTCCGTGCCTGCACCCAACCATCAGCAGTCCATACCCAACCATCAGCAGTCCACACCCAACCATCAGCAGTCCATACCCAACCATCAGCAGTCCATACCCAACCATCAGCAGTCCACACCCCAACCATCAGCAGTCCATACCCAACCATCAGCAGTCCATACCCAACCATCAGCAGTCCACACCCAACCATCAGCAGTCCATACCCACCATCAGCAGTCCACACCCAACCATCAGCAGTCCACACCCAACCATCAGCAGTCCACACCCAACATCAGCAGTCCATACCCAACCATCAGCAGTCCACACCCAACCATCAGCAGTCCATACCCACCCATCAGCAGTCCACACCCAACCATCAGCAGGTCCACAGCACAGCCAACCATCAGCAGTCCACACCCAACCATCAGCAGTCCACACCCAACCATCAGCAGTCCATACCCAACCATCAGTAGTCCATACCCAACCTTCACTATTAAACTACATGCACAGATGCTTCCAAGATGGTGCCCAGCCCAGGCGACTATTTGTGTGCTCGCCACAGAAGCAGATCTACAAACATATTACAATCGCTCCACGATCTTAAATCTCTATTCCTCACTGTAAATGGATCGATTGTAATCATGTATTGTCTTTCTGCTGACTGGGTGGCACGCAACTAAAATTTTCCACTGTACCTCGGTACACGACACAATAAACTAAACTGAACTGAAAGATTGCAAGACTTGCCAACACTAACCAGGACTACCCAATATCTATAGCGCTATTGATCACACCAGCCAACACCAACTCCATAAGTCCATCCAGACCCCCCAACACTATTCAAAACCTCAAGCATTACACAACACTCCTAATAGCTTCCAATGTTATCCAAACCTTCAAGCTCCAATCACGAAGACCATTCAACACAACTAACATCACACCTCAATACTATTACTAATTTGGAGAATTCTTTGCCACAGAAGGCTGTGGAGGCTGTCAATGGATATTTTTAAGGCAGAGATAGATAGATTATTGATTGGTACGGGTGTCAGAGATTATGGGGAGAGGCAGGGGAATGGGGTTGAGAGGGGAAGATGGATCAGCCATGATTGAATGGCGGAGTAAATTAATACCACCCAACACTACTAACATTACTAACACAATACAGCACGACAAAGGCCATACAACACCAGCCAACATCACTTACACCGTAACACGTCACCCAGCAGCTGCAGCGAAATCACCTTACACACCCCATACATTATGTAAAGCGATACCTACAGGTAGAGCAGCAAGATTAACCTGGTAGCGGGAGTGTGCAGGTGGTTGTACAGTCAGCGACAGTTAGTGCTCCACAGATCCTGCCATCAACCAAAACTCCAGCCTCCCTGCATCCACTCACAGCGAGCAAAGTCTCCGTGAAATGTGACATTTGTGAAACTCAGGGAAGAGTGACAGTGGGGGGGGGAAGGGAGGGAGAAAGATAAGGTGGGAGGGAGAGGTGGAGGGGGGGGGAGAGGGAGAGGGGAGAGGGAGAGGGAGAGGGAGAGGGAGAGGGAGAGGGAGAGGGAGAGGGAGAGGGAGAGGGAGAGGGAGAGGGAGAGGGAGAGGGAGAGGGAGAGGGAGAGGGAGAGGGAGAGGAGAGGGAGAGGAGAGGGAGAGGGAGAGGGAGAGGGAGAGGGAGAGGGAGAGGGAGAGGGAGAGGGAGAGGGAGACGGAAGAGGGAGAGAAAGAGAAAGAGAAAGAGGGAGAGATTGAGGGAGAGAGTAAGAGTGAGAGAGAGAGAGAGAGAGAGAGAGCGAGAACGAGAGAGAGAGATGCAAGGGCTGTGAGAGAAAGTGAAAGATAGAGAGGGAGAGAGAGAAGGGGTGGGAGGAAAGTGAGGAGAGAGGGAGAGGGAGAGAAAGAGAGAGGGCAGGATGGAGAGGGAAAGGCAGGGGGAAAGGGAGAGGGGAGGAGGGAGGGAAAAGAAGGGAAGGATAGGGAGAACGAAAATGAGAGGAGGGAAAGAGAGGGGAGAGAGAGAGGGGGAAGGTGGGAGGGGGAAAGGGATGGGAGAGGGAGGGAGAAGGAGGGAAAGGGAGAGGGAGAGGAAGAGTGTGGGAATGGGAGAGGGAGGGAGAGAGAGAGAGAGAGAGAGAGACAGTGATGCGTATGTTATTCCCCCGCTCCGGTGCTTTTTGATGAGTCATAACAGAATTACAACATTGATTCCAGGTAAAAGGCTCCAGATACCTGAAGCCAGGTACAAATGTGAATATGCAGGAATGTCACGTAAGGATAACTGGTTCATTTACAGACTGAGGAGCTCAGAAATGTTTAAAACCAGGGTCAAATGCACCTCATGTAAATGCGTAATTCAACTGAACTGGGCTATCAACTGTTCTGTTATTACAGGAAGATCGACACAAAAGGTGGAGCAACTCAGCGCATCAGACAGCATCTCTGGAGAAAAGGAACAGGTGATGTTTGGGTTGACACCCTTCTTCAGACCTATTCCTTCTCTCCAGAGATGCTGTCTGACCTGTTTAAACCAGCATCTGCAATTCCGTCCTGCACACTGTAATTCATGGACTTGTGTCTAATTATCTGGGCTATAATTCAAAATGATATGTTGGCCACATTGAAAAACTGTGTAGAAACACCTGGCACAGATGACAACAATTTTGAAAGATGTAGATATTGAAAATTTGCTGTAAGAATTGGAAAATACTGGAAATACTCAAACAGGTCAGGTCATATCAAAGGGAAGTGAAACGGTTAATATTTCAGGAGAAGGATCCTGACCCGAAATGTCACCCATCCCTTTTCGCCAGAGAAGCTGCCTAACCTGTTGAGTTACTCCATCACTTTGTATCTGTCTTTAAATTTCAGATGACCTTTGGTAAAATTGAAAGGAATACAAAGGAAACTTGGGTGGGGAGGAGGTGTTCCTGATTGGGTGGATCTGGGTAATTGGGGGGTATAAACAGGGTTTTAAGTCTGTGAGTGAATGGAAGTGATTAGAGTCCATTCTGCAACGTTCAAAGTCTTTCTCCAAGGTGACGCAAGAGGCTGCAGATGCTGGAATCTTGAATAAAACGCAAAAGTGCTGGAGGAACTCAGCACCTCTGGCAGCATCTGTGGAGGGACAATGTTTCAGGTCAGGACCCTTCTTCAGACGGGTGGAGAGCTGAGAAAGTTAGTGAAAAGAGGTGAGGGGAAGGTGTGGGGTGGGACTGGCAAGTGACAGTAGGCACAAAATGCTGGAGTAACTCAACGGGTCAGGCAGCATCTCTGGAGAAAAGGAATAGGTGACAATTCCGGTCTGAAGAAGGGTCTTGGCCCGAAACATCACCTATTCCTTTTCTTCAGAGATGCTGCCTGACACTGAGTTATTCCAGCTTTTTGTGGCTATCTACCAATAATTAGGGTGCAGGTGAGAAACCACATTGAGTTACACATACACATTGGGGGGTTTTAATTGTCTCAGCTCCTGCTGGCCGTAATTGAACCACATACCTCTACTTGATATGAAATGTACTGTGTAAGATGACTATTCCTATTGAGTCTGAAGAAGGGTCTCGACCAGAAACATCACCTATTTATTTTCTCCAGAGATGCTGCCTGACCCGCTGAGTTGCTCCATTATTTTGTGTCTATCTTTGGTTTAAACCAGCATCTGCAGTTCCCTCCCACATAGGGGCAAGAGACAGGGGCATTCCATCGATCATAGTTGGCAAATGGGTGGAGGTAACAAACGGGTGTCCGTTGTGGAACCTGATAAGAAGGGTGATAAGTAATGAAATGTAAAACCAGAGGGAGGGGCAGTGTGTGGACAGGAATGGTGGATTGAAGGACAATAGGGGATTCAATGGAGGCGGAAAGGGTCGGAGACAAGTGGATGGAGGAGGACAGGGGAATGGAAAGGAATGTGTGTGCGTGGGGCAGGAATACAGCAGAGGAGGAGGGGTGGAATACGTGCGGTCATGTTGTGGGCTACCCAAGCGGAATATGATTAAGAAGGAACTGCAGATGCTGGAAAAATCGCAGAAGGGTCTCGACCCGAAACGTCACCTATTCCTTCGCTCCATAGATGCTGCCTCACCTGCTGAGTTTCTCCAGCATTTTTGTCTACAAGCGGAATATGAGGTGCTGTTGCTGCAGTTTGCATTTGGTCTCTCTTTGGCATTGGAGGAGGCAAGGACAGAAAGCTCCATATGGGAATGGGATGGGGAGTTCAAATGGCTAGCATCTGGGAGATCCATCAGCCCATGGTGGACAAAAGGACAGAGTTCGGGGAAACAGTCGACTAGTCTTCACTTGGCTTCACTGATGTGGAACAGTCCACTTTGAGAGCACCTCATCCTCCCAGCCCATTGCATTCAATGGTCTTGATGTGGCTTCAGTGGGCAGCAGAGATGTTCAAACGTGGCGCAGCAGTAGAGTTGCTGCCTTACAGTGCTTACAGCACCAGAGACCCGGGTTCGATCACGACTACAGGTGCTGTCTGTACGGAGTGTGTACGTTCTCCCCGTGACCACATGGGTTTTCTCCGAGATCTTCAGTTTCCTCCCACACTCCAAAGACGTACAGGTTTATAGGCTAATTGGCTTGGTATAAATGTAAACATTGTCCCTAGTGTGTGTGTGTGTGTGTAGGATAGTGTTAATGTGTGGGGATTGCTGGTCGGCGCGGACTCGATGGGCCGAAGGGCCTGTTTCCGCGCTGTATCTCTAAACTAAACTAAACTAAAGGGAAATGGAAGGGTCTCATGGTCTCACTTGTTACCTTTTGGGGTGGAGTGTTTAGACTCAGATCATAGGCTGGAATCACCACTTCATGAGGCAGAGACATAACCCTACCCTGGTTGCTGGGAACCAGAGGGTTCTCAGGAGATGTTGGCACACAGTGTTTGACTTCCCACCCAACAACTGAAGGAAGGCAGATGGTAGCAACCCTCTAGTCCTGGCAACATCCTCGTAAATCTTGTCTGAACCCTTTCAAGCTTGACAATATAACTCCTATAACATGGTGCCCAGAACTGAACACATTATTCTAAATGCGGTCTCACCAACGTCTTACATATCTGCGACATGCCCTCTCAACTTCAATATTCAATACTCTGACTGATGAAGGCCAAAGTGCCAAAAGCTTTTTTAACCACCTTATCTACCTGCAACTTAACCTTCAAGGAACCATGCACCTGTACTCCTAGATCCCTCTGCTCTACATAACCTAGCCCTCAGAATACAGGCTTAGGAGATGCGGGGCCCAATTGGGAACTATTTTGGTGAGCCCCACGTTCCCAGCCAAGGACTGTAGAATCATAGGAATACATATAAAGTCTATTATAGACTATATATCTCTATGGTAGAATGGAAAGTAATCAAAATGTGAGCTGGGGCCGAGGTTTGTAAACGTTGCTCCATCCCCCGGCCCGGCCCTCCCTGTATTGTTCACCACGTATCCACGGGGAGAGAGAGGGGTGGAGCCGGGGAGCATGAAGCACGGTGACTGGAGGGGCAGGAGCGCTGCCCCCGGGACCGTGAGGGACCTCCCCCTCTCCTCCTTCTCCATTCCCCCTCACACCCTCTCCCCGTCTACCCCTTTCTTCCCCTCCACCCCTCTACTCTCTCTCCACCCCTCTCTCCCCCTTCCACCCGGGGTAGATCTACCCAAGCCGAGAGTAGATTACTCCAAAGATCCTGTAGCGGAGTTCTGGATTACTCTAGCGTGGGGCCCCCTTAGGCGCTGGGCCCAATTGGGATCAATCGGTCCAATCATCTTAAGGCCGGCCCTAGAACTGTGGTCACTTGTCCCAAAAGGCTCCTCCACACACACTTCATTAACTTGCCCTTCCCAATTTCCCAATACTAGATCCAGCGTTGCCCTCTCACGTGTGGGGGCCTTTACATACTGTTTAAGAAAACTCTCCTGAACACTTTTGAGGAATTGTACCCCATCTAAACACTTCACATTATGATTTTCCCAGTCTCTATTGGGAAAGTTAATATCCCCTACAACAACATTCTGTAAATGGGCTAGATGGTTTGGAGTTTGTAAAATGTGTGCAGGATAGTTTTTTGCAGCAATACATAGAGGTACCTACTAGAGGAGGGGCAGTGCTGGACCTCCTGTTAGGAAATGAGACGGGACAGTATGCGTTGGGGAGCACTTCGGGTCCAGTGATCACAATACCATTAGTTTCAATATAATTATGGAGAAGGTCAGAACTGGCCCTAGGGTTGAGATTTTTGATTGGAGAAAGGCTAACTTTGATGAGATGCGAGATGATTTAAAAGGAGTGGACTGGGACATTTTGTTTTATGGGAAAGATGTAGAAGAGAAATGGTGGACATTTAAAGGGGAAATTTTAAGAGTACAGAATCTTTATGTTCCTGTTCGGTTGAAAGGAAACAGTAAAAATTGGAAAGAGCCCTGGTTTTCAAGGGAAATTGGACATCTTGTTCAGAAAAAGAGGGAGATCTACAATAATTATAGGCAGCATGAAGTAAATGAGGTGCTTGTGGGGTATAAGGAATGTAAAAAGAATCTTAAGAAATAAATTAGAAAAGCTAAAAGAAGATATGAGGTTGCTTTGGCAAGTAAGGTGAAAGTAAATCCAAAGGGTTTCTACAGCTATATTAATAGCAAAAGGATAACGAGGGATAAAATTGGTCCATTGGAGAAACAGAGTGGGCAGCTATCTGCAGAGCCAAAAGAGATGGGGGAGATATTGAACAATTTATTTTCTTCGGTATTCACCAAGGAGAAGGATATTGAATTATGTGAGGTAGGGGAAACGAGTAGAGTAGTTATGGATACTATGAGTTTCAAAGTAAAAGAAGTACTGACACTTTTGAAAAATATAAAAGTGGATAAGTCTCCAGGTCCTGACAGGATATTCCCTAGGACATTGAGGGAAGTTTGTGTAGAAATAGCCGGGGCTATGACAGAAATATTTCAAATGTCATTAGAAACGGGAATAGTCCCCGAGGATTGGCGTACTGCGCATGTTGTTCCATTGTTTAAAAAGGGTTCTAAGAGTAAACCTAGCAATTATAGACCTGTTAGTTTGACTTCAGTGGTGGGCAAATTAATGGAAAAGATACTTAGAGATAATATATATAAGCATCTGGATAAACAGGGTCTGATTAGGAACAGTCAACATGGATTTGTGCCTGGCAGGTCATGTTTGACTAATCTTCTTGAATTTTTTGAAGAGATTACTAGGGAAATTGACGAGGGTAAAGCAGTGGATGTTGTCTATATGGACTTTAGTAAGGCCTTTGACAAGGTTCCTCATGGAAGGTTGGTTAAGAAGGTTAAACTGTTGGGTATAAATGCAGGAATAGCAAGATGGATTCAGCAGTGGCTGAATGGGAGAAGCCAGAAGGTAATGGTGGATGGCTGTTTGTCGGGTTGGAGGCAGGTGACTAGTGGGGTGCCTCAGGGATCTGTGTTGGGTCCTTTGTTGTTTGTCATGTACATCAATGATCTGGATGAAGGGGTGGTAAATTGGATTAGTAAGTATGCAGATGATACCAAGATAGGGGGTGTTGTGGATAATGAAGAGGATTTCCAAAGTCTACAGAGTGATTTAGGCCATTTGGAAGAATGGGCTGAAAGATGGCAGATGGAGTTTAATGCTGATAAATGTGAGGTGTTACACCTTGGCAGGACAAATCAAAATAGGACGTACATGATAAATGGTAGGGAATTGAAGAATACAGTCGAACAGAGGGATCTGGGAATAACCGTGCATAGTTCCTTGAAGGTGGAATCTCATATAGATAGGGTGGTAAAGAAAGCTTTTGGTATGCTAGCCTTTATAAATCAGAGCATTGAGTATAGAAGCTGGGATGTAATGTTAAAATTGTACAAGGCATTGGTGAGACCAAATCTGGAGTATGGTGTACAATTTTGGTCGCCCAATTATAGGAAGGATGTCAACAAAATAGAGAGAGTACAGAGGAGATTTACTAGAATGTTGCCTGGGTTTCAACAACTAAGTTACAGAGATAGGTTGAATAAGTTAGGTCTTTATTCTCTGGAGCGCAGAAGGTTAAGGGGGGACTTGATAGAGGTCTTTAAAATGATGAGAGGGATAGACAGAGTTGATGTGGACAAGCTTTTACCTTTGAGAATAGGGAAGATTCAAACAAGAGGACATGACTTCAGAATTAAGGGACAGAAGTTTAGGGGTAACATGAGGGGGAACTTCTTTACTCAGAGAGTGGTAGCGGTGTGGAATGAGCTTCCAGTGGAAGTGGTGGCGGCAGGTTCGTTGATATCATTTAAAAATAAATTGGATAGGCATATGGATGAGAAGGGAATGGAGGGTTATGGTATGAGTGCAGGCAGGTGGGACTAAGGGAAAAAAGTTGTTCGGCACGGACTTGTAGGGCCGAGATGGCCTGTTTCCGTGCTGTAATTGTTATATGGTTATATGGTTAACAACCTTATTTGACCAGCAGCTGTCTGCAATCTGCTGGCATATTTGTTCTTCTAATTCCCGTTGACTATTCGGGGGTCTGTAGTACACCCCAACAAGGTGATCATCCCTTTCCTGTTCCTCAGCCCCACCCATGTAGCCTCACGAGACGAACCGTCGTTAATGTCACCTCTGGTCACAGCCGTGACATCCTCCCTAACCAACAATACAACCCCCCCCCCCTCCTCTTTTTCCCTCACCGCTGTCTCTCCTGAAGCTCCTGTACCCCGGGAGCATTGAGCTGCCAGTCCTGCCCCTCCCTTAACCAGGTTTCAGTCATGGCTACAACGTCCCAGTTGCTCGTACCTATCCATGCCCTAAGCTCATCTGTCTCGCCCGTCAGGCCCCTCGCATTAAAATAGGTGGAGTTTAAACGAATGCTCCTTCCTCACTCTCCGTCTTTCATCTGCCTATTACATAGAAACATAGAAAATAGGTGCAGGAGGAGGCCATTCGGCCCTTCGAGCCAGCACCGCCATTCATTATGAACTTGGCTGATCGTCCCCTATCAATAACCCGTGCCTGCCTTCTCCCCATATCCCTTGACTCCACTAGCCCCTAGAGCTCTATCTAACTCTCTCTTAAATCCATTCAGTGACTTGGCCTCCACTGTCCACTAACTATTTTGTCCACTAACCTTTCCCACACCACCCTCCAGACCAACTTCTAGCCTCTCAGTACCTGTCTGTCCTGTACAAGATCCCACCCCCCTGCCAATCTAGTTTAAACTTTGTGTAGGAAGGAACTGCAGATGCTGGTTTAAACCGAAGATAGTGCTGGAGTAACTCAGCGGGACAGGCAGCAACATGGAGTAAAGGAATAGGCGACGTTTCGGGTGGAGAACAGACTGGAGAATGTTATTGCCCCGAAACGTCCCGGAGTTGCTGCCTGTCCCGCTAAGTTACTCCAGCTTTTAATGTCCAACTTTATTTCTTACTTAATAAACAAAAACGATGCAACGACCCGACTTGAAGAATCAACGAGAAGACAGGTGCTAGAATCGAGAGCATAAAACAAAGTGCTGGGGGAACTCAGAGGGTCGGGCAGCATCTGTGCAGGGAAATGGAAGAACGACCCCGACCCCAATCGTCGGGAGTCCATCCCTCTCCGCAGATGCTGCCGGACCCGCTGAGTTCCTCCAGCACTTTTTCTCCTCTGTATGTTTCTGTTCAACTTACCGACTTTCTCGGCGTGTAACCACATTCAGGGTGACCCGATCTTAAATGACCTGTACCTTATTTTTGTTTATCTCTCTCTCTGCGATTATTCAGTTGCTCTATTATCCAGAACGATCTCGTGGAATATACGGGCAGCCAAATTCTTCCTCGGATACAAAACAGTGCCAATTTGTATTCACTTCAGTAGCGGTAACGCGAGTACAGGTGTGTTCATACTTTCACTGTTAACTAACAAGTGGGAAGTGGCGGACAGAACCACCCAGTGAAATAGGCGGGGAGTAAAGCAAAGAGATATCAAGTGCGACAGAGACCAAACCCCGTGAGTTTATCACGCGTCGTCCAAATAAATGTAAGACACACAATGCTGGAGTAACTCAGCGGGACAGGCAGCATCTCTGGAGAGAAGGAATGAGTGACGTTTCGGGTCGAGGCCCTTCTTCAGACTGGCTAGGAATAAGGGAAACGGGAGATATCTAGACGGTGATGTAGAGAAATATAGAACAAATGAATGAAAGATACGCAAATAAGGATGATAAAGGAAACAGGTGTTTGCTAGGTGAGAACAAGAAGCTGGTGCGACTTGGGTGGGGGGATGGAGAGAGAGGGGATGCCGGCGTTACTTGAAGTAGAGAAAGCAATGTTCAAATCACTGGGTAGACAATAATGCTGGAGAAACTCAGTTGATCAGGCAGCATCTGTGGAGCGATGGAAAAAGGCGACATTTTGGGTCGAGTTCCTTCTTTATACCACTGGGTGTAAGCTGCCCAAGCGAAATATGAGATGCTGTTCCTCCAATTTTCTGTACAATGTGATTTACCCGACCCGATAACACGAAGTATATATTCATATAACTAAACCCCTGTCTCACAATGCGAGTCCACCCACGAGTGATCCTGAGTTAAAAACAAATCAAACTCGTGGTAATGACGTAGAATGAACGTAGCGGGAACGTCGTAACTTAGCGACTCGTAATGCTAACTGCAGGTACTCGGGAAACTTGTTAACTCGTGAAAATTTTTTATCATGTTGAAAGATTTCCACAAGTCAAATTTACTCTTGAAGGGAAAATGTGAAACTTTTAAACTCGTTGTAATCCCGGAATAGCCCGTGAGTTTACCGTATTGACGCATGAGTAACTCGTGGGTTTGGCCTGAGTACAGGGAAGTGAAATGTTGAAGGTTAGTCAGATCTTTATGCAAAGTTTTCAGTGAAGGAGCAAAAAGCACTCACCGGGGATCTGAGAAACAGTGGCAAAAAGAATGAACCATGCAGTGTGGGGAAAGCCGCATTGCGAGTGTTAATTTACATAGAAACATAGAAAATAGATGCAGGAGGGGGCCATTTGGCCCTTTGATTCAAGTTCAAGTGAGTTTATTGTCATGTGTCCCTGTATAGGACAATGAAATTCTTGCTTTGCTTAAGCACACAGAAAATAGTAGGCATTTACTACAAAACAGATAAATGTGTCCATATACCACTCCAGAAGTGGCGGCGCTGGGAACGGCTGCGGCTCGCCTGCAGTCCGTTTGTCTTTACTTTTTTGTGTTGTTTTTTTTTCGTTTTGTCTAGTTGTGTTTTTGGTTTTTAGGTTGTGTTTATGTGGGGGTGGGGGGGGGGGGGGTGGGGGGTTGAAACGGGGCTTGCTGTCTCTCCCTTGGGGGGAATATGACTTTTTCGTCGTATCCCCCCTCTCTGCCTCCGTCTGCGCTGAGGCCTAATGGCGGAGCTGGCGACCTCGGGACTCCGGAGGCAGCCTGTCAGGACTTGCCCTGAGCTCGCTCCCGTGAGGGTGGCCCAGTTCGGGGCTGGAACTGCGCTCCCGTGAGGACGGGCTGGCGAGGGGCCGAGACTCTCCCGTGAGGGGCTGTGGCACTCCCGTCGGAGTGGCCCAGCCCAAGGGAGGAACGGCACTCCCGTCGGAGTGGCCCAGCCCGAGGGAGAACGGCACTCCCGTCGGAGTGGCCCAGCCCGAGGGAGGAACGGCACTCACGTGAGGGCGATCTGGCTCGGGGCTGGAACGGTGCTCCGGTGGCTGGGACGGCGTTCTGGCGGCGGCGACCTGGGTCCGGGGTTGAGCCGCGGGCCAGCGGCTGCGTCCGTTGGACTGGAGGGCGGCAGCTTCGACCACCCCGGGCCGCGGTGTTTGAGCCATCGCCCGGTGGGGAATCGCCTCAGCGCAGAGGGAGAAGAGGAAGGAAGAGACTGCAGCCCTATGATTTTTGCCTCCACCACAGTGAGGTGCTTGGAGGACTCACTGTGGTGGTGTTAATTTGTGTTTATTGTTGTTATTATTGTATGATGTATGTATGACTGCAGGCACGAAATTTCGTTCAGACGGTAAGGTCTGAATGACAATAAAGGCATTCAATTCAATTCAATTCAATCTAAATATATACACACATGAATAAATAAACTGGTAAAGTGCAAATAACAGAAAGTGGTTATTAATAATCAGAGTTTTGTCCGAGCCAGGTTTAATAGCCTGATGGCTGTGGGGAAGTAACTAATCCTGAACCTGGTTGTTGCAGTCTTCAAGCTCCTGTACCTTCTATCTGAAGGTAGCAGGGAGATGAGTGTGTGGCCAGGATGGTGTGGGTCTTTGATGATACTGCCAGCCTTTTTGAGGCAGCGACTGCGATAAATCCCCTCGATGGAAAGAAGGTCAGAGCCGATGATGGACTGGGCAGTGTTTACTACTTTTTGTAGTCTTTTCCTCTCCAGGGCGCTCAAATTGCCGAACCAAGCCATGATGCAACCGGTCAGCATGCTCTCGACTGTGCACTTGTAGAAGTTAGAGAGAGTCTTCCTTGACAATCCGACTCTCTGTAATCTTTTCAGGAAGTAGAGGCGCTGATGAGCTTTTTGGATAATTGCGTTAGTGTTCTCGGACCAGGAAAGATCTTCAGAGATGTGCACGCCCAGGAATTTGAAGTTCTTGACACTTTCAACCATCGACCCGTTGATATAAATGGGGCTGTGGGTCCCCCTCCTACTCCTTCCAAAGTCCACAATCAGTTCCTTGGTTTTGCTGGTGTTGAGGGCCAGGTTATTGCGCTCATCCCCATCAGTGATACGCCCCACAATAGTGGTGTCATCAGCGAACTTGATGATGGAGTTCGCACTGTGGTTCGCTACGCAGTCATGGGTATAGAGTGAGTACAGCAGGGGGATGAGCACGCAGCCTTGAGGTGCTCCCATGCTGATTGTTATCTAGGCTGACACATTTCCACCAATACGAACAGAGTGTGGTCTGTGGATGAGGAAGTTGAGGATCCAGTTGCAGAGGGATGCGCAGATTTGGTAACCAGTTTGGAGGGGATGATTGTGTTAAATGCCGAGCTGTAATCAATGAATAACAGCCTGACATATGAGTTTTTGTTGTCCAAGTGGTCCAGTGCGGAGTGGAGGGCCAGCGAGATCGCATCCACCATTGATCTGTTGTGGCGGTATGCGAACTGCAGTGGGTCCAGGTTTTTGTCGAGGTAGGAGTTGATTTGCTCCATGATCAACCTCTCAAAGCACTTCATCACCACCGGCGTTAGTGCCACTGATCGATAGTCATGGCTGATCATCCACAATCAGTAACCTGTGCCTGCCTTAATAATAAATAATAATAAATTTTATTTATGGGCGCGTTTCAAGAGTCTCAAGGACACCTTACAAAAATTTAGCAAGTAGAGGAAAAACGTGTAAGGGGAATGAAATAAATAGTAGAGACATGACTAGTACACAAATTAAAGACAGAATTCAATTCAAAACACAATATGAGGCAATTCAAGCACAGATGAAAAGGGAGGGGGACGTGGGGCTAAGGATAGGCAGAGGTGAAGAGATGGGTCTTGAGGCGGGACTGGAAGATGGTGAGGGACACGGAATTGCGGATCAGTTGGGGGAGGGAATTCCAGAGCCTGGGAACTGCCCTGGAGAAGGCTCTGTCCCCAAAACTGCAGAGGTTGGACTTGTGGATGGAGAGGAGACCGGCTGATGTGGATCTGAGGGACCGTGAGGGTTGGTAGGGGGAGAGGAGGTCAGTGAGATATGGGGGGGCCAGATGGTGTAGGGCTTTGTAGGTGAGGACCAGGATTTTGTAGGTGATCCGGTGGGAGATGGGAAGCCAGTGAAGTTGTTTGAGGACTGGAGTGATGTGATGCCAGGATTTGGTGTGGGTGATGAGTCGGGCGGCTGCGTTCTGGACCAGTTGGAGTCGGTTGATGTAGGTGGAGCTGATGCCAAGGAGAAGTGAGTTGCAGTAGTCCAGTCGGGAGGAGATGAAGGCATGGATGAATCTTTCAGCAGCGGGAGGTGTGAGTGATGGTCTGAGTTTGGCGATGTTGCGGAGGTGAAAGAAGGAGGTTTTAATTACATGGCGGATGTGAGGCGAAAAGGGAGAGGGTGGAATCAAAGATCACGCCAAGGTTGCGGGCCTGGGGAGATGGGGAGACAATGGTGCCGTCGATGGTGAGAGTGGGGTTATTGATTTTGCTGAGTGTGGATTTGGAGCCTATGAGGAGGAATTCTATTTTATCGCTGTTGAGTTTGAGGAAGTTATGTTGCATCCAGGTTTTTATAGCTGACAAACATGAGTTGATATGGGAGAGCGGGGGGTTGTGGGGGGATTTGGTGCCGAGGTAGATCTGGGTGTCATCGGCGTAACAGTGGAAGTCCAGGTTAAAGTGGTGGAGTATCTGACCAAGGGGGAGGATGTAGATGATGAAGAGGAGGGGGCCGAGTACGGAGCCTTGGGGAACGCCTTGAGTGACTGTGGCTGTAGCAGAGGTGTGGTTATGGAGAGAGATGAAGTGGGATCTGTTGGAAAGGTAGGAACGGAGCCAGCTGAGTGCAGAACCTTCAATGCCGAGGTCTTTGAGTCTGGTGAGCAGGATGTTATGGTTCACTGTATCAAAGGCTGTGCTCAGTTCGAGGAGGATGAGGATGTTGAGGGAACCAGTGTCAGCAGAGGTGACGAGGTCATTGAGGACTTTGAGGAGAGCAGTTTCTGTGCTATGGAGGCGGCGAAAGCCAGATTGGAGGGGTTCAAGTAGGTTATACGCAAGGAGGTGGGAATGAAGTTGTGACGCAACAATACGCTCCAGGGTTTTTGAAAGAAAGGGGAGGTTTGAGATTGGGCGGTAGTTAATGAGAGAGGAGGGATCAAGACCAGGTTTCTTTAAGATTGGTGTGACAGCAGCAGTTTTGGGTTTGGAAGAGCTGATGAGTTTGGAGATTTCAGTAGGGGTGACCAGGTCAAACTGGGAGAGGAAGCACTGTGGAGGAAGGGTAAGGAGGTCAGTGGAGATGTTGAAAGGAGGGGCCTTGGTAGGTGGTGGAGTAGATGCTGGGGAGTCGGGTACAGGGGATAAAGATTGATAGATGGTGCTGATTTTATCAGCGAAAAAGTGGAGGAATGAGTTGCCGAGATCCGGAGTAGAGGTAGGGAGAGTGTTGGCTCGAGGCGTGAGGAGGTTGCCCACTGTGGAGAAGAGGGTTCTGTGGTTTAGGCAGGGGTCGGTGAATATGGAGGAGAGGTAGGCAGATTTTGCAGCAATTAGGGCATCTTTGTAGTCAGTGAGGTGGAGTTTGTAAGCTTCATGGTGGACTGTGAGAGATGATTTCTTTGTGAGTCGTTCAAGTCGGCGACCAGTGAAGTGCAGGTGTGTACCAGGGTGAAGATGTGTTGAAAGTTACGGTTCTTGTTTTGAAGGGGGCCATAATGTTAAGGGAGGTAGACAAGGTGGAGTTGAGATGGTTTGTGAGATCATCAGGTGAGATGGGGGCTGAGTCCAGGGGGAGAGTGGTGGAGAGCAGGTCAGAGAGATGGAGGGGATCAATGGATTTTAGATTACGGAAGGTGATTTCTCGGAGGAAGCGGGGGCGAGGTGTCGGAGAAGGGATGGTGAACCGTATAAGCTTATGATCAGAGAGGGGGAAGAGGCATGGATGGAGGTCGAGTACCGGTTGATTTGTGGAGCAGACCAGGTCAAGGATGTGACCTTTGTCATGGGTGGGAAAGGTGACGTGCTGAGTGAGAGAGAAGTTGTCAAGTAAAAAGGCGAATTCAGATGCGAGCTTGCAGGTGGGGGAGTCCATGTGAATATTTAAGTCACCAAGTAGCAGCAGACGTGGGGAGAGGGATGAGGCAAGTGTGAGGAGTTCAGTGAAGTCAGATAGGAAGGAGGGGTTTGGTTTAGGTGGCCGGTAAATGAGGATGACTGTCATGGAGGAAAGGGTTTTGAAGGCGAGGAATTCAAATGATGCTACTGGGGGGGAGGTGAGTTCAGTGATCCGAAAATTCTGGTTGAAAATAACAGCGAGGCCACCTCCATGGCGGGAGGGGCGGGGTTTGGAGATGTAATTAAATCCAGGTGGGGATGCTTGGTTGAGGGAGAAGAAGACATTGGGTTGTTGCCAGGTCTCAGTGAGCAGAAGGAAGTCCAGAGTGTTGTCAAGGATTAGTTCATGGAGGGCAAGGGCTTTATTGTTGAGTGACCTGGTGTTGAGGAGGGCAAAGTTGGCATTATGAGAGGGTGGAGGGATGGGGGCAGGCTGGAGAGATCTGAGGTTGTCCCGGTTGACAGTGCGTGCGGTCAGCTGGGATGGGGGGTGACGCGGTTGAGGGGGGTAGAGTGTGGTAGTGAGCAGACGGATGGAATGGAATGTCCGTGGTTGAAGTAAACAAGCTTGAGCCGAGAGCCTCTGTGGATGAAACGGGGTCGACGTAGAAGTCTAAGCTGTTTAATGACTTGGATGCAGGATGGGATGTGGTTGTTGAAGAGACCAATCAGTTGCAGCGTTGAATATTTGAGCATGATGAGGAGCCCGAGCAGCTGCAGGAAGCAGCAGAGAGGTTGTCTCTGATGGTGAGGGTGCAGACAGGTGACCAGCAGTGCAGGTGCAGGTGGAGAGAGTATCCAGCGGTGAGGGAGCAGAGAGGTTGTCCAGCAGAGCGGGTGCAGCGAGGTGTCCAGCATTGAGGGAGCAGATAGGTTGTCCAGCAGAGCAGGTGTAGAGGTAGTCCAGTGATGAGGGTGCAGAGAGTATCCAGCAGTGCAGGTGTAGAGAGGATCCAGCTCCCTCACTGGTGCAGGGAGGTGTCCAGCGTCGATGCTTTCTCCACATATCCCTTGATTCCATGACAATAAACTAAACTAAACTATACACCTTGTATCTGTGCACTGTGCACTGGCCTGATTCTAATCATGTATAGTCTTTCTGCTGACTGGTAAAGCACGGAACAAGCAAAAACCTCTCACTGTACCTCGGTTTACGTGACAATAAAATAAACAAAATATTCATCACAGTGCTGATCTCAGGCAGCTGATGACGTGAAATGCAAAATACTGGCACTGTGGCCAGTGGTGGAGTTGCTGCCTTACAGCGCCAGAGACCCGGGTTCAATCTTGACTACCGATGCTGTCTGTACGGGGTTAGTACGTTCTCCCCGTGACTGTGATTTGTATATTTTCCCCGGGAGCTCCAGTTTCTTCCCACACTCCAAAGAAGTACAGGTTTGTAGATTAATTGGCTTGGTGTAATTGTAAATTGTCTCTAGCGTGTGTAGGATAGTGTTAGTGTGCGGGGATCGCTAGACGGCACGGACTTGCTGGGCCGAAAGACCTGCTTCCGCCCTGTATCTCTATACTAAACAAAACTAAACTAAACCTCAAGAGAAAAACTTACCTTGCTTTTGTAATGGGCAGAGTCTGTGACAGTGTTCACGCTCCCTTGTGTCTCTGTTTTGCTTGCCTGTGAACTGGCGCTGTCCTGTGCACGGCTGCCCAGCCAGCAACTGTATGTCCCTTCATCTTTTTATTTTTATTTTAAGTTAGTTAAAGTGTTTTGTTGGAGGTCTAGACTTTTTTTATGTGGGGGGTGGGGGGGGGGGGGGGGGGAGGGAGAAACTACCTTTCAGGGTCCCTACCTGGTCGAAGAGGCAGCTTTTCTCCGGGCTGCAGCTTCGACCCGTCCTCGCGGCCTACCAGCGGGCCTGGAGCGGTGTTTCCTGTCGGGGAGCGCCCAGAACCACGGCTTTCGGCGGCGGCACAGCGCAGGAGCGCTATCGCGGAGCGGGCGATGCCTTGCCCGGGTCACCGCGCTGGAGCTCCGGTGAGCTGAGACCGCCGGGAACAACATCGCGGAGCTGCGGGTCTGAGGAGCGGGCGGCGGCGCTGACTTTACTCCGGGAGCCTGGGATCTCGCGACGAGATCGCCAGTTGTGGAGCTCCAACCGGCGCGGCCTTGTCGGCTTCGGAAGCCGCGGCCTCCAGTGCGGAAGCGGCCGTTCCAGGGTTCCCAGGCCGCTGGGAGGATTCTCCCGACGCCGGAGCAACATCACCCGGCGAGAACGGCCAGGAACATCGGGCCTCCGTAGAGGCAACTGTGGAGTCCTCAATGAGCCCGACTATGGGTGAACTGGGGTTGGGGACTGGACTTTGTGCCTTCCCTCATGGTGGGAGCCATTGTGGGGGGATGTTCTATGTGTTTAAGACTCTCATTGGTGTTATGTTTGTATTCTTTTTTTGTGTGCTGCAAAATGGCAAAAAGCATTTCACTTCACTACACCTGGGTGTATGTGAATGTGACGAATAAAATGCCTTTGAATAAAATGCCTTTGCCTTTGCCTTTGGCTAGAAATTTCAAAGGTCAGCAATCAGGAAATACTGACTAAAAAGGAGGGGGTGGGAGGGGTGGGGGGTAGGAGGAATTCAGCTACCAGTCTATGATGTATGAGGGCAAGTTTCTTTGCAGATGCAACCTTCTGCCCCGAGCTAAACGCTTCAGATACTCTTTTCAAAAATTCAGGTTTATAGAATGAAATGTGAGCAACTTTGTTTACTTTAAGGAGTGTCAAAATGAACTGCAGATACCTGTTTACACTGAAGATACACACAAAATGCTGCAGTAACTCAGCAGGTCTGTACTGTACACTGACAATGACAATTAAAATTGAATCTGAATCTGAGGTCAGGCAGCATCTCTGGGCAAAAGGAACAGGTGATGGTTTTGGGTCTGATGAAGGTGTCTCGACCCAAAACAACACCTATTGCTTTTCTCCAGAGATGCTGCCTGACCTGCTGAATTACTCCAGCACTTTGCATCTATCTTTTGTTTATTTTAGTGTACAGTGAAAAGCTTTTTGTTGCGTGCTATCCAGTCAACGGAAATACTATATATGATTACAATCGAGCCTTCCAGAGTGTATGGATACAGGATAAAAGGAATAACGTTTATTGAGAGGGAATTGGTGAGCTTGGCTTTCAATTTTATTTCAGCATGGAACTATTGCACGGCTTCTATGAATAATATTTATAGACTATGTTCTATATTCTACCAAAGATTGCATTACAAAGTGGGTGAGCCCTGAATGACAAGAACCTTTTACTGATAACATGGCTCATAACTCATCAAAATGCTGGAGTAACTCAGCGGGTCAGGCAGCATCTCTGGAGAGCATGGGTAGGTGACGTTTCGGGTCGATACCCTTCTTCAGAAGGGCCTACTCAGGACTGTTTGCCCCAAAACGTCACCTTCCCACGTTCTCCAGAGATACTGCTGCCCGACCCGCTGAGTTTCACCAGCACCTTGTGGCTTAGGAACTGTAGATGCTGCTTTACTTAAAAAGACACAAAGTGTTGGAGTAACTGAGCAGGTCAGGCAGCAGCATCTCCGGAGAACATAGATAGACGGATGACGTTTTGGGTCGGGGCCGTTAACATAGAAGATAGAACAGGTCCTTGTATCTGCATTAACCTCGGAGTTTGTTTGTGAAATGCCTTCAGGTCCCCTGTAGAGAGAGGATATCTCTCCCATCTGTGCGTCAATTATAATCACAGAGCTCACTCCCTCTCGAGGGTCAATATAGTTCACTCCCAGTTCATCATCAGCTGTAGAATCAGTTTCTGACCACTGCCTCAAAGTGCAACCAGGCTGCAAGTCATCCAAGTTAGCTTTAACCCATGCTTTCTCTCACTATATCATTGCTCTGACAGACATACTGGGTGAGTAGAGAGACCCACACTGCTATCCCTCTGGTCGACGGACCTTGCTGTCGGGGGAAAAAATAACATTAATGGTCAATTTACCTAATCTTTTTGTTAGAAGTTTACCAATGTTTTGATGAGAGATTAATTAAGGGAATAAAACAAAAAGCTGGAGTAACTCAGCCAAGCCGGCATTATCTCTGGAGAGAAGGGTCGAAACGTTTTTTCAGTCTGAAGAAGGGACTCGACCAGAAACGTCACCCATTCCTTCTCTCCAGAAATGCTGCATGTCCCGCTGAGTTACTCCAGCATTTTGTGTCTATCTTCGGTGTAAACCAGCATCTGCAGTTCCTGCTGACACAAAACAGCCTATGCCTTTCAATGATTGATGCCAGACCTTGAACAAATGCAGTTCAAATGGACCTTTGAATGCAATTTTGGAAGGATTGTTTCTTGAAACAAACTGCTCTAAAAGTTTGATGGAAGGAATTGCAGATACTAGTTTAAACCAAAGATAGACACAAAATGATGGACTAACTCAGCTGGTCAGGCAGCATCTCTGGAGAAAATAAATAGGTGATGTTTCGGTTGTCGAGATAGTTCTTCAGGCTGGGTCTTTTTATAGTGTAAAAAAAACTGCATGACATCATTTTTACCATGTGATGATTTTTCCACACGTCGGTAGTCGATGTTGGCTCAAGAATAACTCGGGAGAGGAACTTGGTAACTCGGGAGAGGAACTTGGTACATTGCAGAAATGAGAAGTAAATGGCAAACTTAGACATACACTTGGGAACTCATTTAAACTCGTGAACATAAACTTGGAATCTCGTAGACAACCACGAGTTTGATTTTTTCTTTCACTCGGGATCACTCGTGGGTGGACTCGCACCGTGAGACAGGGCCATATAACCATATAACAATTACAGCAGAGAAACAGGCCATCTCGGCCCTTCTAGTCCATGCCGAACACTTACTCTCACCTAGTTCCATCTATCTGCACTCAGACCATAACCCTCCATTCTTTTCCCATCCATGTGCCTATCCAAATTATTTTTAAATGATAAAAACGAACCTGCCTTCACCACTTCCACTGGAAGCTCATTCCACACAGCTACCACTCTCTGAGTAGAGAAGTTCTCCCTCATGTTGCCCCTAAACATTTGTCCCTTAATTCTCAAATCATGTCCTCTTGTTTGAATCTTCCCTACTCTCAATGGAAAAAGCTTATCCAAATCAACTCTGTCTATCCCTCTTATAATTTTAAAGACCTCTATCAAGTCCCCCCTTAAACTTCTGCGCTCCAAAGAATAAAGACCTATCTTGTTCAACCTTTCTCTGTAACTTAGATGCTGAAACCCAGGCAACATTCTAGTAAATCTCCTCTGTACTCTCTCTATTTTGTAGACATCTTTCCTATAATTTGGCGACCAGAATTGTACCCCATACTCCAGAATTGGCCTCACCAATGATTTGTATAATTTTAACATTACATCCCAACTTCTATACTCAATGCTCTGATTTATAAAGGCCAGCACACCAAAAGCTTTATTTACCACCCTATCTACATGAGATTCCACCTTCAGGGAACTATGCACAGTTATTCCTACATTCCTCTGCCATTAGAAGCAAACACCAACTAGGCTCCACTTTCTGTCCTGGTTTTCCAACAAGATACCGTTAAGGAACTTGTGGTTTGATTTATTGACTGTGTGAATCGGAGTTGTGGGTGGAAGTGGATTTTTTATCTACATTTCTTTGGAAACTTTCTCTTAACAATTTGGAGAACATGGTCTCCACTCCGGCCAAGTGTTCTCCCATTAAAAAGGTTCTGCACTTTCCCCGTGCCCCAGACATATTTGCTCACGCAAGGCACCTCGATGCAATGCAACAGTCCAGCTTAATAGTTCAGAGATGCCTTCACATCCTTCAGGAATATAGAGCAACTGAACAATTGTAGACACAGGAAAAGGTAAACAAAAATGCTGGAGAAACTCAGCGGGTGAGGCAGCGATGCCTATTTCCTTCGCTCCATAGATGCTGCCTCACCCACTGAGTTTCTCCAGCATTTTTGTCAACCTTCAATTTTACTTCGGAGTCACGTGAGTGACTACGTGAAGAACCCGCTCAGTGCGCAGGCGGGGCATTACGCCAGCAATGCAACAGCGGCAGCGGGAGTTATGCGCTCCCGCAACAGAGAAACGGACCGTCAGGTGAGTATCCTGAGGTCGGGTTTCTTTTACAGGGGAGCCCCTTTTTCTGCTTGTGTTTTACAGGCAGAGAAAAAAGGCTCTGGAACAAAAACTGTCCCCCGTTCGAGGAGGAACGTTTCCCAGTCGGGGGGAAGGGGGGCAGCAACAGGCGGTAGGAGCGACCCGGTGTTCCGCAATTCCCCGACACCGTGCCGAGGCCAGCCCGATAGCGGGCTGGATGTATAGCCACCCGAAGAGGCATCCGGCAGGTGTTCCCGATTTGGGACGGGACGTCTCTCCACCCGCACGGGGGGGAGAGAGAGCCGCCTGAGCCGCTGGAGCGGCTCTCGGAGCAGGTGCCTGCGAGACGCGCTGCTTGAGGGGCGCTCTCGCTACTACAAGGCACAAAAAGCTCCAGAAGAAGGCGGTAGGAACATTTACCGGGCGTTCCGCTATCCCCACGCCGCGCCTAAACCAGTCCCGCTAGTGCCTGAGCTGCGGGCTGGATGTTCAGCCATCCGAAGAGAGATCCGGCCGGTGGCTTCCGACTTGTCGGAGGGGACGTCTCTCCATCCGCATGGGAGAGAGACAGCCGCCTGAGCCGCTGGAGCGGCTCCTGGAGCAGGAGCTCCTGCGAGACACGCTACGTGAGGGGCAGTCTCGCTGGAGGGTTCATGCATACCCTCCACAGTGCCTAGGCACTGCCCATCGCTTCCTCCTTAGTGTGGTTAGCTTTGGGGTGATCAGTGGCTGGGCTGGTCATGAAGATGGGTAACTGGTTGAACAATATCGGGAGTATGCTTGAGGTACAGGATCAGGAAGTGCTGCTGGGTGTGGCCGCTATGTGGCTCCGCCACTAGCGAGATGGCTCTTTAGTCTCAACTGATGGCCAGCTTACTACCTGTCTTTTCCAAAAAACCTCTCCAAGACAGGTAGCCATGAGGCGTTGGTTTTATCACGCCTCCCCTAAATTGCATTTATTTAAGTGCCCGCCATTATTGGGGGATACATTGAGCAGCGCATTTAACCTAAATATTTTAAAAATGCATTTGGTACCCTGACGTCGGCTATCATGTCCACCTGCTCATTCCAGAAGGGCAGGGTAGTATGGCAAAACACCTGACCCTACTGTTCAACGGTATACCTCATAACTTCTGAAATGAACTCACAAACCTGCCCTCAATCTATGAAATTAACAGGACTATGAGAACGCCGACCTCACAAGCACAGATCCTGCTACCTGGCACTTACCAAACCAGTCCTAAAAAACTGGACGAAGTGTTCAAACTATTCGGCACAAGAGGGCAGAGTCTGGAATGAGCACCACACTAAACCAGACAGCAGTACCTCTACGTGTCCACCAGGGGCGTCTTCCTCATGGTACTGGTGAAAGCTCGGGGCCTGCATGCCAAACCCTTAGCATTTTAGGCCACGGCCCAGAGCAGGCCCCAGGGGAAAATGCGCCACCCCCCCAACAAACATCGTCCCTACAAGAACAAGGAACCAGAAACCGAAGAAAACAACAATGAAGACAGATAAGTATGGTTCCTACCATCACATAAAGGTTAAGGGTTGTACTAACAAGGGGTGGATGAATCACGCCTGGTTAGGAAGCTATCACTCTTGGTAGTTATATACCAAAAAATAAATACAAGGGGAATAGAATTAATATCTTGCCACCAATTCAGCAAGCACCCCAAGTGGTCTACCCTCCCACGATGGTGAATGTCGCACCATCGTTGATAAACCACTTGAGTATTTCACCAGGTATACCCATTCATGGGATTTGTAACTACTACCATGGATCCAAGGATACTTTATGGTAGACATCGACCTTGAAGATGCACACTAATCAGTACCTTCTCATATAAGTTTCGGATATACCGCAATTACCTGGATGGAGTAACCATGATGAGCATTGCGGCATTTAAGTCAAAGTTATCCAGAATCAACTAGCCCTGACACTTAGAAACATTCCGTCATGGCATGTCTATATATTAACGACAAACTATCCTTGGATACAGCTTTAGCTGCATCGCTTCTCGGCCTTTTGGCCAAGATCAAGTGTAGTATCTGTTCTTATCAGTTTAATAATCTGATACGTCCCTTATCTAGGGACCATATATTAAATTGAATTTTGGAACAGGGAGATGGAATAGGGGCTTGCTCCATCCACTCCACGCATCGACCCAGTATTGCAGTGCCTCTGGGAACGGTGCACAAAATATATATCCAGATATTTACGTTGACCATCCACAACTTTGTTATCTGGTATTCATTAAGACTATCAGTCATGGTGCATTAACCACCAATCAACTACGTGGCAAAGTAATTGGGATATAGCAGCATTACCAGCTACTGAACTTTGTACCTTTCCTATGAGCTGAGATACTAGTGTTCAAAACTATCTCCATACCTGTAATATGGGGGCAAATGGATTAATCTGTAGTGTTATCATGGAATTTATCGGCAGGAAGGATTATGGTTGTACACTTCCACCTGCTTTGAGTAACATCTTATGTGTTACTGAGCTTGTAATACTTAATGCCAATATGAATTGACTTAAACTTATTATATATTAACTTACTTAATTCTAGTGAAGCATTTGCTCAGTAATCCACCAAATTTGCATGTTCGTTTATAAGATAACAACATCAGTGGTGGCATATACCAAACCACTTGGGCGGAGAACATCGATATTAGGTGACAATTTATTAACAATTGCAAACCGTATGTCGTCAAACATGTTTGACCATCAGTAACTCACCTATCAGGTGAGCTAAATACTGTAAACATACATTTAAACCAAAAATATTTGCTGAAATCACTAAGCAATATGGACACCAGATATCGATTCCTTATATCCAATTAAATCACCACGTACTAACTTACGTCACATGAAACCAATCTCAAGGCAGCGGCAATGGAGACATTCCCGCGTATTGAGGGGTGGGGGGAACCTAATCTCTATGTTTTCCTTTCCTTCTACCTCTTCAATAGGTACTACGGCTTCATCAGTCGGGTACTACGCAAATTACAGTGGACCAAGTCCACAAGCATGGTTCCCAGTGATCCTCAACATGGTCATTAAAAGAATTGCAGAATTGGGAAGACCATTGCTGTGCTTGGATCAGCAGCACTATCAACCTGATGACAGTATTCCGTCGCATATCCTAGGGAACATACCTGAGGAGCATCAAGAAATGGTACACTGTTTCCAAAACAGGAATTACACATTCAACTATAACACAAAACTGTACTGGAGCTCCTGGCAGGTCTTCACCACAATGAAGGACATGTTCTGTTAGCCTACTCAACTTGGGTACCGCTCACTGGTGATCAGATACAGGAGAGGTATATCAATCCATTCCCCAGAAATAGGTACACCCAAATTGGGATGTCAGTGAAATCCTGACATACCTTAGGGGATGATCACCAGCCAGGTCACTCACCCTGGAACAGCCTACCCTGAAGATGGACATGCTGGTGGCCTTAGATCAACACAAAGAGCCAGCTCTCCCATCTACTGCGATGGGACAACATGGTTATAACACCAGATAGTGTCACATGCCCATTCAAGGGTTGGCCAAACAGAACAGACCAGGAACATCAGGTCCAGTCATGAAATTCCGGGCATACCCACCTGAACCACGTTTTATGTGTCATGACCCACTTAGAGATCGACACAATAAGGAATACCGAGGGAGAGGAAAAAGCCTTATAGGTCAGCCACAGGAAACCTCATGGTCGGGTGACGAGCTAAACTATCTCTAGTGGCTCAAGCAGGTACTGGGAGTTGCTGGAGTAAATACTAACGTGTATAAAATCTTATTCCACCAGGACAGCTTCCACGTCAGTAACTAAGAGGATGGACGAGCCTATGGACCACATCCTGGCTACTGCAGGGTGGTCTAGGGAGTATACGTTCCAAACTTTTATAACAAACCACTGACAGAACCTGTATCGTTTGCAGAAAAAGAATCTGCAAAAAATATATAATTTAAGCCCGGGGGAGCAATTGGTCTTGTTGTTGTTAATAACACCATTATTGTTTTTACAAACAGATTCATGGTTGATTACGATAACATACTTCCTCCCTCGAATGACTTCGGCAGCGAGTGAAGTATGAACTGTTACACGGTTTGAAATCACAGAGCTTTGAAGTCTTCACGTAGTCACTCACATGACTCCGAAGTAAAATAGTAAGATTAAACGAGAACTTACCAGTTTGAAGTTTGATCTGTATTTTATGAGGAGTTACGATGAGGGATTACGTGCCCTCCACTCCCATCCTCATTATATGGATCAAACTAATAAATTGATGTCTCCTTATCTTTACTATGTTAACTTCAAATAACTGTGTCTATCTGTGATTCCACACCACTGCTTGGAAGTATGCCGCGCCTTCGCACTGAGCGGGTTCTTCACGTAATCCCTCATCGTAACTCCTCATAAAATACAGATCAAACTTCAAACTGGTAAGTTCTCGTTTAATTTTACTATTTTCCAGCATCTGTAGTTCCTTCTTAAATAGGAAAGGGTAAAGGTTACGTGAGACCGGGTCACTACTAATGTGGATAGACACAAGGAAGTCTGTAAGTTCAACAGAAAAACACCACCCCAAATACCTGCCTTCTTAGTTTAAATCTTTTTATTTGAATTTTGAATTTAACAGCAATTTGCATACATACAATGATAACAGACAGTGATAATCAGGACATAATTGTACAACAGTATGTAAACGACCCTCAAAACCCTTACCCTTACCCTTACCCACCCTCGCCACCCGGGAACAAACAACACTCACATACGTACACATCCACACAAATACGATAAAAAAAAATAAAAATTTAAATTAAAAATAAATAAATAAATAAATAAAAGAAAAAAAGAAAAAAAAAGAAAAAAGAAAAAATAAATAAAAATTGTGGGGAGGGAGGGGGGGGGAGGGGTTGAGGGGATAGCAGCTGCAATAAGACAGAGCTGTGATAGATCACCTGCCTTCTTTAGTGTAGGATGGAACTGCAGATGCTGGTTTATCTCGGCGAGACAAAATGCTGGAATAACTCAGCGGGTCAGGCAGAGAGCAGGAATAGGTGATGTCTGGGGGGGTCGAGACCCTGTTCAGACTCTGACCAGAAATGCCACCAAGATCCTTCTCTCCAGAGACGCTGCCTGTCCCACTGAGTTAGTCCAGCTTTTTGTGTCTATCTTCACCTGCTTACTATAAACATATAAACATATAACAATTACATCACAGAAACAGGCCATCTCGGCCCTTCTAGTCCGTGCCGAACACGTATTCTTGCTTAGTCCCATCTACCTGCACTCAGACCATAACCCTCCATTCCTTTCCCGTCCATATAACTATCCAATTTATTTTTAAATGATAAAATCGAACCTGCCTCCACCACCTTCACTGGAAGCTCATTCCACACAGCTACCACTCTCTGAGTAAAGATGTTTCCCCTCATGTTACCCCTAAACTTCTGTCCCTTAATTCTCAAGTCATGTCCTCTTGTTTGAATCTTCCCTACTCTCAGTGGGAAACAGTGTGGAAACAGGCCCTTCAGCCCTACTTGCCCACACCAGCCAACATGTCCCATCTACACTAATCCCACCAGCCCGTGTTTGGTCCATATACCTCCAAGCCTGTCATATCCATGTACCTGTCTATAACGTTTTCTTAAATGTTTTGATAGTCCCAGCCTCAACTACCTCAGCTGGCAGCTTATTCCATACATCCACCACCCTTTGTGTGAAAAAGTTAACCCTCAGATTCCTATTAAATCTTTTCCCCTTCACCTTAAACCTATGTCCTCTGGTCCTCGATTCACCTACTCTCGGCAAGAGACTCTGTGCATCTACCCGATCTATTCCTTTCATGATTTTATACACCTCAATAAGATCTCCCCTCATCCTCCTGTGCTCCAAGGAATACAGTCTCAGTCTACTCAACCTCTCTCTATAGCTCAGACCCTCTAGCCCTGGCAACATCCTTGTAAAGCTATTCTATACCTTTTCCAGCTTGACAACATCTTTCCAATAACATGGTGCCCAGAACTGAACACAATACTCTAAATGTCTAATAAGGAACTGCAGACGCTGGTTTAAACCATAGACAGACACAAAACTCAGCAGGACAGACAGCATCTCTGGAGAGAAGGAATGGGTGACGTTTCGGTTCGAGACCCTTCTCCAGATTAGTTAGCGATAATGGAAACAAGAGATATAGACGGTGATGTGGGGAGATAAAGAACAATGAATGTAAAATGTGCAAAAAAGTAATGATGATAAAGGAAATGTTAGGTGAAAATGAGAAACTGGTGCAACTTGGATGGGGGGGGGAGAAAGAGGGGGAATACCGGGGCTACCTGAATTGAGACAAATCAATATTCATACCACTGATCTGTAAGCTGCCCAAGCAAAATATGAGATGCAGCTCCTCCAATTTGCATTTGGCCTCACTCTGACAATGGAGGAGACCGATGGCAGAAAGGTCTGTGTAGGAATGGGAAGGAGAATTAAAGTGTCCAGCAACCGGGAGATCAGGTTGGTATAGGTGGGCTGAAGGTGTTCAGCGAAATGATCGCCCAGTCTGCGTTTGGTCTCGCTGATGTATAAGAGTCCTCATCTTGAACAATGGATACAGAAGATGAAGTTGGAGGAGGTGCAAGTGAACCTCGGCCTAACCTGAAAGTACTGTCAGGGTCTCTGGTCAGAGTCGAGCGATGAGGTATAGCGACAGGTGTTGCATCTTCTGTGGTTGCAGAGGAAGGTACCTGGGAAGGTGGTTTGGGTGGGAATGGGTGAGTTAACCAGGGAGTTGCGGAGGAAACGGTCTCTGCGGAAGGCGGAAAAGGGTGAAGATGGGAAAATGTGTTTAGTGGAGGTGGCGGAAATTGGAGGTGGCGGAGATTTCGGAGCGACGGCTGATGGGGTGGAATGTAAGGACTAGGGGGGCTCTGCCTCTGTTGCGACTAGAGGGAGGGGTGCAAGGGCGGAGCTGCAGGGTACAAAGGAGACATGAGTGAGGGCCTCATCTATGTTGGGAGTGGGAAACCCCCGTTTCCTAAAGAATGAGGACATCTCGATGTTTTAGTATGGAAGACCTAATCTTGGGAGCAGATGCGGCGTAAACGGAGAAATTGGGAGGAGGAGATAGATTCTTTGCAGGAAGCAGGGTGGGAAGATGTGTCGTTGAGATAGTTGTGGGAGTCAGTGGGTTTGTAATACATGTCAGTCAATAGTCTATTTCCTGTGATGGAGACTGTGAGATCAAGAAAGGGGAGGGAGGTGGCGGAGATGGTCCAAGTAAAGTTGAGTGCAGGATGAAAATTGGTGGTGAAGTTGATGAAGTCCATGCGTTCTGCATGGGTGCAGGAGGTAGCATCGATGCAGTCATCAATGTAATGCAGTTAGAGTTCGGGGACGGAGGCAGTGTACACCTGGAACAGCGATTGTTCAACGTACCCTACAAAGAGGCAGACATAGCTAGGGCCCATGCGGGTGCCCATAGCTGCGCCTTGGACTTGGAGGGAGTGGGATGAGTCAAAGGAGACGTTGTTGAGGGTGAGGACCAACTCTGGTAGGCGGAGTAGAGTTTTAGTAAAGGGAAATTGGGTTGTTCTGCGGTGAAGGAAGAAAAGGAAGGCTTTAAGGCCCTCCTAGTGGGGAATTGATGTGTAGAGTGACTGAACATCTATAGTAAAGATGAGGGAGTGGGAAGTCGGATAGCAGAAGTCATTAAAGAGACGACGAGCATGTGAGGTATCTTGGATATAGGTCGGGAGAGTTCGGACTGGGGGGGATAGGATGGAGTCGATGTACGAGGAAATCATTTCCGTGGGACAGGAGCAGGCAGAAACAATGGAGGGCAGTCAGGGCAGTTGTGTTTGTGGATTTTAGGGAGAAGGTAAAACAGGGCTGTGCGGGGCTGGGAAACGATAAGGTTGGAGGCTGTGGAAGGCAGACAGCCAGCAGTGATGATATCAGAAATGGTGTTTGAGATTAAGGCCTGGTGCTCATCTGTGGGATCATAGTCTAAGGATAAGAAGGATGAGGTGTCTGAGAGTTGTCACCTGGCCTAGGCCCAGTAGAGGTCATCACGCCAGACTACCACGGCACCTCCCTTGTTGGCGGGTTTGAGTATAATGTCAGGGTTGCTGCAGAGTGAGCGGAGCGCTGTACGTTCAGAGGGGGTGAGGTTGGAGTAGGTAAGGGGAGTGGAAAAGTTGAGACGGTTGACGTCACGCCGACAGTTAGAAATATAGTCAGGGGGATGGTGAAGACACAACAAGGGTGGGGGTTGGGGTCAGAGGGGGGGCTGGGGAGTGGACAGAGGCTGAGATTATTGTATGGGTGGGGTGTGTCGGAGTAACCGCAGCCCATCCTACAATAGTCCTCAAGCCCCCCTCCTCTCTGAACACCCACCATCCCCCACTAGATCCCACCTCGGCCTCTGTCCACTCCCCAGCCCTCCTCTGACCCCAACCCCCACCCTTGTCATGTCTTCACCATCGCCCCTGACCCCCCCTTTCTGATACGGAACGGTCTGTCCTCAACAGAGGCCTCACCTTCGTTCCCCTCCGCCCTCACCTCAACGGGTTCGGGGTCCGCCACGATGTAGAGCTCATCTTCCGTCACCTCCACCTCCACGCCTTTTTCTACAGGAAGGAGTCTTCCCCACCCAGTGATGACCCCTTCTTCCGTCTCCACCGGTCCCCAGAACGGCCTTCTACCCTCACTAGATCTCTTTATGTCTATCTACAATACTCGAAATGCGGCCTCACCAATGCTACAACTGCAACGTGACCTCCCAGCTTCTATACTCGATACTCTGATGAAGGCCAATGTGCCAAATGCCAACCAAGAACCCAGCGTGGGTTTTTCAGCAAGGAAGAGAGAAGAGGTAACATTTTCCTTAAAGCACCATAAACCAGTGGTCATGCCAACTTTTGGCAAATTGCGTTTTTTTTTCTCTCTCAAAAGAAAACATGAAATGCGTTGAAGTACCACACAGGGAATCTGAATCCTAGCTGAAGACTTAGGTTGAGGCACTGCCTGTGTAGAGTCAATGGAGAGATCGACACCCAGAATATTTGCTTGTTCACTTGTCCCGATGTCCTCGCTCTCGTAGGTTGGGTGTTCTCTGTTATTCTATTGCGACAGAATAATCCTATTGCAGTTCTTAGTGCAGCATCTCTGTCTTTTAACACAACCTCTCTTCAACCTAATTCTCCTGATGAAAATGTGCTGGAAAGAACTGCAGATGCTGGTTTAAATCGAAGGTAGGCACGGAGTGCTGGAGTGGCTCAGCGGGACAGGCAGCATCTCTGAAGAAGAATAAATCTGAAGAAGGGTCTCGACCCGAAACGTCACTCGTTCCTTCTCTCTGGGGATGCTGCCTGTCCAGCTGGGTTGCTCCAACATTTTGTGTCTACTGGGAAATCTCGACTCGCCCTGCAAGCTTCCTGCAGCACAACCCTCATCTCAAAAAAAAAAGTGCCAAATGCCTTTTTGACCACCCTATCTACCTGCGAATCCACCTTCAAGGATCCATGCACCTGCACTCCTAGATCTACTCTACAACACTCCCCAGAGTCCTACCATTCACTGTGTAGGTCCTGCCTATGTTAGGCTTCCAACTTCACACTTCGCAAATCCACTCACCCACTTCACATTTAGTTGTGTTGGTGCTTGCTGTCACTTACCTCCACTGTTTGCTCCCACTGTTCTTGCAACATTAAAAGATTATCAACTGGTTCTTCTGCTTCTGTTCAACCTTTTTACATTTTCACCAGTGGCTTCCATGTCCCTGGAGACAATAGAGCAAGTATAATTTGTAGAAACAATACTTAACAATCGCCCTGCCCCAACACAACACAACTGCGATTCAACAAATGTTATAATAAGTTGATTTAAGTCTAATCTCCAATGGCACGTCATTCTCAATCGTGACTGTAAAGATAGCATTTAACGATGCCCTATTGTTCATTATGTCATTAACTGCATCTACCTTTAAAGAAACAACATGCCCCTTGACTTTGACCGGTTGTTTCGAGCCAGCAATCTCTTTGTTTGCAAATCTTCATCTCAATCATCTTGATTCATCTCAAGAATGAATTACCATCTCTGTCTTTTCAGAGGGCATTTAATGTTCAAGTATATTGCTATGTCCTCATTAATATTGTTCAAATAGCTTTTGCAGCATTGTTTCGACATTTCCTGCGTGTCTTCTAAGAGCTTGATAATGTTCCCTGCTCCTTATTGAAGAAGTGTCTCGACCCAAAACATAACCTAACTAACATACATGTTCTCCAGAGATGCTGCCTGACCTGCTGAGTTACCCCTGCACTTTCCACCCATTTCTCTTTATTTGTTGACCATAGTTGCTAACTTACACATAAGGCTTTTGTAACTTAAGAAGTTGTTTCACAGAACCTGCTTTGAATAGTGGGAGTTACCAAAAATCATTCTACCGTGTCCCCAACTGCTCACATCTTCACAAATACTCCTGTAATTAGTTTCTTATCACATTATTAGAACACAGACAAGATTAAAGAGATTCAAGATTCAAGAGAGTTTATTGACATGTGTCCCTGATAGGACAATGAAATTCTTGTTTTGCTTCAGCACAACAGAACACAGTAGGCATGACTACAAAACAGATCAGTGTGTCCATATACCATTGTATAAATATATACACACATGAATAAATAAACTGATAAAGTGCAAATAACAGATAATGGGTTATTAATGTTCAGAGTTTTGTCCGAGCCAAGTTTAATAACCTGATGGCTGTGGGGAAGTAGCTATTTCAGAACCTGAACAATAGCAATGTGTAGAAAGGAACTGCAGATGCTGATTTATACCAAAAATAGACACAAAGTGCTGGAGTAACTCAGCAGGTCAGGCAGCATCGAAAAGACCAGGTGACATTTTGGGTCGGGACCCTCCTTGAGACTGAATGACCTGCTCTGATGAATGGGGTCCAACCGAAACCTCACCTATCCATGTTTTCCTGAGATGCCGCCTGTCCGGCTGAGTTTCTCCAGCACATTGTGTGATAAAGGAAGGGTTTGTCCCACACCGGACAAACAGGGCAATCGAATCTCCCACAAACTGAAGGACAGTGACACACATTGAGTTCTTGCTGAGATATTAGGCTCGTTCCTGTTCGGGTTCGCTCAGATATTGTCCGTGGGATCACGGGTCCATTTCGGGCCGGCGCCCTTCTGCAGGCTAATTTTAAAAATAAAAGGTCTAGAGACCTGTCTGAAGAAAGGTCCTGACCTCAGGGCCGGATTTAGATGAAGAGAGGCCCTAGGCTATTTCACTTGTGAGCCCCCCCCTCCCAATCCCCCACCCCCAAGCCTAGAGGACCATGACTACCCGACAGTGACAGTGTGACACTTTTAGATCCTACTGTATGTTGTCATTAAACAGTTGGTTTTAAAATACATATTGCATTCACCGCAGAGCAGGCGATGCCTTACCTGGATCGCCGTTTGAAGCTCTGGAGTGTTGGGCCTGCTGCTTCAACATCAGAGCTGTGGTTTGCGGAGCTCCCAGCCTCGGACCGCGCGGATTTCAACATCGCGGAGCCCTGGGATCCCTGGAGGGCCGCCAGTGTGAATCTCCGCCCAGCGCAGCCTGTGGACTTCGGGAGCCACAGTCTCCGGTAGGAAGTGGCCGATTCGGAAGTCCAAGCCGCTGAGGGTGTTCTTCCATTCCGACATCGGAGTTCCATTATCCCGGCGAGAGGGCCTGAGAGGGCATGAACACACGGCAAGGATGGGGGTTGGAGCCGGAGGAAGGCAAGTGAGTGGACTGAAGCCGAGGGGGGTGGTGGGTGGTCATGGGGGGGGGGGTATGAGGACTGTAGTGTGGGTGGGGAAGAGCTGGGGACCCATGGTTTGAGGGGGATGGGGAAGACCCAGTGGAACAGCCACTGATGTTACCAGGATTAGGGCTACCAACACTAGGACCCAGCGCAGTCAAACCCAGGGGAGTTGGAGCCTGCAGCGTGGAAACTTCAGGCCCGGTGCTGAGTCCAGGATTCAGGTAAGGCGATGGCTGCGGGCTGCTAGAGAGCGGTGAAGTGGTGAGGGTCAGTGGAGTCAATGGTGGAAGACCGCAGGGACTGGAGTCCAGGTCAGCAGGCAAAGCGTGGGAGGTCACGGTGGGCGGATGGTCGGTGCGGCGGCAAAGTTTGGCGGGCCCGGTGAGGCGGCGAGGTGAGTAGGCCCTGGTGCGGCAGTGATGTTCGATGGGCTCGGTGTGGCGGCGATGTTCGGCGGGCCCAGCGAGGAGACGAGGTGAGTAGGCCCCAGAGCGGCGGCAAAGTGGGTAGGCCCCAGTACAGCGGTGAGGTGGGCGGTAAGGTTCGGCAGGCCGCTCCGCGATGGTACCTCAGTGCTGAAGCTGCAGCTCGAAGCTCTGGCCAGTTCTCGGCAGGAAGGGCCACGCCAATCTGAATGGTAGGCCGCGAGAAGGGGGCGAAGAAGCGGCTCGGAGGAAGGACTCATCCTCACCCAGGTAGGGACTGGGAAAAATGGTTAAATAAACTACATACCTTTTGCTTTGTCCTGCACTTGCGATCCGTGATGGAGAAGGCGTTGAAGGCGTTTTTAGTCGTGTAGAATGGATTTTCAGCATCAGGCCTTTGAGTAGCAGTCCGAGCAAATCAAAGATCCAAGGATCTTTGAAGCTAATTCCCCTCCGATAACGAATATACAAACATAGAACCATAGAAACATAGAAAATAGATGCAGGAGTAGGCCATTTGGCCCTTCGAGCCAGCACCGCCATTCATTGTGATCATGGCTGATCGTCCCCAATCAATATCCCGTGCCTGCCTTCTCCCCATATCCCTTGATTCCACTAGCCCCTAGAACTCTATCTAACTCTCTCTTAAACCCATCCAGTGATTTGGCCTCCACTGACCTCTTTGGCAGGGAATTCCACAAATTCACAACTCTCTGGGTGAAAACGGTTTTTCTCACCTCAAGACTAAATGGCCTCCCCTTTATTCTAAGACTGTGGCCCCTGGTTCTGGACTCGCCCAACATTGGGAACATTTTTCCTGCATCTAGCTTGACCAGTCCTTTTATAATTTTATATGTTTTTATAAGAAACCCCCTCATCCTTCTAAACTCCAGTGAATACAAGCCTAGTCTTTTCAATCTTTCCTCATATGCCGACTATGTTCTGTGTGCTGAAGCAAAGCAAGAATTTAATTGTCCTATCAGGGACACATGACAATAAACTTGAACTTGAACTTGAACTTGATGTCAGTCCCGCCATCCCAGGGATCAATCTCGTGAACCTTCGCTGCACTGCCTCAATCACAAGGATGTCCTTCCTCAAATTAGGAGACCAAAACTGTACGCAATACTCCAGATATGGTCTTACCAGTGCCCTATACAACTGCAGAAGAACCTCTCTACTCCTATACTGAAATCCTCTTGTTATGAAGGCCAACATTCCATTAGCTTTCTTCACTGCCTGCTGTACCTGCAAGCCAACTTTCAGTGACTGGTGTACAAGGACGCCCAGGTCTCGCTGTACCTCCCCCTTACCTAACCTAATCCCATTGAGATAATAATCTGCCCCCTTGTTTTTGCCACCCAAGTGGATAACCTCACATGTATCTATATGAAACAATGGAAGTATCAGAATGGAACCTCATCTGCATTTTCATCCCGCACCCTCCCATGTCAAAAGTTTTATACACCTTGGTGGAGCGAGGCCGAGGCCCCCCTAGATCTCGAGGCCCTAAGCTTAAGCTTATGAAGCTTATACTTAAATCCGGCCCTGCCTGACCTGAAACATCACCCATTCTTTTTCTTCAGAGATGCTGCATGACCCGTTGAGTTACTCCAGCACTTTGAGTCTAAAAAACAATCGCAACCCAACATGAGTCAGGTGTAGACTGTGAGACTGTTAGAGCCTTTGAGTCTGGTCCATCACTCAGTGTGATTATCTACCTCAACTGTACTTTCCCACCATTGATTCCTTAATACCCTAAAACTGATAAATCAGGGCTTGACTAGGCTGCAGCAACGTTCTGAGGACAGAATTCTGACCATTCCCAATTCCTTGAAAAATATTTCCCTTATCCTAGTCCTAAACACTGAAAGCTGTTACTATTAGTTTTAAACGCTCCAATTATGGGAAAACCCTATCCTTCAAATACCTTTCCAATTAAATATTTTCCCATGATGTTTTCCTGACATCCCAGATGTCAGTCAAGAATAAATTGCTGGACGAACTCAGCGGGTCAGGCAGCATCTGTGGAGGGAGAGGATGGTTGGCATTTTGGGTGGAGAGCCTACATCAAGACTGACTGCCACACGTGCCGCAGGGTCTCGACCTGAAACATTGGCCGGCCTCTGCTTCCACAGATGCTGTTTGACGTACCGAGCTCCCGCAGCAGTTTGCTTTCTCACTCCAGATTCCTGCAACTGCAGTCTCCGGTGAACATTGAATATGTAGACAGACACAAAACTCAGCGGGATAGGCAGCATCTCTGGATAGAAGGAATGGGTGACGCTGCAGGTCGCAACCCTTCTTCAGTCTGGGGAGAGGAAGACACAGAGTTAAGGAAGGGTATGGTGTGAAAACGAGACATCGAAAGAGATGACACAACGGCCCGGGGAGCTGTTGGTGAGAGGAGGAGGAGCCCAATCTGCAGCGTTCCATCTCACTTCCAGAGAGGGGGTCTCTGATTGGTGGAAGAGGACCAGAGGAAGCAGCTGATTGGGTGCAACCCCAGGTTTGCATTTCTGCTTTCAGGTTAAGGGATCAGTGAGTTACGGGTTCTGTGAGTTACGGGTTCTGTGAGTTAAGGGTTCTGTGAGTTACGGGTTCTGTGAGTTAAGGGTTCTGTGAGTTACGGGTTCTGTGAGTTACGGGTTCTGTGAGTTACGGGTTCTGTGAGTTACGGGTTCTGAGAGTTACGGGTTCTGTGAGTTACGGGTTCTGTGAGTTACGGGTTCTGTGAGTTACGGGTTCTGTGAGTTACGGGTTCTGTGAGTTACGGGTTCTGTGAGTTACGGGTTCTGTGAGTTAAGGGTTCTGAGAGTTAAGGTTTCTGAGAGTTAAGGGTTCAGTGAGTTAAGGGTTCAGTGAGTTAAGGGTTCTGTGAGTTAAGGGTTCAGTGAGTTAAGGGTTCTGAGAGTTACGGGTTCTGTGAGTTAAGGGTTCTGAGAGTTAAGGGTTCTGAGAGTTAAGGTTTCTGAGAGTTAAGGGTTCAGTGAGTTAAGGGTTCAGTGAGTTAAGGGTTCTGTGAGTTAAGGGTACAGTATTTATTAGTAAAGGTACAGTTTAAAGGATAAAGATTTTTATAGTGTGAGGGAGTTGATTTAATTTGGGAGTAAGCTATGTCAGTGGAGATTGGCCCAGTGGTTTGCTCAGCCTGCAACATGTGGGAGATCAGGGATATGGTCAGTGTCCCTGGTGACTACGTTTGCAGGAAGTGTGTCCAGCTGCAGCTCCTGGCAGACCGCATTGAACGATTGGAGCTGCGGTTGGATTCATACTGGAGCATCCACGATGCTGAGAACGTCGTGAATAGCACGTACAGTGAGTTGGTCACACCGCAGGTAAAAGGTAAGAGGACAGAAAGGGAACGGGTGGCCAATAGCCAGCATAGCAGTAGGCAGGTAGTGCAGGAGTCCCCTGCGGTCATCTCCCTCCTAAACAGGTACACCATTTTGGATACTGTTGGGGGAGATGGCTCATCAGGGGAAGACAGCAGCAGCCAAGTTCATGGCACGATGGGTGGCTCTGCGGCACATGAGGGGGGGAAAAAGAGTGGAAGGGCAATAGTAATAGGGGATTCAATTGTAAGGGGAATAGATAGGCGTTTCTGCGGCCGCAAACGAGACTCCAGGATGGTATGTTGCCTCCCTGGTGCAAGGGTCAGGGATGTCACTGAACGGCTGCAGAACAATCTGGAGGAGGAGGGTGAACAGCCAGTTGTCGTGGGGTACATTGGCACCAATGATATAGGTTAAAAAAAGGGATGAGTTCCTACAAGGTGAATTTAGGGAGGTAGGAGATAAACTTAAAAGTAGGACCTCATAGGTAATAATCTCTGGATTACTACCAGTGCCACGTGCTAGTCAGAGTAGAAATAGGAGGATATTGCAGATGAATACATGGCTTGAAAAATGGTGCAAGGGGGAGGGATTCAAATTTCTAGGGCATTGGAACCAGTTCTAGGGGAGGTGGGACCAGTACAAACAGGACGGTCTGCACCTGGGCTGGAATGGAACCAATGTCCTTGGGGTAGTGTTTGCTAGTGCTGTCGGGGAGGATTTAAACTAATGTGGCAGGGGGATGGGTGCAAGAGCAGAGAGGCAGAGGGGTGTAAAATGAGGGTAGAAGCAATAGGTAGCAAGGTGAAAAGTAAATGTGGTAGACAGACAAATCTAGGGCAAAAATCAAAAAGGGCCACTTTTCAACATAATTGTATAAGGGGTAAGAGTGTTGTAAAAACAAGCCTGAAGGCTTTGTATCTTAATGCAAGGAGCATTCGTAATAAGGTGGATGAGTTGAATGTGCAGATAGTTATTAATGAATATGATATAGTTGGGATCACGGAGACATGGCTCCAGGGTGACCAAGGCTGGGAGCTGAACATCAAGGGATATTCAATATTCAGGAGGGATAGGCAGAAAGGAAAAGGAGGTGGGGTAGCTTTGCTGGTTAGAGAGTAGATTAACGCAATAGAAAGGAAGGACATTAGCTTGGAGGATGGGGAATCGATATGGGTAGAGCTGCGAAACACTAAGGGGCAGAAAACGCTAGTGGGAGTTGTGTACAGGCCACCTAACCGTAGTAGTGGAGTTGGGGATGGCATCAAACAGGAAATTAGAAATGCGTGCAACAAAGGTAAAACAATTATAATGGGTGACTTCAATCTACGTATAGATTGGGTGACTCAAATTGGCAGGGGTGCTGAGGAAGAGGATTTCTTGGAATGTATGCGGGATAGTTTTCTAAACCAACATGTAGAGGAACCAACGAGAGAGCAGGCTATTCTAGACTTGGTATTGAGTAATGAGGAAGGGTTAGTTAGCAGTCTTGATGTGCGTGGCCCCTTGGGCAAGAGTGACCATAATATGGTTGAGTTCTTCATTAGGATGGAGAGTGACATTGTTAATTCAGAAACAAGGGTCCTGAACTTAAAGAAAGGTGACTTTGATGGTATGAGACGTGAATTGGCCAAGATAGACTGGCAAATGATTCTTAAAGGGATGACGGTGGATATGCAATGGAAGGCATTTAAAAACTGCATGGATGAACTACAACAATTGTTCATCCCAGTTTGGCAAAAGAATAAATCAGGGAAGGTAGTGCTTCCGTGGATAACAAGGGAAATCAGTGATAGTATCAAAACAAAAGATGAAGCGTACAAATTAGCCAGAAAAAGCAGCCTACCAGAGGACTGGGAGAAATTCAGAGTCCAGCAGAGGAGGACAAAAGGCTTAATTAGGAAAGGGAAAATAGATTATGAAAGAAAACTGGCAGGGAACATAAAAACTGACTGCAAAAGTTTTTATAGATATGTGAAGAGGAAAAGATTAGTTAAAACAAATGTAGGTCCCTTGCAATCAGAAACAGGCGAATTGATCATGGGGAACAAGGACATGGCAGACCAATTTAATAACTACTTTGGTTCTGTCTTCACTAAGGAAGACATAAATAATCTGCCGGAAATAGCAAGGGACCGGGGGTTAAATGAGATGGAGGAACTGAGTGAAATCCAGGTTATCCGGGAAGTGGTGTTAGGTAAATTGAATGGATTAAAGGCCGATAAATCCCCAGGGCCAGATAAGTTGCATCCCAGAGTATTTAAGGAAGCAGCCGCAGAAATAGTGGATGCATTAGTGATAATTTTTCAAAACTCTCTAGATTCTTGAGCAGTTCCTGAGGACTGGAGGGTAGCTAATGTAACCCCACTTTTTAAAAAGGGAGGGAGAGAGAAAACGGGGAATTACAGACCAGTTAGTCTAACATCGGTGTTAGGGAAAATTCTGGAGTCAGTTATTAAAGATGGGATAGCAGCACATTTGGAAAGTGGTGAATTCATTGGACAAAGTCAGCATGGATTTATGAAAGGTAAATCATGTCTGACGAATCTTATAGAATTTTTCGAGGATGTAACTAGTAGAGTGGATAAGGTAGAACCAGTGGATGTGTTATATCTGGACTTTCAGAAGGCTTTCGACAAGGTCCCACATAAGAGATCAGTATACAAACTTAAAGCACACGGTATTGGGGGTTCAGTATTGATGTGGATAGAGAACTGGCTGGCAGACAGGAAGCAAAGAGTAGGAGTAAACGGGTCCTTTTCAGAATGGCAGGCAGTGACTAGTGGGGTACCGCAAGGCGCAGTGCAGGGACCCCAGCTATTTATAATACATAGTAATGATCTGGATGAGGGAATTTAATGCAACATCTCCAAGTTTGCGGATGACACAAAGCTGGGGGGCAGTGTTAGCTGTGTGGAGGATGCTAGGAGGCTGCAAGGTGACTTGGATAGGTTGGGTGAGTGGACAAATGCATGGCAGATGCAGTATAATGTGGATAAATGTGAGGTTATCCACTTTGGTGGCCAAAACAGGAAAGTGGACTTTTATCTATATGGTGGCCGATTAGGGACAGGAGAGATGCAACGAGACCTGGGTGTCATGGTACACCAGTCATTGAAAGTAGGAATGCAGGTGCAGCAGGCAGTGAAGAAAGCAAATGGTATGTTAGCATTCATAGCAAAAGGATTTGAGTATAAGAGCAGGGAGGATCTACTGCAGTTGTACATGGTCTTGGTGAGACCACACCTGGAGTATTGCGTACAGTTCTGGTCTCCTAATCTGAGGAAAGACATTCTTGCCATAGAGGGAGTACAGAGAAGGTTCACCAGACTGATTGCTGGGATGGCAGGACTTTCATATGAAGAAAGACTGGATAGACTCGGCTTGTACACGCTAGAATTTAGAAGATTGAGGGGGGATCTTATAGAAACTTACAAAATTCTTAAGGGGTTGGACAGGCTATTATTCCCGAAGATTATTCCCGATGTTGGGGAAGTCCAGAACTAGGGGTCACAGTTTAAGGATAAGAGGGAAGTCTTTTAGGACCGAGATGAGAAAATCATTTTTTACACAGACAGTGATGAATCTGTGGAACTCTCTGCCACAGAAGGTAGTTGAGGCCAGTTCATTGGCTATATTTAAGAGGGAGTTAGATGTGGCCCCTGTGGCTAAAGGGATCAGAGGGCATGGAGAGAAGGCAAGGATGGGATACTGAGTTGGATGATCAGCCATGATCATATCGAATGGCGGTGCAGGCTCGAAGGGCCGAATGGCCTACTCCTGCACCTATTTTCTATGTTTCTATGTTTCTATGAAGCGCAAGGAAAATGTAGAATAGATCATTGTTAGCTAGAAGAAGGCAACAAAGCAAGCAGAGATAACATTTAATATGTTGCCAGATTTAGAGCAAATATATGCATCTTGGTGTAAAATGTCCAAGGGGAATAAAATGGATCGCCTTCAAGAGTGAGGCATATGAATTTTCTGTTGGTTTAGTTGAGTTCAGTTTAGAGATACATTGCCTTCGGCCCTCTGCGTCCGCACTGACCTGAGATCCCCACACATTAACAATATCCTGCACACTAGGGACAATTTTACATTGATACCAAGCCAATTAACCTACAAATCTATGTCTTTGGAGTGTGGGAGGAAACCGAAGATCTCGGAGAAAACTCATGAGAATGTACAAACTCTGTACAGGCAGCACCCGTAGTCAGGATCGAACCAAGGTCTTGGTGCTGTAAGGCAGCAATCTATCATTGTGCCACCGTGCCGCATTGGATAATGGCTGGACCATTGGAGCATCTGGGCCACACTGGTCTGACCATGGTCCGTGTCGGCACTCTCAGGCTGACGACCACCTTCTTCCCTGTAATCGTGAGAGTTTGCTGGCCCAACAATTATGGTTTCTGCTCCACCAGGATCACGCTGCATGCCTTGACTCTTCCGAATCATGTTCCCAGCATTGCCAGTTCATCCTACCTTGACAATGAAAGGTGCAAAGAATTCCATGCAAAATGCTGGAGTAACTCAGCGGGACAGGCAGCATCTCTGGAGAGAAGGAATGGGTGGCGTTTCGAGTCGAGACCCTTCATCTGAAGAAGGGTCTTGACCCGAAATGTCACCCATTCCCTCTCTCCAGAGATGCTGCCTGATCCGCTGAGTTATTCCAGCTTTTTGTGTCTATCTTCGGTTTAAACCAGCATCTGCAGTTCCTTCCTACACACAGGATGCCACTCGCTGTCCGCTAAGGGATTTCTGGGACCGCTGGGCACTGCAGGGAGTGGAATGCATATTTTATAAGGATTGGGAAATAGGTGTTTAAGGAAAACTTGCTTTACTTGCATTGTAGTGGTGGGTTTGTTTTGAATAATTTAGCATTGTACATATTATTGTAAATAGTTGAATAAATTATTTTTGGTTGAAACTTTTTTCAAAAAGGAGCAAAGGATTGTTCACGCACTCTACATGAATTATTGAATCACGCACTCAACCCAAATCATTGAAGTCCATTTTCATGCCTGGCTACACTGACCCTGGAGACAATAGAGTAAGTATAATTTGTAGAAATAAAACTGAACAATCACCCTGATCTGCTGAGTTTCTTCAGCAGTTTGCTTTTTACGAAGGAATGGCCAACCCAATTTCCTGCTGGACGCCTATACATTGGCGAGACCAAACACAGACTGGGTGATTGTTTCGCTGACCGCCTTGGCCTACATAATCTCCTTGTTCCCAAACACTTTAACTCCCCCTCCCATTCCCACACTGACCTTTCTGTCCTGGACCTCCTCCACTGTCAGTGTGAGGCCAAATACAAATTGGAGGATCAGCACCTCATATTCCATTCTATCCGGTGGCTCCATCAGCGATGGCAGCCTCGCCAACGGTCTGTCTGCCTTTTCATCTTTTTTGTTATTTGTGGTGTGTTTTAAAAAGTTTGTGTTAATGTTCTCAGGTTTGTTTTATGTGGGTGGTGGAGGAGGGGGTCAGAGGAAACTTTTTTCAATCTCTTACCCTTGCCGGAGGTGCGATTTTCCGGATCGTATCTCTGGTTGCTCTGCGGCCTAACATCATGGAGCTGGCGGCCTTGCTCGAGACTGACTTTGAGCCCTACCGCGGGGCCGTGGACTTACCATCGGAGTCTGAGATCCCTTGCCTGGGATCGAAGCTCCAACCGTGGCCTGCCGATTTCACCATCGAGGAGCTCGCAGTCTTGGGTGGAGACCTATGTTGGGAAGCTCTAAAGTTGCAGGAGCTTCGACTAGCCCCGAGACAGGGTCCGATCACCCGGTGCGGGGAGCTGAGATCCCCGCGATGCAGGAGCTTGATCGCCCCGACAATGGACGGCTCGAGACCCCGACCACGGGAGAACAATGAAGGGAAGGGATTGAACTTGTTTTTCGCCTTCCATTACAGTGAGGAATGTGGAGGAGTCATTGTGGTGGATGTTCATGTTAAAATTTATTTTGTGCGTCTTGTTGCTTTTTATTGCTATGACTGTAACGCAAATCAAATTCCTCGTATGTTGCAAAACATACATGGCTAATAAAGTATGATTAATATTATCATTATGATTTGGGAAGCTTACAATCCAACGATGTGAATATTGATTTATCTCACTTCAAGTAACACTTGCATTCCTTCTCTCTCCATCACTCGCCCACCCTAGTCGTTCTGCTAGCTTCACTGTTTGTATCTACTCGTTATCACCTCCTCCGCAGTCAGCAATGGACCATTGTGGGCTCCATCTTTCCTTGATCTTCGTTGCTGGCTTTGATTTTTCTTTTCATACCTCTAGTTTGCCTCTCCCATGACTCAGTCTGAAGAAGGGTCTCCAGATCCAGCAGGGAAACAGACCCTTTGGCCCATTGAGTCCATGCTGACCACCTACTTACACTAATCCTACAGTACATTGCTCACACATATATTATGCCATGTTTTCATCAACTCTCTCCTCATCCCAAACACTAAGGGCCATTACTAACCTGCACGCATGTGGGATTAAATCAAAACACCCGAGGAAAGTGACAGTTTTGCAGGGAGAACGTGCAAACTCTACACAAACAGCGCCCAAGGTCAGGATGAAACCCAGGTCTCTGGAGCTGTGAGGCAGTGGCTCCACCAGCTCTACCGCTGTGCTGATGTTGCCCATGTGCAGTCGAGCAAGCTTAGAGTAAAATGCCTCGGCTGCCTAGGGTCATCGCCCCTTTAATCCCGCCGGCCTTCCTGATGGACTGGCCAGAGGAGAGGATACAACACGCCAACAAGGCTGAGAAGACGGGCGGCCTTGACTGACTCCTGGCAATATCTATATTTTTTTTTTTGTTAGAACAAAAGTATAAACCGCGGCATATGACATAATACATATATTGTACAGCTTCAATTTTAATTTTAGCATAGATGAAATAGAAAAAGAGAGAAAGAGCAAGAAAGAAAGAAAATGAAAGAGAAAGTGAATGTGTAAGAATAGAACCCCTAAACTACCAAATAAGTGTGGTCGATGAGTGAGTAACTAAAAGAATTAGGGAAAACGTAAAGAAATAAAAAGACAAAAACGGAAAAGAAAAAAAAAACGTGTTGATATACCTGCTTCATTTCTCTCCCCACCCATCACCCATTCCGTAAATCGGTTTAATTCCGAAGTTGTGTTGCACCATCCTATCCTTGTAATGAATCAATGAATGGAATCCATGTCTTCGAAAATTACTCTGATTTTCCTGCTAAGACAAGTCTCATATTTTCAAGATGTAGCGTCTCAGACATTTTTGTAATCCACATTTTAAGAGTAGGGGCAGATGTATTTTTCCATAATTTAAGTATAGGTTTTTTCACCATTATCAGGTCATAATTAAGGAAAGGTCTTTGAAATATTGATAGCTCAGGGCAGGCTTCTACTGTTCTGAAAATAATCAGTTCCGTATGGGGGTCCAGTTTTGTTTTTAATGTTTTTGAGAAAATTTCAAAGATTCCTTTACAAAAATTATGTCGTTTTATGCAAGAGGCAAAGGAATGTTTTATAGTTGCTTCTTGAAGGAGACATTTGTCACAAATAGGAGATACATTTGAATAAATCTTATTCAGTTTAGTCTTTGAGCAGTAGAGTCTGTGCAGTATTTTGAATTGGATTAAAATGTGTCGAACATTAATCGAACAATTATGTATATATAAAAGATATTTTTCCCATCTGTCTTTGGAAATTTTTAGGCCTAATTCCACTTCCCATTCTCTTCTAATTGCATCTGACAATGGAATTTCTATATTTAGAAGGGTATTATACAAGTATGATGTTAGATTGTTTGACTGAGTTTTTATTCATACCTTCATCTAATATATCTGGCAGCAGATTTTGATAATCATGGGTATATGTTTTCAAATAATCTCGAATTTGAAGATATCTAAAATAAGTAAACGTTTTATGTATAATAGATGGCTTAAACGACGGGTTATTAGCTATTGGTGATAGAAGGGATAAATTTCTTAGTTTAAAAGTTGATTTTACTTGTCTCCAGATTCGTAAAGTGCTGTGAATAATCGGATTTTTCTCATATCTCAATATCTATATTACTAAAAGTCTGATCTTGACCACTTCATGTTGTTCTGTATATTGATTTTAGAAAAACCGCTGCCACTTACGGCTGTGATTTTTGGCCATCTTACTCAGAGTCCCCCTCCACTGTGCAGGACAAGAGGATTTTTCCCATCGATTAAAAATAAAAGAGTTATTAGTGTTTTTAAAAATGTTGAGATTCTCTCTCCTGAAGGCCACGCCCCTTCTGGAGGGACTATAAAACCCGGAAGTGTTGAGTGCCTCAGTCAGTCTCTGCAAGATGGGGGAGGGTCAGTCTCTCAGTCTGATCTGTGAATAACACTGAACACATGTCCACTAAACTGTGAGTGACCTGTCAGTGCCCTTAATGTGGTTTGAAAATATAGTTTGGAAATGCTAAAGCTGTGTTGCCTTTGGTTTGGAAATGCTAAAGCTGCGTTGCCTTTGGTTTGGAAATGCTAAAGCTGTGTTGCCTTTGGTTTGGAAATGCTATCGCTGTGTTGCCTTTGGTTTGGAAATGCTAAAGCTGTGTTGCCTAATTAAAATTGCCTTGCCTAATTAAAGTTGCCTTGCCTAATTAAAGTTGCCTTGCCTAATTAAAGTTGCCTTGCCTTCTATATCATTAAAAGTCTAATCTTGACCACTTCCTGTTTGCGCTTTATATTGATTTTAGAAAAAATGCTACCATATACGGCTGTGATTTTTGGCCATCTTACTCAGTCCCCTTCTGCTCATCAGGTGCCGAGGATTTTTCCCATCGATGAAAAATAAAAGAGTTAATAGTGTTTAAAAAATGTTGAGATTCTCTCTCCTGTCAATCACGTCATGAAGGCCACGCCCCTTCTGGTGGGGGGGGGGAGGGACTATAAAACCCAGAAGTGTGGGCGAGGCTCAGTCTCTGCAAGATGGAGGAGGAAGAGGTCACGACTCGCTGCCTTTAGTGGCCTTGCACCCTGCTTGAAATGGTATGAAACTGCACTTGAATTTGGTGGCCTTGCACCCTGCTTGAAGTGGAATTTCAAGGAATAGCTGTGAGTCAACTGCCAGCCCACCAGCCGTGAGTGAATGAGTTGCCAGCACAACAGGCTTGAGTGACTGAGCTGCCAGCCCAAGAATCCATTTGGCCCACATTGTCCACCCTAGCCCTCTGGAAACCAGTCTCTTCAGCCCGCAACATTCATACTAGTGGTCCAGAAAGCCCCCCCCCCCCCCTCACTGGCCACCAATATTGGAATTGGTGGAGAGGTGGAATATTACGTTGGGGGACCAGCCCTCCCATGTGATACTGGGACCCAATGGGTCCCACTTAATCTAGTTCCATACTAAAGATGGACACAAAAAGCTGGAATAACTCAGCGAGTTAGGCAGCATCTCCGGAGAAAAGGAATATGTGACGTTTCGGGTCAAGAATTTTCTTCAGAGACCTATGCTGTCTATCCTGCTGAGGTATTCATGCTTGTTGTGTCTATCTTCAGGTTAAACCAGCATCTGCAGTTCTTTCCTGCACAATTATCCATTCTGGATGTTTTCAGCAACACATTTGTGCATATACGCAGGCATCTGCAGTCTGGGTACAGTTTGAAAAAGGTTACTGACCCAAACCCACCTGTTATATTTCCCCCTTGTTGAGTAGGACACTGCCACTGATATCCATGTACATCAATTGTATCCAACCCCGCACTAGATTTACAACGATGTTGGCAGGACGAGGCCCTGAGCTATTGGAAGAGGTTCGCCAGGCTAGGACTAGGATGCAGGTGGATGAGAGGTGATAGAAACATAGAAACATAGAAATTAGGTGCAGGAGTAGGCCATTCGGCCCTTCGAGCCTGCACCGCCATTCAATATGATCATGGCTGATCATCCAACTCAGTATCCCGTACCTGCCTTCTCTCCATACCCTCTGATCCCCTTAGCCACAAGGGCCACATCTAACTCCCTCTTAAATATAGCCAATGAGCTGGCCTCGACTACCCTCTGTGGCAGAGAGTTCCAGAGATTCACCACTCTCTGTGTGAAAAAAGTTCTTCTCATCTCGGTTTTAAAGGATTTCACCCTTATCCTTAAGCTGTGACCCCTTGTCCTGGACTTCCCCAACATCAGGAGCAATCTTCCTGCATCTAGCCTGTCCAACCCCTTAAGAATGTTATAAGTTTCTATAAGATCCCCTCTCAATCTCCTAAATTCTAGAGAGTATAAACCAAGTCTATCCAGTCTTTCTTCATAAGACAGTCCTGACATCCCAGGAATCAGTCTGGTGAACCTTCTCTGCACTCCCTCTATGGCAATAATGTCCTTCCTCAGATTAGGAGACCAAAACTGTACGCAATACTCCAGGTGTGGTCTCACGAAGACCCTGTACAACTGCAGTAGAACCTCCCTGCTCCTATACTCAAATCCTTTTGCTATGAAAGCTAACATACCATTCGTGATCATAGAGTATGAGATCATGAGGCGACTAGATACCCTACCCTAGTATTTTACGTAGAGTAGGGTAATGAACAACCAGATGATATAGGTTTAATGAGAGAGGGGAAAGATTTAATAGGAACCCGAGGGGCAACTTTTTAACACAGTGAGTAAATGAAATGTGCTGCAGGTGAAAGTTGAGGCATAAACTATGATGGCATTTAAAAGACATTTGGACAGATACACAGATAGGAAAGGTTTAGAGGGATATGGGACAAATGTGGGACAAGTGTAGATGGGCATCTTGATCGGCATGGACAAAGGGCCTATTTCCGTGCTGGATTACTCTATATATCTCCAACTTTGAAAGCATCTCCATTATGATTGGATGTTAGAGATACAAAGAAATGCAGATACTAGAATCACGACATCTTGAATGTTGAGGCCTGGCGGCGCAGCATTAGAGTTGCTGCCTTACAGCGTCAGAGACCTGGTTTCGATCCTGACTACGGGTGCTGTATGTCTGCCTGTGACCATGTGGGTTTCCTCCAGGTGCTTCGGTTTCCACCCAAACACTCCAAAAATGTACACATTTGTAGCTTAATTTGGCTTTAGTAAAATTGTAAATTGTTACTAGTGTGTAGGACCGTGTACGGGGTGATCGCTGGCCGGCATGGACTCGGTGGGCCCAAGGTCCTATTTCCGTGCTGTATCTCTAAAGCCTAGAGCCTAAAGAATGGATGAGCAATGTTTAGAGTCGGGACCCTTTAGTTTAGTTTAGAGATACAGCACAGAAACAGGTTCTTCGGCCCACCGGGTCCACGCCGACCAGCGGACCCCACATATTAATGATGGCAGTATAAAACTGGACCATCATTGCCTGTGGCAGATTATGTTTTCTCAGCTGTGCAGGAAGTACATCCTCTGTTCGATGGTAGCCTCCCATTTAAGGTCCCAGGAGATGATGGTGCCCAGGAACTTAAATGACTCTGCAGATGTGACTGTGGTGTTGTTGATGGTGAGTGGGATGAGGGGAGGTGGAGCTCTCCTAAAGTCTACAATCAATTCCACTGTCTTAAGAGCATTGAACTCCAGGTTGTTGCAATGGCATCAGGACACCAGCTGTGACACTTCCTGTCTGTAGCCAGATTCCTCCCCATTCCTGGATCAGTCCAATCAGGGTTGTGTCATCCGCAAACTTGAGAAGCTTGACAGAGGAGTCAGTGGAGGTGCAGTCGTTGGTGTAGAGGAGAGGGGAGAGTACGCAGCCTTGCGGTGCTCCTATGCTGAGGGTCAACTAGGAGAGTTTGGAGTGTAGTAGCTCTGGCACAATGGTGTTGAATGTAGAGCTAAAATCTACAAACAAAATGTTATCAGCAGTCCCCTGGCGGTCTAGGTGCTGGAGGATGAAGTTCAGGCTTAGGTTGACTGCATCATCCACAGATCTATTGGCCCGGTATTCAAACTGCAGAGGGTCCAGCAGGGGGCTTGTGATATTTTTCAGGTGGGCCAGCACAAGCCTTTCAAGGGTCTCCATGATTACAGAGGTCAGTGCGACAGGCCTGTAGTCGCTAAGACCAGTAATCCTTGGCTTTTTGTGTATGGGAACAATAGTGGAGACTTTGAAGCAGGCAGGGACAGTACAGGTTTGCAGTGACCGATTGGAATTGTCTGTGTAGACCGGTGCCAGTTGTTCAGCACAGAGCTTGAGGGTAGAGGGGGAAACATTGTCCTGACCTGGAGATTTCCGTTTTTTCTGTCGCCTGAATTGCTTTTCCACCTCCTCAATTGCTATTGTTAGTGATGGAGAAGTGGCCAGACTGATGTTGGGCAGCAAGGAGGGGGTGGGTAGTGGACGAGGGCCCAGTCTTTGCAGACTGGAGTCAGGCTGTAAGTGGATGTGAAATGGTGATTGGGGAGGAGTGGGTGTGGAAGGGTCCAGTCTTTGCAGACTATATAATATATTGAAATGCAGTTGGGGTCCCTGCCTGGAGATTGCTGGCGAGGTGGGTTGCCATATGTGTCAGTCTTGGTCCATGGTAGCAACAGCTTATGTAAATGTAACAAGGAACATCAGTGAAATATAGACGTTCATTTCCTTTCATTTCCTTAGTTGAAATTGTCTCCGTGCAAGTAAATAATCACTAGAAATCTCCAGTTTTAGAATTCCCTTGTCTATATACCTACCATATATCCTTGCCTATAGACCCACCCTATATCCTTGCCTATAGACCTACCCTATATTCTTATCTATAGATATATCCCATATCCTTGCCTATAGACCTATCCTATATACCCTTGCCTATAAACCTATCCTATACCTTCCCTATATTCTATCCCCTTGCCTATAGACCTATCCTATATTCTTGTCTGAGAGACCCAACCTATATTCGTGCCTATAGACCACATCCCCATGAGTTGCTGTTGTTGAGATAAAAACATTCCACAGGAATGCCCTCCATCGATAAAACGGGATTTAATGGGAACGGGTAGTTTTCATCACGAAAGTTCATGATATGGACAATAATCTAGGTATGCAACCTTCCCATAACACAAGGTCAACTATAGATAGACACAAAAAGCTGGGGTAACTCAGCGGGACAGGCAGCATCTCTGCAGAGGAGGAATGGGTGATGTTTCGGATCATATCTGTAGAGAAGGAATATGTGATGTTTCGATCTTCAGTTTAAACCAGCATCTGCACTTCCTTCCTACACAAACTCAACTACACTCCATATTCTCTGGCTTTCCCTAAATGACTCTGACAAACATCCACAGATACTCATAGAAAGCATTCTGATGGGTTGCATTGGCTTAGCTTGGGAACAGCTCTGCCCAAGACCCCAAGAAATTGCTGAGAGTTGTGGATGTAGCCCAGTCCATCACACAGCCCACACTCCCCACCATTGTGGATGTAACCCAGTCCATCACACAGCCCACACTCCCCACCATTGTGGATGTAGCCCAGTCCATCACACCGATCACACTCCCCACCATTGTGGCAGTAGCCCAGTCCATCACACAGACCACACTCCATCTACATTCCCCCTGCCTCAGGTAAAGCAGCCAAAATAATCAAAGACTTGTCCCACCCCGATCATTCTTACTTCTCCCAGCTCCTGTCTAGCAGAAGGTACAGAAGCTTGAAAGCGCACACCACCAGATGCAGGAACAGCTTATTTCCCCTTTGTTATCAGGCTTTTGAACGGCAATTTCATAAGCTAGAGTACTGTTCAATTCACTTTGACAATAGACAATAGGTGCAGGAGTAGGCCATTCAGCCCTTCAAGCCAGCATCGCCATTTAATGTGATCATGGCTAATCATCCACAATCTCTATGCTATTGCAGACATTGGACTTGTCGATGGTGCTGGTGCACGACAATGCTGAGAGCTATATTCTACACTCTGTATCTTGCACTATGCTCGATCTAATGTACGTCAGACTTGATTGTGGTGAATTTGATCTGATTAGATAAAATGCAAAACAAAGGGTTTAGTTTAGTTTAGAGATACTGCATGGAAACAAAGTCCACACCGACCAGCGATCCTCACACACTAACACTATCCTACACACACAGAGGACAATTTACACTTACACCAAGCCAATTAATGTGAGGTTATCCATTTTGGTGGCAAAAACAGGAAAGCAGACTATTATCTAAATGGTGGCCGACTAGGAAAAGGGGAGATGCAGCGAGACCTGGATGTCATGGTACAACAGTCATTGAAAGTGGGCATGCAGGTGCAGCAGGCAATGAAGAAAGTGAATGGTATGTTAGCTTTCATAGCAAAAGGATTTGAGTATAGGAGCAGGGAGGTTCTACTGCAGTTGTACAGGGTCTTGGTGAGACCACACCTGGAGTATTGCGTACAGTTTTGGTCTCCAAATCTGAGGAAGGACACTATTGCCATAGAGGGAGTGCAGAGAAGGTTCACCAGACTGATTCCTGGGATGTCAGGACTGTCTTATGAAGAAAGACTGGATAGACTTGGTTTATACTCTCTAGAATTTAGGAGATTGAGAGGGGATCTTATAGAAACTTACAAAATTCTTAAGGGGTTGGACAGGCTAGATGCAGGAAGATTGCTCCCGATGTTGGGGAAGTCCAGGACAAGTGGTCACAGCTTAAGGATAAGGGGGAAATCCTTTAAAACCGAGATGAGAAGAACTTTTTTCACACAGAGAGTGGTGAATCTCTGGAACTCTCTGCCACAGAGGGTAGTCGAGGCCAGTTCATTGGCTATATTTAAGAGGGAGTTAGATGTCGCCCTTGTGGCTAAGGGGATCAGAGGGTATGGAGAGAAGGCAGGTACGGGATACTGAGTTGGATGCTCAGCCATGATCATATTGAATGGCGGTGCAGGCTCGAAGGGCCGAATGGCCTACTCCTGCACCTAATTTCTATGTTTCTATGTTTCTATTAACCCACAAACCTTTCTGGTTAAAGGTACAGTGCTTTAGTAAAGGTACAGTGAGCCAAGAGTACAGTGGGCTAAAGGTACAGTGCTTTAGTAAAGGTACAGTGAGCTAAGGGTACAGTGGGCTAAAGGTACAGTGCTTTTTGTTTATATAATAACGGTGCAGTTTAAAGGTCAAGAGGGAGCAGCTGTTTGTGAGTCAGATACCTGCTAATTTCTCCCAGCAGTTTCTATTGTATTATACTGGTATCGGATCCAGGGTAAGGCGAGAGAATGACAGTCAGAGCAGTGTACTGTTCTGGATGTCAGATGTGGGAGGTCATGGTGTCGGATGGCCCTCCAGACGTCCACATCTGCACCAGGTGCAGAGAGATGGTGCTCCTAAGGGACCGTATTAGGATCCTGGAGCAGCAGCTCGATGACCTCTGTCTGGTCAGGGAGAGTGAGGAGGTCATAGAGGGGAGTTATAGGGAGGTGGTCACTCCAAAACCACGGGAGAGAGACATGTGGGTCACGCTAAGGAAGGGCAAGGGGCAGAGGCAGGAACGAGTGAGTCCTCCAATGTCGGTACACCTTGCAAATAAGTACTCCTGTTTGAGTACGGATGGGGGTGACAGCCTACCCGGGGGTAGCGACAGCGGACGGGCCTCCAACACAGTGACCGGCCCTGTTGCTCCGAAAGGTAGGGAAAAAAAGAAGAGGGCAATAGTAATTGGGGACTCTATTGTTAGGGGGTCGGATAGGCGATTCTGTGGACGCAGTCGGGAGACCAGGATGGTGGTCTGCCTCCCTGGTGCCAAGGTCTCGGACGTGTCTCAATGCATCCAAGATATCCTGAAATCAGAGGGAGAGGAGCCTGAGGTCGTTGTACATATAGGTACCAATGACATAGGTAAAAAAAGGGAAGAGGCCCTGAAGGGAGGATTTAGGGAGTTGGGAGGAGAGTTAAGGAAAAGGACCAAAAAGGTAACAATCTCAGGATTACTGCCTGTGCCACGAGACAATGAGAGTAGGAATGGAGCGAAGTGGAGGATAAATGCGTGGCTGAGGGACTGGTGCAGAGGGCAGGGATTCAAGTTTCTGGATCATTGGGACTTCTTTTGGGGAAGGTGGGACCTGTACAGAAAGGATGGGTTACACTTGAACCCGAGGGGGACCAATATCCTGGCGGGGAAATTTGCAAAGGCCACTGGGGAGACTTTAAACTAGAATGGTTGGGGCGAGGGACTCAAATAGAGAAAGCTAGTAGACAGAATGCTCAATTTTTGTAAGGTGTCCTTGAGACTCTTGAAAGGCGCCCATAAATAAAATGTATTATTATTATTAGAATGGGAGGCAGGAAGCAGAAAAGGGAAGCACTCGGACACAAGAGGAGAAAGAAAAAAAAGGAAATAAACAGAGAATAAGAGACGGGGGGTTTCTTAAATGTGCATATTTTAATGCTAGGAGCATTGTAAGAAAGGTGGATGAGCTTAGAGTCTGGATAGACACATGGAAGTATGATGTTGTGGCGATCAGTGAAACATGGTTGCAGGAGGGCTGTGATTGGAAACTAAATATTCCAGGATTTCGTTGCTTCAGGTGTGATAGAATTGGAGGGGCAAGAGGTGGAGGTGTTGCATTGCTAGTCAGGGAAGATATTACAGCAGTGCTTTGGCAGGATAGATTGGAGGGCTCATCTAGGGAGGCTATTTGGGTGGAACTGAGAAGTGGGAAAGGTATAGCAACACTTATAGGGGTGTATTATAGACCGCCAAATGGGGAACGAGAATTGGAAGAGCAAATATGTAAGGAGATAGCAGATATTAGTAGTAAGCACAAGGTAGTGATTGTGGGAGATTTCAACTTTCCACACATAGACTGGGAAACACATTCTGTAAATGGGCTGGATGGTTTGGAGTTTGTAAAATGTGTGCAGGATAGTTTTTTGCAGCAATACATAGAGGTACCTACTAGAGGAGGGGCAGTGCTGGACCTCCTGTTAGGAAATGAGATGGGACAGGTGGCGGAGGTATGCGTTGGGGAGCACTTCGGGCCCAGTGATCACAATACCATTAGTTTCAATATAATTATGGAGAAGGTCAGAACTGGAACTAGGGTTGAGATTTTTGATTGGAGAAATGCTAACTTTGATGAGATGCGAGATGATTTAAAAGGATTGAACTGGGACATTTTGTTTTATGGGAAAGATGTAGAAGAGAAATGGAGGACATTTAAAGAGGACATTTTAAGAGTACAGAATCTTTATGTTCCTGTTCAGTTGAAAGGAAACAGTAAAAATTGGAAAGAGCCCTGGTTTTCAAGGGAAATTGGACATCTTGTTCGGAAAAAGAGGGAGATCTACAATATTTATAGGCAGCATGAAGTAAATGAGGTGCTTGAGGAGTATAAGGAATGTAAAAAGAATCTTAAGAAATAAATTAGAAAAGCTAAAAGAAGATATGAGGTTGCTTTGGCAAGTAAGGTGAAAGTAAATCCAAAGGGTTTCTACAGCTATATTAATAGCAAAAGGATAACGAGGGATAAAATTGGTCCATTGGAGAGACAGAGAGGACAGCTATCTGCAGAGCCAAAAGAGATGGGGGAGATATTGAACAATTTCTTTTCTTCGGTATTCACCAAGGAGAAGGATATTGAATTATGTGAGGTAAGGGAAACTAGTAGAGTAGCTATGGATACTATGAGTTTCAAAGTAAAAGAAGTACTGGCACTTTTGAAAAATATAAAAGTGGATAAGTCTCCAGGTCCTGACAGGATATTCCCTAGGACATTGAGGGAAGTTAGTGTAGAAATAGCCGGGGCTGTGACAGAAATATTTCAAATGTCATTAGAAACGGGAATAGTCCCCGAGGATTGGCGTACTGCGCATGTTGTTCCATTGTTTAAAAAGGGTTCTAAGAGTAAACCTAGCAATTATAGACCTGTTAGTTTGACTTCAGTGGTGGGCAAATTAATGGAAAAGATACTTAGAGATAATATATATAAGCATCTGGATAAACAGGGTCTGATTAGGAACAGTCAACATGGATTTGTGCCTGGAAGGTCATGTTTGACTAATCTTCTTGAATTTTTTGAAGAGGTTACTAGGGAAATTGATGAGGGTAAAGCAGTGGATGTTGTCTATATGGACTTTAGTAAGGCCGTTGACAATGTTCCTCATGGAAGGTTGGTTAAGAAGGTTAAACTGTTGGGTATAAATGCAGGAATAGCAAGATGGATTCAACAGTGGCTGAATGGGAGAAGCCAGAGGGTAATGGTGGATGGCTGTTTGTCGGGTTGGAGGCAGGTGACTAGTGGGGTACCTCAGGGATCTGTGTTGGGTCCTTTGTTGTTTGTCATGTACATCAATGATCTGGATGCAGGGGTGGTAAATTGGATTAGTAAGTATGCAGATGATACCAAGATAGGGGATGTTGTGGATAATGAAGAGGATTTCCAAAGTCTACAGAGTGATTTAGGCCATTTGGAAAAATGGGCTGAAAGATGGCAGATGGAGTTTAATGCTGATAAATGTGAGGTGCTACACCTTGGCAGGACAAATCAAAATAGGACGTACATGGTAAATGGTAGGGAATTGAAGAATACAGTTGAACAGAGGGATCTGGGAATAACCGTGCATAGTTCCTTGAAGGTGGAATCTCATATAGATAGGGTGGTAAAGAAAGCTTTTGGTATGTTAGCCTATATAAATCAGAGCAGTGAGTATAGAAGCTGGGATGTAATGTTAAAATTGTACAAGGCATTGGTGAGACCAAATCTGGAGTATGGTGTACAATTTTGGTCGCCCAATTATAGGAAGGATGTCAACAAAATAGAGAGAGTACAGAGGAGATTTACTAGAATGTTGCCTGGGTTTCAACAACTAAGTTACAGAGATAGGTTGAATAAGTTAGGTCTTTATTCTCTGGAGCGCAGAAGGTTAAGAGGGGACTTGATAGAGGTCTTTAAAATGATGAGAGGGATAGACAGAGTTGATGTGGACAAGCTTTTACCTTTGAGAATAGGGAAGATTCAAACAAGAGGACATGACTTCAGAATGAAGGGACAGAAGTTTAGGGGTAACATGAGGGGGAACTTCTTTACTCAGAGAGTGGTAGCGGTGTGGAATGAGCTTCCAGTGGAAGTGGTGGCGGCAGGTTCGTTGATATCATTTAAAAATAAATTGGATAGGCATATGGATGAGAAGGGAATGGAGGGTTATGGTATGAGTGCAGGCAGGTGGGACTAAGGAAAAAAGTTGTTCGGCACGGACTTGTAGGGCCGAGATGGCCTGTTTCCATGCTGTAGTTGTTATATGGATATATGGTTAAACCTGTACGTCTTTGAAGTGTGGGAGGAAACTGAAGATCTTGGAGAAAATCCACGAGGTCACGGGGAAAACGTACAAACTCCGTACAGACAACACATGTCGTCACAACCATGACAATAGTAAACTTAAACCATTTTCCATGGTGAATGAAAGCAAGGAGTTCTGATTACAATGGAATTTTAGCTGATTGTTCCTGTTTCAATACCATCAATTTTGAATGGTGGCTATTAATTTATTGAATTCTTATTTATTATATATTATCAATGTGCATTGCACTTACAGGCCTGTTAAGCTGCTGTAAGTAAAATATTAATTGTTCTGTAAACACTCTTAACTTTTGAATTAAGTTGTAGAAAGAAGGAACTGCTGATGATGGTTTACCAAGGAAAGACACAAAATGCTGGAGTAACTGAAAGTCACTGAAAGTAAACATGCAGGTATAGCAGGCAGTGAATAAGGCTAATGGTATGTTAATAGACATTAGACAATTGGTGCAGGAGTAGACCATTCAGCCCTTCGAGCCAGCACCGCCATTCACTATGATCATGGCTGATCATCCACAATCAGTATCCCGTTCCTGCCTTCTCACCATATCCCCTGACTCCGCTATCTTTAAGAGCTCTATCTAACTCTCTCTTGGAAGTATCCAGAGAATTGGTCTCCTGAGGCAGATAATTCCACAGATTCACAACCCTCTGTGTGAAAAAGTTTTTCCTCATCACAGTTGTAAATGGCTTACCCCTTATTCTTAAACTGTGGCCCCTGGTTCTGGACTCCCCCAACATCGGGAACATGTTTCCTGCCTCTAGCGTGTCCAAACCCTTAATAATCTTATATCTTTCAATAAGATGCCCACTCATACTTCTAAATTCCAGTATACAAGACCAGCCGCTCCATTCTATCAACATATGACAGTCCCGCCATCCCAGGAATTAACCTTGTGAACCTATGCTGCACTCCCTCAATAGCAAGAATGTCCTTTCCCAAATTTGGAGACCAAAACTGCACACAATAATCCAGGTATTGTCTCACTAGGGCCCTGTACAACTGCAGAAGGACCTCTTTGCTCCTATACTCAACTCCTCTTGTTATGAAGGCTAACATGCCATTCACTTTCTTCACTGCCTGCTGTACCTGCATGTTTACTTTCAGTGACTGATGTACAAGGACCCCAGATCGCATTGTACTTCCTTTTTTTCCAACTTGACACCATTCAGATAATAATCTGCCTTCCTGTTTTTGCCACCAAAGTGGATAACTACACATTTATCCACATTAAACTGCATAAGCCATGCATCTGCCCATTCATCCAACCTGTCCAATTCACCCTGCATCTCATAGCAGCCTCCTCACAGTTCACACTGCCACCCAGCTTTGTGTCATCTGCAAATTTGCTAATGTTACTTTTAATCCCGTCATCTAAATCCTTAATGTATATTGTAAATAGCTGCGGTCCCAGCACCAAGCCTTGCGGTACCCCACTAGTCACTGCCTGCCATTCTGAGAGGGACCCGTTTATCCCTACTCTTTGTTTCCTGTCTGCCAACCAATTTTCTATCCATGTCAGTACCCTACCCTCAATACCATGTGCTCTAATTTTGCCTACTAATCTCCCATGCTGGACCTTATCAAATGCTTTCTGAAAGTTCAGGTACACTACATCCATTGGCTTTCCCTTATCCATTTTCCTAGTTACATCCTCAATAAATTCCAGAAGATTAGTCAAGCATGATTTCCCCTTCGTAAATCCATGCTGACTCGGACCAATCCTGTTACTGCTATCCAAATGTGCTGCTATTTCATCTTTTATAATTTACTCCAGCACCTTCCCCACCACCGTTGTCAGGATAACTGGTTTATAATTCCCTGTTTTCTCTCTCCCGCCTTTCTTAAAAAGTGGGATAACATTTTCTACCTTCCAATCCACACAAACTGATACTAAATCTATATAACATTGGAAAATGATCACCAATGCGTCCACGATTTCTGGAGCCACCTCCTTTTCTTATAGGAAGGATGTCAACAAGATAGAGAGAGTACAGAGGAGATTTACTAGAATGTTGCCTGGGTTTCAGCAACTAAGTTACAGAGAAAGGTTGAACAAGTTAGGGCTTTATTCTTTGGAGCGCAGAAGGTTAAGGGGGGACTTGATAGAGGTGTTTAAAATGATGAGAGGGATAGACAGAGTTGACGTGGATAAGCTTTTCCCACTGAGAGTAGGGAAGATTCAAACAAGGGGACATGACTTGAGAATTAAGGGACAGAAGTTTAGGGGTAACATGAGGGGGAACTTCTTTACTCAGAGAGTGGTGGCTGTGTGGAATGAGCTTCCAGTGAAGGTGGTGGAGGCAGGTTCATTTTTATCATTTAAAAATAAATTGGATAGTTATATGGACGGGAAAGGAATGGAGGGTTATGGTCTGAGCGCAGGTATATGGGACTAGGGGAGAATACGTGTTCGGCACGGACTAGAAAGGTCGAGATGGTCTGTTTCCGTGCTGTAATTGTTATATGGTTATATGGTTAAGTACCCTGGGATGCAGACCATCAGGCCCTGGGGACTTATCAGCCTTCAGTCCCATCAGTCTACCCAACAACATTTCCTGCCTAATGTGGATTTCCTTCAGGCCCTTAGGCACCCTAGATCCTCTGGCCACTAGTACATCAGGAAGATTGTTTCTTCCTTAGTGATGATGGATTCAAAATACCTGTTCAACTCGTCTGCCATTTCCTTGTTCCTCATAATAAATTCACCTGTTTCAGTCTTTAAGGGTACAACTTTGGTCTTAATTAATTTTTTCCTCTTCATGTACCTAAAGAACCTTTTACTATCCTCCTTTATATTCTTGGCTAGCTTACCTTCGCACCTCTTCTTTTCTCCCCGTATTGCCCTTTTAGTTATCTTCTGTTGCTCTAACAGTTTCCCAATCCTCTGGCTTCCCACTCATCTTTGCTATGTTGTACTTCTCTTTTATTTTTATACTGTCCCTGACTTCCCTTGTCACCCACGATCGCCCCTTACCCCTCTTGGAATCTATCTTCCTCTTTGGTATGAACTGATCCTGCACCTTCTGTATTATTCCCATAAGTACCTGCCATTGTTGTTCCACTGTCATTACTCGAGCCCAACAGCCTCGCACAATTAGAACACACCCCAGAAGATCGGCACACCCCATTACATTAAATGATACCTTTTTGAGTTTGAGTACCTGAGTTGAGTACTTGAGTAAATGATACCTGATACCTTTTATACAAGGGTATAAAATGTGCTCCCCACTCTTTTATACAACTTGGCGTGAAAACCTCTTGCAGCCGTGTCTCTGTAATTCCCAAAACATCATATATGCCAATTTCTAACTGTGCCTCAAGCTCATCCTCTTTATTTCTTATATTTCACGTAGTTATATACAAAATTTTAACTTCGGTATTCACCTCCTCTCTCACACTATTGGCCCTGACCTTACTCTCTTATGCCTTCTCAAACTTTCCTTCCCATTAATTCGGGAGTCTTTCGTAACTTTTCCTGTACTCACTTCCCCTTTAACTCCATCTTGAAACTCCCAATTTGTCACTCCCTCCCCCCCCCCTGTTTAGTTTAAACCCACCCGTGTAGCACTAGCAAACCTGCCTGCCAGAACGTTGGTCCCCCTCCAGTTAAAGTGTAACCCATCCCTTTTATACAGGTCACCCCTACCCCAGATGAGATTGCATAAAAAGTTGCCTAAGTGGGACAGGCCCATTAGATAGAGCTCTAGGGACTAGCGGAATCAAGGGATATTGGGAAAAGGCAGGCACGGGTTACTGATTGTGTAATTTTGGTCCTAAACGTACCCCCCTTAGTCTAGTTCAGTGAAACACCAAATACGAGTACTGGAAATCCAACTCTCTTTTATTACGCAATACTAATACCACTACAATACCTAGTCCAATACCGCGGATCCAATCCTTGTCTCTACTTACTCGAGCCCAACAGCCTTGCGCAAATAGAACACACCCCAGAAGATCGGCACACCCTAATGTGCTCCCCATTCTTTTATACCCTTACAGATGTTTGGGGGGCATCCCCTACAAGTCAATTATCAATGAGGGTTGCAGAACACAATGAATGACAGTTCCCTAACCTAATAATATAATATCACATAACATAGTTTCAACACAAGGCACTTAGGGGGAAACACTTCTGTTCAGTAAAGAAACATTATCCCCGGGTAAAGTAAACATCATTGGTGAGACCCCTCTCCTGGACCAATCATAACTAGCAGTGGGATGACACGGCAACATTATTGTAACCCATCATTTCCCCAACCAATCCCAAACATGCATTTGCCACAGGACCTAGCTCATTCTGCAAAATCTCATACATATTAACAATTAAAGGCCATCTGGACATCAACCTCTATTCAACCCCTTCGCAGGCCACATGGTCCTCATGGTCTTGCAGCTTTTTGCAAAAGATGCCAAGCAGGTTTTACAGAAGCAGAAATCCTCCATTTTGTCAAGTCCCCAAAAATATCTGATATTATCATTCCCCTCTTTTATCATATATGATAAAAAACAAAGTAAGATAACAACGGTTCTTGTAATACAATTTAACAATAATAGCGATGTAATTGTGTCAGAACTCTAAGTAACTTCCTGAGTTTTCATGGGCATGGTTTCAATGATTCCTGACTGACGAGTATCCACATCCCGAGTTTGCATGGGCGTGAATCCTCTTTATCCATCACATCAGCTTGATGTACTCTTGACTCTCGATAGGTATGATGTTCCTATACTTTAGAAATTCCTTGAAGAAAACAAGATAGCTCTTCCACCAATACTCTTGCAATGGTGAAGATGGACCCACGCATTCCTTCCTTCTACCTTAACAGCAGTTGGGGTTGTCAGGAGAACCTGATAAGGTCCCTCTCATCGAGCCTCCAAACCTTTCCTTACCCAATTCTTCACCATGACAAAATCACCAGGATTGACCTTAATGGAAGAAACCAAAGGAGGTAATTCACTATATGCTGCTTGCAACATAGATTGCAAATCCCTTCGTGCCTGAGTCAAGGTCAGAACATAATTGGTCATATCTGTAGTCATGTGATGGAAATTGACAACCTTTAGGGCATTTTGGTTCCACGGGGTTCTTAAGGGATGTCCATTAACAATTTCAGCTGGGCTTAGTGTTGATTTCCCTGCAGGCGTGACATGCATCTGAAATAAAGCTATAGGGAGTAATTTGATCCAACTAATTCCTTTCTCTGCCTTTAATTTAGCTAATTTAGTTTTCAGGGTCTGATTTGCCCTTTCGACAAATCCAGCCATCTGTGGTGGATAAGCACAGTGCAGTTGTTGCTGGATGCCCAGCTGTTCACAGAATTCTTTGTTAATTTGCCTAATGAAATGAGGACCATTGTCAGAACTAAACCAAATTGGAATACCGAATCTGGGGATTAATTCTCGCATAAGCACCTTGACAACAGTAGCCGCTTTGTTATCAAGTGTTGGATAGGCCTCAATCCATTTGCTGAATACATTCAAAAGTACATATCTATATCCTTGGCACTTCTCCAGCTTGATGTAATCCATTTGAAGAGTTTCGAAAGGACCCATGGGCAAAGATGTTCTTCCATCCTCACAACCCACTACTTTCCCATGATTATATTTCTGACAAATAATACAGCAGCTACTCACTTTCTGGGCCAAAGTTTGTAATCTTGGATGCCACCAAGTAGCTGAAAGAGCATCACCAATTGCTCTCGCACTACAGTGAGTGGCAAAATGCATACACTCCACAACCCAAACTGCAAGAGGATCTGTTATACAAGTCTGCCCTGCCACAATCCTGACATGCAATCTATTGTAATCATGCAATCCATAATCTTATATCCCCTTCAGGAGCTTCCTCCTGCAACTGAATATTTTACTGGATGGTTGGCATTGGCTTTTCCGTGGGAGACTTGTTACATGAACTTTTTGTCTGCCTCATCATCTTTGCACTAGCACCTTGCGTTCCTGAGATACCTCCTTTGATGCTTGGTCAGCACAACGATTCCCTATGTCTATCGGGGTCTGGCCCTTTGTGTGAGCGCTACACTTCATTACTGAAATTTGCCTGGGTAACAGCAGAGCCTGTAATAAATCAGTCCCCAATTGCTTGTGAGATATTTGAGTTCCTGCTGAGGTTAGGAATCCTCTATTCCTCCACAATTGACCAAAATCATGTACCAGCCCAAATGCATATCTAGAATCTGTAAATATGTTTACTTTCAGATCTCTTCCAACAATACATGCTCTGATTAAAGTGAACAGCTCAGCCTGTTGGGCTGAAAAGGGCGAGTCAAAGGCAGCTGCCTCTACACTGTTCTCCCCCCCCGGTCTTCAATAACATACCCAGAAAGTCTCTCTCCCTGGGGCCCAATGGATGCATTTCCATCAACGTATAGTGTCATATCAGGGTCTGCTATAGGAGCGTCCTTTAGATCTTCCCTTACAGATGTCTCTTCTTGTATTACGAACAAACAGTCATGTCCTGATTCTGACTGTTCCTCCGGTAGTGAAATAAGGAAAGATGCCGGATTAATAGTTGTACAGTATCTGAATTGGAGTTTTGGATTATTCAATAGATAGATTTCATATTTGTTTTGACGAGCCATTGTCAGATGCTGAGTGTGCAGTTGTCCCAACAAGGCTGCCACCGAATGGGAACTGTACACTACTATCTCCTGCTGTAATGTCAGGTTTGCAGCAGACTGTAGACCAGGGGTGGGGAACCTGCGGCCTTAAGTTTTGTAATATGCTAAAGACGGACGATGAGGCATTCAGTGTGGATTTGCCGTATCATTGTAAAGTGCGTTGGCTATCGCAGGGACAGGTGTTAGCAACATTTTATCTTTGCGAGAACAGATAGTTAAATTTATGAAGAACAGAACCAGCAATGTGAATTATTGAAAGAAGATTTCTATAGAAATACTGCATTTCTGTGTGATATCATGTCAAAGCAAAATGACTTAAATGTTTCTTTGCAAGGTAAAACTAAGTCTATATATGATATGTGGCAAAAAATCCAAGCATTTCGAAAAAAGCTATCTTTTTTCAAAACTCCTCTTCTTCAAAATGAAATTTCGGATGAACATTTTCCCCAGTTATCGAAGGTCATTGATGAGCAGGAGGATTCATGCAAATCATTTAAAGAATACGCAGCCTATAGACTTATTAATTAAAGAATACAATGAAAGCTTCACTGACTTTGAGAATCATGACATCACACGCAAATTAGCATTTCAACCTCACCTAGTTGATGTCTCCAAGACTCCTAAAGAACTACAAATGGAATTGATTGAGCTCTCAGAAGATGACATTTTAAAGTCCTTATTTGACGCTAAGAAAGATCTAGGAAAAATGCAATAGAATGCCCACGTCTTCGGCAACATGCACGAAAAATGCTTTCTTGCTTTTCAACTACTTATTGCTACGAATCTACATTCTCCTACCTAACCCAAATCAAGACGCCTTTAAGGTCACAAACGACGGATACCTATCTAGAAGATCAGCTCAAACTGCGTACCTCCGTGTTGCAACCAAATATTCAAATGCTTTCCCATATAAAGCATTAAAAGGTTAGTTAACTTTAGAATTAATATTTTTTTTTTCATTTTCTTGAAGTTAGTACATAGTAGTTAGATTTTTACAAAATAATATACATTTTGAAGTATATCTAATTGAAGTTTATTGGATGCGGCCTTATTAGATTACAGCTAACTTAATGCGGCATTCCAACATGAAAAGGTTCCCCACCCCTGCTGTAGACTATTATAGATTGCTGTTAAGATCTGGGTGCATATTGGGTGTCCTCTCGCTACTGGATCCAGCTTTGAAGAAGAATAAGCCACTGGTCTGACCTTATCCTCATGTTTTTGGGTGAGGACTGCAGTTTAACATTCGGAAAGGATGGTACAGTAAAGTTGGAATGGTCTATCATAGAGTGGCCTTCCTAGTGCTGGAGCCTGCATTAAAGATCTCTTTAAATTCTCGAAAGCTTTCTGAGCTTCTTCGGACTACTGAAATTCGCCCTCTAGGCTAGTATAAGGAATCAATTCCTTGGTGTCTAGTGCAATATTAGGGATCCAGGGTCGACAGTAGTTCACCATACCGATCCACTGTCTCATCTGCTTCACCTCTTTTGGTACAGGAAATTCCCAAATTGGTTCAATTCTACTACTCTCTAGACTTCTTTCTGTGGCCGAAATTATCACTCCCAGGAATTTTACTTTTTGTTGAGCCATTAATACTTTGGACTGAGAGACCACATATCCTAAGGTTACCAAGTGGTTCAATAATTGAGTAGAATCCTCACGATTGCTCTGCTCATCTCAACTATCCACCAACAAGTCATCCACGTATTGAACTAAAGTGGATTTACATTTAAAGTTTAAAGTGCTTAACTGTCCTTGAAGACATCGAGAAAACAAGGTGGGCAAATTAATGAATCCCTGAGGTAGTCTTGTCCAAGTATATTGTTGTCCCCTGTAAGTAACGGCAAATAAATACTGCCTGTGACGGTGCAGAGGTAATGAGAAGAAGGCATGTTGCAGGTCTGATTTATAAAGGCTAGCATACCAAAAGCTTTCTTTACCACCCTATCTACATGAGATTCCACCTTCAGGAAACTATGCACAGTTATTCCTAGATCCCTCTGTTCAACTGCATTCCTCAATTCGCTACCATTTACCATATATGTCCTATTTTGATTTGTCCTGCCAAGATGTAGCACCTCACATTTATCAGCATTAAACTCCATCTGCCATCTTTCAGCCCATTCTTCCAAATGGCCTAAATCTCTCTGTTGACTTTGGAAATCTACTTCATTATCCACAACACCACCTATCTTAGTATCATCTGCATACTTACTAATCCAATTTACCACACCTTCATCCAGATCATTGATGTACATGACAAACAACAGTGGACCCAACACAGATCCCTGAGGTACCCCACTAGTCACCTGCCTCCAACCTGACAAACAGCCATCCACCATTACTCTCTGGCTTCTCCCATTCAGCCACTGTTGAATCCATCTTGCTACTCCTGCATTTATATCCAACAATTGAACCTTCTTAACCAACCTTCCATGAGGAACCTTGTCAAAGGCCTTACTAAAGTCCATATAGACAACATCCACTGCTTTACCCTCATCAATTTCCTTAGTAACCTCTTCAAAAAATTTGAAATATGAGAGATCAACACCATGATTAACGAACTGCTTTCTCCACGACACGAAAAGGTTACACTGAAGTTTAATAATCAAGTTGTGGGTGAGGTTATTTGCGATAAATACAAAGACCCATGACTTTATAACAATTAATTTGTTTATTTAGTGCAAGCAAACAAATAACGTAGTGAAAAACAACAGGGAATAAAACTTTGATGTGCAACACAAGTAAACAGAATAGTGAATGTTGGAGAGAGCATCATTCTTTATGGCCCATTTGCACTGGGCAATACTCCATCAAATAGTCGGAGAGATTCAGGCTGAAGTTGGCGCTTGTGTCGATACCCTCCAATCGCGCTGGGAAATCTGTTGATCCGAGCCTATCCATGCCGGGTGCCGTATGATGTGGCGTTGAGCTGGCTGCCCTGACGTTGGGCCAGCCTGCCATCCATGGGTGTGCCATAGGTCGGGATCCCATCATTGCCTGTGGGCAAAACACATAAACGTATCAATATGTATGGGAGCCAAACAAATCTTATAAAACAAATCACAACCTTTCACAAGCTGTGTGTCACAGACAATCTTGAGTCAGACTGAAGACTCAGAAAGGTTTCACAGTGTACCTGGGGAGCATGCTTTGGTGCCATCATCCCCATTTGATGTTGTGGCATGAATGGCATGTGCCTCATCGGACTCTGCAACACCAAGGAATTCGTAGTGAGTAATTCATTAAAAGCATTAAAGTCAAACGTTTATAAATTAAATAAACTTTGATTAAAGGATTTTACTAGCTGAAGAAATTTGTGTGCCCTTGCCAAGACTAAGCCCTCCTAAGAGTAGCTGGACCATTGCGACTCAGGGATCTGCAACATCTCCTCCCTCAGTAAAGTTGATTAGGCATAAACGATTATTTTGTGCACCGTCCTTGGCAGCGATAAGACGTTTATTGTCTCGGCAGTGAGTGGTCTTAGCCTGTTGCATGATCTGCAACAAAGAGAGTGCAATCCTGGTAAGTATTTTTTGGGAGGCGATGGAGAAATGTGGACGTAGGGCGGAGTAAATGAGAAATTTGCTGATGGTTCACCTGAAAGCATCCGTGAATATCTCCCGCTGAAGTTGTTCAACAGGCACGCCATATTCTGCCACAGTTGTGCAGGCCGGCTTCCGTTTGGCGTGCACCTGTTTGTCCGCAGTGCCGGACCCAGAGGGTCCATCTGGGGGTCCCTCTGGGGGATCTGTCTCGCCCTCACTCGAGGTAGTGCACGACGATTTCCCCATGGTAAACTGGAAGAAAGTAAATGTGTATCAGAAATGTTCAAGGCCATCAGGACGTAGCAAGCAAGGTGACCACCAAGTTATCATTGTCAAATATCATTTGACTATCTCACTTTCCAACAAATTATAATTGTTACATAATTATTAACTATTCACCTTCTTGCTGCTCTCTTTCCTCTGCACTCGAACTATGTGGTTCCGCACAAACCCCCATTTCTCCACTATCCATTGCTCTCTGTCAGTCAGTGGCTTACTGGCGGGGCAAGGCTTGCCAAGACTGTGAGACAGCCTCCCGAACCGTGTCCTCTGACTCTTGAGCCATTGACACAGTTGGTCATCTGTGAAAACATAGAATAAATGAAGATCAGTGTTGAGCAAATTGTAATCTTAATTGGAACTGCAATTACAACCACAGAAATATAGACAAACTATGAAGTATGTACTTACAAGAGCAGCCAGGGAGCAGCCAGCCACCTTCGCCTTGTCTTCAAGCATCGTGTTGCGGAGATCCGTGCTCCTGAAATTACGATGCCCCTTATCGTAGAGTTCTCGGTGGGCCTGATACCATTCTACTAGGTCTCTCTCTTGTTCCCTGGGAAAATTATAAGGCCTTGTGACCACCCTCTGCTTCTTCTTCTTCTTTGCCAGCAGAGCTGAGGCATCAGTCTCCTGAGCCAAATCTGAGTCCCATTCTGCAGCAGCAGCTGGGGCAGGAGCTGAAGCAGGAGCTGAAGCAGGAGATGGGGCAGCATATGGGGCAGGAACTGGGCTAGGAACTGTGGCAGGAGCTGGGGTAGCAACTGGGGTAGGAACTGGTGAGGGTGTTGAGGCAGAATATAGGGCAGGAGATGGGACAGGAACTGAAGCAGGAGCAGGGTCAAGAAAAGCAGCATGATCAGAAGCAGTGACTGGACCCTCCAGGATCTGTATGTTCTTTCTAATAACCTGCTTTGCCTTGTCCTGCATGGATTGCTTCTTGATGTTCCTGGTGTTCCTTGTTCTCTTCGGAGCCATGTGCTCCGTGGATCGCTACAGCTGGGATGAAAACGGACTCCGTGGCAAGAAACGCAGTAAGTGTGGTGATTATTTTCAAATCGCGCGCGGCTTTTATGCTGACGTGATAAAGGCAGGCCGACTGATTTTGGGCGTCGCACGGCGTCGGGCAGTGATGTCATCATGCAACGCCATGCGCTAGGTGTACGCCGTCAAGACGTTGCGTACAACGTCAAGATGCTGCTTATGCCCGCAATGCGCCAGCGGGCCGACAGGCCATTGGCGTGCGAAGATTTCGGTCATTGCAGGAATTTCGGAGCCTCACGCGATGTCGGGACCAGCCCCGCACAACTCCATACCTCTCCGCGCTTCTAATTGGGACCGGCCCCACAAGGCCCGTACGCCTCAAGCGACCACGAGGTCGCGTAATTTGCGAGCCAAGGTCGCGTAAGTGGGACAGGCCCTTAAGTCTCTCACAAGACATGGACACAAATTCCTAACATCTAACAAGTCTCTCACATGATATATTTCCTTTCAACTGGGTACCCAAGAATCTTTCATGCAAATCTCAAACAAATAATTCACAGAGATTAAACAAGCTTTTAAAATGGTAAATTAAAATGGAAAACACTCTCAGCTCAAGGTTGGGAACACCTTCTCAACGGAACAATCAAACACACTTCAGCAGCAAAGTCCTGCACTCAAACACTTGAATTCAAAAAAAAGCAAATAAGGTTGTAACATGCAAGCAAAATTACACTCAAACAAGAAAAAATATAGTTAAAGACTATAATACACAATAACACTAAGATAACAATCAATTCTAAAGTAAATCACACTATTTTAAACTACACTAGATTACGCTATATTGACATACAGTCACGGATCAAACTATGATTACAACAGCAGCATTAATCACACAATCGCTATATTACAATTAAGGAGTTATATATAATTACAGAGTTATTTTACAATTTTACAAGATTAAAAACGGATCTCTATACAATAACCAGTAGCCTTCAACATGACGCCCTGAATTTAAATCGAAGAATTTAGATCAGTGTTGATTTTAAAGTATTTCAGCCAATTTTACTCCAACACTGAAATCCCAATATTGTTTGGGACTTAAACCACACACAGGCGCGGCCTCAAATCCCCTGGGCCTCAAACCCTTCTACCCGCTAAATACTGGTCTTCAGCACGTACCCGCTTCTTGCTGGTTCTCGATGCCGATTTTTAAAGTGTCGTCTTTCCAATCGCACTATCAGCACCGATTCAGTACTTCCCCTCTAAGTACTGACATTCTCAGTCCTGTGTTTGAGGATATCTCGCAATTTATATCCCAGTCTGAGTGGGGCCTCAAACCCCAGGGCCTACCAACCCTCAAACCTCAGGCCAGTTTCAGTACATTCCCGATTGCAACAGCTGTCGCCTTACCGATGGTGTGGTGCCTTTAACCCACTGGAGAGGAGCCTTTTGAGTCCAACCCCCACCCTCCGGGCCTCAAACCCCCTAAGCGGGGACTCAAATCTCGCCCTCAGTGCTCAGTACTGATCTTCTATCGATCTCGTCGGGAATCCAAACACAAGCACGCGAATAACCGATTCATCGTCAGACTAGCGAAGCGGGGAAAACCGATACGAAAGTCACATCATGGCGCCGATTTCTCCTCCCGCAATCCGACATGACTCGATTCCCTGACCGCAAATTTATGTTTGGCAATCCATTGAGATCCTGGATGAGCCCCCAATGTAATTCCGGTCCTAAACTTACCCCGCTTAGTCTGCTTCAGTCAAACACCGAATGCGAGCACTAGAAATCCAACTCCCTTTTATTACACAATACCAATACAATACAGTCCAATACCGCGGGACTGATCCTTGTCTCTACTGACTCGAGCCCAACAGCCTCGCGCAAATAGAACACATACCCCAGAAGATCGGCACACCCCAATGTGCTCCCCACTCTTTTATACCCTTACAGACCCTTGGCGCGAAAATACATGGGGTGGGAAACCCCCGACAAGCCAATTAAGGACTGCAGAACATATTGAATGACAGTTCCCTAACCCAATCATATAATATCACATAATATAGTTTCAACACAAAGCACTTTTGTTCAGTAAAGAAACATTATCCCAGGTAAAGTAAACAACTTTGGTTTGGCCCCTCTCCTGGACCAATCATAATTAGCGGCGGAAAGACTCTGATTCCTACATTATTGTAACCCATCATTTCCTCAACCAATCCCAAGCATGCATTTACAACAAGACCTAGCTCCTTCTGCAAAATCTCATACATATTTTTTTTTTTTTTTTTTTTTTTTTTAAATTAGAAGTACAGTAAATTACAGTAATACACATCACATAAATCTTATTACATTTGTTGTACCACTTCGTTTTTCAAGCTTTAAAAAAGGTAGAAATAAAAGAAGTAAGGAAAGTGAGCAAGAATCGTGAAGGTGCAGGAAAGTGTTGGGAGAAGAAAGCCCCTTGGGGAAGAAATTAGAGAAGGAAGTAAAGAAAGGAAATAAAACCCTAGAAAGAAAAGAAAAAAAAGTAAAAACAATCGCTCTATTGTAACACAAAACTCCGCAAAAAAGGATATACCAACCGTTTTTTAAAAAATTTTTAAATTTATTTTATAACCCCCGTTACCAGATCCTGGTACCATTTATATTTTAAATTACTATTGCACCTTATGCTTGTAATAGTTCCGTAAATGCAGACCACGTCTTTTGGAAGTGGTCTGCTTTGCCTGCTAGGAGGAGTCTCATCTCTTCCAAGTGTAGTGTTTCGAACATGTTTGAAATCAACGTTTTTATTGTTGGTATTGGAGCATTTTTCCAAAATTTGAGTATGCTTTTTTCCCATTATTAGCCCGTAATTAAGTAAGTTCTTTTGAAACACATTTAATTCGGGGTTACCTTCCGATATTCCAAAAATGATCCATTCTGCTTTTGGTACAAGTTTTATTTTAAATAATTTTGTGAAGATTTCAAATATTTCGTTCCAGAATTTTTGAATTTTTATACAGAAAACAAAAGAATGCGCTATGTTATCCCAGCTCTCTTTTGAAAATGTTATAGCTAGTGCTTGTTCCCAGTCTCTTCTAATACCATCAGTTGTAGGTATTTCTATATTTAAAATAATATTGTATAAGTATGATATTAGATTTGCTGATTCAACCTTTGTCTTCATGGCTTCATCCAATAAGTCTGGGGGCATGTTATGATAGTCTTTTGTGTATTTTTTCAGATAGTCACGGATTTGAAGATATTTAAAATATTGATTATTTTTCAAATTATATTTCAGTTGTAATTGTTGAAATTATAATAATTTTCCTAATTCATACAAGTCTCCGAGCGTTTTGATTCCCATTCTTTCCCATTGTGTAAATGATTTATCTATAATTGAGGGTTTAAACGACGGGTTATTGACTATTGGCATTAAAAGAGATAGATTTCTTAATTTTAGATTCTGTTTTATTTGTTTCCAAGTTCTAATTGTACTATGTATCATTGGATTTTTATTATAATTTTGTTATTCAGATTCATTGGTGAGAGGAGAGTCGCTCCTGTATTACACGGAGAACAGTCCTCTCTCTCCATTACAATCCAATCCACCTGCTGGGCAGAGTTGTCCAGCAGGTGAATCATATTTTTAATATTTACTGCCCAATTATAGTACATAAAGTTAGGGAGCGCTAGACCACCCGTCTCTTTTGGTTTACTAAGGTGTGCTCTTTGTATTCTGTGGGATTTGTAATCCCATATAAAATTTGTAATGTCTGAGTCTAGTTTTTTGTAAAACTTTTTTGGAAGATATATTGGAATTGATTGAAATTAATATAGGATTTGTGGTAAAAAGATCATTTTTATAGCATTTATTCGACCTATTAAAGACATCGGGAGCATTTTCCAGAATTTAATTAAATTATTTAGTTTCTTAAGTAAGGGGCTATAATTGGCATTAAACATAGCGTGATAATTTCTAGTGATTTCAATTCCTAAATATTTAAATTTTTCTGTGGCTATTTTAAAGGGGAATTTCAAGAGATGTGTTGAGTCTTTCGGTTTTATCGACATAATTTCACTTTTGTTCCAGTTTATTCTGTATCCTGAGAAAGATCCAAAGTCCTCAATTAGATTTAATATGTTTGGTATACTGATTTGGGGTTTTGTGTTATACAGTAATACATCGTCTGCGTATAAGGATATTTTGTTATTTGAATATTTTGTATTATAACCGTAAATATCCGGGTGTGTTCTAATTTTTTCAGCTAAAGGTTCAATTACCAGAGCAAATAACAGCGGTGATAATGAACATCCTTGTCTATTGCCCCTTGTTAAATGGAATTTCGTAGATAGTATATTATTAGTTAATATTCTAGCCGTGGGTTTGTTATATAATAATTTTATCCATGCGATGAAGCTCTCTCCCATTTGAAATTTTTGCAATACTTTAATCATATAATCCCATGCTACTTGATCAAACGCTTTTTCTGCGTCCAATGAAATGATAGATAACTCTTCTTCTTGAGGTTTGTGAGAGTGCATTATGTTAAACAGACGTCTCAGGTTATTAAATGAATGTCTCTTAGGTATAAATCCCGTTTGATCCTCATTTATTAATTTACTAACATATTGACAGTCTTCTAGCTAGTGTTTTCGCTAATATTTTTTGATCCGTATTTAACAAAGCAATAGCTCTATATGAGCCTGGTTCTTTATCTTTTTTAAGTATTAATGTGATCGTTGATTCTGCTAGTGTTTCAGGTAAGATTTGTTCTTTAAAAGCGTATGTATACATTTTCTGTAGACGTGGTGTAACTATATCGTAAAAACATTTATAAAATTCATTACTGAATCCGTCTGGTCCTGGTGTTTTTCCATTCTTAAGTGTGTTTATTGTGTCTTCTATTTCCTTAGCTGTAATTTGTGCTCCCAGTTCCTCTTGTTCCTTCAGTTCTAGTTTTGGAAGGTTACAATTGTCCAAGAATTCTGAAACTTTATTATTGTCTATTAGCGTTTTCGATGTGTATAAATTCTTGTAATATTGAGCAAATCTTTTATTGATATCATTAGGTAGTGTTAATAATTCCCCTCTATCTGATTTAATCTTTAAAATTGCATGATCTTTTTCCCGGATTTTCATTTGGCGTGCCAATAGTTTATGGGGTTTATCCCCAAATTCGAAATGTTCTTGTTTTGTAATTTGGAATAATCTTATAATCTTCTCTGATAATAATTTATTTAGCTTAAATTTCATTATTAAAATTTTATTATGTTTATCCATAGTTGGGTCTTTAGCATTATCTATATCTAGTTGTCTGATTTGTTCTTCTAATTGTCTTTGTTCATTCTTATTATTTTTGTTTTGAAAAGCTTGATACGAGATAATGACTCCTCTAATAAATGCTTTGAAGGATTCCCATAATAAAGTGGGCGATATATCTGGTGTATCATTTGTCTCAAAAAATAGGTCCATCTGTTTTTTTAGATATATACTCCCTTGTGGGTCTTTCAGAATTTGCGAGTTAAACCTCCAGAACGATTTGTTCGTAGACATTCCTTCCAATTTTAAAATGAAAGTTAGCAGGGAGTGATCTGAAATCGTATTGGTGTGATATTTAGGGTTCATAGTATAAGGGATTAGTTTTGTATCCACTAGGAAGTAGTCTATACGTGAGTATGTTTTATGTACCATTGAATAAAACAAGTATTCCCTTCCAGTCGGATTCGCGATCCTCCAGACGTCTGCTATATTTGTATTTTTTATATATGTATTTAAGAGTTCACTAGTTTTAGATTTCATATTACCTCTTTGTTTTTGCATCGATTTATCTAAGTACGGATCTAAAGCACAGTTGAAGTCTCCTCCAATTATAACATTTTGGTAGTTAAATTCTGCGATTGTATTCAGGATTTTATTAAAAAATTGAGGATTATCAAAATTGGGCGCATATATGTTTACCAAAGTGATTGGCGTAGCATGTATCTCTCCTGTAACTATAAGATATCTCCCTTCCTTATCTGATATAATGTTCTTTGATTTGAATGGTATTCCTTTGCGAATAATAATTGCGTGCCTCTGGATTTCGAAGTATATGAGGAGTGAAATGTTTGGCCTATCCAATTCGCCCTCAATCTCATCTGATCTTGATGTTTAAGGTGCGTTTCTTGTAGAAAAGTAATGTCCGTGTTATATGATTTCAACTGAGCTAGTATTTTGCCCCTTTTAATTGGTTCATTAATACCCCTTATATTCCAGCTACACAATGTGATTCCTCCAATTTTCTTTTGTTTATCATCTTGCATTTTCTCTGATTTTAATACCCTTATTTATTACGGTGCATCCATACCTCAGGACTCTGGATATTTGGGGGGCGTTTATATTATTAACTTCCTTGGTAGATCCCTTTTGCGATTTTCCTTGAAAAAAAAACACATAATAGTGACATATTGTGATTTTAAAAAAATTGAACAAGTAAAATTACAGTGTCTGGAGTATTCGACACTGTAGTGCGTGTCCCACGAGTCTGTGGGATTCGACATCTATTCGACTTCCGAAGTTGATGTTGTACAATTAGCTCTGCTCCTTTTATTACTCTAAACCTAAGAAGGCGGTGCCATTTCAAAATCAATTATATTTCACCCAATTACACTATATATATATATATATATATATATTTCATTCAGACTTATCTGATCTGTGTTCAGCTACTCTGAAATTTATTTATCTAACACTTTCATCTACTAATTATTTATAATTAGTTATACCTTTGATAATAGTAAGCTGTTAGCTGTAAGGGTTAACCAGAAACAGGCTCCTGGAATTATGCCAGGTGCCTGAGTCTCCTCCCTTCTCCACACAAACTACATAACACTTAACCTTTCAGTATTATCTACTTTAATTCTAAAATTTGTTATCTCTATATACGAGCTAGTCAGTCTTATTAGCAGATTATTACATTTTGCCCATTATATAGTTCAGGTTAGTTTCCATTTATATTTCTATATTAGTATTGTTAATTATTATTAAATCTCTATATTTTTTAAAGCTGTTTTAAGACCTTAAATCGCCATTTGTCCTTGTGGTGTTTTCCACATTCGGCTCTGCTGTTCATCTCTGCGTTGCTTATCAGTCTTTCCTTCATTTTGAACAAAGAATGTCCTTGAGTTGAATTCCAAAGCGTCCAAAGGAGATAAGGTGTCTAGACCGGCGCACGTGGCAATGATCTTCCATTTTAAACTTTTAGAGAATGGTGTTTCTTCCCTTATCTTCAGGTGTTCTATGTTAAGTAATAAAAGGAAAGAAACTGTCCATATCGTCCCGCTACCGTGATTAATCTTCTGTTTCTGCCACAATCTCTTGGGCATATTTATAAGATGCGTCCGAATTAGTGAAAGTTTTCTCTTTTCCCTTGAAAGTAATGCGCATCCTGGCCGGATAAAAAACGCCACATCTGACATCTTTAACTCCATGGAGAATCTGTCTTGTCTGTTCGAACTTTCTTCTCTTTTGCACGATCTCATAGGGATAATCCCGGAGGAGTTTGATAGTGTCTTTTCCAAAGGTCATCTTCACTCCATATTTGTTTTTTTTCATCAGCTCTTCAAGTGCTGAAATGTCCCGAAGTTTGACTATGATCTGTCGTGGGTGGGCTGGATCTGCTTGTGATCTTGGCTTAGATCTAGGTATTCGATGTGCCACTTCAATTTCCGGTTCCACAGGTAAATTGAGTACATGTTTGATTAAGTTGGCAGTGAACTCACGGGCGTTGTTCCCCTCTGCCCCTTCTGTTACTCCCAGTATTCGTAAATTTTGGCCTCGTGAGCGAGCTTCGAGATCAAGACATTTATCTGAGACTTTTGCCAGTTGACTCTTGAGGCTGTCTAGTTCTAGCTTCATTCCCTGCCTATCTTCAGCCATTTGATCCACAATTGTTTCCATGTATTTTATTTCAGTTACATGTGAAGAAACAATTACATGCACAGCCTCAAACTTCTTCTTAGTTTCTGCTTCCCCTTTATTAATTCTCCCCATTAGCTCTTCATGCACATCCTCAATTCGTTTTTGTATAATGCCAATGCAGTCAATAACTTTTTGATTACCAGCATTAATGTTCGACATATTTTCCATCAATTTAACATTAATATTTTCCATCATTTTTGAGTTTCCAGCCTCAATATTTGAAACAAGTTTATTCATGGATAACCCCTTGAGATGGACAGTCATCTCATTTTCGAGGGGGTCCAACATAGAACATACAGCACAAGACATAACATACATAGAGGCTCTCATTGACCCACCTACCCACACACCAATCCAAAAACCACTCCATCCACACTTGTTCTAGTTTATAACAATTGTTAATTGGCTTTACATATCCAATAATAATAATGGTTATGTGTTACAGCATAATGTTGATGCATAATACCATATACCACCTATCATACATCGTACGTTAATACATACTATCAACATTATTACATGATATATTATTTCATGATATTGTGACATAATACAATATAAGACCTTGTTACACTATGCAATACAATAATACATAAGTGTAATGGCCATGCATATACAATAGTTATGCCAAATGATCACACACAGAGCAAACTAGATAAAGGAGCTCAAAGACTCTAATACTAGAAACAGGTACATGGTTTTATAAGGAAGGGTAAAAGTGTATTTTTAAATAGACGAAATGAGCTAATAGTTCTTATGGTACTAGGCAGAGTGTTCCAGTCAGAAGGAGCTTTGAATTTAAATGCACGTCTCCCAATTTCTTTGTTAGTTCTTGGAATGAAAAAGAAGGGTTGCTGAATATGTCTTAGTGAATATGAGGGTGTGTATGGTAATAGGTCTTGTTTTAAATAAGAAGGGTAATTGAGATGGATGCATTTAAAGATGAACTGGAACCAGTGGGAGCATCTTCGAGCGTGGGGGGATAACCAGTTTAGAGTTTCGTACATAGAACAGTGATGAGTTATATATGGACACCTTAAAATAAATCTGCAAAGACTATTATAAACTACATTGAGGGGTTGAAGATGTGTATCAAATGTATTCTGATAGACAATATCAGCATAATCCAGTGTTGGTAGTAGTAGTTGAGAGACAATTATTTTTCTCATCTGAAAGGTGAAACAATTTATATGGCGGTAAAGAATAGCTAGATTACAGCTGAGTTTTTTAGTAATCGTCTCACTATGCTGCGTAAATGAAAGCGTTGGGTCGAGCCAAACACCAAGATATCCTTGTGTTCAAAAAGGAACTGCAGATGCTGGAATATCGAAGGTACACAAAATTGCTGGAGAAACTCAGCGGGTGCAGCAGCATCTATGGAGCGAAGGAAATAGGCGACGTTTCGGGCCGAAACCCTTCTCCAGAGTCTGAAGAAGGGTTTCGGCCCGAAACGTCGCCTATTTCCTTCGCTCCATAGATGCTGCTGCACCCGCTGAGTTTCTCCAGCAATTTTGTGTACCACCAAGATATCCTTTCTCAGTTCTCTTACCGAGTTCTTTATCTCCTCCATTTCATTTTTCTCCTTAGTAGCCATCTCAGTCTTGGCCCTTGTAGCCATTCCAGAATCCACTTCAGAGGTCTGTTCTTCAGTTTTCTGTGTTTTCAGCAGTTTTGAGATTGTTCTCTGAGGGCTCTGAGCTGAAGACGGTTTTTTCATTTTAAATCCTTTATCCTCCGTTTTAAAATGCAGCGTTTACTGATAACGTCATCAGCGCGACGTCCCGGGGCTCCAGTGAGTTTTTGAATTGGTCCCGACCTCCAGACCCGGTTTTAACGCGAAAAATCGCGATTTTACAGCAGCGGAGCTAAAAGTTGCGACTGCTAGTCCAGCATGGTGCCACCGGAAGTCACTGACTACATATTACCAATTAAAGGCCACCTGGACATCAACCTCCATTCAATCCCTTCCCTGGTCACAGACTTTCAGTAGCCATGGCCCTCATGGCTTGCAGCTTTTTGCAAAAGATGCCGAGCTGGTTTTACAGAAGAAGAAATACTCCATTTTGTCAAGTACCCCAAACTGTCTGATATTATCAATTGTGGATGATCAGCCATGATCACAATGAATGGCCGTGCAGGCTCGAAGGGCCTAATGGCCTCCTCCTGCACCTATTTCCCATGTTTCTATGTAACTCAACGAGTCAGATCTGAAGAAGGTTCCCGACCCGCAACGTCACCCATGCATGTTCTCCAGCGATGCTGCCTGACCCGCTAAGTTACTCCAGCATCTTGTGTCTTTATTTGAATTAAATTTCCGGTTCAGTATCATATTGGATCAGGGTAGCTATGTGTCGCATCCCAGTCCGCACATTTGGTGGTGGTGGGGTGCGTGTGATATCGCTTGGTCGAATGAGATTGCATTGCATGGAGTTGCAGAAAGATCCAGATGGGCAGCACAGTGGCACAGTTGCTGCATTAAAGCACCACAGACCTGGGTTCAATCCTGACTATGGGTGCTATCTGTACGGAGTGTGTACGTTCTCCATGTGACCATGTAGGTTATCTCCGGGTGCTCTGGTTTCCTCCCACACTCCAATGGTTTGTAGGTTAATTGGCTTCAGTAAATTGTAAATTGTCTCTTGTGTGTGTAGGATAGTGCTTGTGTACGGGGTGATCACTGATCGGTGCGGACTCGGTGGGCCAAAGGGCCTGTTTCCACATTGTATCTCTAAAGTCGAAGGTCTAAATCAGGACAGAGACTGGAGTGATGGTAGGATAGGGTGTTAACCATTGTGGGTCATGTCAATGTCTGATCATGGAGAAATAGTTGATTATAGCTGGGTTTTGTTAATGAACATGTGGGGTGAAGTATAATAATAACAGGTCACAAGGTCAAAAGGAGTAGAATTAGGCCATTCGGCCCATCAAGTCTACTCCGCCATTCAATTATGGCTGATCTATCTCTCTCTCCTTACCCCATTCTCCAGCCTTCTCCCCATAACCTCTGACACCCGTACTAATTGGGTTTGTACAAAGCCAAATTGAATGGAAGCAGACAGAAAGGGTTCTTGTACCAATAGAAGTCATTGTCGTATCAGTTTCCCAAGCAAATCACTTGTGACGCCCATCATGTTCACGGCAGTTGTGATTTGTACAATGAAGTTTGTTTGATTACTGCTGGGAAATTTCAAGTGTACATTTTGTGAATTTTTTACATAAATTCCATAAAATTGATTTTTATTCTGCATCTCAATTTTTTTTAATGGCGTACATATCTGTTGTTTACAGTGCATGATATGGGTGTTGGCTTCACTTACGTAATTTGTAACATACAAAACCAATATTTGTTCCTCAATGATTGCAGCTGTTTTCTAGTATAACCGGAAATACAAGAAATATGAAGGAAGAAATGTTGTCTAGAAATGTTATCTGAGCTGTTATCTAGAAGCGGCCGTTTCGGAACTCCAAGCCGCTGAGAGTGTTCTTCCGACGCCGGAGTTCCATCATCCCGGCGAGAGGGCCTGAAACATCGTGCCGCCGTAGCGGCGACTCCGGAGGTCACAAATAGGCCCTGACCACGGGTGAAAATAGAGGAAGTGGACTGAACTTTCCTACCTTCCCTCACAGTGGGAAACATAGATCCCGCTGTGGGGGATGTTTTTTATGTTTAATGTTAAATTCCATAGTGTTATGTTTATCTTATTTGTGTGCTGCAATGGCAACTCAAATTTCACTGCACCAATTGGTGTATTTGACAATAAATATCCTTTGTCCTAGAAGTGAAACATATTTCAAGGAGGAGGGGCAGTGGTAACAAATAAATACTTTGAGGGATGATGCAAATCAGGGGCAATATGAATAAATGGAAGAACATCTTCAAATCCTGACATTGGCAGAAATGAGTCAATGGTGGTTGACTCATACAGGTATGAGAGGTGAATGGAACAATATGAAATGAGGATCATCTCCTTTTATTGTCATTCTCTCCACTCCCTGTAAACATTGTACACCCAATACGCTAGACTATTTTACACGTGGGGCAACTCGGTGGTGCAGCGGTAGAGTTGCTGCCTAACAGCGCCCAAGACCCACGTTTGATGCTGACTGCAGGTGCTGCAGGTGCTGCAGGTGCTGCAGGTGCTGTCTGTGGGGAGTTTGTAACTTCTCCCTGTGACCTGTGTCTGCCTTGAAAATATCCACTGACTTGGCTTCCACAGCCTTCTGTGGCAAAGAATTCCACAGATTCACCACCGACCAAAGAAATGACTCCACATCTCCTTCCTAAAAGAACGTCCTTTAATTCTGAGGCTATGACCTCCAGTCATAGACTCTCCCACTAGTTAAACATCCTCTTCACATCCACTCTATCCAAGCCTTTCACTATTCTGTATGTTTCAATAAGGTCCCCTCTCATTCTTCTAAACTCCAGCGAGTACAGGCTCGGTGCTGACAAACGCTCATCATTCGTAAACCTACTCATTCCTGGGACAATTCTTGTAAACCTCCTCTGGACCTTCTCCAGAGCCAGCACATCCTTAAATATGGTACCCAAAAATTGCTCACAATATTCAAAATGCGGCCTGACCAGCACCTCATAGAGCCTCAGCATTACATCCCTGTTTTTGTATACAAGCCCTCTTGAAATAAATTGAGTTTGCATTCTTTACAACCAATTCGACTTGCAGATTAACTTTTTGGGAATCATGCACCAAGTCCCTTTGCATCTCCGATTTCTGGATTCTCATCCCATTCAGAAAATAGTCTATGCCTATATTCCACTACCATACCATTAATAGCCCCCGCACGGCCCAATTTTACCTTCTCCCCAAAATCCACAACCCTGACTGTCCTGGTAGACCCATTGACTCTGCCTATTCGTGTCCTACTGAACTTATTTCCACATACCTCGACTCCATCCTATCCCCCCTGGTTAAATCCCTCCTGACCTATGTTCAAGACAACTCAGACACTCTCCGTCATCTCCGGACATTCCATTCTCTAGGCCCCCATCCCCTCATCCTCACCATGGACGTCCAGTCACTCTACACCTCCATCCCCTACCAGGATGGTCTCAAAGCCCTCAGGTTCATAGCAGGGGACCGGGGGTCAATTGAGATGGAGGAACTGAGTGAAATCCAGGTTAGCCGGGAAGTGGTGTTAGGTAAATTGAATGGATTAAAGGCCGATAAATCCCCAGGGCCAGATAAGTTGCATCCCAGAGTATTTAAGGAAGCAGCCGGCGGCGTCATGGAGAATTAAGGCGCGGCACTGAGCTTCTCCCCCGAAAAAAATTGTAAAAGTCGTTTAAGTCAGCACCGATTTTTAAAAAAAACTCACCGAAGTCGCCTGGTGTTGTGTAAGGGTGTTATCATCAGAAGGTGACGTGAAAATCGGGGAGATTAATGGTGAAATCGGGTGTTTAAATGAGTTTAAATGAGCAGAGATAATCGTTCAAGGGCGCCAGAGAAAAATACTATCAGCCTTCAGCTCGAGGAAGTTTTGGATACTCTGCAAACGACAGAAGAAGAAGATTCTTACAGCCAAGGGTCTCTGCTTGAAATGGCAACAAAAGGAGACAAGAAGGAGAAAGAGGTGAAGCAAATGCTTTTAGATATGACTGCTACAATTAACATGACACTGGAGAAGATGCAAAGTATTGAGTCTCACATGGAAAGTAATAAACAGAGTATGGAAACTAACATGGAGAGTATTTCTCAAAAAATTGATAATACTTGCAGTGAGTTAAAAGAACTCAAAAAGCAGTATAAGGAATTTGATAAGAGATTAAAATCAGAGTGTGTCAGAATTGAAAATGATTACAACAAGAAATTTAAAGGTGTAAGTGATGATATCGGAAAGCTGGATGACATAATGGAAGAGATGGAGAATGAGATAAAAGAGATTGTCTCGGAAATAAAGAATTTGAAACAATCACAGAAAACTGAAGAGGAAAAACTTGGAAGAATGACTGATAAATGTCTGGACCTGGAATCAGGAAATCGGAGATATAACCTGAGGATTCTCGGAGTAAAGGAAGGACGAGAGGGACATGAATCTCAAACATGTACTTTCGTTACTGACTTACTCAAAGATGTGTTGGAATTGTCGGAAGAACCAAGAACAGACGTCGCTAAACGAGTTGGAAGAGGAACAAATGATTCAAGACAGATAATTGTGAAATTCCGTGACATCTCTTCAGTGGAATTTATATTGAAAAAGATCACTCATGGGAAGAAGCTGACATACCGTGGGGATGATGTGCGAATATTTCGCGATTACTCTCCTGAGGTAGTCCAGAAAATGAGATTGTTTACACCGGCAAGACACACTTTGAGGGAAGTCCCGGGAGTAAGATATGGAATTTTGTTTCCCGGAAAAATGAAGATAACTTATAACGGCGTTGAACGCTCATTTACAGCTCCCGGAAAAGCTTTAAAGTATGCAGAGGATATCGTTAAGAAAACATCGGGTCAAGTTGCCGACAATGAAGAAATCTGAACTTTTTACAAAGTTCTGAACTGATTAAAATGGCCGAGCTACCCAGACAATTATAAAGCTTATCTCGTTGGAATGTGTTATTCAGAGAGCTTGGTTATATTCAACCTTGGATGCAAAGCTCAAAGTTTAACCCCTTGGCACCTGCTTGTACGGTAGTTAACCCTTTGGTACCAGCTTGTATGATGTATGGTAGTTATAGAATGGGATATTATGTAAGAATACAGGGTGGATATATGGGAAAGTTTAGATTAGATTAAGATTGGATAAATTAGAGGGACATATATACTTATATAATCGTGTATATGTTTGTTCTATATTTGTTTTGTTTTTTTATTCCTTATGTCTCTTTTTTCTCTCGGCTGTCACTAGCACTGATTTGATAAACTCATATAAGAAAAAACACAATATGAAACGATATGTAACTTTTTATGAGGATTCGCCAAGGGGGAGGAGCTCAATGTATAACAACATCACGGAGGTCTATACATTTTTAGCCATCGTGGATGGCTATTCGTCTTTAAGGTATCTTCCCTCAGATACCTTAATAGCACCTTTTTTTTTAAAGCACAAGCAAGATTTTTATCTGTTTAATTTTTTTGAAAGTAATTGTGTATCACATTCTTTTTTTCTTTTTCTAAGGCACTTTACAAGAAGGAGATGCAATATAAATCTAATAAACCGGGATGACCACCCAAGTCCTAAAGTTCTGAGGTATTTGTTTGCACCATATGATTCAGGAATATTACCCTGATTTACAATGCAAGACGATAGACAAATAAAGAATGGAGGAATTACATTTTGTAGTTGGAATATACGGGGTGCCAACGAACCAATTAAGAGGGGTAAAATTTTTGCCCAACTAAAATCGTTGAAAAGCGACATAATGTTTTTGCAGGAGACACACATGAAACAACAAACACAAATAAGATTAAAGGCGAATTGGATAGGCCAAACATACTACTCCTCATTTACTTCTAAATCTAGGGGTACAGCTATTCTTATTAGGAAAGGCATTCCTTTTAAATTAAAGAATACCATATCAGATAAAGAGGGAAGATATATTATAGTTTCGGGTGAAATTTATGCAACCCCACTAACTTTGATAAATATTTATGCTCCGAATTTTGATAACCCCCACTTTTTTGATAAAATTATTGACATAATATCAGAGTTTAATTACCAAAATGTGATAATAGGGGGGGACTTTAACTGTGTTTTAGATTCATATCTAGATAAATCAGCAAAACAAAAGAAGAGTAATTTAAAATCTAAAACTAGCGAACTTCTAAATACATATATAAAAAATACGAATATAATAGATGTATGGAGATCTGCTAATCCAGTTGGAAGGGAATACTCGTTTTACTCTTCGGTGCATAAAACTTATTCAAGAATTGATTATTTTTTAGTGGATATGAAATTAATGCCATATACAAACAACCCAACATACCACATTAGTAGTATCTCAGATCACTCCCCATTGACATTTTCAGTAAAATTTGAGGGAATGCCGGGCAAAATTTTTTTTTGGAGGTTTAATACACATATTTTAAATGACGTGCAAGGCTATCAATATTTAAAACAACAAATGGAACTTTTTTTCGATACAAATGATATACCAGGTACTTTGCCTTCTTTATTATGGGAAACTTTTAAGGCATTTATGAGAGGAATTATAATTTCATATCAAAGTTTTCAAAATAAAAAGAATAAGACAGAACAATTGTTGTTAGAACAAGAAATCAGACAGTTAGAGATGGATAATGCCAAAGATTCCACGACAGATAAACACAATAAGATAATATTACTGAAATTTAAACTTAATCGAATTTTATCGGCAAGGGTAATAAGACTATTCCAAATGACAAAACAGGAACATTTTGAGTTTGGTGACAAACCACATAAGCTTTTAGCTCGCCAATTGAAAAAACAAGAAAAGGAAAATACTATAACCAAAATTAAATCAGAGAAAGGAGAATTACTAATACTACCTAAAGATATTAATAATAGATTTGCCCAATTTTATCAAAACTTATATACATCTAAAATTAAAAGAGAAGATAGTAAAATAAAAAAATTTCTAGATAATTGTAATCTTCCAATACTGGACCTTTTGGAACAAGAGGAATTAGGAGCTCAAATTACAATCAAAGAAATAGGTGAAACAATAAAATCGCTGAAAAATGGTAAGACACCGGGACCAGATGGTTTTAATAATGAATTTTATAAAAAATTTCAGGAGATAACAACCCCTTATTTATTTAATTTATACTCCCATGCTTTTAAAGAAAACAAACTACCTGAAACACTAACAGAATCAACTATTACACTTATTCCAAAAAAAGATAAAGATTTAGAAGATCCGGGCTCGTACAGAGCTATATCACTTTTAAATACAGATCAGAAAATTTTAGCAAAGATTTTATCAAGAAGATTAAGCAAATATATTAGTAAATTGATAAACCCTGATCAAACGGGGTTTATACCTAAAAGATACTCATTTAATAATCTGAGACGTCTGTTTAATATAATGTACTCGCATAAAGTAGAGGAAGAAGATATATCAATTATTTCTTTGGATGCAGAGAAAGCATTTGATCAGGTAGAGTGGCAATACTTATATAAAGTACTACAAAAATTTAATATGGGAGAGAATTTTATAAGATGGGTAAAATTATTATATGATAAACCGATGGCAAGAATTTTAACTAATAACATGTTATCTCAAAAATTTCAACTATCAAGGGGTAATAGGCAGGGATGTGCACTATCACCCCTGCTATTTGCCCTTATGATAGAACCCCTGGCTGAAAGTATAAGAATTCATCCGAATATTCAGGGCTATAATACCAGAGACTCAAAGAATAAAATCTCATTATATGCAGACGATATACTTTTATATATTACAAAGTCACAAACGAGCATACCAAATTTATTAAACTTAATAGAGGAATTTGGGTCTTTTTCTGGATATAGAATAAACTGGAATAAAAGTGAAATCATGACATTAAAACCTCAAGAACCTACACACTTACTGAAGTTCCCCTTTAAAATCGCAACAGAAAAATTTAAATATTTGGGTATTCAGATTACTAGAAAATATAAAGCATTATTCAATGCTAATTTCATGCCTTTATTAAATAAACTTAATACGTTGATTAAATTTTGGAAAACACTTCCCTTATCATTATTAGGTAGAATAAATGCAATAAAAATGATCTTCCTACCACAATTGCTATACCTATTTCAATCTATACCGGTATATATACCAAAATACTTTTTTTTTAAATTAGACTCTAATATTACTAATTATATTTGGGACTATAGATCACATAGAATCACAAAAAAACACTTATGTAAACCAAAAGAGGTCGGGGGACTTTCACTTCCGAATTTTATGTATTATTACTGGGCAGTGCATATTAAGAATATGATTTATTGGTTGGATAGTGCTACCCAACAGACAGAATGGATAAAAATGGAGGAGGATTGCCATCCTAGTAATATAGGAACGATCCTCTTCTCCCCAAAAAAACTGAATAACACAATATATAAGAAGAACCCAATTATATATGGTACAATAAGAATTTGGAAACAAATAAAATTATCTTTAAAATTAAGAAATCTATCACTGTTAATGCCAATAGCGAATAACCCTTTATTTAAACCATCTCTTATTGATAAGACATATAACCAATGGGAAAGTCTCGGAATTAGAAGGATCGGGGATATGTATGAAATGGGAAACTTACTATCATTCCAACAATTACAATTAAAATTTAAATTGAAAAACAACCAATATTTTAAATATCTTCAGATTTGCGATTTTGTGAAAAAATATATACAAGGATATCAAAAAGTAACTCCTGACTTATTGGAAGAGGCAATGAATATTGAAGCTGACTCACAAAAATTAATATCATATTTATATAATAGTATTCTAAATATAGACCTACCATCGACAGAGGTACTTAGAGAAGAGTGGGAACGGGAACTAATGATAAAAATTACGAAGGTTAAATGGGAAAAATACCTGATATATATTCACAAATGTTCAATTAATGTAAGACATAATTTAATTCAATTTAAAATTGTACATAGATTATATTACTCAAAAACAAGATTGAACAAATTTTATCCAAATATATCCGCCACTTGTGATAAATGTCTAGCCCAAAAGGCAACTATAACACACTCCTTAGTCTCCTGCATAAAACTTTATAGATTTTGGAATGATATTTTTGAAATATTTACAAAATTATTCAAGACAAGAATGGAACCTAATACTGAAATGATTATATTTGGCGTAATGGAAGATGGGAATAAATTGAACACATCTCAAAATCTATTCCTTAACTATGGTTTAATAATAGCAAAAAAATTAATTCTTAAATTTTGGAAGGGTACATCAATACCAACGCTTAAAATGTGGATTGCAAGTATGTTGGACACCGCTCATCTTGAGGAAATGCGATTCCTCCTAATGGATAAATCAGACCAATTCATAACGAGTTGGTCTCCATTCGTCGTTTTTTTGGAATCATATGGTGCAACATAATTGTAAAAAATAACTGTTTCAGGACTGGACGAGGGTTGGTCAAGACTATAAATAATGATCTCCTTTTTTTTTTTTTTTTTTTTTTTTCTTTTCTTCTCTCTATTCTCTCTCTCAACTTTTTTCATTTACTCGTTTTCTTTTTTCACACACTATATATTTCACATCTTTCTATCCTTTACTATCTAACTTCTTTTTCTTATTCTAATCTTTTTTCAGTGTAACAAAAAAAAAAAAAGAAGTTGTACATAAAATGTATTATGAAAATATATATTAGGCACTTTGGTGCCATATGACTGTACTTACTTCTAATAAAATAAAATATTTAAAAAAAAAAAAAAAAAAAAAAAAAAAGGCCGATAAATCCCTAGGGCCAGATAGGCTGCATCCCAGAGTACTTAAGGAAATAGCCCCAGAAATAGTGGTGCATTAGTGATAATTTTTCAAAACTCTTTAGATTCCGGAGTAGTTCCTGAGGGTAGCTAATGTAACCCCACTTTTTAAAAAGGGAGGGAGAGAGAAAAGGGGGAATTACAGACCAGTTAGACTAACATTGGTAGTGGGGAAACTGCTAGAGTCAGTTATTAAAGATGGGATAGCAGCACATATGGAGAGTGGTGAAATCATTGGACAAAGTCAGTATGGATTTATGAAAGGTAAATCATGTCTGACGAATCTTATCGAATTTTTCAAGGATGTAACTAGTAGAGTGGATAAGGAAGAACCAGTGGATGTGTTATATCTGGACTTTCAGAAGGCTTTCGACAAGGTCCCACATAAGAGATTAGTATGCAAACTTAAATCTCTTAAACCTATGCAAATGGTATTGGGGGTTCAGTATTGATGTGGATAGAGAACTGGCTGGCAGACAGGAAGCAAAGAGTAGGAGTAAACGGGTCTTTTTCACAATGGCAGGCAGTGACTAGTGGGGTACCGCAAGGCTCGGTGTTGGGACCCCAGCTATTTACAATATATATTAATGATTTGGATGAGGGAATTGAATGCACAATCTCCAAGTTTGCGGATGACACGAAGCTGGGGGGCAGTGTTAGCTGTGAGGAGGATGCTAGGAGACTGCAAGGTGACTTGGATAGGTTGGGTGAGAGGGCAAATGCATGGCAGATGCAGTATAATGTGGATAAATGTGAGGTTATTCACTTTGGTGGCAAAAACAGGAAAGTAGACTCTTATCTGAATGGTGGCCGATTAGGAAAAGGGGAGATGCAACGAGACCTGGGTGTCATGGTACACCAGTCATTGAAAGTAGGCATGCAGGTGCAGCAGGCAGTGAAGAAAGTGAATGGTATGTTAGCATTCCTAGCAAAAGGATTTGGGTATAGGAGCAGAGAGATTCTACTGCAGTTCTATAGGGTCTTGGTGAGACCACACCTGTAGTATTGCGTACAGTTTTGGTCTCCTAATCTGAGGAAAGACATTCTTGCCATAGAGGGAGTACAGAGAAGGTTCACCAGACTGATTCCAGGGATGTCAGGACTTTCATATGAAGAAAGATTCGGCTTGTACTCGCTGGAATTTAGAAGATTGAGGGGGATCTTATAGAAACTTACAAAATTCTTAAGGGGTTGGACAGGCTAGATGCAGGAAGATTGTTCATGATGTTGGGGAAGTCCAGAACAAGGGGTCACAGTTTAAGGATAAGGGGGAAGTCTTTTAGGACCGAGATGAGAAAAACATTTTTCACACAGAGAGTGGTGAATCTCTGGAATTTTCTGCTACAGAAGGTAGTTGAGGCCAGTTTATTGGCTATATTTAAGAGGGAGTTAGATGTGGCTCTTGTGGCTAAAGGGTTTAGGGGGTATGGAGAGAAGGCAGGTACAGGATACTGAGTTGGATGATCAGCCATGATCATATTGAATGGCAGTGAAGGCTCGAAGGGCTGAATGGCCTACTCCTGCACCTATTTTCTATGTTTCTATGTTCCCCGCTCCCCGTCCCTCTCTCAATGTGTGACAGAGAATGGCCGAGACTCTAGTGTACTAAGTTTGAAGCCATTACCCTGTCAGTGAGGGTGATGATAAACTGGAAGGACAGTGAGTTGTCCCTTACCCCGACATAAACAGCCCTTTATTCTGGAATCGACACCACTACTTCTGCTGATCTGGTTTAGAGAGGAAAGATCGCATATTGAACAAGTGCAGTTTGAGGACATTGGGTTTTCCTCTCCACATTTTATTGGTTTTTGTAGCCAGAAAAGTCAAAACGTGCAATCATTATTATCTTGAATTCTTACGTACCCTCGTGATGTAAACATTGTTAACCTCCAGTCAATGATGTTCCCTCCTTTACTGAAACAACCCTGACTGATCATCACTATGTCATAGGGTTGGAGAACATGATCCCACAGGTGAACATCAATTATCTCTCCGACAAACGACTGACTGGCGGCAAAACCTCCACTGACTGAGTTTTGTTCCTGACCTAGAATAAACTGACCAGACCCTTTCACAACCTGACCATTTCTACCAACCTTCCATACACTGCGTCTCCCACTGACCCAGACTGTTATCTCACCCCCTTGAGACTCCTAGGTCACACAGATGTGTATCAGTAAATAATTCATGTCTGGGATGTAAAACTCGGTTACAAAATTTCCTAAATACAGCCAGAGTTGTGTTTTAGATTCTTCCCAAATCAGCAGTTCGTTGTCGGAAAAGCTCATTGCGTAGGAGAGCAAACTGTAAGAGTGAGTCACTTCAGAGGCTGCCCTGAAACGGACAGTAAAGGCGGTCAAACTGGTGAAGTCAGGTGCATGGAACCTGATGAAGCTGTTGGATGTTTTGCTTGAAAATATCACTGATTTCGCATCCAATCCTGTAAAATGTGAAGAGTTAAGATTGTCATATATCAGTTTAAAGTTGCAGCAGATGGAGCACAAAGACACAGCAGAAATTTGGAAACGTCATCCCGTCACCCATTCCTTCTCTCCAGAGATGATGCCTGCCCGCTGAGTTAAAGAGTGCTCACGGTAGACTCACGAGACACTAAGGTAAACTCACGGCCACTACGTTCTTACAACGTGTTTAAATGTTTCAATTTTAAACCTCAGCAGTACATTTTACTCGTGGAAAACTTTAAACATGTTTGAATTTTTCCAAGAGTTAACAAGTTTCACGGGTAACTGCAGTTAGCGCCACGAGTCGCTAAGCTGCGTCCACGAGTTCCGACGTTTCCGCTACGTATATTGTACGTAATTACCACGAGTTAAATTTGTTTTAAACTCGGGGTACCTCGTGGGTCAACTTGCACCGTGAGACAGAGGTTTAAGACTGTGGCCCCTGGTTCTGGACTCGCCCAACATTGGGAACATTTTTCCTGCATCTAGCTTGTCCAGTCCTTGTATAATTTTATATGTTTCTATAAGATCCTTCTAAACTCCTGTGAATGCAAGTCTAGTCTTTTCAATCTTTCCTCATATGAGAGTCCCGCCATCCCAGGGATCAATCTCGTGAACCTACGCTACACTGCCTCAATCACAAGGATGTCCTTCCACAAATTAGGAGACCAAAACTATACGCAATACTCCAGATGTGGTCTTAACAGAGCCCTATATAACTGCAGAAGAACCTCTCTACTCCTATACTGAAATCCTCTTGTTATGAAGGCCAACATTCCATTAGCTTTCTTCACTGCCTGCTGTACCTGCACGCCAACTTTCAGTGACCGGGGTACAAGGACACCCAGGTCTCGCTGTACCTCCCCCTTATCTAACCTAACCCCATTGAGATTATAATCTGCCCCCTTGTTTTTGCCACCAAAGTTGATAACCTCACATTTATCTATATTATACTGCATCTGCCACGCATCTGCCCACTCACTCAACCTGTCCAGGTCACCCTGCAACCTCCTAACATCTTCTTCACAGTTCACACTGCCACCCAGCTTTGTGTCATCCGCAAACTTGCTAGTGTTGCTCCTAAATCCCTCTTCCAAATCATTAATATATATGGTAAACAGTTGTGGCCCAGACACCGAGCCTTGCGGCACTCCACTCACCACCGCCTGCCATTCTGAAAAGGAACTGTTCACTCCTACTGTTTGCTTCCTGTCTGCCAACCAATTTTCTATCCACGTCAACACCCTTCCCCCAATACCATGTGCTCTAATTTTATTCACCAGTCTCCCATGCGGGAACTTATCAAAGGCTTTCTGAAAGTCTAGATACACTACATCCACTGGCTCTTCTTCATCCATTTTACTTGTCACATCCTGAAAAAATTCCAGAAGATTAGAAAAGCATGATTTTCCTTTCATAAATCCATGCTGACTTGGACTAATCCTTTTACTGCTATACAAATGCCTCTTTAATAATTGACTCCAGCATCTTTCCCACCACCGAAGTCAGGCTAACTGATCTGTAATTCCCCGTTTTCTCTCGCTCCTTTCTTGAAAAGTGGGATAACATTAGCTATCCTCCAATCCACAGGAACTGATCCTGAATCTATTGAACATTGGAAAATGATCATCAAAGCTTCCACTATTTCTAGAGCCACCTCCCTGAGGACCCTGGGATACAATCCATCAGGCCCCAGGGATTTATCATCCTTCAATCCCATTAGCCTACCCAATACTATTTCTCGCCTACTGAACATTTATTTCAGTTCCTTGACCCCCTTAGATTCTCTGTCCTCCAGTACTTCTGGGAGATTGTTTGTGTCTTCCTTAGTGAAGACAGATCCGAAGTACCTGTTCAACTCTTCTGCCATTTCCTTGTTCCCCATAATAATTTCACCCCTGTCTGCCTTTATTTATTTATTTATTTATTAGTTATTTAAAAGTTACATCTTTTCTTTAAGTTTTATTCTATCCCTAACGTCTCTTGTCAGCCACGGTTGCCTCCAACTCCCCTTAGAATCTTTCTTCCTTTTTGGAATGAAATGGTCCTGTGCCTCCCCAGCTAATCTCTGCTGTGGGGTTCCACAAGGTTCCATCCTTGGCCCCATTCTCTTCTCCCTGTATATGCTCCCCTTAGGCCAAGTCATTGAAAGGCACGGCATTTCCTTCCATTGCTACGCAGATGATACCCAACTCTATCTCACCCTGAAGCCCAAAACCCAATCAAATCTGCTTAACCTTACCCGCTGCCTCGAGGATATAAAGTGTTGGATGGCCCAGAACTTCCTCCAACTAAATGGGAGTAAGTTGTGAGGTCATCCTTCTCGGCCCCTCGGACTCAATCAAAATGATAGCAGGCAGCCTTGGAAGCCTTACCCCACTACTCAAACCTCACGTTAAAAACCTTGGCGTGATATTTGACTCAGCACTGAAATTTGACAAACAAGTCAATGCCGTGGAAAAGCTAGCTTCTTTCAGCTTCGAACGGTAGCTAAAATAAAACAATTCCTCCAGTTTGATGACCTCGAAAAGATCATCCACACATTTATCTCCTCCCGACTAGATTACTGCAACTCTCTTTACACTGGCATCAGCCAATCTTCCCTGTCCCGTCTGCAGGGAAAACGCCGCAGCGAGACTCCTGACGGGCACTCGAAAAAGGGACCACATCACCCCGATCCTGGCCTCTCTCCACTGGCTCCCTGTGCGGTTCCGTATACATTTCAAGACCCTCCTCTATGTTTACAAAGCCCTCAATGGGCTTGCCCCCACCTACACTAAAAGTCTTCTCACCCACCACTCCACCTCCAGGTCCCTCAGATCGGCCGACTTGGGGCTGCTGAATATCCCGCGGTCTAGGCATTTGCGGTTGCAGCTCCTAGACTGTGGAACAGCATCCCCCTTCCCATCAGAACTGCCCCTTCCATCGACTCCTTTAGGTCAAGACTAAAAACATATCTATACTCCCAAGCCTTTCCTGACGTCCACTGAGCGAGGGCTATATGTATATATGTATGTAGTTTGTTTGTTTATACTATTCTTATAACAAATGTAAAGCACTTTGGCCAACGAGAGTTGTTTTTTTTAATGTGCTATATAAATAAATGTGACTTGATTTGATTTGACTTCCGGAATGTGCCCAGAAATTCCTGCCATTGCTGTTCCACCATCATTCCTGCTGGTATCCCTTTCCAGTCTGCCTTGGCCAGCTCCTCTCTCATGCCTTCATAATCCCCTTTGTTCAGCTGCATCACTGCCACTTCCGATTTAACCTTCTCCTTCTCAAATTGCAGATTAAAACTAATCATATTATGATCACTAACTCCAAGTGGTTCCTTTACCTCGAGTTCTCTTATCAAATTTGGTTCATTGGACAACACTAAATCCAGAATTGGCTTTTCTCTGGTCGGCTCCATTACAAGCTGCTGTAAGAATCCACCTCGGAGGCATTCTACAAACTCTCTTTCTTGGGGTCCTGATTTTCATAGTCTACCTGCATATTGAAATCCCTAATCACCACAGTGGCATTACCTTTGTTACATGACAGTTTTAACTCCTGCTGCAACAGGGCTACAATTTGGGGGTCCATAGATAACACCAATTAGTGTCTTCTTGCCTTTGCAATTCCTCAACTCAATCCACAGTGACTTTACCTATACTGTATATGCATAAAAACAAAACAAAAATCAATAATAGCGCAAAAAGACAAAACCAATGTTAAATAATACAGGTCAAAGATAGACAAAAATGCTGGAGGAACTCAACGGGTGAAGCAGCATCTATGGAGAGAAGGAATAGGTGATGTTTTGGGTCGTGACCCTTCTTCAGACTATGTTCTATGTAGCCCAGAGCTTATTTGGAGGTTGTAGTGTTTAATAGTCTAATGGCAGTAGGCAAGAAGCTGTTTCTGAACCTGGACGTTAGTTTACAGATATATTATGTGTCATAGAAACATAGAAACATAGAAATTAGGTGCAGGAGTAGGCCATTCGGCCCTTCGAGCCTGCACCACCATTCAATATGATCATGGCTGATCATCCAACTCAGTATCCCGTACCTGCCTTCTCTCCATACCCTCTGATCCCCTTAGCCACAAGGGCCACACCTAACTCCCTCTTAAATATAGCCAATGAACTGGCCTCGACTACCCTCTGTGGCAGAGAGTTCCAGAGATTCACCACTCTCTGTGTAAAAAAAGTTCTTCTCATCTCGGTTTTAAAGGATTTCCCCCTTATCCTTAAGCTGTGACCCCTTGTCCTGGACTTCCCCAACATCGGGAGCAATCTTCCTGCATCTAGCCTGTCCAACCCCTTAAGAATTTTATAAGTTTCTATAAGATCCCCTCTCAATCTCCTAAATTCTAGAGAGTATAAACCAAGTCTATCCAGTCTTTCTTCATAAGACAGTCCTGACATCCCAGGAATCAGTCTGGTGAACCTTCTCTGCACTCCCTCTAAGGCAATAATGTCCTTCCTCAGATTTGGAGACCAAAACTGTACGCAATACTCCAGGTGTGGTCTCACCAAGACCCTGTACAACTGCAGTAGAACCTCCCTGCTCCTATACTCAAATCCTTTTGCTATGAAAGCTAACATACCATTCGCTTTCTTCACTGCCTGCTGCACCTGCATGCCTACTTTCAATGACTGGTGTACCATGACACCCAGGTCTCGCTGCATCTCCCCTTTTCCTAGTCGGCCAGCATTTAGATAATAGTCTGCTTTCCTGTTTTTGCCACCAAAATGGATAACCTCACATTTATCCACATTATACTGCATCTGCCAAACATTTGCCCACTCACCCAGCCTATCCAAGTCACCTTGCAGTCTCCTAGCATCCTCCTCACAGCTAACACTGCCCCCCAGCTTAGTGTCATCCGCAAACTTGGAGATATTGCCTTCAATTCCCTCATCCAGATCATTAATATATATTGTAAATAGCTGGGGTCTCTGCGGTACCCCACTAGTCACTGCCTGCCATTGTGAAAAGGACCCGTTTACTCCTACTCTATGCTTCCTGTTTGCCAGCCAGTTCTCTATCCACATCAATACTGAACCCCTAATGCCGTGTGCTTAAGTTTGTATACTAATCTCTTATGTGGGACCTTGTCGAAAGCCTTCTGGAAGTCCAGATACACCACATCCACTGGTTCTCCCCTATCATAACCAACCATCCAAAATACTTAATCGGGGAAGTTCAGGCTACGGGCAGTAGTCACTGAGGCATGTCACCTAACTCTGCTTGTGCACTGGCATTGATGTCCTTTTCTTCTTTTTCTTATTGAGTCCACACTCAAGATTAGAAGTTGTTCAGCCACAGCTAAAAACACTTCTCGGCATCTGCACACAATGGTGTCTGTCTTGTGCTTCTTGTGCGTGGTGGTGGAAAAATTGGTAGAAACAGGGCCGCGACTTGAACGCTCTTTCCTTGACCCCGATGTCCTTTTAAAGTAGCTGGAAACCTTGGATGTTAGTAATGAGGGGCTGTAGATGTCCACAAAATCTCCCACCAGTTGGTCCACGCTGGTTTTAGGAACATGGCTACACTATTGCAGCTGGGTGCTTTATCAAGGTTCACCCTCAAGAAGGATCTGCGACACTGGCCTCGGTGACTGAGGAGCCATGAGGACCTGAGAATTCATATATATATATAAATAGGTGGGTGTGCGTGAGTGTGTATATGTGTGTGTGTGTGTGTGTGTGTGTGTGTGTGTGTGTGTGTGTGTGTGTGTGTGTGTGTGTGTGTGTGTGTGTGTGTGTGTGTGTGTGTGTGTGTGTGTGTGTGTGTGTGTATAAATATATAATACTGAACTTTTTAAAAGTTATTATATTATTACATATTATGTTTACATATTCTATTATGCTGCTGCATGTAAGAATTTCATTGTTCTGTACAGGATATATGACAATAAAACATTCTTGACTAATTTAGCAAGGACCCAGGCCATCAACAATATCTCCTGCCACAAGCGATCAATGGGGTGCGTGAGATATTACTGGCTCTGGACCATACACCGTACTGGATCATAAGAACATTGGACAATAAGAAGGGGTGGAAGAGTGCAACCTTCACGTGGTCCGCCCTGTTTCGACTAATGCAATCAACTCGACGTGCACAAACGGAAGATCAAATAGAACAAGTTGTCCAACAACTTTAGGCTGTGCACGCCACATGAAAGAAGAAGAAGACAATTAGAACATATATGTCAGCATATTGGTCATCAACTACATCTTGGCGTTCAAGACCTTTATTCCTTCCAAACATATTATCACAATGGGAGAACTGGGTCTCTACTCCTCCCTACTTCCTCGTACCTCAACTTCTTCAGTTGAATTAGAACAACGCTTCTTTCTCAATAACCATCAATGTAGAAGCTCCTCAAGCATGTGTGCTCAGTCCCCTGCTCTACTCTCTCTGTAAGACCATAAGACGACCTTAGGTGCGGCATAATGGCGCAGCGTTAGAGTTGCTACCTTACAATGTCAGAGAACCGGGTTCGATCCTGGTTATGGGTGCTGTCTGTTCGGAGTTTGTACGTTCTCCCTGTGACCACATGAGTTTTCTCCAGGTGCTCCAGTTTCTTCCCACACTTCAAAGACAATAGACAATAGACAATAGACAATAGACAATAAACAATAGACAATAGACAATAGGTGCAGGAGTAGGCCATTCGCCCCTTCGAGCCAGCACCGCCATTCAATGTGATCATAGGAACATAGAAAATACGTGCAGGAGTAGGCCATTCGGCCCTTCGAGCCTGCACCGCCATTCAATATGATCATGGCTGATCATCCAACTCAGTATCCTGTACCTGCCTTCTCTCTATACCCCCTGATCCCTTTAGCCACAAGGGCCACATCTAACTCCCTCTTAAATATAACCAATGAACTGGCCTCAACTACCTTCTGTGGCAGAGAACTCCAGAGACTCACCACTCTCTGTGTGAAAAATGTTTTCCTCATCTTGGTCCTAGATTTTCCTTATCCTTAAACTCTGACCCCTTGTTCTGGACTTCCCCAACATCGGGAACTATCTTCCTGCATCTAGCCTGTCCAACCCCTTATTGGGGATGATCATGGCTGATCATCCCCTATAAGTACCCGTTCCTGCATTCTCCCCATATCCCGTGACACTGCTATTTTTAAGAGCCCTATCTAGCTCTCTCTTGAAAGCATTCATGCCCCCACCGCCCTCTGGGGTAGAGAATTCCACAGACTCACGACTCTCTGTGAGAAAAAGTGTTTCCTCGTCTCCGTTCTAAATGGCTTGCTCCTTATTCTTAAACTGTGGCCCCTGATTCTGGACTCCCCCAACATCGGGAACATGTTTCCTGCCTCTAGCGTGTCCAAACCCTTAACAATCTTATATGTTTCAATGAGATACCCTCTCATCCTTCTAAACTTCAGAGTATACAAGCCCAGCTGCTCCATTCTCTCAGCATATGACAGTTCCGCCTTCCCAGGAATTAACCTTGTAAACCTACGCTGCACTCCCTCAATAGCAGGAATGTCCTTCCTCAAATTAGGGGACCAAAACTGCACACAATACTCCAGGTGTGGTCTCACTAGGGCTCTGTACAACTGCAGAAGGACCTCTTTGCTCCTATATTCGATTCCTCCTGTTATAAAGGCCAACATGCCATTCGCTTTCTTCACTGCCTGCTGTACTTGCATGCTTACTTTCATAGACTGATGAACAAGGACCCCCAGATCCCGTTGTACTTGCCCTTTTCCCAACTAGACGCCGTTTAGATAGTAATCTGCCTTCCTGTTTTTGCTACCAAAATGGATAACCTCACAGTTATCCGCATTAAACTTCATCTGTCATGCATCTGCCCACTCCCCCAACCTGTCCAAGTCACCCTGCATTCTCATAGCATCCTCCTCACAGTTCACACTGCCACCCAGCTTTGTGTCATATGTAAATTTGCTAGTGTTACTTTGACATACAGGTTTCTAGGTTAATTGTCTTTGGTAAAATTGTAAAATTGTCCCTGGTGTGTAGGATCATGTTAGTCTACGAGGACCGCGGGTCAGCACGGAATCAGTGGGCCGAAGGGCCCGTTTCCGCATTATATTTGAAAAGATCATTAGACACAGAAGCAAAATTAGGCCGTTCATTCATGGCTGATCTACTTCCCCCTCTCAACCCCATTCTTCTGCCTTCTCTCCATACTAATCAGATTTAAAAATACCCAATGCGACCTCCACAGCCATCTATGACAATGGGCTCCACAGATTCACCAGCTTATATTACATTCACTCACTTACATTATTTGGTAGGTTTCAATAAGACCCAATTAGGAACGGCACGGTGGCGCTGCGGTAGAGTTGCTGCCTTACAGCCCAAAAGACCCTGGTTCGATCCTGACTATGAATGTTATCTGTACCTCCATGACTGCATGGATTTTCATCGGGTGCTCCGGTTTCCTCCCACACTCCAAATTCATACAGGTTTGTAAGTTTTGTAGGAAGGAATTGCAGATACTGGTTTAAACAGCAGATAGGCACAAAACTCTGGAGAAACTCAGCGGGACAGGCAGCATCTCTTGAGAGAAGGAATGGGTGACGTTTCGGGTTGATACCCTTCTTCAGATGAAAGTCACAGGAAAGGGAAACGAGAGACATACGATGTTGACAGATATAGAACAAATGAATGAAAGATATGCAAAAAAGTAACAATGATAACGGAAACAGGCCATTGTTAGCTGTTTGCGGTTGCAGGAGATGTAACACCTCTCCCTATACCTCCTCCCTCGACATTGTTCAGGGACCTTGACAGTCCTTTCAGTTTAGGCAGAGGTTCACTTGCACCTCCTCCAACCTCATCTACTGTAATTGTTTTGCTGAACACCTTCGGTCAGTCTGCCTCGACCTCCCTAATCTCCCGGTTGCTTTAATTAAATACTTTAATTCTCCTTCCCATTTCCAAGGACATTACTGTCCTAAGTCCCCTTCATTGTCAGAGTAAGGAACAGCATCTCATATTTCGCCCAGTGGGATGAATTTTAACATCACATAACATCACATTCCATCTCCCTCCATCCCTCCCCCACCCAAGTCGCACCAGCATCTTGTTTTCACCCAGCAAACAGCTAAGGATGGCCTGTTTCCTTTATCATCGTTACTTTTTTGCATATCTTTCATTCATTGTTCTAGGGAACTTTTTTTCGCCTTCCACACAGTAAAGAATGTGGAGGAGTCACTGTGGTGGATGTTTATGTTAAAATATGTTTTGTGTGTTCTGTTGTTTTTTATTTGTTTGACTGACTTGGCAAATGAGATTCCTCGTATGTTGCAAAACATACTTGGCTTAATGAAGTATTAATGTGAATGTTATTGTGATTGTGTGATATCTCTCGACATCATCGTCTATGTCTCTCGTTTCCCTTTCCTGTTACTTTCAGTCTGAAGAAGGGTCTCGACCTGAAATGTCACCCATTCCTTCTCTCCAGAGATGTTGCCTGTCCTGTTGAGTTACTCCAGCTTATTGTATCTACATTTGGTTTGTAGCTTAATTCGGAGTGGCGGCGCGGCTCTGGCTGCAGCGGCTCACCGGCAGTCCTGTTTGTTTTGTGTTTTTTGTGTTGTTTATTTCGTTTTTGGTTAGTCTAGTTTTGGTTTTTAGTTTGTGTTTGGGGGGGGGGGGGGTTGAAACGGGGCTTGCTGTCTCTCCCTGCGGGGAATGCGACTTTTTTGTCCTTTTCCCCTTCTCTGCCTCCGTCTGTGCTGAGGCCTAATGTCGGAGCTGGCGACCTCGAGGCTCAGGAGGCAGAGCCCGCCAGGACTCGCCCTGAGCTCGCTCCCGTGAGGGCGGCCCGCCTCGGGGCTGGAACAGTGCTTCCGTGAGGGGCTGTTACGCTCCCGGGAGGGCGGCCTGGCCCGAGGAAGGAACGGTGCTCCCGTCGGAGTGGCCGAGCTCGGGGAGGTACGGCGTTCCCAGCCCGAGGGAGGAGCGGCGCCCATGTCGGGGCGGCCCGGCCCGGGGAAGAAGCGACGCCCAAGTCGGGGCGGCCCAGCCCAAGGGAGGTACGGCGCCCATGTCGGGGCGGCCCAGCCCGAGGGAGGTACGGCGCCCATGTCGGGGCGGCCCAGCCCGAGGGAGGTACGGCACCCATGTCGGGGCGGCCCAGCCCGAGGGAGGAGCGGCGCCCATGTCGGGGCGGCCCGGCCCGGGGGAGGTACGGCGCCCATGTCGGGACGGCCCAGCCCGAGGGAGGTACGGCGCCCATGTCGGGGACGGCCCAGCCCGAGGCTGAAGACGGCACGATACTCACGTGAGGGTGGCTGGGACGGTGTTCTGGCGGTGGTGGCCTGAGTCCGGGGTTCGGCCGCGGGCCAGCGGCTGCGTCAGCAGGACTGGTGGGCGGCAGCTTCGACCACCCCGGGGCGCGGTGATTGAGCCGCGGGACAGTTTTTAACATCGCCCGGTGAGGGATCGCCTCAGCGCAGAGGGAGAAGAGGAGGGAAGAGACTGCAGACCTAAAGACTTTTGCCTCCATCACAGTGAGGAGATGCTGGGTGGACTCACTGTGGTGGATGTTAATATGTGTTTATTGTTGTTTTTTATTGTATTGTATTGTATGTATGACTGCTTCAATTTCGTTCAGACTTCGGTCTGAATGACAATAAAGGCTACCTACATAGAAAGTAGGTGCGAGAGTAGACCACCAGGTCCGTCGAGCCCGCACCGCCATTCGCTCATGGCTGAACACTAAACAGACACACTTACCCACAAACAGTAGACACAAGACACAGAACACAAGACACTACCCTCCCCTTTATACCGCTATCACCCCTCTCCACCCCAAGAACCGCATGATCTCCTGGGGGAGGCAAAAAAACGGATAAAAACCCAGGTCCAATTCGGGAAAAAAATCTGGGAAATTCCTCTCCGACCCCAATCCAGGCGATCGACACTTGTCCAGGAGATCACTCAGGTCTTACTATACTAACCATACCTAGGTCCATATCCCTGCCCTCTCCCCGTAGCCCCTTATCCCCTTGGCAGCTAAAAAAACATCTATTTTAGACTTAAATATATTTAACGTTTCTGCTTCCACTGCTCCCTGGGGCAGTGAATTCCATAAATTAACCACCCTCTGGGTGAAGAAGTTCTTCCTCATCTCAGTTTTAAAAGAGCCCCCCCTTATTCTGCAACTATGTCCCCTAGTTCTAGTTTCCCCGATCATTGGGAACATCCTCGGTGCATCCACCCGATCAAGGCCCCTCACGATCTTATATGTTTCAATAAGATCACCTCTCATTCTTCTAAACTCCAAAGAGTAGAGTTCCAGCCTACTTAACCTTTCCTCATATGTCAATCCCCTCATTGCAGGAATTAATCTTGTAAACCTTTGCTGCACTGCCTCCAGGGCTAGTACATCCTTTCTTAAGTATGGACCCCAGAACTGTACACAGTATTCCAAATGTGGTCTCACTAATACTGTGTACAGCTGCAGCAAGACCTCCGTGTTTTTATACTCAATCCCCCTAGCAATAAAGGCCAAAACTCCATTGGCCTTCCTGATTGCTTGCTGCACCTGCATACTAACTTTTAGTGATTCATGTACTAATACCCCTAGATCCCTTTGCGTTGCATTACAACGCAGCTCCTCCTCATTTAGAAAATAACTTGCCCTATCATTTTTTTTCCCAAAGTGAATGACTTCACATTTATTAGTATTAAATTTCATCTGCCAAGTTGTTGCCCACTCACCTAGTTTATCTATATCCTTTAGATTATATAATCTAATCTAATCTAATTGGCTTTGGAAATAATTGTAAATTTTCCCTCGTGTGTAGGATAATGGGAAGATATGGGGTGATCGCAGGTTGGCGCCAACACGGTTTGCTGAAGGGCCAGATTTTGCACTGTATCTCTAACCTAAACTAGAAAAAGCTAAACTAGCCCCCCCCCCCCCCCCCCCCCTCCACCACATCCTTTCTAAATTGTACCCATGACTGCCTGGTCAGACATAGCTCGAACACCATCTTTAACTTTCAACGGTTTCAAAGGTCTTTTATTGTCACATGTAGCAATTACCATACAGCCATATGAAAAAAAAAGAGCAACGAGACACACAACTACATAAAAGTTAACATAAACATCCACCACAGCAGATTCCCCACATTCCTTACTGTGATGGAAGGCAATAAAGCCCAAACTGTTTTTTAAAATATTTTTATTAGAAGCAATGTACAATAATATAAAACATGAATACCATAATACATTTCATGTACAACTTCTTGTTTTAAATTTAGTAGTAAAAAAAGGAAATAAAAGCAAGAAAAAGAGAGAAAGAGAATATTAAATAAAGTAGTGATATTGATAGTTCATGAAAAAATAGAGAGAAAGAGCCCATAAAGATATAAAGCCCGAGAGAAAAAAACAAAAGGGAGAGATGAAACAAGAAAAAAAAGATAGAGAAGAGAAAAAAAAATCTACATTTTGAACGTTGGTGTGGGTGCATTTTTCCAGAATTTAAGTATAAGTTTTTTTGCCGTTATTAAGTCATAATTAAGGAGAACGAAGTCAGCTTACAGCCATCTTCCATTGATCCAAAAATGATCAGTTCTGTATTAGGGTTCAATTTTATTTTAAATAATTTTGTGAAGATTCCAAAAATTTAATTCCAAAATTTATGAAGTTTTATGCAAGAGACAAAAGAGTGTACTATAGTAGCATCTTGAGATTAGCATTTATCACAGATAGGGGAAACATTTGGAAAAAAATTATTCAGTTTAGTTTTCGAGTAATATAATCTATGTGAAATTTTAAATTGAATTAAGTTATGTCTTACATTAATCGAACATTTATGTACATATTTTTCCCATCTGTCTTTCAAAATTTCTAAAGATAATTCTGGTATTTCAATATTTAGAATGATGTTATACAAATATGATATTAAATTAATTGATTCCGCCTTTCTGTTCATTCCTTCATCTAATAGATCTGACGTTAAGGTTTGATATTCTTGTAGGTATGTTGCAAAACTTACCTTCAGCATCGCTGCAGGTCTGTCGCTGCCCGTGTGCGCGATTTTGGCGCCTTTGAGAGGGGGGCGGGTTTAAAACGCGATTTTCTCTCGGTTATTCAAATCGAGGTTGTTCACTACTTATTTGCTGATGAAAAATCGCTGCGACATTAGTTCGCTGCAGCTATTTTTAAACTATATTGGTTTATTTAATTGTTGTAGTAGGTTAAAAATCATCCTCTAAACCCGCGACCGCCGCCAACGGGACGGATCTCATGTAGGGGACAACGCAAGGTAGGCTGTTTGTTTTTACATTAAAAAGCGCTTCTTAAGATCCCTTTATACAAAATTTTATGTTGCGAGTAGCTGATTTGGGGGCCCATTAAATCCTGCAGTATTTTTCTGAATTTGTACCCCATTTTTCTGGGCATATGGGGTACAAATTCACCGCAATGGGAATGTTCCAAACCATCGCGTTCCACACGATCCCACTTGAAAGCTGATTTAAATGGCCATTAATTTACAGCAATTGAACACTAAATTCCTTCCATTTGGCCTATAAATTAATGTAAATGAGATTTTAAAATCATGTTTTATTGTGAATTCTTGTCATTGGATACTTAGGCTATTTAAAAATGTTAATCTTTCCTTAAGAAATGGATAGATGTTTAGATCTAGTAATTGAATTTTGGAATTAGCTACAATTGGGTAACTAACTAATTATATGCTTTAATTTCAGGTCATCCAAGTATAATTGTTTAATATTTGTTTCAGAATGCTTCAATCTATATTAGCTGAACATTTATTTCAGTTCTCTTAATTTTTAATAAAGTTATGGGCTTAGACTGTCCTCGATCACAGCTTTTGTGTTAAGTCAATGGATAATCAATAGGGAACAAGATGCTAATTTCCGAGTATGAAAATGGCCATAACTTTATTAATACTGAAGATATGAAAGTGAATTAGGTGTCAAATTAAACTTCTGTTTATGCTTTATCTGATGGGATAAATTGCAGACTTGATTTTTTTAATCTAAAAATGTTGTAACATTGCTAATTCTTGTGTGTTTTTTCAAGTAATCTCGGATTTGAAGGTATTTAAAATATTGACTACTTTTCAGGTTGTATTTTAATTGTAATTGTTGAAATGATAAAAGAGTTCCCATTTCATACATGTCTCCAAGCGTTTTAATTCCTATTCTTTCCCAATGGGCAAAGGTTTTATCAATAATAGATGGTTTAAACGACGGATTATTAACTATTGGAGAGAGAAGCGATAGATTTCTTAATCTGAGTGTTAATTTTATTTGTTTCCAAATTCGTATTGTACTAAGAATAATTGGATTTTAATAAAGTCCAATCTTCGTCCTCTTTATTCTCAGATGTAGTTGAACCATCCGTCGGGGCGATTGAAGCCCTCGCAGCCAGCGGTTTGCAGTTCCTGGTTGGTCTCTGGCCAAAGACCAGGAGCTCCGTGATGTTAGGTCTGCATGTACCTATGGCTGGAGCTTCGAGGTCAATCCCTGGCAAAGGGATTGCGGCCTCCATGATGTTAAAGTCCGTCGGCTCCCCGCAGGGAAGTTCTCAAAAGTCGGTCTCCAGCAAAGGCCACCAACTACACGATGTTAGGCCGCAGTGAGGACGGTGATGCGATACAGAAATAAATTGCACCTCCATCGAGGTAAGAGATAAAAAAGTTTTCCCCAACCCCCCCCCAACTCTCCCCCTCCCCTACATGAAACAAGCTAAAGAACACTAAAAACCTACATTTAATACATACTATTAAAACACAAAGAAGGAAGGGTCAGACAGACTGTTGGCGAGGCAGTCATTGCTGGGGCCACCATTTGCCAATTATACCACTGTTGCTGGATGAATAATGGATAATGATGAGTGAGAATACAGGAGAGGGATTAAGAATCGGATTGAATGATATGAGAACAATCCTGTTCTTAATGTTAGCAAGACCAAAGAGTTGATAGACACAAAATGCTGGAGTAACTCAGTGGGACAGGCAGTGACGTTTCGGGTAAAGACCCTTCTTGTTGTCTTCAGTTGTGGAAAACTGGGGATCTATGAACCTGTCTTCATTAACGGGATGGGGGTGGAGAGTCAATAACTTCAAATTCCTGGGGATTCACATCTCTTAAGATATGTTCTGGGCAAGGTGCATTAATGCAATCATAAAGAAAGCTCATCCAGTCCTCTACTTCCATTGAGGATTGCGGAGATATTATATGTTGATGAAGACTTTATCAAACTTCTACAGGGGTTCCATAGAGAGAGAATACTGACTGGATGCTTCACGGCCTGGTCCCATAACTCAAACACCCAGGAATTAAGGAGATTACAGAGAATGGTAGACACTGCCCACTCCATCGCAGGTCCAGACATCCCCACCAGAGAAGTGATCGACAAGAAATGCTGCCCAATATGGCAGCCAATACCATCAAAAACCCACACAACCATGTCCCTGCTCACATGTCACTTCTATTATCGGGAAAAGGCAAAGAAAGTGTTCCTGAAAACCAGGTTCAAGAACAGCTTCCCCACAACCATTAGGCTCTTGAAGACTACATGACATTAACCTGGGCAACTGTGTTCTTCTTTAGACTGTATCTTTGCTGGCCCTGCAGACTTTGTTTTTTGCACTATTATGGTTACCTAATATACAGGGCCAGATTTAGATGAAGAGAGGCCCGAAGCTATTTCACTTATGAGCCCTCCCAATCCCCCATCCCCACGACTAGAGGACCATGACTACCCAACAGTGACAGTGTGACACCTTTAGATCCTACTGTATGTTGTCATTAAACAGTTGGTTTTAAAATACATATTGGATTCACCACGGAACGGGCGATGCCTTACCTGGATCGCCCTTTGAAGCTCTGGAGTGTTGGGCCTGCTGCTTCAATGTCATGGAGCTGTGGTTTGCGGAGCTCCCAGCCTCGGGCCGCGCTGATTTTAATATCGCGGAGCCCTGGGATCCCTTTGCTGAGGGCCGCCAGCGTGAATCTCCACCCAGCTCAGCCTGTGGACTTCTCCGGTAGGATGTGGCCGATTCCGAAGTCCAAGCCACTGAGAATGTTCTCCCGTTCCGACGTCGGATGGTGACTCCCAAATTTCATTGTACCAATGGCCATGAGGGGGGGGGGGGTCCTAGAGGAGGGGGTCCGTTGGAGACAGGAAATGGGATCATTAATGGGGGCGAGGACTCCCCATTGATGGCAGTCAATCCCAGGGGAGTTGGAGTCTGCAGCGTGGAAACTTCAGGCCCGGTGCTGAGACCAGGCTGCAGGTAAGGCGACGGCTGCAGGCTGCTGGAGGGCGGTGGAGTGGCCAGGGTCAGCGGGCAAAGAGTAGGAGGTCCTGGTGGGCAGATGGTCGGTGAGGCAGCGAGGTTAGTAGGCCCCCCTAGATCACGAGGCCCTTAGCTTAAACTTGTCTAGCTTATACGTAAATCCGGCCCTGCTAATATAATGGTTAATAATTTACTGTACTGATGATTGTTACTGCATTTAAGGCCTATTTGTCTGTGGCAAGTAAATGTTTCATTGTTCCGCTCTCAGTTCATGTGACAATTAAACACTCTTGACTCATGACCCTCTAGAAGCAGCCAACAATTTGCCTTCTTACATGCAGTACACAAAAGCTTAAAAGTAATAAAGATCAGCTTTGGTCTTTGATCATTTTCAGAATCTTTTATTACCAGCAAATATTCTTCTTAACAATGTCCTGTACAGTCCAATGTTCAAGTATATTCATGACTAAGATACTGGCAGGCCCAAATGCCAATGGTGCCAATCAATATCATATTAAATTAAAAGATAATCGGGCGACACGGTTGTGCAGCCGTAGAGCTACTGCCTTACAGCGCCTAATACCCTGGTTCGATCCTGACTACGGATGCTTGGCTGTACAGAGTTTGAAAGTTCTCCCCATGACCTGGGTGAACTTACAGGACAAAGCAAAACGTATGTAGTTTATTTAACCATTTTTCCCAGCCCCTACCTGGGCGAGAATGCGTCCTTCCTCCGAGCCGCATCTTCGCCCCCTCCTCGCGGCCTACCATTCGGATTGGCGCGGCCTTTCCTGCCGGAACCGGCCAGATCTTCGAGCTGCAGCTTCAGCACTGAGGTACCATCGTGGAGCGGCCTGCCAAACCTTACCGCGCACTTCATCGCTGCACCGGAGCCGACTCACCTCGCTGCCTCACCGACCCACCGAACATCGCTGCCGCAACGGGCCCATCGGTCATCGCCGCCTCACTGGGCCCACTGAGCCTCGCCGCCGCACCGGGGCCCACCAAACATCCCCGCCGCACCAGGGCCGACTCACCACGCCACCTCACCGGGCCCATCGAAACTCGCCGCCCCACCGACCATCCGCCCACCGGGACCTCCCATGCACACTGCAGACTCCAATTCTTCTGGGTTTGACTCCGCTGGGTCCTTGTGCCAGTCCCCCCCAACCCTGGTAACCTCAGTGGCTGTTCCACTGGGTCTTCCCCATCCCCCTCAAGCCATGTGACCCCAGCTCTTCCCCACCCACACTACAGTCCTCATACCCCGCTCCACCCTGACTACCCACCACCACCCCCACCAGACATCCCCTCGGCCTCAGTCCACTTACCTGCCTTCCTCCGGCCCCAACCACCATCCTTGCCGTGTGTGTTCACCCATCCCTCCTGACCTCCCCCTCTCAGATACTGAACGGTCTGTCCGCAGCGGAGGCCTCACCTTTGTCCCCCTCCATCCCCACCTCAATGAGTTCCGCGCCCGCCGTGATTTGGAGCTCTTCTTCCGTCGCCTCCGTCTCACAGCATACTTCCATGGGAAAGAGTCCTTGCTCCCCATTGATGACACCTTTTCCCGTCTCCAACGGACCCCTCTTGGACCCCTCCATGGCCATCTTCCGGCTTTAGACCTTATTAGTTTAAACTGTCAGCGGAACATCAACCGCCTCAACTTCTCCGCTCCCCTGTCTCACTCTAACCTCTACCTCCCTGAACGTACAGTCCTCCACTCACTCCGCAACAACCCAGACTGGGTTATCAAACCCAGGGCTCTGCGATGTTGAAATCAGCATGGCAGAAACACACCAGAGCTTCAAACGGCGTTTCAGGTAAGGCATCGCCCGCTCCGCGGTGAATCCAATATGTATTTTAAAACCAACTGTTTAATGACAACATACAGTAAGATCTAAAAGTGTCACACTGTCACTGTCGGGCAGCCATGGTCCTCTAGTCATGGGAGTGGGGGATTGTGGGGGGGGCTCACAAGTGAAATAGCCTTGGGCCTCTCTTCATCTAAATCTGGCCCTGATGTGCTGGGATTGCTGGTCGGTGCGGACTAGTGGGCTGAAGGGCCTGTGTCCATGCTAAACTCAACTAAACTAAAGTAAACTAAACTAATCATAGCTACTGCTGACAATCCCCAGTGAGAAAAACCCTCCAGCTGCTCTATCCATCCCCTCAAGGACACTAGAACAGCATTAGATGTAGTGTGTCCCCGTGCAGAGTTTGTACGTTCTCCCTGTGACTACATGGGTTCCTTCCCGGTGCTCCGGTTTCCTCACACATTCCAATGTTATGCAGGTTTGTAGGTTAGTTGTCTTCTGTAAATTAATCCTTGATGCGTAAGTTGCGAAAGTGAGATAACATCGCATTAGTCAACGGGTGATTGATGAGCATGGACTGGGTGCGCCTGTTTCCATGCTGTATCTCTGAAGTAAACAACATACAATACATAGATACAATCAGTTCAAACTCAAATACAAAAGATAAAGAGAGCTCAGTGTTAGATGAACACTGCTTACACCTTTTTGAAGCATCTTGAGATAGTTTGTTCAGTCAGAAGTGATAATATCAGATGACGATTGATGCTAATTTTTATTGAGAGATTTTTGTTAATGTTTAAACAGTTTAGAGCACTTTGAACTAAACCACATTTTTCATTGGTCTCTCGTCATTTCTGTTTAATTGAATTTCAGCAACTTTACTGCACTGCCAATGGTGACTGGGACAATCATTGATCAATCATTCCTGCTCCTTAGTCACATAGAAACCGAGAAATATAGAAAATAGGTGCAGGAGTAGGCCATTCGGCCCTTCGAGCCTGCACAGCCATTCAATATGATCATGGCTGATCATCCAACTCAGTATCCTGTACCTGCCTTCTCTCCATACCCCCTGATCCCTTTAGCTACAAGGGCCACATCTAACTCCCTCTTAAACATAGCCAATGAACTGGCCTCAACTACATTCTGTGGCAGAGAATTCCAGAGATGTGTGAAAAAAAAAATTCTCATCTCGGTCCTAAAATATTTTCCCCTTATCCTTAAACTGTGACCCCTTGTTCTGGACTTCCCCAACATCGGGAACAATCTTCCTGCATCTAGCCTGTCCAACCCCTTAAGAATTTTGTACGTTTCTATAAGATCCCCCCACAATCTTCTAAATTCTAGCGAGTACAAGCCGAGTCTATCCAGTCTTTCTTCTGTGAAAGTCCTGACATCCCAGGAATTAGTTTGGTGAACCTTCTCTGTACTCCCTCTATGGCAAGAATGTCCTTCCTCAGATTAGCAGCCCAAAACTGTACTCAATACTCCAGGTGTGGTATCACCAAGACCCTGTACAACTGCAGTAGAATCTCCCTGCTCCTATGAATGCAAACATACCATTCACTTTCTTTTGGGTGGAGACACAAGGATCTACAGATGCTGGCCTACAACAAAAGACACAGAGTGCTGGAGTAAACTCAACGGGCCAGGCACCATCTCTGGGCAACTTGCATTGGTGACATTTTGGATCACGATGCCTGATGAAGGGTCCGACCCAAAACATCACCTATCCATGTTCTCCTGAGATGTTGCCTGACCCACTGAGTTACTCCGGCACTCTGTGTTTTCTTTTGCAAAGCAGCATCCGCAGTTTCTTAAAAATCCTACACCGAGGTCTCAGCAACCCCCCTCTGCAACTGGATCCTTGACATCCTGAAGCAAAGTGCCGACCCAAAACGTCACCGATCCATGTTCTCCAGAGATGCTGCCTGACCCATTGAGCTACTCCAGCATTTTGTGGCCATGTTCATTTGGGCTTTTGCTGCACTTACCACAGGTGAGGGGAGAGGGGTGTTTTATTGGACCCATCAAATCATAAAAGCTCTCTTGTGTGTCTTAGTGTTCACCGCAATGCATTATCTTGCAGCACCAGCCACATGCCTCTCTATGCTTCAGTTGAAGAGACAGCAATGATTCTGCTATGGATCTAGTGAAGCACTTGTTGGTCGCTCAGCCTGCAAGTAGCAGCAAAACAGAAAGGAGATCTGATTAACCTAAAAAGGGGGTTTTAATGCCTAGGATGGAACTGTAGATGATGATTCACACTGGAGAAAGACACAAACTGCGGGAGTAACTCAGCGGATCTCTGGAGAAAAGGCATAGGTTGAGACCCTTCTTCAGACTGAGAGACTATACTGTGCCTACCTGGTTTTAATGCCTGTTGCTCATGATAAAAATCTATTTGGTTTCATTTCTCACCTGTCGCCCAGCAAGGAGATGATATGTGATGATCAGGGTATGTTAAAATAAAGGAAAGACACCAAGTGCTGGAGTAACTCAGCAGGTCAGACAGCATCCCTGGAGAACATGGAAAAGTGATGTTCCAACCTCCTTGTCGAAGGGACCCGACCCGAAGCATCGAAGAAGGATCCCATGTTCTCCAGGGATGCTGCCTGACCCGCTGAGTTACTCCAGCACTTGGTGCCTTTCCTTGGTTTTGCCACAAAAACTCGTGGTCTAATTTGACCACAGACTGAGATGTCAACACACTATTAGCAAAGGGTCACAATTGTATTGTAACAATGAGTTTCATTAAATGATTGTGGTCAGGATAATTGCATGCCCATACAACATGTAATTAAATGAAATAATAGTTGAGTAATATATCAAATACTGTAATTTCTCTGTGTTCCTTGGGGGCTAAAGTCAACTATTCCTGGCATCAATCGCCCCCAACTATCTGGCGCCTGTATCCATCCCACTGGAATCCAGAGCAAAAATCAAATGCCTGAAGGTACTTAGCAGGTTAAGCAGCCTGTGTGTAGGGACATAGATAAATGACGTTTCAACTGAATCACTCTGAAGAAGGATCCCATTCACGGAACGTTGTCTATTCATTTCCCTCCACAGATGTTTCTCCAGCACTTTGTCCTTTGGACAATGGTGTGGTTCTCAGCCCTGCATCCACAATACGGTGACAAGTAAGCTGTGATCTTCACTGGCGTTCCATCATCAATACAATAAACCCCCGTCATAACGGCCCATTGGAGAGTGGGTAGAGTGGTGTCCGTTATTGCCGATAGTCTGCTATATCCGAGTAAGGAATTATCATTGCACGTGGTAGAAACAAAGAACTGCAGTTGCTGATTAATGCACACAGTGCTGGACTAACTCAGCAGGTCAGGCAGTGTCTCTGGAGACATGGATAGGTGACGTTTTGGGTTTGGACCCTTCTGCAGACTCTCAGTCTGGAACTGGACCTGCAATTCCAGGTGAGTTGCCGGTGCAGGCTTGCTGATGACCGGGCGAGAGGCGAGGATCGGTGGAGCCAATGGCCGCGGTCCGCGGCGGCCGGAGTGTGGGTGAGGGTTGGCGGTGGTGGTGACGTGGGCAGCCGAGGCTGCAAGCAGCGGGGAAGGCGGTGTGGGCCAAGGTAGTGTCAGCAGCAGTCAGTAGGTCAGTACGCTACAACTAGAATCCATTGTAAACGATGGTTTACTGCACTCTGATTACACTCAGTTGTTACACTGGACGGGCCATATTGATCGCACACCCAACAGGTTCCAAAAACAGGCACGTTAATGCACGGAGAGGGCATCATGTGGATGGAGGGAAAGTTTGAAGGATGTGCTCAAAGTGTCCAAATCCTCGCTGACCCCCAGGGGTCACCGCCCCACCACCGCTCAAAGTGGAGAAGCTCTTCAGAGTGCGACGGAGAACCTCAAATTCACTGAGCGAGAACCCACAGAAACCTGAGGCTAACCACAGATTCACAAATGACCCAAACGCCCACTCTGCCTACACCTCCCGCCATGCCCCGTGACAAGGGGGGTGGGTCCCACAGATCAGGGCAGCCGCGGTTGTGCAACGGTAGAGTTGCTGCCTTACAGCGCCCGCAGAGCCGGAGTCCCGGGTTCACCCCGAGACTGCATGGGTTTTCTCCGAGATCTTCGGATTCCTCCCACAATCCAAAGACGTGCAGCTTTGAAGATTAATTGGCTTGGTGTATGTGTAAAATTTTCCCTCGCGTGTATAGAAAGTGTTAATGTGCGTGGATCGCTGATCGGGGCGGACTCGGTGGCCCAGAGGGCCTGTTCCCACACTGTATCTCTAAACTAAACTAAATCAGTCACCTTTGTCATTCCAAAGGACCAGAGTGGCACAGGTTGACCAACATTCCAGGGGACTTGAGACGTCACTGCTCAAATATAAATGTGCAAATATAAGGTCGGAATATGAGGTGGCATTGATAGGAAATTGGCAACTGAAAAAGAGAGTCCGGATAAATAAGTCAACTGGGGATTACGAGTGGGTGCCTCAGAGATCTGTGCTAAGGCTGTTGTTTTGGCTTTAGCATCTTGCTGTTTTGCCATTAAAACCCCGTGGTCTAATTTGACCACAGACTGTGATGTCACCATGCCATTTCAGCAAAAGGGTCACAATTGTATGGCAACAATGGCACTTCATTACATATTGTGGTCAGGATAATTACTTGCCCACTCACATGGAATTAAATTAAATAATAGTTTGTTTGTATATCACATGCTGTATTTTACAGGCTAAAGTCAACTGCCCTGACTATCTGGTCATTCAAGCATGTGTCTTTGCGTGGAACACACCTACCTACCTGGATGGCAGTGCAGTATCATAGGTGGCTGTGCATGACTAACTTTCACCGAGCTTAACATCTGTAGTTGGAAAGTTTCCAGAGAGTATTTTGAGGGATTTGGATGGGCAAGGGTTGATTAGGGATGGTCAGCATGGTTTTGTACGTGGGAGGGCGAGTCTCACAAATCAGAGTTTTTTGAAGATGTGAGCAAAAAGGTCGATGAGGGCAGAGCTGTAGATGTTGTGCACATGGATTCCATTAAGGCTTTCGACAAGGTTCTGCATGGTAGGCTGTTCTGGAAGGTTAGATCACATGGGATCCATGGAGAAATAGCAGAATGGACAGCAAATTGGCTCCATGGAAGGAAGCTGAGGGTGATGGTGGAAGGTTGCTTCTTGGACTGGTGGCCTGTGACTAGTGGTGTGCCTCAGGGTTCGGTGCTGGGCCCATTATTGTTTGTCATCTACATCAATGATTTGGATGAGAACATACAGGGCAAGATTAGCAATTTTGCTGATGATACAAATGTGTGTGGTTTTGCAGATAGTGAAGATGGTTGTGAACGAATGCAGCAGGATCTGAATCGATTGGCCAGGTGGGCGGAGGAATGGTTGATGGAATTTAATACAAAGAAGTGTGAAGTGCTACATTTTGGCATGTCTAACAACGGCAGGACCTACACCAGAGGGATCTAGGAGTACTGGTGCATGGTTCCTTGAATGTCGAGTCGCAGGTAGATAAGATGGTCAAAAAGGCTTTTAGCACATTGTCCTTCATCAGTCAGAGAATTGAGTATAGAAGTTGGGAGGTCATGTTGCAGTTGTATAAGAGATTGGGGAGTCCACATTTAGAATATTGTGTTCAGTTCAGGGCACCATGTTTATAGGAAAGATATTGTCAAGCTTAAAAGGGTTCAGAGAGGATTTACAGTGCCCTCCATAATGTTTGGGACACAGATCCATCATTTATTTATTTGCCTCTGTACTCCACAATTTGAGATTTGTAATAGAAATTGCCATTGCCAGATTTTAAAAACAACATTTTAATACATTTTGGTTTCACCATGTAGAAATTACAGCAGTGTTTATACATAGTCCCCCCATTTCAGGGCACCATCATGTTTGGGACACAGCAATGTCATGTAAATGAAAGTAGTCATGTTTAGTATTTTGTTGCATATCCTTTGCATGCAATGACTGCTTGAAGTTTGCGATTCATGGACATCGCCAGTTGCTGGGTGTCTTCTCTGCTGATGCTCTGCCAGGACTGTATTGCAGCCATCTTTATCTTATGTTTGTTTTAGGGGCTAGTCCCCTTCAGTTTTCTCTTCAGCATATAAAAGGCATGCTCAATTGGGTTCAGATCGGGTGATTGACGGCCACTTAAGAATTTACCATATTTTAGCTTTGAAAAACTCCTTTGTTGCATGAGCAGTATGTTTGGGATCACTGTCTTGCTGTAGAATGAACCGCCGGCCAATGAGTTTTGAGGCATTTGTTTGAACGAGCAGATATGATGTGTCTATACACTTCAGAAGTTATTATGCTACTACAATCAGCAGTTGTATCATCAATGAAGATAAGTGAGCCAGTACCTTCAGCAGCCATACATGCACAGGCCATAACACCCCCACCACTGTGTTTCACAGATGAGGTGGTATGCTTTGGATCTTGGGCAGTTCCTTCTCTCCTCCATACTTTGCTCTTGCCATCACTCTGATATAAGTTAATCTTCATCTCATCTGTCCACAAGACCTTTTTCCAGAACTGTGGTTGCTCTTTTAAGTACTTCTTGGCAAAATATAACCTGGCCATCCTATTTTTGCAGCTGAGCAGTGCCTCGCATCTTGCAGTGTAGCCTCTGTATTTCTGTTAATTAAGTCTTCTGCAGACAGTGGTCATTGACAAATTCATACCTGACTACGGAAGAGTGTTTCTGATCTGTCGGACAGGTGTTTGGGGATTTTACTTTATTATAGAGAGAATTCTTCTGTCATCAGCTGTGGAGGTCTTCCTTGGCCTGCCAGTCCCTTTGCGATTAGTAAGCTCACCAGTGCTCTCTTTCCACTTAATGATGTTCCAAACAGTTGATTTTGGCAAGCCTACGGTTTGGCTGATGTCTCTAACAGTTTTATTCCTGTTTCTCAGTCTCATAATGGCTTCTTTGACTTTCATTGGCACAACTTTGGTCCTCATGTTGATAAACAGCAATAAAAGTTTCCAAAGGTGATGGAAAGACTGGAGGAAAGACTGGATGCTGAGAGCTCTCTTATACCTGCATTAAGGAGGCATTTAAACACACCTGAGCAATTACATTGTAATTATGGTCCCTGAAATGGGGGGACTATGTATAAACACTGCTGTAATTTCAACACGGTAAAACCAAAATGTATAAAAATGGGCTTTATTAAAATCTGACAATGTGCACTTTAACCACATGTGATTTTTCTATTACAAATCTCAAATTGTGGAGTACAGAGGCAAATAAATATATGCTGGGTCTTTGTCCCAAACATTATGGAGGGCACTGTACAAGGACTAGAGTGTCTGAGTTATATGGAGAAGTTGAGTAGGCTGGGTCTCTACTCCTTGGAATGCAGGAGGATGAGGAGTGATCTTATAGAGGTGTATAACATCATGAGAGGAATAGATCGGGTAGATGCACAGAATCTCTTGCCCAGAGTAGGGGAATCGAGGAGCAGAGGACATTGGTTCAAGGTGAAGGCAAAAAGATTAAATAGGAATCTGAGGAGTAACTTTTTCACACAAAGGGTGGTGGGTGTATGGAACAAGCTGCCAGAGGAGGTAGTTGAGGCCGGGACTATCCCAGCTGTTTAAGAAACAGTTATACAGATACATGGATAGGACAAGTTTGAAAAGAAATGGACCAAACCCAGGAAGGGGGGACTGGTGCAGCTGGGACATGTTGGCCAGTGTGGGCACGTTGGGCTGAAGGGCTTGTTTCTACACTGTATCATTCGATGACTATGACTCTATGAGTGGATCCAGATTGTCTGTGGCACTGACCAGCATGGATCAGTGTTAATCAGTTCAATACGTAGGAAGGAACTGCAGGTGCTGGAGTAACTCAGCGGGTCAGGCATCATCTCTGGAGAGAAGGAATAGGCGATGTTTTGATTCAAGACCCTTCTTCCCACACATACCTTTCTGTCCTAGTGCTCCTCCATTGTCAGAGTGAGGCTAAATGCAAATTGGAGGAATAGCATCTCATATTTCGCTTGGGCAGTTTGGGAGAAGCAGGTCATAACAAGGGTTTGGCGTAGAGCAGGGGGAATTTTTCATTCCCAAGGAGAAAGAGTTTTCAGAGTAAAGTCAGTTTAGGCCTACATATCTCCAAATGTGGACGGTTAGATTTTCTATAACATAGTGGCACAGAAGCTGACAAGCTATTTAGAAAGGAACAAGTTAATACATACCACAATGCAGAAAGCAGGAATCCCAGGGTTCGCTCGTTGCATAGAACGCATTAGTGTAATATGGCACCAGATTCAGGCAGCCAAGCACAAGAAGAGATTTGCATGCAATGTTTTTGGACCTGGCAAATGCATTTGGATCAATAGTAAATTTAGTGAACGCATATTTCCAAGATGTCCGAATGTGTTTTAGCACAGCAGACTTTACAACAGCATGGCAGAGACTTGAGATGGGCATTATGGCGGGATGTACTATTAGCCCGTTAGCGTTTACAATGGTGATGGAGCTGGTGATTCACGGCGTCGGCGGGGATAGACGGCTGGACGGACTGCACCTCCCTCCAATCAGGGCCTATATGGGTGATATGACCTTGGTGACCCGAACAGTAGCTTGTACAAGACGGTTATTAGAGAAGTTAAATGATAATCTTAAATGGGTGTAGGGGTTTCGGTTCCATTTACTCCAACTCGGGCCCCACTGCCCGAGTTATTCTCTCCCTTGTCAGAGGGTCAATCGGCCACCACTCCACTTGAGCGGTTCCCAAGAGAGAGAATACAACAAAAGGGATTCCCCTGGGTTCTAGACCTCGGAATTATGGTGGGATATGATAAAAGGTTGACTTGACCTGAGTGTGCTGATGAGAGAAAACAGAAACCAAGACGGACTCAAAGCAAGTCTAAAATTTACAGCCTTTATTAAACAATGAGAAATCGAATCTCACCAACACTACATAACACGTGGCTAAACTTATGCTTTAAACTAAGAATATGGAAAGAAAACTATCGGGCACGTCGTAAAACTTACTTTACACTATTTTACTTGCAACTACACCCCCTTTCACCTTCTTCTCTCAACCTCTATCCTATTTCGGGAACTTCAGCAGGTCACTGGGGTACTTACAGCTAGGTTGATGCAGGGTCCGGAGCCGTCCAGCAGAGCAGAAAGAGAACGAGTTCTGACTTGACTCCTGCTTTTTATACCCGAGTTTCTCCCTTGAAACCCCCCAGGTGGTCCTCTGGACAAAAGGGTCTTCCGATGATTCCCAGTTTCGATCTGGCATGAACAATAGGCTTCCGATGATAAGGGGTTTGCTGATGTCATGATCCCTCAGCCTGATCATTATCTCATCACCTGGATGGGGTCCCATTGTCCCGATGGATGGGTCATCCACGATGGTGATTGTGTTGCTGTTGGGCTGTTCACTCCCGTCTGCTGAGGCTCGGTTCCTTCCTTTGTGTTTCCAAGATAATCTCGTTATCTCCGTCTCAGCCTTTCCTGCTCACACCATTCGCATAGAGGTGTAATGCCCAGTCCCACAGACAGGTTCGAAACTGGTTCTTCCTTTGTGGATTGGGGTTTTTTCCTTTGCAGCCAGCAAGTCTGTTTTAAAAATGTCCATGTCCTTATCCGAGTTCTTCCATAATTTTGGAGGATTTGCCTCAATAACTTACATGCCCCTACGATACGTCCAGGCTTGCACAGACCGTATCGATTGATAAAGTTAGTGGGCAACTCCTCCAGCCTCAAGAGCTGTAAACACTCCTGGCGAGATGGTGAAATTATATACCCCGAAAGACCCCTTAATAGCTAAACTAGGCCCTCGAAGCACATTAACTTACACTATACACCTTTTACTTTAAATCAATCCCACAAAGCACACAGTACCATCACGACCATTCCCTGAAAATGCAGGGATCACAACATATGTACGAAAACCATTGCAATAGAGTACAGACATTTTCCAGTGACGAGGTGTCGTTACAGCGACGTCGGGCGGCTCGATTTACCAGCTGTTGTAATTTGGCCATCCTCCTCCGCCTTTTAAATTTGCAATTAATGCATAGCAAATACACCACAATTATCATCTGGCAGATGATCAGAACATGGGACACGATGCGGACCCATGCTGGAACTATGATCCAGGACTCCAGGTCCCACCAACATGGAGACTTGATCTCTTCGATCTCCCTGGCGATATCCAGTGTCTTTTGTTCCAGGGAGAAGAAGTGTTTGTGCGACAACTCGACCGCCACCAGCAACTCTTTTAATTTTCCCTTCACTGGGGGAATATCATACCCAAAATGGGACACATAGTTAAATAAGTCAGTTACATTTTCTCGTACCGAGAGTTGAACCGAAGATGGTTCCGGGATGGGTAATATTCGCTGCTGTGCCACATGGACTTCTTGCCCTGGGTTTAAAACAGAAGCTGCTGTGCGGTATCGGGCACCACAGCTGTGATCCGTGCTGATACCGCTGGGCACTTGTGGTGACACAGTACGTCCCACTGCCTATATACGCCACCTGTGGAGGGACATGGTCTGCCGCCATCGCCTCCATTGTACAGTTTATAGGCTGTGCCCCAACAGTCCTGAACCCACACTGAGGCCTAGCCTCAGCGCCCATGTGCTGGGGACACAGGATTACCTGTGCTCCCCGGCTCCGACAACCCAAAAGGTCAATGCCTGTCACAGCTTGCTCCCTCACTATGACATAGGGCGGGACCTTGCCGTAGCGAATATGCACCCCCCCCACGAACAACTCCCACATTCTCCACTTGGTACAGAGGAGCTGGTCGTGCCGAGGTTCCCATCACCGGGATTCTTACGACCACTCCCATTATGGTGTGGTTGGACTTTCCGCAATCCACCGGTACCGGGTAGGCCTCGGAGGCCACACGAAGCTGACAAGGACTCAAAGTGCTGTTATAAGGGTGTAGCGCTGCTAGGTGCTGGTTGCTTATCCAGGAGAGGACCCGACCTTGCCTCAGGTCTTCCAGGTTGCTCCTCCCCTCCCCCAACAACCATGCACCATACAGCCCACACACCTCATTCTGTACAGCCTAATCGGACGCATTCCGGTCCTCTTTAATCAAAGCGTTTATCGTTTTTGCATGTGTCTCCAATTGTGCTATGATTTCTTTTAGATGTAGAGTCATTGCCACCTCTTCGTGCAGCCCCGATCCTCCCACCGCATTTTCCTCCCCCAGAACCTTTCGTAACTGGCCCTTCAACTGATTGATCTGCAAGGCCAGTTCTACGTTGTCCATGCTATTAATAATGGACGTCCCCGTGTTAAATGCTGTAAACCCGTCATTAACCACCCCTCGTCTTTGCCTACTGGACCCCATAGTGAAATCCCCTCCCCCGCGGTACATCTCTTCTATGTCTATGTCCCCGAAATCCAGGTTGTGGAATTTCTGGAACATGTCTTTTAACAGGTCCTGATATAATAATTCCGTCTCGCGGGGGCACCATGCGGGTAACCGCACTTCAGTCAAATACGATGGACTCCTCCGTGTCCCCGCGACGCGCCACGCACATCCGGAGGCACATCGTTGCCATCATCCATACGGCGGGGCTACCCATCTGGAAAACAAAGCAAAACATCTCCTTGCATCCACAAAGCTATCTGCCTAATAATGGCATTCGGGGTTTTGTCTTTGTCTGTTGTGGTCTACTTTTCCACAGCCCATCCCTTCGTTCCCGTACTGTCCGTCCCTGTACTCCCCTGTATCTATACAAAACCCTATATCTAATTACCAAACGCTAACTACATCTACTCACACACAAACTAATGCTATATACATTATCTCCGGGTGGCCAACTCATAACTGGTCCCCGTCACGCTGGGGCCACCCCTCCTATCGAGGGGCCTGACTGCCCCTCACCTCCCTTTGCACTACGGGGTTTTGAGATACCCCTACATTCCCTGCGGAGACTGGGCTCCCTCCAGCCGCACTCCGTAGTGCCCTGTTTCGGCCACTCTCCTTCCCGGCCCTTCTGTGGCAGGCCCTAGCCCTAGGTTTAATCAGGGAGGGGGACCACCTTACTGGGGGTTTAGTGACCCTGTTACTCCTACGTCTGACCGGGGGTTCCCACACCAGAGGTGATACCTCCATCTCCTCTGCTTCGGCTAGTTCTGCCTCTCTTAGGCAGTCTACGGTACCTGCCTGCGGAGGGCTGGAGTCAGCATCCTTCCCCGCTGCTTCCAGTCCTCGCCCTGGGACACAGCCGGCTACTTCAGGCTGACTACCTGTGGGCTCGCCTGGCTCCCCTACGGTTTCCACATCAACCCGGGTCTGTTCTTGATCCTGTTCCCTGACATGTACCCCTTTCTTACTTTTCCCTGCCCTTGTGGGGTCGAACAATTTACACTGGTTGATGTGGAACCATTTGACTCTACGGGGAAGCTGAATGGCGTACATCATGGGACTGGCCTTGTCCACTATGTTGTATGGGCCAGCATACAAGGGTTCAAACACCCCTACCCTAGCATATCTCCTGACCATTACCTGGTCTCCCACTGCCCACTCGCAATGCCTGCAAGGCTCCAGCAGTAGCTTGTTTCTTTGGTGCTGGGCCCCCATGTTTCTGGCTGCCTGCCAGTGAACCTGCCTAAGTTGTTCAAATAGCTTCTTGGCGAACTTGTCCCGGTTCACTTCCCTGAGCTGTCCCTCTGTTAGGGCTGAGACCATAACGTGCATGGGCGTTCTCATGACCCAGCCCATCATAAGCCCGTGGGGAGAGTACCCCGTACTCCTGGACTGGCTGGCCCGAATCCCCATAAGGACCCGGGGTGAGTCCCCTGTTTCCTTCCTTATCCTTTCCTTTATTGTCCGGTTCAACCGCTCTACCGGACCCGAGAACTGGGGGTGGTAGGCCACATGCCACTTGGCCTTGATGCCCAGTATTCTAAGGGTGGACTGCATGACCTGTCCCGTGAAATGGCTCCCCTGATCTGACTCCACGAACTGTGGGAGTCCCCACCTGGTGAACACCTCCCTAACCAGGATTTTTGCCGTACTCATAGGCCTTCTGCAAGGGAAGGCCTCTACCCATTTTGAGAATACATCCACAAGGACTAAGCAGTACTTGTAACCCCCTTGAGCGGTTGGAAGGGGTCCGATGTAGTTGATTTGAATCGACTGCCATGGCCCCTCCACCCTCCTGATGTGTCCCATAGAAACCTTCCTTTTCTGGGGGTCTGGGTTGTTTGCTGCGCAAACCAGACAGCTTGCACAAAAGTCGCGAACGTCTTCCCTGAGCCCTGGCCACCATCCTGCCATCTCTACTCGCTGCCATGTGGTCTCTGGCCCGGGGTGACCTGCCCCTGGACCCTCATGGGCTAGTTTTAAAAATTCCCTTCTGTACAGGGAAGGCACGACCCACTTATCTCCCTTGAATAACATGCCTTCCTTCACTAACATGTCTTTACCCCCATACGGTCCCTCTATCTTCTCCTGCCTGCAAATGGCTGCTGAGGCAGCCTTTAAAATGGGGTCTTGTGCCTGGACCGTGGTCAGGTCCGGGGCCAAAACCACTCCCGCACTCTCCTTTTCTCGAGGCTGCTCCCTGGCTGCAGCTACCTGTCCTTCCTCATAGGGGTCCCATGCTTTCCCACTCCTGGCTCCTTCTCTGGCCAAGCGATCCGCCCTCTGATTTCCTTCACCCCGTGGACTATAGGGCGCCCCACTAGATACAGGGGATGTACGGGGATTGTCCATGTGGACAATGGTACTGGAAGCACCTGTGTCCAGCAGGTAACTCCCGACCACATCCTGGACCTCCATCTTGACCCAGGGTCTCCCACATGGGCCATACTCTAACGGGCATAGGAATGTGGGCTGTTTCGCTGGCAGTCATAAAGGTGCCGGGGGTGCGGATACGGGCGTGCCCTGGCCTGTTGCCATGGCTACCTGTCCAGACCCTCCCGCCTTTGACTGCAAATAGGTCAATAGATCTCTTACAGTTATTGTTACCGGCACTGCCGCTCCCTCCTCCGGGGCTGGGTCGGCTGTTACCGGGGTCCTATCCCCCACTGCCCTACTTGGGTTTCTGCACTCCCTCTTGTAGTGCCCGGGCTTCCCACACCCGTAGCACACCGGCCTCATCTCGGAAGAGGTCCGGCTGCCTTCCTGTTTCCACTGCCTCCCTTTGGGGGGTGCCGGTACTATTTCATGCACCTTGGCCTTAAAGGGCTTTTCCTCACTTCTCTCCCCATTGCGATACGCAAGGGTGAGCTTCCTTATCACCTCCGCCTCGTTAAGGTTTGGGTCCGCTGGGTCGAACCAGTGCTCGGCCTTTGCCCTAACACGCGGGAGGCAATTCGCCACCAGAATCTTCAGCCAATGGGCTGTTCTCTCATCTTAATTCCGCCTATCTAAAGGCATCCCACACGCTTCCTCATACACTGCCCACAGTCTGTCTGCGAACATGTCCGTGGACTCAGCTACCTGCTGCTTCGTCTCCCCCACCCTGGCGAAAGGACTACCCTGATTCAACCCCATGGCCTCCAGAACCGCTATCTGTGCCGCTACCCATGTTTCAGGTCTTCCCCCTTCCCTGGAGGTCACCGCCTTACATAGGTATGAATCCAGGGTCATCAGTAGTAGCTTTACCCGTTCTACCTCATCGCAATCGTTTATGTCGGCTGCCTGCTGCACCTCCAGAAAATGCAATGACGGGTCTCCCGCCGTGGTTAACCTGGGAACGTGAGCCACCATCCCCCTCAGCACGTGTGCCCCATGGGGAATGATGATATCACTCTCTATGGGCCCCCTATCTGCCTGCCCTACCGGGGGACCATATTTCCTTTGCCGTACCAGGCACATCTGCCCTACCCGGGGCTGTTGCCCCTTTACCCCCGGCTCTCCCACCATGATCGGTAACCCCACCACCTCGTGGTGTGCTACACATGGCGCAGACGCCACTAACTGAGGGTGCTTTCCCGCCCCTCCTTGGGCCTGTCCCTCCCCGGACAACCCGAACCCCACCTGCCGACCCGGACCTATTCCAGGCGCCTCAGGAGGCGGTCTATTTCCCTTTGCCCCTGCGGAATCATCTGCTGAGGGAAGCCCTCTGCCCCCGGGGGACCCCCCTGGTCCTACCAGGTGAACCCGTCCCCTAGTCTTGGACAGAGTCTCCTCCAGTTGCGCTATCCTTGCCTGGCAAGGCCCGTGATCACAATCCACTAGCTCGCTATGGGCCACCCTGTATGCTGCTTGGATATCTTGGAACTTTCCCTCCAGCTCCCTGTACTTCTGTGTACTCTGAGCCAGGAGTTCCTGGGCGTTCCGTTCCCTCTCCTTTGCCTCTACCACCTGGCATTGGAGGAATTCCTGGGCATTTCTGTGGGACTCCCTCGCCTGCAAGATACACTGCCTGGCTTTACTGCATTCCTCAGATAGCCCTTCCCCTTCTCTAGCGCTTTCTTCAGCACTGGCCCTAGCTTCTCTCAGTTGCTCTTCCAGACTATCTACCTGTCTCTCCATTTTGGCTACCTGCTGTGATAGGCACGCTAGCCAAACTGCCTTGTCCTGCCCTTTATTATACCTTTTGCTTTCCATCCATTGAGCTGCAGCTGCTGCGAGCTGCTGTGTTCCAAAAGTGCTCTCACCCATTGTTTGGTGAGATTGATTTTTTTAAACAGATACGAGGAGATTCTCTCCTCCATCTTGCTACGTTCTCTCACCCCCTCTGGCAAGTCACATATCCCAAACCACCGAGGTCCTGCCATGGTCGCCATTCTGTAGGGGTTTCGGTTCCCTTTACTCCACTTCGGGCCCCACTGCCCGAGTTATTCTCTCCCTTGTCGGATGGTCAAACGGCCACCACTCCACTCGAACGGTTCCCAAGAGAGAGAATACAACAAAAGGGATTCCCCTGGGTTCTAGACCTCGGAATTATGGTGGGATATGATAAAAGGTTGACTTGACCTGAGTGTGCTGATGAGAGAAAACAGAAACCAAGATGGACTCAAAGCAAGTCTAAAATTTACAGGCTTTATTAAACAATGAGAAATCGAATCTCACCAACACTACATAATACGTGGCTAAACTTATGCTTTAAACTAAGAATATGGAAGGAAAACTATCGGGCATGTCGTAAAACTTACTTTACACAATTTTACTTGCAAGTACACCCCCTTTCCCCTTCTTCTCTCAACCTCTATCCTATTTCGGGAACTTCACCAGGTCACTGGGGTACTTACAGCTAGATCGATACAGGGTCACGAGCCGTCCAGCAGAGCAGAAAGAGAGCGAGTTCTGGCTTGACTCCTGCTTTTTATACCCGTGTTTCTCCCTTGAAACCCCCCAGGTGGTCCTCTGGACAAAAGGGTCTTTCGATGATTCCCAGTTTCGATCTGGCATGAACAATAGGCTTCCGATGATAAGGGGTTTGCTGATGTCATGATCCCTCAGCCTGATCATTATCCCATCACCTGGATGGGCTCTCATTGCCCCGATGGATGGGTCATCCACGATGGTGATTGTGTTACTGTTGGGCTGTTCACTGCCGTCTGCTGAGGCTCGGTTCCTTCCTTTGTGTTGACAAGATAATCTCGTTATCTCCGTCTCAGCCTTTCCTGCTCACACCATTCGCATAGAGGTGTAATGCCCAGGCCCACAGACAGGTTCGAAACTGGCTCTTCCTTTGTGGATTGGGGTTTTTTCCTTTGCAGCCAGCAAGTCTGTTTTAAAAATGTCCATGTCCTTATCCGAGTTCTTCCATTATTTTGGAGGATTTGCCCCAATAATTTACATGGGCTAGATTGAAGATTAAGCTGAGTAAGTCACAGAGTATACCTTTGGCAAGAGGAAAGGTAGTAGAGGAAAGGTTTTATGTAGATGACAAAGAAATCCCGTCTATAATGGAGAAACCAGTTAAACGTTTTGGTAGGTGGTATAACAGGCAGTTGGATGACACTGAAGAGGTTCAGCAAGGGGGGGGTGGGGGGTGGAGAGAGGGGGGAGGGAGGGAGCAATGGGAGGGGGGGGGGGGGGTTGCTGTTCTGGGAACCAACTGCTGAGCCTTCCCGACGTGTCGTGGGCCTAATTCAACAAAACGCCAATGAAGGGAGGTGCCCACCTGATAATCCCAATGATATTCTTGCATCCACTGGATTAGTTTTTTCTCAAGAGCTAATTAATAAGTAGGTAGCTTGGGGTTTTTTGCATGTGGAGTCATTTATTGTAAGTTGGTATATTTAGTGGGCTTGGTATTCTTAATTGAGTGCTTATCCTGGAAGGTCAGGTCGGGGGGAGTTACCCCCGCCGTGGGTACCATGTAATCTCGTGCTACCTGCTCCATGGTCGGATAGTCGGCCAGGTGAGGAGGGGGCTGTCGACCCCCAGCAGGACCAAAAACAAGACCTGCCAAAGGGCGGATGAGCTCCTAGCGAACCAACGGCCATCTACACTTCAGTCGAAGTTGCGATCTCTGTCGTACGTAGCATTGTAAGGCACCGTGCCCATTGATGTTTGCAACGATGGTGATGATGATCCTGGAGTTATAGCACAAGTACTTTGTGTTTTAATTGTAATCTATCTTTGGTATAAACCAAAGTGAATGTATCGTTCCCATGATGATTAAAGACCTTCAAATGTGTGTCCCTTCCCTGTGCCCCACCTGGTTTAATTTAGTTTAGAGATACAGCGCAGAAACAGGCCCTTTGCCCACCGGGTCCGCGCCAACCAGCGATCCGCGCATATTAACACTCTCTTCAACCCACTAGGGACAATTTTTACATTTACCAAGCCAATTAACCTACAAACCTGTACGTCTTTGGAGTGTGGGAGGAAACCGAAGATCTTGGAGAAAACCCACGCAGGTCACGGGGAGAACGTACAAACTCCGTACAGACAGCAGTAGTCGGAAAACCCGGATCTCGGGCGCTGCAAGCGCTGTAAGGCAGCAACTCTGCTGCTGCACCACCTATATCGCACCTATTTTTCGCTCCAGTAACGTTCCTTTCTTTGGCTTCACAATCGGCAACTCTTGAATCTTTCTGTCTCGCACCTCCTGTTTTTGTATCTCTGGTCTTTGTCCAACCATCTGTCTAGTAAAACAAAACCCGCGCAAGAGAGAGAGGTGGGGGACAAAGGGGGGGGGGGGGGTTGGAGAGACAAGGAGGGGGGGGAGAGGGGTGGGAGGGAGGGAGGTGGGGGAGAGAGAGAGAGAGAGAAAGAGAATTTAGAGCCCATGGCGCTTCCGTCGATAATCTTTGTTTAAAGGAGAGAGGGGGGAAGGGAAAGAGAGAGAGGGAGGGGAGAGAGAGGAGGGGGAGGAGGAGGAAGCGAGAGAGAGGGAGGAGGGGATAGAGAGAGGGGGAGGAGGGAGAGAGAGAGAGGGGTAGGATGGAGAGAGAGAGAGAGGGAGGAGGGGAGAGAGAGAGAGAGAGAGAGAGTCCGTTGCACTACTCGCACCATTCAAGGTGCTCCCATGTAAGAGTGTGGAAATGGGCCCTTGGAGCCAACTTCACCACGCTCGCCATCATGCCCCAGCTGGTGTAGTGCCACCTGCCCGTGTTTGCTCCATTTCCCTCCAAACCTGTCCTATCCTTGTGTTGCCTTTCTGCAGACTTGTTACCAAGCAACAAAAGCTTTTCACTGCACGTGACAATAAAGTAAACTGACTCTGTGGCCACTGCCATCTTGAAGGTGCTCTCTTCATGATGTATGTCATCACGTGTCATTCGTGTTCCCAAAATAAATCATAAATGAATCTTGTCTGAATTAAACTCCATTACACCAATACATCAATACCCTTGAAATAGCCAAGTACAGAAAACGCTTGTTGGAGTTGTATACAGACCACCAAACAGCAGTAGGGAGGTTGGGGATAGCATCAAGCAGGAAATTAGGGATGGGTGTAGCAAAGGTACAGAATTATCATGGGGGACTTCAATCTACATATAGATTGGGCCAACCAAATTGGTAACAGCATTGAGGAGGAGGATTTCTTGGAATGTATACAAGGAGGCCTCCAGCTCATGCGCACACGCTTACGCATACGTACACACACACACACACACACACACACACACACACACACACACACACACACACACACACACACACACACACACACACACACACACACACACACACACACACAGAAACTCATGCACACATACACAAACGCTCACGCATGCTCACACACCTACCGAAACTCATGCACACACACACTCACGCGTGCGTGCACACACACATATATAAACTCATGCACACACACACGCATGCACGCGCACACACACAGAAACATACACACATACACTCGCGCATGCACGCATATACACACAGAAACTCATGCACACACACACTCACGCATGCGCACACACACACACATACAGAAATTCATGAGGTGGAATGTGTTTCCAGCTTCAGGTTCCTGGGGATCAACATCTCCGATGACCTCTCTTGGACCCACAATACCTCAACTCTGGTCAAGAAGGCTCACCAGCGTCTCTTCTTCCTGAGGAGACTGAAGAAGGTCCATCTGTCTCCTCAGATCCTGGTGAACTTCTACCGCTGCACCATCGAGAGCATCTTTACCAACTGCATCACAGTATGGTATGGCAACTGCTCTGTCTCCGACCGGAAAACACTGCAGAGGGTGGTGAAAATTGCCCAACGCATCACCGGCTCCTCGCTCCCCTCCATTGAGTCTGGCCAAAGCAAGCGTTGTCTGCGTAGGGCGCTCAGCATCGCCAAGGACTGCTCTCACCCCAACCACGGACTGTTTACCCTCCTACCATCCGGGAGGCGCTACAGGTCTCTCCGTTGCTGGACCAGCAGGTCCAGGAACAGCTTCTTCCCTGCGGCTGTCACTCTACTCAACAACGTACCTCGGTGACCGCCACTCCTCCCACAGGAAAAACACTATGACTGTATGCATGTAAATAGATTTATTTATTGAAATCATATTCCATGTCGCTCTTCCAGGGAGATGCTAACTGCGTTTCGTTGTCTCTGTACTGTACACTGACAATGACAATTAAAGTTGAATCTGAATCTGGATCTGAATCTGAAATCGGGTGGAGAAGGCGGTTGAGGAAGTATGGAGGATGAGGCCCGGCCAGTGGACCTGGCAGCCTGTCGGAGCTGGAGAACTCCGTGTGGTTACGGTGAGAGACCGGGTGTCCCGCTGAGGCTAGACTGGGTTGTTTGGTTTGGAATGAGGAAAGAGGGAGGGGATCTGATTGAATTGTATAACAATCTGAGAGACCCGGGAAGGTTGAACAGTAAGGAACTGTTTCTGTTTCTGTATCTGTATCTTGACCCAATCACCATCACTGGTTGTCACGTACGTCAGGAGGGTCATGTGCCAAGTCTGGCCAAAGCAAGCGTTGGTCAACAAAATAGAGGGAGTACAGAGGAGATTTACTAGAATGTTGCCTGGGTTTCAACAACTAAGTTACAGAGAAAGGTTGAATAAGTTAGGTCTTTATTCTCTGGAGCGCAGAAGGTTAAGGGGGGACTTGATAGAGGCCTTTAAAATGATGAGAGGGATAGACAGAGTTGATGTGGACAAGCTTTTCCCTTTGAGAATAGGGAAGATTCAAACAAGAGGACATGACTTCAGAATTAAGGGACAGAAGTTTAGGGGTAACATGAGGGGGAACTTCTTCACTCAGAGAGTGGTAGCGGTGTGGAATGAGCTTCCAGTGGAAGTGGTGGAGGCAGGTTCGTTGGTATCATTTAAAAATAAATTGGATAGGCATATGGATGAGAAGGGAATGGAGGGTTATGGTTTGAGTGCAGGCAGGTGGGACTAAGGGAAAATAATTGTTCGGCACGGACTTGTAGGGCCGAGATGGCCTGTTTCCGTGCTGTAATTGTTATATGGTTATATGGTTATAAGTCACAATTAAATATTAAAGTGGGCCTTAAGTCAGTAACTTACTAACGATTGTTTCCAGCTTGGTGTTGAAGGTCTTGACGTTGGGTGCAGTGCAAATGTCATGGTGGAGATGATCCCTTTGGCGGATTGTCTTTGGGTACAGTGAATACCTATAACAGTCTTTATTTGTTGGGATGATGTTGCATTTGAAAACCACCGATTTTTTTTTTTTTAATACAATTTACAAAATTAAAAATTACTGGATGGATATTTTAAAAATAATCTCTGTAGTTGTTAATACCCAACTGGAACCCGATCCTAAATTAATAATATTGGGAATATCAGAACAATACCTAAAACTTACAACAAACCAAATAAATTTCCTTGATTACAGTATAATAATCGAGAAAAATGTAATATTATAATTTTGGAAAAACCCAGCAACCCCCACAATCAAGATGTGGATTATGGAGATGTCGGAGACCTTACATTTGGAAAAAATTAGATTTGTCTTAATTGACAAACCAGAATTATTTACTAGAATATGGTCTCCATTTATAGATTATTCGAAGGGGTAGATTGGGCCGGCGCGGAAGCCTGACTGAAACCTGAATTCAGGATTAGATGAATAGCTTATGTTCTCTGACCTACGGACTTACCTCCTAAGTTGTATTATTGATAGTTTATCCTACTTTTCTAATTTCTTTTCTTTCTTTAAAAAAAAATTAAAAAAAAGAAAACCACCAATTGCGTGGTCTCTGGTTGACTGGATGAATTTGCAGATTGAAGATGACTCTTGATGTTGCTAGGAATAAACCCGTGCGTTTCTTTATAGATGGCCGTCAGGCGTAAATTGGTCCTACGGTCTTGAAGAGTTTCCCCACTCTAGATCAGCAAGGATTTTAGTCATACTGGACTCCCTGCTGTGATCATGACTGGGCCGGGGCTATGACAGAAATATTTCAAATGTCATTAGAAACGGGAATAGTCCCCGAGGATTGGCGTACTGCGCATGTTGTTCCATTGTTTAAAAAGGGTTCTAAGAGTAAACCTAGCAATTATAGACCTGTTAGTTTGACTTCAGTGGTGGGCAAATTAATGGAAAAGATACTTAAAGATAATATATATAAGCATCTGGATAAACAGGGTCTGATTAGGAACAGTCAACATGGATTTGTGCCTGGAAGGTCATGTTTGACTAATCTTCTTGAATTTTTTGAAGAGGTTACTAGGGAAATTGACGAGGGTAAAGCAGTGGATGTTGTCTATATGGACTTTAGTAAGGCCTTTGACAAGGTTCCTCATGGAAGGTTGGTTAAGAAGGTTCAACTGTTGGGTATAAATGCAGGAATATCAAGATGGATTCAGCAGTGGCTGAATGGGAGAAGCCAGAGGGTAATGGTGGATGGCTGTTTGTCGGGTTGGAGGCAGGTGACTAGTGGGGTGCCTCAGGGATCTGTGTTGGGTCCTTTGTTGTTTGTCATGTACATCAATGATCTGGATGAAGGGGTGGTAAATTGGATTAGTAAGTATGCAGATGATACCAAGATAGGGGGTGTTGTGGATAATGAAGAGGATTTCCAAAGTCTACAGAGTGATTTAGGCCATTTGGAAAAATGGGCTGAAAGATGGCAGATGGAGTTTAATGCTGATAAATGTGAGGTGCTACACCTTGGCAGGACAAATCAAAATAGGACGTACATGATAAATGGTAGGGAATTGAAGAATACAGTTGAACAGAGGGATCTGGGAATAACCGTGCATAGTTCCTTGAAGGTGGAATCTCATATAGATAGGGTGGTAAAGAAAGCTTTTGGTATGCTAGCCTTTATAAATCAGAGCATTGAGTATAGAAGCTGGGATGTAATGTTAAAATTGTACAAGGCATTGGTGAGACCAAATCTGGAGTATGGTGTACAATTTTGGTCGCCCAATTATAGGAAGGATGTCAACAAAATAGAGAGAGTACAGAGGAGATTTACTAGAATGTTGCCTGGGTTTCAACAACTAAGTTACAGAGATAGGTTGAATAAGTTAGGTCTTTATTCTCTGGAGCGCAGAAGGTTAAGGGGGGACTTGATAGAGGTCTTTAAAATGATGAGAGGGATAGACAGAGTTGATGTGATCAAGCTTTTCCCTTTGAGAATAGGGAAGATTCAAACAAGAGGACAGGACTTCAGAATTAAGGGACAGAAGTTTAGGGGTAACATGAGGGGGAACTTCTTTACTCAGAGAGTGGTAGCGGTGTGGAATGAGCTTCCAGTGGAAGTGGTGGCGGCAGGTTCGTTAGTATCATTTAAGAATAAATTGGATAGGCATATGGATGAGAAGGGAATGGAGGATTATGGTATGAGTGCAGGCAGGTGGGACTAAGGGGAAAAAAAATTGTTCGGCGCGGACTTGTAGGGCCGAGATGGCCTGTTTCCGTGCTGTAATTGTTATATTGTTGTTGTTATATCACCGATGATAAACCTTGCAGCTCTATTTTGAATTCTTTCTAACGTCCCCATCAATTTTGTGTTGTGGATCCCTCTTATCACTCTCTTAACACTCTTGAGGTTGATAATTAAAAGACATATGTATAGGTCTGGAGACATAATTAGGGGCGGGATGAGTAAACACACTGCCTGGAAGGGTTGGGATCGAGACAATCGGAAATGTGTAGGAAGGAACTGCAGATGCTGGTTTAAACAGAAGATAGACACAAAATGCTGGAGTAACTCAGCGGGCCAGGCCACATCTCTGGAGACACTCGGGGGTCAGACAATACCCACACTCCAAAGACGTACGGGTTTGTAGGTTAATTGGCTTGTGTTTTTATACTTGGTGTAAGTGTAAATTGTCCCTAGTATGTGTCGGATAGTGGTAATGTGCAGGGATCGCTGTTCGGCACAGATTTGGTGGGCCGAAGGGCCTGTTTCCACGCTGTATTTCGAAAACTAAAACCTAGAGTCTGAAGGGTCTCCCATTCCTTTTCTCCAGAGATGCTGCCTGTCTCGCTGAGTTACTGCAGCATTTTGTGTCTATTACTTGGAGCAGAAAGCAGGCTGAGCAGTTTGTGAGCTGAATCTACAGGCCGGCAGAGGTCTGCAAGTGCACGCAGGTTGAACAGCCCTGCACCTGCTCCACTCAGTACAGAGGGATACACTCTGTAGTGCTGCAGAGTGCTGTGGTCTGACGGCCAAGTGCCTCCACCTTGTGGAGTAGACCAGACACTGCAACCTCCCAACCCTCCATGAGGAAGTCTGAAGAAGTCTCGACCCCAAACATCACCTATTCCTTTTCTTCAGAGATGCTGCCTGTCCCGCTGAGTTACTCCAGCATTTTGTGTCCATCTTTGGTGTAAACCAGCACCTGCAGTTCTCTCTCTCCACACACTGCACAATATGACTTCAAAGGGGAATATGGAACTAGAATGTAACAATAGAATTAACTGTATCGGGAGGCTTTGTAGAAACAAGGAACTGCAGATGCTGCTTTAAGTTCACATGTTCAATGCTAGATGATACGATACAACTTTATTTATCCCAAGAGGGAAATTGATCTGCCAGCAGTCATAAAAACACAAAATACATGAACAATGAAATTAAAGTGACGAGTGGAAAGGATTGGGGATGTGCAAAGATTGGGGGGGGGGGAATAGTCAGTCCCTGTCTCAGTCTCAGTCTACCCCACGACAGAAGGGGGATGAGTTTGCCTGGATGGGGCACCCTGGTTGGCATGGTCCATTGTCGATGGACGAGCAATTGCTGGGAGAGGGCTTAGTTCCCATTAAATTCCACTAGATACCCAGTGAACCATCCTGGAGGTGATTTGGACACATATCTAGACACTCCAGACAGCCCAATCAACCAGAAGGAGTGGTACAGATTGATGGCCATTATGACCACAGGCCAAATTGCAACCAAGAAGGGGAGACATAATGAGATGCAGTGGGGTAAGGTAGACAGTGGGATGATTCTCAAGGCTGGGCAATGGGGCTCATTGTAAAGCCGGTTGAAACTGAGTAACACCAGCCCCAGCCACCAGCTATGAACTAAAGTGAACCCTAGCCTGGATATAGCATAGCAACTACTACACTGAAGATAGACACAAAATGCTGGAGTAACTCAGCGGGACAGGCAGCATCTCTAGATAGAAAGAATGGGTGACATTTCGGGTCAAGACCCTTCTTCAGACAGAGAGTCGGGGGAGGAAGACACAGAGATATGGACGGGTAAGGTGTGAAACCAAGACCTCTAAAGGGATGAAGCTCAAGGTAAATGTAGATTGTTAGATGTAAATTGTTAACTTGGGGAAGGTGACAACGAAGCAAACAGAGATCAAATTTAATCAGGAGGATAGTCATACTGGTTGGAGAACTCGGAAGGGGAGGGATGGAGAGTAAGGGCTACTTGATGTTAGAGAAGTCAATATTCATACTGCTGGTGTGTGAGCTGCCCAAGCAAAATATGAGGTGCTGTTCCTCCAATTTGCGTTAGGCCTCACTCTGACAATGGGGCAGACTCCGCAAACTCCAGGGTAGGAACTTATCACAGTACATACATGGTGAAAACAGAACTCGACACGACTCACGTAACACTTAGAACATTACAATACAATACAATATACAATACCTTTTATTTGTCATTTGAACCTCACATGAGGTTCAAACAAAATTTGGTTTCTGCAGCCATACAAGAAAAGAACCAAGACACACACCAACACAATTCACACAAACATCCATCACAGTGAGTATTCTCCTCACTGTGATGGAAGGCAAAGTCTTATCTCTCCCCTGCTCTCCATTCCTCTCCCAAAGTCGAGGTCAAAGGCCCCGGCAGGCGTCGAGGTCAAAGGCCCCGGCGGGCGCTAGCAAGTCCGCGGCCACTCATAGCCATGCCGGGCGATGTAAGGCCCTGCCCCGGGTATTGATGTTGGAGCCCCCAGCGGGCGCTAGCAAGTCCGCGGCAATTTAAAGCCGCGCCGGGCGTTGTAAGGCCCCGCTCCAGGTCACTCGGAACCTCGCAATCTCCCACTGGGGACCCGCGGGCTCCCGGTGTCACCATCCACCGGAGTCGGGTCGCAGCAGCTCGCCGCCGCAGCTCTCCACGCTCCGAAGCTGGCCAGCTCCACGAAGGTAGGTCCGCAGCTCCACAGCTCCACAGGCTCCGTGACTTGAGCCCCAGGTCGTTCCGGTTGGAGGCCGCTCCACGGCGCTAGGCACCAACGGCAACGGAGACCCGACAGGTAAAAGGTCGGGTCTCCATGCAGGGAAGAGATTTAAAAGTTTCCCCCACCCACCCCCCACCCCCCACACATACACATTTAAAAACCCGCTACAAACTAAACCCTCAACGGGACAAAAAAATAAAAAATACACAGACAGACTGCAGAGGCTGCTGCGACGTCAGTCGCGCCGCCCACATTAGAACCTAGAACGGCAAAAACGACTTACTTCATCCTATCCACTCACGCTGCAAGTGGGGTAGAGAGCACGAGGGAAAAGTAGATGAAAACTTGGATGAAAATATCAGGAAATATCTGCTCCAGAACTGGTATCTCCCAAGTTGTCCAACCTATAAAACAGTGTTTGGTCTGCAGGTGAACTCTTGACTCCGAAAATTTGTTCCATCTCGTGAAATCTGTATTTCAGGCTTAGTGCAAACTATTGCCATTATCCTGTGTGTGTGACTGTGGACGGCTTGATTGTAATCACATATAGTCGTTCTGCTGACTGGATAACACGCAACAAAATAAACTTTTCACTACATGTGAAAATAAAATAACATAAACTAAACTAGTGTGTAGTTTGAACTGAACCAGTTTAAACCGACAACATTATTTATCCCTGGAGGGCAATTGATCTGCCAACAGCAAAAAAAAAACGCACACAAAACGCATGAAATTAAAGTGACGAGTGAAAATGATTAGGGATGTGCAGAGATTGGAGGTAGGGGGTGGGGTGGGGAGGGTGGGGGGGTGTCAGTCTCAGTCTCAGTCTACCCTATGACAGAAGTGGGAGGAGTTGTACAGTTTGATAGCCACAGGGAAGAAGGATCCCCTGTGGCGATCTGTCCTGCAACTTGGATCATATGTTGTGGGAGCAGAATTAGGCCATTCGGCCCACCAAGCCTATTCCGCCATTCAAGCAAGAGTTGACCACGCTTCCTTTAAGTATGGCTTTCACTGAAACTGGAAAGAGAATTTTCAAGGGGACATAGTGGACATAGTGGACTTCTCGGCTACTAGTGTTGCAAAGATCTTGGTGAATGAGTTTATTCCCAGATGGGGATGCAGATAAAATCGATAATGGAGCACATTTCACCACCAGTGTGGTAATGAAAGAAATGTGCAAGTTGTTGGGAAATCAACAGAAATGTCATGATATTTCTCTTCTATAGAGTTCAAGATTGGTGGGACGTACCTCAGGTGAGTAGTGCACATGGATACAGAGACACAGAAGGTGGTGGGTATATGGAACGTGCTGCCTGAGGAAGAAATTCAGGCAGATACAATGACAACAATGAAAAGACATTGGACAGGTACGTGGATGGAAAGGTTTGGAGCGATATTGCCAGGTGCAGGTAAATGGACTTTAGTTTTTTTGTAGTTTGCTCATGCTGCGTGGAAACTTTGGATCACCGAGTCCACGCTGACCAGCGATCACCCGTACACTAGATTTATATTATCCCACTTTCCGATCATCTCCCTACACTCTCAGGGTCATTACAGAGGGCCAATTAACCTACAAACCCACACATCTTTGGAACGTGGGAGGAAACTCTCGCAGTCACTGGGAGAACGTGCAAACTCCATGCAGACAGCAACCGAGCTCAGGATTGAACCTGGGTCTCTGATGCTGTGAGACAGTGACTCCACTGCTCTGCCACCATGTCACCCTAGCTTGTATGGGGCACCCTGGTTGGCACGGTCCATTGTCGATGGACGAGCAATTACTGGGAGAGGGCTTAGAACCCATTAAATTCCACTAGATACCCAGTGAACCATCCTGGAGATGATTTGGACACATGTCTAGACACTCCGGACAACCCAATCAACCAGAAGGAGTGGTACAGATTGATGACCATTATGGCCAGAGGCCAAGTTGTGACCAAGAGGGGAACTCATAACGAGATGCAGTGGGGTAAGGTAGACAGTGGGATGATTCTCAAGGCTGGGCAATGGGGCTCATTGTAAAGCTGGTTAAAACTGTGTAACACCAGCCCCAGCTACCAGCTATGAACTAAAGTGACGCCTACCCTAGATATTGCATAGCAACTACTGCACTGAAGAGAGACATCGGGTGACACCATCGCAATGGCTGCCTCGCCAACAGCTGTTAGTCCTTTTACCTTTTTTTGTTATTTTTAGTGTCTAAATCTATGTTTTAAATGTTTCTTAATGTGTCTTATGTGGGGGGTGGTGGAGGGGAATAGGGGGGAACCGTTTCTCAGTCACTTTCCTGGACGGAGATGTGTCTTTTCTCTGTGTCACATCTTCGCCCTCACCCCCTCGCAGTCTGGATGGGCGTGGGCTTTCCTACCAGAGACCTGCCCAGAGCTTCAGCAGCGGCGCAGCACTGAATTATCATCGCAGAGCGGGCGATGCCTTGCCGGGGATCACCGTGTTGGAGCTCCGGAGTGTTGGTCCATCGTGGAGCTGTGGTTTGCGGAGCTTCTAGCCGCGGGCGTGACGCTGAATTTAACATTGCGGAGGCCTGGGATCTTTTGCCGGGGATCGCCAGTGTTGGAGCTCCACCCAGCTCGGTCTGTGGACTTCGGAAATCGCGGTCTCCGGTAAGAACCGGCCGATTCGGAAACTCCAAGCCGCGAGTGTGTTCTGATCCGTTCCACCGCCAGAGTTTTGTACATCGGGCCGTCCGTAGCGGCGACTGTGGAGGGTTCAAAGGCCCCGACCACGGGTGAACAAAGAGGAAGATGACTGAATTTAATTGCCTTCCATCACAGTGGGAAATGTTGATTCCACTGAGGTGGATGTTTATGTTAAACTCTATCGTGTATTGTGTTCTTTTTATTTGTATGGCTGTGTGGTAATTCAAGTTTCACTGTACCAATTGGTGCACTTGAACTTGAACTTGAAATTGAACAAAAATGTTGGAGTAACTCAGCAGGACAGGCAGCTTCTCTGGATAGAAAGAATGGGTGACGTTTCGGTTCGAGACCCTTCTTCTGCCAGAGAGCCAGGGAAAGGGAGACACAGAGATATGGAAAGCAATAGAGTGAAAATGAGACATCAAACAAAGGAGACGAGGTTCAATAAAATGTAGAATAGATCATTGTTAGCAATGGGAAGCTGACAACGAAGCATATGAAGATTTAATCAGGAAGACAGTCGGATGGATCGGAAAACGAGGATGCGGAGGGATGGTGAGAGAGGGAAAGCAAGGGTTACAAAGTTAGAGAAGTCGATATTCATACCGCTGGGGTGTAAGCTGCCCACCTGGTTCAAACCCTGTCTTGGCAACTATGTGTTTAATTACAAGCAGTGATTACAACCTGGCATTTAACGAAGTTGCTCGCCCCAGCAATGGCAACCCTTACTGCTGCAAACCTTTGAACTCTGGATGAAGTATCACACACTTCAAACATTCATTGTTTCTCTCTGCACATATGCTGCCCGACCTGCAGAGTGTTTCCAGCATTTTCTGGTTTTATTTCAGATTTCCAGCATTTGCGATTTTGTTTTAATTACCACTAACTAGATTATCACTGACTAAGTTCATAAGTTCACAAGTGATAGGAGCAGAATTAGGCCATTCAGCCCATCATGTCTACTGCGCCATTCAACCAATAACTCGGGATATTTTCTTCCCCGCTCTTATCGGCGGACTGAATCATCCTATCAGCAACTGGAGAAGGGTCCTGAGCTGCCAACTATCAGCATTGGAGACCCTTGGACTATCTTTAAATGGATTTTATCTTGTGCTAAATGTTATTCCCTTTATCATGTAACTGTACACTGTGGACGGCTTGATTGTAATCATATACAGTCTTTCCGCTGACTGGTTAGCAAGCAACAATAAAGCTTTTCACTGTACCTGGGTACACGACACAATAAACTAAGCTAAACTAACTATGGTGACATTGGGCAGCACGGTGGCGCAGCGGTTGAGTTGCTGCCTTACAGCGCTGGAGACCAGGGTTTGATACAGACTACGGAGTCTGTACGGAGTTTGTACGTTCTCCCCGTGATCGCGTGGGTTTTCTCCGGGTGCTCCGGTTTCCTCCCACATTCCAAATATGTACAGGTTTGAAGGTTAATTGGCTTCGGTAAAAACTGTAAATTGTCCCTAGTGTGTAGGATAGTGTCAGTGTATGGGGTGATCGCTGGTCGGAGCGGACTTGGTGGACTGGAGGGCCTGTTTCCACAATATATCTCTGAACTAAAATAAACTAAACTGAACTTATGTCCTTTGGGAAAGACCTGCTGTCCTTACTCAGTCAAGCCTGTATGTAACTTACAGACCCACCACTGCAAGAGAATCTTACCCACCTCCACAGGTCAGGGAGTACCTCTAACTTCATGTAACCCCTGCATCCTCTCTCCATCCCTCCCTCATCCAAGTCATACCAGCTTCAAAGTCGTCTTGTTGAGTCTCATTGTCTGTGGAAGGAAAAAGGAGGAGGAGGAGCCCGAGGGCTGAGGGAGAGCTAGGAAGGGGAGGAGAGTCGCTCTCCCTCAGCCCTCGGGCTCCTCCTCCTCCTTTTTCCTTTCTTCTCCCCGCCCCCACCAAGCCCAGCTGCTCCATTCTCTCAGCATATGACAGTCCCGCCATCCCGGGAATTAACCTTGTAAACCTACGCTGCACTCCCTCAATAGCAAGAATGTCCCTCCTCAAATTAGGGGACCAAAACTGCACACAATACTCCAGGTGTGGTCTCACTAGGGCTCTGTACAACTGCAAAAGGACCCCTTTGCTCCTATATTCGATTCCTCTTGTTATAAAGGCCAACATGCCATTCGCTTTCTTCACTGCCTGCTGTACCTGCATGGTTACTTTCATAGACTGATGTGCAAGGATCCCCAGATCCCGTTGTACTTGCCCTTTTCCCAACTTGATGCCATTTAGATAGTAATCTGCCTTCCTGTTTTTGCTACCAAAGTGGATAACCTCACATTTATCCGCATTAAACATCATCTGCCATGCATCTGCCCACACCCCCAACCTGTCCAAGTCACCCTGCATTTTCATAGCATCCTCGTCACAGTTCACACTGCCTCCCAGCTTTGTGTCATCTACAAAATTGCTAATTTTACTTTGAATCCCTTCATCCAAATCATTGATGTATATTGTAAATAGCTGCAGTCCCAGCACCGAGCCTAGCAGTACCCCACTAGTCACTGCCTGCCATTCTGAAAGGGACCCGTTAAGCCTACTCTTTGTTTCCTGTCTGCCAACCACTTCTCTATCTATGTCAGCACTCTACCCCCAATACCATGTGCCCTAATTTTGCCCACTAATCTCCTATGTGGCACCTTATCAAATGCTTTCTGAAAGTCCAGAAATGCTGGCTGACCTGCTAAATTACTCCAGCTTTTTGTGTCTATGAAAGGTGTATCGATGGGCAGCAGTCCTTTCAAGGAAATTCAGACATTGCAGCATAATGGGGAGAGTTTCCCCGCTAAAGTGAGAAGCAGTACAACACTCCGCAGGGATTCTGTTTTATCTCCATATCCTGTAGTGAAGGACTGACTATAAACGGTGACTAAATTGACCACAGGAATGATCCTGAGGTAAAATATACCAGAAACATGCCACAAACCACTGGAATTTTAATAACATAAATCGGCTCTTTATTACATTAATCAAATGAGTCACCATTAGCTAACATAAACAGTCAGACCCATAAACTGTTCTCTGGGTATGGCTTCAGTGGTGAAGTAAGGCAGAGCACAATAACCCACTTCACCAGGCAATATCATCAGTCATAGACATCTCTTCTGGCCACTTCACTTGAGTCAACCTGTATCCAACAGTTGCTACACACTGACTGCTACTGGATGACCCAACAACTCTCTATAACTCATTAACCTACCCACTGCATCAACAGTTACACCCAAGGTAAATGTAGCCGCTCACGGGTGGCTTGGTAACGCAGCGGTAGAGTTGCTGCCTTATGGGCCTGTCCCACTTAGGTGATTTTTTAGGCAACTACAGGCGACTAGTTTGTCGCCACATGTTCGCAGGTGGTCGCCGGGAATAGTCTACTCAGTCGCGCAAAAAGTCATAGCGTCTTTCTGGCTGAAAATTTTTCGCCGATAATGGGGTTGACGTCAATGAGCGTAGCTTGACTTCTCCTGTCGTAGGTGCTGTCGAAGGTTGTCGCCAGAATGCCGTAGGTTGTCGCCGGTTTTTCGGCGACCTGCAGCGACTATGACAGTCACCGGCAGTTGCCTAAACAATTCGCCAAGTGGGACAGGCCCATTACAGCGCCATAGACCCGGATCCAATCCTGACCACAGGCTCTGTCTGTACAGAGTTTGTACGTTCTCTCTGTGACCGCGTGGGTTTTCTCCAGGATCTCTGGTTCCCACCCACACTCGAAAGACGTACAGGTATACAGGTTAATTGGCTTCGGTAAATATAAGTTGTCCCTAGTGTTTGGGATGGTGCTAGTCTATGGATATTACTGGTCGGCCCCAATGGGCCAAAGGGTCTGTTTCTGCGCTGAATCTCTAAAGTAAACTGAGATGTTCCCTTTGTCCAATCCATGCTCCCCCATCTGCTTTGCAACTCTATGCTACCAATCTCTCTCATTCACAGTTCACTGATGAAGGGTTTATTGACCTGAAATGTGAAGTGTTTCCTTCCACGGATCCTGCCCGGCCTACCGAGTGCTTCCATCATTTCCAGTTTGTGTTTCCGTTGCAACACATGGCAGAATTGGTTCCAAGGTTATCTCACCGTCCCTTGGGATCACGAGAGGTGCGGAGAGCTTCGGGCCGGAGCGGAGTAAAGTAACAGCAGTCGGACATCCATTCGTGGACGGCAATCTTTTCACTAAACAACTTCTCTAAGTCTGCCTTGGCTTACACCATCTCCCGGTTACTAAACACTTTAACTCCCCTTCCCATTCACACACTGACCTTGCTATCCTGGGCCCCCTCCACTGTCAGAGTGAGGCCGCACACAAATTGGAGGAACAGCATGGGCAGCTTACCACCCAATGGTATGAATATTGATTTCTCAAATTTCAAGTAACCCTTGCATTCCCTCTCTCTTCGTCCCCCACCCTAGTCATCCTGCTAGCTCCACTGTTCGTATGCATTCGTTATCACCTCTTCCACAGCCAACAATGGACCATTGTGGGCTCCACCTTTCCTTGGCCTTGGGTGCCGGCTCTGATTCGTTCTGTCTCTTTTCATACCTCTAGTTTCCCTCTCCCCGGACTCTCAGTCTGAAGAAGCGTCTCGACCTGAAATGTCACCTATTCCTTCTCTCCAGAGATGCTACCCGTACCGCTGAATTACTCCACCATTTTGTGTCTATCCATTCCTGCACACCGACCCAGTTTAATTCTGTAACCTCAATAAGCTTGCCCGCAAAAAAACCTAACCCTTCCAACCCGAAGTTTGTTTATTTTTTCTGGAGACAGAAGGAACTGCAGATGCTGGAATCTTGGGCAAAATGAATAGTGCTGTTTCAGGTCGGGATCCTTCTTCAGACTTCTGAAATGTGCATTCACTCCTACATTGAAGATATAGTGACCTGATGTAGGTTGGGCGGCACGGTGGCGCAGCGGTAGAGCAACTGTCTCACACGCCAGTAACCCGAGTTTGATCCTGACTACGGGTGCTGTCTGTACGGAGTTTGTACGTTCCCACCATGGGTTTTGGCCCCGGTGTCCAGTTTCCTCCCAGTCCAAAGATGTGTATGTTTGTAGGTTGATTGGCTTCGGTAAAAATTGTAAAATTATCCCTGATGTGTAGGATAGCGTTAGTGTACAGGGGCATGGTCTCGGTGGGCCGAAGGGCCTGCTTTTACACTATATCTCCAAAGTAAAAGTATACTATCTGGGGTACAAAAACCTGGAGTACCTCAGGGTCAGGCAACATCTCGGAAGAAAAGGAATAGGTCGAGGCCCTTCTTCAGACTTCAGAAATGTCACCTGTCCATTGACAGATGGAACTAGCTCAGATGGGGCACATTGGTCCCCATGATGTTGAGTTGTCAGACCTGTTTCCGTGCTGTATGAATCTATGACTAATTCGAATGATTCCTGAGTCAAACAGTGAGAAAATGGGCCCCTCAGGCCAACCAGCTTACGCCAACCAAAATGCCCCATCTAGATTAGTTCCACCGCCCTGCATTTGGCCCATGTCCCTTTACACCTGTCCTATCCATGAACAAAGAAAGTTCTCCTCATCTCTGTCCCTAATGGCTGACCTTGTACTTTGAGACTGTAACTCCAGGTTCTGGCCACCCCCACTGGGGAAAAGAAAACATGATTCTCACATCAATGCAGTGAGAGCTCGCGCGGAGATTGATGTGTTTTGGCCAGGATAGCACACATTTGTTCCAATCTATTGTGGTTGGAGGCTCGGTCTGCCTAATCATACTCGACTTACTGCTCCACCCTTCCAGGAATCATTGACTCCCAGCACGACACAGCTCCACCGGCAGATGCCAGATAGTGCATGACACACTCTCAAGGCCCTCTATAATTTCAATAACACTGCTGTGTATTGTCTTGCACTCAAATCCTCTCGCAATAAAGAATAAAACACAATTCCTCTTCTAAATGACTTTGCACACATTAACTATCAACGATGTGTGTACAAGGACACTTAGTTTCCTTTCAACATTCCAAATTCCTTTAAAGAGCACCTTGCCTCTCTATTTATTTTCCCACCAAAATGATTGCTTTTACATTTCCACATCACATTGTGTCAGAAGGAACTGCAGATGCCTGTTTACACCGAAGATGGACACAAAATGCTGGAGTAACTCAGCGGGACAGGCAGCATCTATGGAGAGAAGGAATAGGTGACATTTGAGGTCGAGACCCTTCTTCAGACACCCTCGCAATAATGGACTTCTAAATAGTGGATTTTGGTTGCCACTCGTTGCAGGGGAAGCTAATAACGAGGCATACAAAATAAAATGTAATCAGGAGGACAGTCAGACCGGTCGGAGAATTAGGATGGGGGAGGGATGGAGAGAGAGGGAAAGCAAGGGTTACTTGAAGTTAGAGGTCAATATTCAAACTGCTGGGTTGTAAGCTGCCCCAGTGAAATATGAGGTGCTGTTCCTCCAATTTGCGTTAGGCCTCACACTAACAGTGGAGCAGGCCCAGGACAGAAAAGTCAGTGTGGGGATGGGAGGGAAGTTAAAGTTTAGCAACAGGGAGATCAGGTGGGTCTAGGCAGACTGAACGGAGGTGTTCCACATTATACTCATCTGCCATGTCCTAGTCCTTTCACTTAATTTGCCCACATTTCTCTTTACGCCTTCATTAGACCTCCGGTTCAGTCATCAAACTTTCCCAACTCCCTATTAAGCAATTCTCAATCCAAACTGTTATATTACCTCTATTTCTTGTGCAGCACCTTATCACAAGCTGGAAATCAGCTTGAGAGAGACAGACAGAGAGAGACAGAAGATAAGAGATAGCGACAGTCTGACAGAGAGAGATACAGAAGGACAGAAAGGGAGAGACAGAGAGAGGCACGGTGGCGCAGCGAAAGAGTTGCTGCCTTACAGCGATAACCCCTGACCTGCGTGGGTTTTCTCCAAGATCTTCGGTTTCCTCCCACACTCCAAAGAAGTACAGGTTTGTAGGTTAATTGGTTTGGTAGTAGTGTAAATTCTCTCTAATGTGTGCAGGATAGTGTTAATGTGCTTGGATCGCTGGTCGGCGCGGACTTGGCGGGCCGAAGGACCTATTTCCATGCAGACAAGCAGAGAGAGAGGCAGAGTGAGAGAGACTGAGAGTGGTTGTACATTAGCACAGGTAGTTGGATAGGATAGGTTTAGAGGGATGTGGGCCAAACACAGGCGGGTGGGGCTAGTGTAGATGGGGCATTTGGGTTGGCGTAAGCTAGTTGGGCTGAAGGGCCCATTTCCACGCTGTATGACTCTAATACCACCATAAATTGATTACGGCATTTTCCCTACTAAGGATGTCATGTCTATAGTTCTCTGTGTCTGTCTCATTGTAGACATTGGACTGTGGCTCTGGAACTGTTGCACTACAATGCTGAGAGCTATGTGCTGCACTCTGAACCTTCCCCTTTGCTCTATCTATTGTACTTGGATACGACGATTGCACAGTATATGTACAGTATTCCCTGATCTGACATTAATAGGCATAAAACTCTTTTCTCTCAAACAGTAGGGTGAGTTTTGTCTTCAAGTTGTTGGAACTGTGTAAAAGGGCACCACGAAGGCGCGGTGGTAGAGCTGCTGCCTTACAGTGCCAGAGACCCAGAATTGAGCGTGACTATGGGTGCTGTTCGTAAACAGTTTGTACGTTCCCCTGTGACCACGCGAGTTTTCTCCAGGAGCTCCAATTTTCTCTTACATTACAATTACAAACAGGGTTGTAGTTTACGAAGGAACTGCAGATGCTGGAAAATCATAGGTACACAAAAATGCTGGAGAAACTCAGCGGGTGCAGCAGCATCTATGGAGCGAAGGAGATAGGCAACGTTTCGGTCTGAAGAAGGGTTTCGGCCCGAAACGTTGCCTATCTCCTTCGCTCCATAGATGCTGCTGCACTCGCTGAGTTTCTCCAGCATTTTTGTGTACCTAGGTTTGTAATTTAATTGGCTTTGGTAAAATTGTAAATTGTCCCTAGCGTGTAGGTGTTAGTGTGCAGGATGTCGCTGGTCGGCACGGATTTGGTTGGCTGAAGAGATTGTTTCCACGCTGTATCTCTAAACTATCTGTCCTGAACTACTATCTACCTCATTGGTGACCCTCGGACTTTGCTGGCTTTACCTTGCACTAAACGTTATTCCCTTATCATGTATCTGTACACTGTAAATGGCTCGATTGTAATCATGTATTGTCTTTCTGCCCACTGGTTAGAACACAACAAAAGCTTTTCACTGTACCTCAGTACACGAGGCAAAAAAGTTAACAAAACTAAACTAAAATTGTACCATATCGGAAAATAACAACCTATGCATCCATGAGATTTCCCTCAGAATCCCTAACATTGGGTATGGGGGATTTATTGTCTGCAGTTCCAATAATTTCTCTCATGGTGATCTTTTACTTTGCCTTTTCTTTAGTTCCACTTTCCAACTTAATCTGTCCTTACCCACTAGTGCAGGACAATCCTTTGTTTCTTCTTCAGTGAAAACAGCCACAACATTTTTAATTACCCCGCCATTTCCTTGTTCCCCAGCGCACTGTGTAACAATCGCAAACTCACTTGTAAAAGAGAGGAGTTGGTTAAAATCAAACACACAGGATCAGTGTGAAACACAGTCTTGGTGTGATTGCCATTTATTTAATACAAACAAATAGTAAATTTCTAACATCTTTCAATTACAAGTGCAAATCATCATCAGTATTTAATTATAAAAAGAGAAACAGGTTATTCGGTTCAGACTCAAGCTAAAATCAACTTCGACCCACCCAAGATGGAAGCACTCAGACAGTTAATCACCAGAAAACATAGAAACTTTAAAGAAATCAAATACACTTCTCAATTGAAACCTATTCAATACATGTAGCTTTAAGGCTCGCTGGAGGTGTGTCACTGCATTTCTCCCTGCATTAAATGAACCAGCTGATTGTCAGTCAGAGAAGGGAGGAATTGAACACTGGTGGGAACTGCTCCAGAATTGCTGTAACGGTATGTTGCAAGCTGCTGACACCTTGCACAACAATTGCCTGGCGCCCACTTTAAAGGTCACGCAATCATCTCCACAGATCCCCACTGCAAACAGCTATTTATATCCGTAGGAAGGAACTGCAGATGCTGGTTTACACCGTAGCCACAAAAAGCTGGAGTAACTCAGCGGGCCAGGTAGTGTCTCTGGAGAGAAGGAATAGGTGACATATTGGGCCCACTCCTTCTCTCCAGAGATGCTGCCTGGCCCGCTGAGTTACTCCAGCATTTTGTGTCGATGTTAGCGATTTATATCCCTTTAGGTTGCCTAATACTGTGAACACAATGTCTTATATAGTAACGGCTGATTGATTCTGTCGTCATGGGCTTTCGGCATCAATGATAACCCACTCCCTTCACTCTCTTGTCCCTCCACCCCACCCCCACTGCATCACTTCACCCGACCCCACCCCACCATTTTTCCACCTCCCCCGACAAAGCACATTAATATTGTTCCACAATGATACCACGGCAACCGTTCACTCGTGTGGTCTTGCCCAAGTTCCTGCCTTTCATTGTTAACAATTATAGATTTCATAGATTAAACGTCAACAGTAAATTCAGCCCTGCAACAGTTCGGCTATTCCCACTCATAGCCTGCATGAGTTTTACTTTTTAAAACAAACATTTGTATACCAAGCGTCTGATCAAAGATAGCCAGGCCATCATTTCCTGCCCATCCCTTACTATCCTCACTGAGAAGCACCATCCTGACTCACTGCAGTCCCTTTTATTGAAGGAACACACCCACAGTGCAGTGTAGTTTGATTTAGTTTATAGTCATGTCACTATAGCGGGTCATGTCAACCTAACATTTCCATGGTGACCAAGATGCCCCATCTGAGCCAGTCCCATTTGCCTGCGTTTGGCCCTTATCCCTCTAAATCTTTTCTATCCATGTACCTGTCCTAGTCCCTTTTAAATGCTGTTATAGTACCTGCCTCAACTACCTCCTCTGGCAGCTTGTTCCATTCACCCACCTGAGTAAAATCGTTGCCCCCGCAGATTCCTATTAAATCTTTCCCCTTTCACCTTAAACATATGTCCTCTGGTTCTTGATTCCCTGACCCTGCCCAAAAGTTTCTGTGCATTCATCCTATCTATTCCACTCATGATTTAAAAAACCTCTATAGATCATCCCTTAGTCTTCTACACAGCAAGGAATAAAGTCTTAGATCGCCCAATCTGTCTCTGAAGCTCAGGCCCTCAAGTCCTGGCAACATCTTCGTAAATCTCTGCACTCGTTCTAGTTTAATGACATCCATCCATTAGCAGGATGACTAAAACTGAAGACAACACTCTAAATGTGGCCCCACCAATGTCTCGTACAACTGTAACAGAATATCCAACTTCTATACTCAACATAGAAACAAGAAACTGCAGATTCTGCTTCACAAAGAAAGGCACAAAGTGTTGGAGTAATTCAATGGGTCAGGCACGTCTGCAGAACATGGATGGGTGGTGTTTCGGGTCTCAACCCTACTTCAGTCTGAAGAAGGGTGGCACCACTTTCAAGAGATTGTACACCCGGTACTCCTAGATCCCTCTGCTCCACAACACTTCGCAGGGCTCTCCCATGGACTGTTAACTTCCCAAAATCCAACACATCTCACTTATTTGTATCTAAACCTGTGACCATCCCACTCTCTGCAGCTCTGCTGATCAAAAAAGTCTCTCGAGTCATGGGTGAAATGTGTGGCTTACTCTAAATGATCACACGACTGATCTTTACCTGGATAGAAGGAATAGGTGACGTTTCAGGTCTGACTAAAGAAATCCCTCCTTATCTCCTTGCTAAAGGTACATCCTTTTATTCTGAGACTATGACCCCTGCTCCTAGACTTTCACTAGTGGAAACATCCTCTCCACATCCACTCTATCCAGGTCTTTCACTATTCAATAAGTTTCAATGAGTCCCCGTTCATCTTTGTAAACGCCAGCCGGCACAGTCCCAGTGCCATCAAATGCTTATCTATCATATGTTAACCTACTCATTCCTGGGTGGGTATGATACATGGGGCTTTAGGGGTGACATGGACATGGAAAGGTTTGACCGGAAGGTCCAGTGAAGGTTACCCTGAGAGACTGTGTGAGGAAAATTAGCCCAAGCCCAGGTTTATGGAGAGAGAAAAATAAATAAAACCTTACAACAACAGTGAGAATTGGAGAGAAGTGATAATGTGCACAAAGGTGGAAGGTTTTGGTGTGATGGCCATTAACAATGAGCATCTCTGGAGAAAAGGAATAGGTGATGTTTCGAAGGGACAAAGAACAAATGAATGGAAGGTATGAAAAGAACAAATCAAAGCCAGCCAGATGACCAAGGAAGGGTGGAGTCCACAATTATGTTGGCTGTGGAGAAGGTGAAAATGAGTGGATACAGCAGTCAAACTTGGCAGGACGACAGTGAAATTAGTCGTGGGCTGCATGGTGGCGCAGCGGTTGAGCTGACTACAAGTTTGATCCTGACTAAAGGTGCTGTCTGTATGGAGTTTGTACGTTCTCCCCGTGACCTGCGTGGATTTTTTCCAGAGATCTTCAGTTTCCTCCCTCACTATAAACACGTTCGGGTTTGTAGGTTAATTGGCTTTGTATGAATGTAAGTTGACCCTGGTGTGTGTAGGTTAGTGTTAGTGTGCGAGGATCACTGGTCGGTGGGCCGAAGGGCTTGTTTCCGCGCTGTATCTCTAAACTAACTAAAAAGACTAGGGTGGTGAGGGATGGAGAGAGATTGATTGAAAGAATTACTTGAAGTTAGAGTGGCTGAACTTTGCACAAAGGTTAATTCCATTCCCAACTCCCAAGATAATGATAGGATCTGAAGGGTCTGCTCCTCGTGCTGTGGCTGCATTTCACCATCAGGCTCCTGATCTCTGGTCATCCAGAATTGTGGTGCGAAGGGCCCCTGTCGACACTCACTAATTTCTCTGTCGTTTTGCTCCTGGGTCTGGCCAAGATGGCCTTTTAAGGCACCAGGCTTCAAAGGTTCTGCAGAAATCAACTGCCTGTTTCTCATCCGGGCCAACATATGCCTGGAGAGGGAACAGTCAGTGTCCACGGAGGCTGTAACTGTGACTAACTGAACAAACTCTTCCTGTTAAGGAAAACAAAGGATAATAAGAAGTCCGTACACTCATGCAGCAAGGCTAGAGTTACTTGCATACCTAACAGTTGTCTATTTAATAAGATCATTAGGTTTCCTAATCCAAAAATGATTCTCGGGATAGTCATAATTATACAGCATAGAACCAGGCCCTTTGGCTCTTGCAGCATCAAATGGTAGACTGCATTCATTCCCCTCCCCTAACTCCCCCACCCTGGTCATCCAACCAGTTCCACAGTTCGCATCCTTGTGTCTTTCGTGTTATCACATCTTCCCCAGCCAACAATGGGCCATTGTGGGCTCCACCCTTTCTGAGGTCATCCGTTGCCGACCCTGATTTGTTCTGGCCATTTCTCATCTCCGGTTTATTCCCCCCCACACACACACACACGATTACTTTCAGTGTTAAGAAGGGTTTTGACCCGAAACGTCACCTATACTTTTTCCCCAGAGATGCTGCCTGATCCGCTTAACCCATCACTTTGTGTCTATCAACATGGGGAGAATCTGTTTAATCCCACTGTTAACTAATTTTCACCCTTCTTCCCCAACAAATCCCCCCCACCCCTTACCTTCCCCACATCCCTTCCCTTCCCCGTGACTCCCTTGGACTCACCTTCCACCTACTTTCCCTCCTCTAGCTTCACAATTCACATTTCATCTATCCTTTTGTCTCATATCTTGACTTTTCATCTCTGGTTTTTATCCACCACCCCCTTCCCTACCAACCATGTTCACCCAGCATTTTGTGGCCATCTTCGGTATAAACCAGCATCTGCAGTTCCATCCTGCACATTCCTTCACACAACCTTTTTTTAAAAAACATTTAAAAGACACTTGCAGCAACATTTAAAAGACATTTGGACAGGAACATGGATGGAAAATACTTTTTTTCCCCCCAGAGATGCTGACTGTCCTGCTGTGTCACTCCAGCATGTTGTGTCTTTATCTTTGTTATAAAGCAACATCTACAGTTCTTTGTTTCTACTGCCAGAGGAAGTAGTTGAGGCAGTTGCAATAATAACATTTAGAAGACAGGAGAGGAACAGATTAGAGGGATATGGGCCAAATGCAGATGGGACTAGAGTAGATAGGACATTTTGGTCGGCGTGGGCAGGTTGGACTGAAGGCCCTATTTCCACGCTGTATGACTATGACCTCTCAAGACTAGCAACAACATCAACATACCTCGCATTTGGGTCATGTATCCTATATAACCGTATAACACTTACAGCACGGAAACAGGCCATCTCGGCCCTTCTAGTCCGTGCCGAACACTTACTCTCACCTAGTCCCATCTACCTGCACTCAGACCATAACACTCCATTCCTTTCCCGTCCATATACCTATCCAATTTATTTTTAAATAATAAAATCGAACCTGCCTCCACCACTTCCACTGGAAGCTCATTCCACACAGCTACCACTCTCTGAGTAAAGAAGTTCCCCCTCATGTTGCCCCTAAACCTTTGTCCCTTAATTCTCAAATCATGTTCTCTTGTTTGAATCTTCCCTACTTCTCAATTGAAAAAGCTCATCCACGTCAACTCTGTCTATCCCTCTCATAGCTTTAAAGACCTCTATCAAGTCCCCCCTTAACCTTGTGTGCTCCAAAGAATAAAGACCTAACGTTCAACCTTTCTCTGTAACTTAGGTGCTGAAACCCAGGCAATATCACTGTACCATTAGTGTCAACAAGCAGAGATGAATGGAAATTAGTCTGCAGATGCGTCTGGTACTTTGCCACTCTCTCGTGTGGGTCTTGGAAACGAGGACAATCCTACATCGGCGGCAGAAAGTTTCCCCTGGATATTTGGAAATGCAGAAATAACTGATGGGAAGTTAGGGTGTGTAGGAAGGAACTGCAGATCCTGGTATATACCGAAGAAAGACACAATGTGCTGGAGTAACTCAGTGGGTCAGGCAGCATCTCTGGAGAAGAAAGATGGGCGCCATTTCGGGAGGAAGGATCCTGACCTACAAGGTCACCCATACTTTTTCTCCAGAGATACTGCCTGACCTGGCGAGTTACTCCAGCACTTTGTGTCCTTCTTCAGAAGTCAGGAGGTGTTGTTTCTGAGTAGCCAGAGAGTTTCTTGCCTCCCCAAACCCAGCCCTGAGATCAAGGTTTCCAAGGAGCAAATGATGGACGAGCTGTGATCCAATCTCAGGCAGGAGAGCCATCGAACAAGAGAAAGTCTTGAACATTGCAAGAACACTTGTGAGCTGCTGGGGTGAGATGAGAGAGAGAGGGTAACACCTCTTCAAGGTGCATTCTGGAGTTTCCATCCCCACACCGAATGAAATGCCTCTCAGCATGACACTAGATCCTGGTCAGGAAGCCAATGTAAGCTACATGATTGATTTAAAGACACAGCATAGAAATGAGAATTTGGCTCAACGAATCCATGCTGACCATTGATCTCCCATTCACACTAGCTCTATATCACCCCACTTCCTCATCCACTAAGGGCAATTTACTGAGGCAAATTAACCTACAAACCTACATATCTTGGGATGTGGGAAAGAACCAGAGCACCAGGAGGAAACCCAGGCGGACATGGAGAAGGTGCAAACTCCTCAATGACGGCAACCAAGGTCAGGATTAAACCCGGGTCTCCGCCACTGTGAGGCAGCAGTTCCACCAGCTTCACTCCATTATTCTAATTCCCTATTATCTACCCACAACAAATACAGCTTGTTTAACCAGGACCGCAGAATTAATCATGAAGTTCGAGGAAAATTATAAATTTCTACAACATTACCAAAAGAAGGCAAATGGAACAGAATTTATGAATAAACGGTTTGATTTCTATTTTGGAAACACAGCAGACTGCGAAGGTCCATGTCCTTTTTTATTTTTTTACATGGAGAATTTTCAAATACATTCACAGGTAGAAATAGGAGAAAATTATCCTTTCTCAAAACCTTAAATCGACAGTGATGCCGGAGTGTACACAGCACACACAAATCCCAACACAAAACAAAAAATGGTGGAAACACTCAGCAGGTCAGGCAGCATCCGTGGAAAGAGAAGCAGAGTCAATGTTACAATGTTGACGAGTTACAGTCTCTTCACTATTCTAATGCTGGTTCTTCAACATGAAGTCCATTTCTCTTTCCGCAGATGCTGCCTGACATGCCATGTGTTTCCAGCATGTCCTGTGTTTTGTTTCGGATTTTCATAATCTGCGGAATTTGGATTTTATTTCCCGCACGCTAATTGCTCATGAGGAAACGCCCTGCCATCTTGCAGAATCGGGCTGTACTCTACGGCATCACGAGTATTAGTCCAGCTCTTGACTTAACGTCGCTGGCAAAAGTCTTGACATGCCTCACTTGCCTGGTGTCAAGGGTTACTCTGACACACTGATGCAGCAGTAAGATGGACCATCAGTCAGTACCACCTCACTCCAAGACGTGGCTGTGAGAACCAGTTCCGCAGCACGGCGCCGGGCGATCAGAAGTGCATCGTCCCAACACGGAGCCAGCCAGAGGGCACAAAAGGCAGCGTCCCTGAAGAAAAGGAATAGGTGACGTTTTCGGGTCGAGACCCTTCTGCAGACCCTTCTTGAGTCATAAGACAGCTCGGTCGTGCATTCCACCGCGTGATAGTTGTCGAGGAAATTCAACACGTAAATCACAAGCAAGCTCGACTGGAAAATCGGCCGTAGCGATTGTACTCCGACAAACACTAACGTCATTTGAACCACTGCCTGGTCAATCAGAATACAAGATGGGCTGCAACAAATCTATGACAGTGGGCTATCTACAGCTGGCTGGGCCTGGCAATGTGTATCACAGTGGAGTTCTGGTTATACTTGTGCATCATCTTTCCAATTGCAACCGGTGGCAAGTCAAACATCTTGCGGTGACATCCTTTGCTGTGTGACCACGAGAATGCAGCACCCTTCTTCCAACAAGTGAATGCCACCCGCTTCCTCCGGTCCCCCCTGTCCACAGCCACGTTGGGTGAAGCAGGAGCCGCTTTGATCGCAGCGCAGAGGGCAGTGTTGTCCAAACACGCACCTCCCCGTGGACCTCGCCGCTGAGCCCAGCAACGTGCCGCACAAGCGGCCGAGGGAATGCCGCAGTAATCATTGTAAAAAGTATAAAAACAAAACTTGTCACTCTCTCCAAACCATCACGTTACAGCAAGATGGTGAGGTATTTGATTGCCCCGGCATCCACCAGCTTCTTCAGAAACAGCTGCTCATGCGTGATGTTGTGTTCAGAGTTCTGGAAAAGTAAAGACGAAGAATTACAAAGCAATACTAATACTAATACAACATGGAGCTATACTAATACAATATGGGCCAGACACAGGCAGGTGGGACTAGTGTAGCTGGGACATGTTGGCTGGTGTGGGCAAGTGGGCCCAAGGGCTTTATGATTCTATGACTCTATAAGTTAAGGAGTGCAAAATGACAAGGTGCGTGGTTAAAGCCCCTTCGCAAGGAGACAGAGCTGTGGCAGGAACAGAATGAAGAATCCGATGCATCTGTGAACAGAACATGGAACAGCACAGTGTGTAGGAAGGAACTGCAGATGCTGGTTTAAACCGAAGACAGACACAAAAAGCTGGAGTAACTCAGCGGGACAGGCAGGACCTCCAGAGGAAAAGGAATAGGTGACATTTCAGGTCAAGATCCTTCTTCTGTCTGGCATTCAAAACAGCACAGCACAGGAATTGGCCCTTCGGCCCACAATGTTTGTGCTGAACACGACACCACACCAGCTTAGTGTTGGATATTTCCATTGCCTACCCTATCTATGCATCTCATAATTAACTCAGGTCATAGAGTCATAGAGTGATACAGTGTGGAAACAGGCCCTTCGGCCCAAATCGCCCACACCGGCCAACAATGTCCCAGCTACCCTAGTCCCACTTGCCTGCGCTTGGTCCATAATCCTCCAAACCTGTCCTATCCATGTACCTGTCCAACTGTTTCTTAAACGATGGGATAGTCCCAGCCTCAACTACCTCCTCTGGCAGCTTGTTCTATACACCCACTACCCTCTGTGTGAAAATCTTACCCCTCAAATTCCTATTAAATCTTTTGCCCTTCATCTTGAACCTATGTCCTCTGGTCCTCGATTCCTCTACTCTGAGTAAAAGATTCTGTGCATCTACCCGATCTATTCCTCTCATGTTTTTGTACATCTCTATAAGATCTCCCCTCATCCTCTTATGCTTCAAGGAATAGAGACCCAGCCTACTCAAGCCCTCCCTATAGCTCACACCCTCTAGTCCTGGCAACATCCTCGTAAATCTTTTTTGAACCCTTTCAAGCTTGACAATATCGTTGCTATAACATGGTGCCCAGAACCGAACACAATATTCTAATATTCTAAGGTCAGAGTTCTCCCCTCAACCTCTGACGTTTCAGAGAAAACAATCCAAATCTATCGTGGCTCTTCCTCTAGTTGAAGCCCTCAAATCCAAGCAGCATTCTGGTCTGATCTCGACCCGAAACGTCACCTATTCCTTCTCTCCAGAAATGCTGTCTGACCCACTGAGTTACTCCAGATTTTTGTGCCTATCTTCAGTTTAAACCAGCATTTGCCATCCCTTCCTACACATTCTGGTAGACCACCTCTGCCCCCTCCCCAAAGCTTCCACAACCTTCCTGTAATGGGGCGATCAGAGCGGCACGCAATGGTGCATACAAATTCCAATCTGGTTCACCAAATGGCAGCTATTTAGGGTAGTTTTCATAGGCCATTACTTTTTGAAGGGACAAGCAGATCTCATTAGAGTCATTCAGTCATACAACACAGGAACAGGCCCTTCAGCCCAGCTTGTCCTTGCCGATCAATATGCCCCATCTATGCTAGTCGCATTTACTTTAGACTAGATAGCACGGAAACAGGCCCTTCAGCCCTCCGAGTCCGCACTGACCTATGACGTCTTCAGACTGAAGTCTCGACTCATAACGCCACCTGTTCCTTTCTCTCGAGAGATGCTGCCTGACCCGCTGAGGTACTCCAGCACTTTGTGTCTATCTTTACTTACAATGCGAGCCTGAAACTAACAACTATCATTAGCATCCATCTGATTCACCACTGTAGTTTAGGACAGGTTTTCTGTCCACTTTAATCTAAATAACACCCATCATCATATACTCAAACGGCAATTAAGAATGAGAATGTCAGTTTGCCCTCATATCCATGAAGGAGGAGGACTTGCTGCAGATCTATCTGGAGTTGGCATAATATCCAACTCATTGGCGCTTCGTAGAGTTGCTGCTGCATAGAGTCAGAGAGCCGAGTTCGATCCTGACCTCGGGTGCTGTCTGTGTGGAGTTTGCACATTCTCCCTGTGACTGTGCGAGTTTCCTCCGAGGGTTCTGCTTTCCGGCCACATCTCAACTTTAGACGTTCAGTTTCATAGATTTATTGACCTCTGTAAATTGCCCCCTAATTCGTTGGGAATGGGATAACAGAACTAGCGTGAAGGGGTGATAAATGGTTGTCGTGGACGCGATGGGCAGGAGGGCCTGTATCCATCCTGTATCTCTAAAATAAAATGGCTGACCTAAAGAGTGAGCAACAGATAGTGACTCCGTGAGCAAGTCTGCATCTGTGGAGGGCGATATGGATAAAAGTATAACTGCCGCACCCATGTCTTTCACGTTTAAGTCAAGGTACTCAGATACTCACGGTCATGGCTTTCATTGTAGTTTTGTCGTAGTAGTGAATTGGAGTGTCCCGTTGAGTGATGGGATAACCAAAGCCAGCGACATGGACCTCATCACAATAGTTCAAGGCCACAGTGATGGCAAGAAAGCCACTTGTGGGGTGCACTGGTTTCTGTAGATTTGGAAAGAGACATAACATTGAGATTGAGGCAGGGGTTCGGCCAGGACTGCTTCTTTATCACCTCAGACAGCCCCAGTGAAATACCAGTCATGCATATCCAGTTGTGGCCGGTGTGGGCCTTGGAGGTGTTCACCCTGCACCTTCAGCCCTGTCCTTCATTCAGGTGGAAGCTGTGGGTCTGTCTATACTGTAAGTGGCGGCGCTGTGATACGGCTGCGGCTCGCCTGCAGTCTGTCTGTTTTTACTTTTTTGTGTTGTTTTTTTTGTCTAGTTTAGTAATTTTTTTGGTTATTAGGTGGTGTTATGTGTGTGTGGGGAGGGTGAAACAGGGCTTTCTGTCTCTTCCTTCGGGGGAATGCGACTTTTTTGTCGTATCCCCCTTCTCTTCCCCCGTCTGCGCTGAGGCCTAATGGCAGAGCTGGCGGCCTCCAACCTGCGACCGACCTCGAGGGTCCGGAGGTAGAACCAGCCAGGACTCACCAACGCGAGGCTGCGGCGGCGTTCGGGCAGCGGCACGACTCGGCGCTCCGGTCAGGGCGGACGGCGCGGGGCTGAGACACTCCCGTGCAGGCGGCACGGCTACCGGCTGGAAGGCGCTCCCGTGTGAGCGGCCTATGCCCCGGCTGGAAGGCGCTCCCGTGGGGGCAGCCCGGTGCAGGGCTGAGACGCTGCCGTGTGGGTGGCCTGGCTACCGGCTGGAAGGCGCTCCGGTGAGGGCGGACTGGCTCCCGGCTGGAAGGCGCTCCCGTGGGGGCAGCCCGGTGCGGGGCTGAGACGGTGCTCCGGTGGCTGAGGCGGTGTTCTGGCGGCGGCAACCTGAATCCGGGGCTCGGCCGCGGGCCAGTGGATGACAATGTCGGGAGCTCGCAGGTCACAGGTTGATGCCTGTTTTCCGGAGCACCCGTTGCAACAGCTGCGTCCGCTGTACTGGAGGGCGGCAGCTTCGACCACCCCCGGGCCGCGGAGCTTGAACCGCGGGACTGACTTACCATCGCCCGGTGGGGTATCGCCTCGGTGCAGAGGGAGAAGAGGAGGGAAGATACAGTAACTCTAAGACTTTTGCCTCCATCACAGTGAGGAGGTGCTTGGTGAACTCACTGTGGTGGATGTTAATTTGTGTTTATTGTGTGTTGTTATTATTACATGTATGGCTGCAGGCAACAACATTTCGTTCAGACCGAAAGGTCTGAATGACAAATAAAGGATTCAATTCAATTCAATACTGTTGCGATGGACACCACAACTTTCAATTATTTCGGGTGGCATGTGACACAGTGACGTCGAGTTGCTGCCTTACAGTGTCAGAGACCCAGGTTCGATCCCAACTACGGGTTGTGTCTGTACAGAGTTTGTACGTTCTCCCTGTGACACGCGTGCGTTTTCTCTGAGATCTTCGGTTTCCTCCCACATTCCTAAGACGTACAGGTTTGGAGGTTAATTGGCTTGGTATCAATGTATATTGCCACTAGTGTGTGTAGGGTAGTGTTAATGTGTGGGGGTCGCTGGTCGGTGCAGACTCGGTGGGCCGAAGGGCCTGTTTCCGCGATGTATCGCTAAACTAAACTAAAATAAAAGAAACTATTTACAATTAGTTTAAACTATTTACATAGTAAAATTTCCCAAGAAACTTCACCAAACTCAGAAGACATTTGCTATGGAGCAAAGAATATATTAGGAGCATTGTCTGAAGCATGGAAACAGGCCCATGGCACCCATACCCATCGTTAAACACCAATTAGCACTATTTTTTTGTTCACACCACACCAGCCCTTCCACCCCCTCCCCACGCACTAAAACTCACCCAAGCACTAGGGTGAATTTACAGCACCCTATCAACCAAGCGACCTGCAGACACAAGGAACTGCAGATGCTGAAAATCTGGAGCAAACACAAAGAAATAGATGATCACAGCAGGTCAGGCAGCATCTGTGGGGAGAATAGACAGGCAGAAAGATCCCGACCCAAAACGTATCCTGTCCATTCCCTCACGGACCCGCTGAGATGTTCCAGCGCTTTGTGTTTAACCTACCGACCTGCTGCCTCTAGGCTGTTGGATGAAAGCAGAGCATCCAGGGAAGACCTATAAAGTCACAGGGAGAACGTACTTCATGAGAATCAAGAGCGTTTTATTGCCATTTGTCCCAGGTAGAACAATGAAATTCTTACTTGCGGCTGAACAACAGAATATGCAGACAATAGTCCACTGTAAACAATAAAATAAATGAGAAAAAAAGTTCATTGTGTGTATATATTAACACACACACACACACACATGCATAAGGACATGAAAAAACCCCCTACAATAATAGTGCAATAATAACAATAATAGTCTATGTAGTTCAGGGCTTATTTGAGGTTGTCGTGTTTAATAGCCTAATGGGTGTAGGGAAGAAGCTGTTCCTGAAGCTGTACGTTACTTAACACCACAAAGACAGCACCCAAGCTCAGATTGAACCCGGATCTCTGGCGCTGTGAGGCAGCAGATCTACTGGCTGCGACAATGTGCTACTGTCTGAGAGATGAAAGGTCAATCTCCCAAAGTAGAAGGAGCACCAAACTGTTTCCTTGGTGAGAATTTTATGTAATTTCACAAACGCTGAGAGACAATGAACTAAACTGATTTTTCTTGCTTAATTTTCTCAAAAATCGCACAATGATGTCCTTACCTGTAGTGACTTGGGAGGCACCTTGAGTGGGATTTTCAATAATTTGGTAGCAGCTTGGTGTATGTAATAAGGGTTGAGTATCCGGATGTTCGATGGATTTGCTTCCCACACCAATGGCGGAGGCTTCCAGAACCCTTTACTCGTCTGAAACAGAAACATATTTAGACTTTAGAGATGCAATGTGGAAACAGCCCCTTCAGCCCACTGAGACCGTGCCGACCAACGATCATCCCATACACTAGTTCTATCCAACACACTAGGGACAATTAGTAATTTTCACCAAAGCCAATTAACCAACAAGCCCGTACATCTTTGGAGTATGGGAGGAAACCGGAGCCAAAAATGATCAAAAAGAATTTGAGGTTATAAATCTGCTCCCTGGTCCACAGGACATTTTCGTGCAATATTGGGATAAAGAAATTCTTTATTTTCTGTTAACTAGTTTAGTTCACAGATGCAGCACGGAAACAGCTTCGTTGGCCCAGTGAGTCTGCACCGACCAGCAATTACCTGCACATTAACCCTATCCTACACACACTAGGGATTACTTACAATTTTAGCCAAGCCAATTAACCTACATCTTTGCACGTCTTTAGAGTGTGGGATGAAACCCCACTCATGTCACGGGGAGAACGTACAAACTCCGTACAGACAGCAACCGCGGTCAGGATCGAACCCGGGTCTCTGGTGCTGTAAGGCAGCAACTCTACCACTGCACCAACGTGCCACCTGCCCACTACTGGATCTTCTCTACAATAGTCCTATAAAATACTCCTCCACAATAGTCTAAAATCTATCTATCTATATAATATTAAATCTCTGTGGCTGGCTGGCTGTGTGTGTTTCTGCCTGACTTGTGGCTGCCAGCCTTTGATTCGTTGCTACGCCAACGTCAGACCCAGAAACGCCGAGTTTTTTTCCATTTCGGTAGAGATTTCACTTTTCATTCCAAGTATCCACTCCTCATTAAATTTTGTTGTGTTTATGTACACATTTTTAATAAAATCCTTCTCCCCCCCATGTCAAATTGTGTGTATAGTCAAATCAGTTTTGTTCCAATCGGTGAAATAGTACAAAAGATCTGAAGGTTTTGAAGGTTCCCCCTTTCCCACAGCCGCCCCTCCCACACACACCCCCCCTCACCCACACCCCCTTCCCCTCACCCACAACCCCCACTCCCCCTCAAACCCCATCCCCACACCCCTCACCCACCCTCCACACCCCCCTTCCCCACACCCCCTCCCCCTCTTCCCACACCCGCTCCCCCACCCCACACCCCCCTTCCCCCACCCCCAAACCCCCCTCCCCGCACACCAACTTCCCCACAGCCTCCTCCCCCACCCCCCCTCCCGACAACCCCCTTTCCGCCACACCCCCCTCACCTACCTCCTCCCCCAACCCCCCTCCCCCACCCCCCACAATTAGTCCTATACAATATACCTATACAAGAGTAAAGTCCTATACAATAGCCCTATAGAATAGTCCTATACAATAATCACTCAACTCTTTTCTCGTTGTACAGGATCGCACTGAGCCAGCGGGCGTCCACTTGCTTGAAGGGTAAAAACACCAGCAGTGTGTTGGGATTGTTCTCATATTCGGGCTTCAAGCCCGCTGACTCCGGGTAAAAAAAACGCAGAGTAGTTTTGTTGCCGACGTCCTTCTCGTAGCCGCGGACGGGAGCATCATTTATCCTGCGGAAACGGAAGTGAGGGAGGTTTATCTACCCGTGTCCTCTGCCCCAGACAAGGCAGTGCCTCCCATTGCCGCGTGTGATCTCCTCACGTTCCTTGACCTCCCCGCCCCCATTTCCCACACTTCCCCTCGTCCCTGTAAGGTACACGCGGAGAAGGAACGACTGACCATCAGTCAGTCACAACCAGCGCTGCTTGACCAGAGCTCTGACCTCCGTACATCCCCTCCCCACTCACACCCCTACCCTCAAAGTCGGCTACCATGCCTTCTCTCTCTGCCTCCCTGCACTGTGTATGGACGATGAGGCACTGAAGGCAGATTCACAGCTAAACGGTTGTGTACAGTAATTCTCTGCTGGCGAGATGTTTTCAGGCAGTACCTGCTGCACCCACTCAACTTCATTGTCTCTCAGTTTGACCTCATAATGTTTACACCTCATGCAAAGCTCTCCCCGTTCTCACCAGAACTCTACATTCACCCAAAAGGACACAAAGTGCTGGAGTAACTCAGCAAATCAGGCAGCATCTCTGGAGACCATGGATAGGCGACGTTTCGGAGTCTGAAGAAGGATCTCGACCTATCCATGTTCTCCAGAGATGCTGCTTGACCTGTTAAGTTACTCCAGCATTTTGTGCCCTTGTGTGTAAACCAGCAACTGCAACTCTTGTTTCTAGCTGCACCCTGTTCTGTCATCTTGATCACACCCACCCTGCCCCATTCCATCATCAGCAGCAGTGCCTTCAGTCGCCAGAGCCATCCATTTTGCAAATCGCTCCCCAAATATTCCCCTCTGCCCTACATCCTTCATCCTGTAAGATTCTTCTCAAACCCTTACACCTGTAATGGCAGCACAATAGTGCAGCTGGTAGTGCTGCTGCCTCACAGCGCTAGAGACCCTGCTTCTATCCTGGCCTGGGTTGCTGTCTGTGTACAGCTTGCACTGGGTGGGTTGCCTCTGGGACCCTAACCAACATCATAAAGATGCTACATGTTTGTAGGTTAATTGGCCTCTGTAAAATAGTCTCTAGTGTATAGGGAGCAGATGTAAAAGTGGGATGACATAGAACTAGTGTGAACGGGCGATCGGTAGTCAGTGCGAACTGCGTGGGCTGAAGGGACTGTTTCCACACTGTGTCTGCTCATCTGGCGTAGTGTCAAGTAATGCCTGACTGCACTCCTGTGAAGTGCTTAAGAATGTTTTATTGAGGCACTTTGTTGACAGAAGCGGCTGCAATATGTAACTAAGGTAACACCCAAGCTTCATCATGAGCACAGGCAGGCAGGCAGGCAGCTGGAACAGGAGCCCAGGATACTGTCACTGAGGGGAGCTGCCAAGTGAGCAGGTAAAGCCCCTGTCCCACTGTACGAGGTAATTCACGAGTTTTCCCCTGATTCGAACTCAGAGAATGTCCGTAGCGGGTCCGTAGGAGTTTGTGGATGTCTCGTAGCGGCTCGTAATGCTAACAGTAGCTATAAAAAGTTACAATTTTTTTCACCACGAGTATTTTATTTACTCGTGGACATTTTTTACAGGGATGAAAAACGTCACGAGTTACCGGATGTCCCAAGTACCTACCGTTAGCCTTACGAGCCGCTACGAGACATCCACGAACTCCTATGGACCCGCTACGGACATTCTCCGAGTTCCAATCAGGGGAAAACTCCGGAGAACTCGTGAATTACCTCCTACAGTGGGACAGGGGGTGTCAGCTCTCCCATCAGCAGAGCCAGACACATACAGATCTGTATAAAAACCACACGCGTTTCACCTCACCGAATGACAACATCGTAGTTGTTGATTTTCTCGCCAAGGGAGCTGTTCTTCAGAGTGAATCCATTACCAATGATAACACATCTTTTACAAGCCAACCTGACAAAAGACACAAGACCTACAATAAAAAAGAGTTCCCTCAGTACAGTGACTAAACAACTAAACCAGCAAATAAGACGGCAGCACATGATTTCTGTGCACTGGAAATAGAACTTTCCATTACTATAAATGTTGATACATTCTTCCCCTTAATGCTATGGTGGTAGATTGTTAATGTGCTTTTTCAAAGTTTACGGTGAGCAAAGAACAAATTCTACCTCCATCCGTCTATGCGCCATTTTTGGCCTCCATTATCATTTGACTGCTTCTTGAAATGGCATTCTCAGTTTGTTAGCGATCATTACTAATCTAGACTTAGACCCCAATAAAACCAGAGCACTTATTCACTCTGCCCAAACCCCCACTGATAAGACAATGTACCTTTTTATACTTTCAGGCATGTCGTAATGTATCTTGGCCAATATCCTGTTAATAGTTTGTTCTGGAAGGAAGGTGAAAGGTTAAGACTTTACTTTAGACTTTAGAGATACAGCGTGGAAACAAGTCCTTCGACCCGACGAGTCCGCGGCAGCCATCGATCACCCCGTACACTAGCACTATCCCACACACACTAGGGATAATTTTCAATTTACTGAAGCCAAATAATCTACAAACCCTGTATGTCTTTGGGATGTGGGAGGAAATCGGAGCAACCGGAGAAAACCCACGCGGTCACAGGGAGAACATACAAACTCCATACAGCAACACCTGTAGTGAGGATCAAATCCGGTCTCTTGGGCTGTAAGGCAGCAACTCTACCGCTGCGCCACTGTGCCGCCCGATTATGTTGATAATGACTCAGTGATTGGCCTACCTTCCAACCCTCAAAGTCCTCCATCAATATTCTGGCAATCATCACACACCAAAAACTCATTGTCCAGGCCATGTGCCTGAAGAGCAGGTGAGAGGCTGGGTTTGTGCCAGTGATCGACTCACCACCTGAAGAAAGGTCCCTCATTGCCACAGAGGGCTGTGGAGGCCAAGTCAGCGGATATTTTTAAGGCAGAGATAGGCAAATTCCTGAATAGAACGGGTGTCATGTGTTATGGGGAGTAGGCAGGAAAATGGAATTAGGAGGCAGCCATGATTGAATGGCAGAGTAGACTTGATGGGTCAACTGGCCTAATTCTACACCCATAACTTGTGAACTTATCCCGACCCAAAACGTCACCTGTCTATTTTCTGCAGAAATGCTGCCTGACCTGCTGAGTTACTCCAGCATTTTGTTGTCTACCTTTGGAATGAACCAGCACCTGCAGTTCCTTTTTCATTACTTTCTGTCACCCCAGGGCCTTTGCACCATCTACTTGAGGATGAGGAGGGATCTTATAGAGGAGGTGTATAAGATCATGAGAGGAATAGCTCGGGTAGATGCACAGAGTCTTGTACCCAGAGTAGGTAAATCAAGAAAATTCTTAAGGGATTGGACAGGCTAGATGCAGGAAGATTGTTCCCGATGTTGGGGAAGTCCAGGACAAGGGGTCACAGCTTAAGGATAGAGGGGAAATCCTTTAGAACCGAGATGAGAAAAACATTTTTCATGCAGAGGGGTGAATCTCTGGAACTCTCTGCCACAGAAGGTAGTTGAGGCCAGTTCAATGGCTATATTTAAGAGGGAGTTAGATGTGGCCCTTGTGGCTAAAGGGATCAGGGGGTATGGAGAGAAGGCAGGTACAGGATACTGAGTTGGATGATCAGCCATGATCATATTGAATGGCGGTGCAGGCTCGAAGGGCCGAATAGCCTACTCCTGCACCTATTTTCTATGTTTCTATGTCTATGTTTCTAAGAACCAAATGACATAGGTTCCAGGTGAGAGGGAAAAAATTTATTGAGAACCTGAGGGGCAACTTTTATAGGTGGGTGTATGGGATGATATGCTGGAGGAGGTTGTAGAGGAAGGTACTATCACAATATATAAAAAAACACTTGGACAAGTGAGGTGGAGAGATTTAATAGGAACCTGAGGGGAACCCTTTTTAGGTGGGCATATGGAATGAGCTGCTGGAGGAGGTAGTTGAGGGAGGTACTGTCACAACGTTTAAAACATTTGGACACGTGCATAGATAGGATAGGTTTAGCTTGATATGAGCCAAACGCAGGCAGATGGGACTAGTGTAGATGGAGCATGTTCGGCCAAAGGGCCTGTTTCCATGCTGTATGACTCCATGATACAAGTCAGGAATATAATGGCATAACATCCACTTGCCTGTTTGGGTGCAGCTCTTATTACACTTCAGCACAAAGCAGTGCTGTGATAGTGTTACATGGGACCCCTTCCACCACCTTAAAGGTTTGCTCCCAGCACTGGCTAAAATTGGTGGCATCTACAGAGACTCGGCGTGGGGGGACTGCCGTGAGGGGGGGTGGGGGGTGTGTGTAGGGGGAGTGGTGGAGGAGGGTGAACAAAGGAGAACCTGGCGTGGGATACTTAGTAATTTTGTCGGCTGCCCTTTATGTGGTGGCCCTTGGGTATGTAAAACAAAGAATATCACCATGGCTTGTCACCTCTGACAGTGGAGTATTGGTTAATTATTTAATTCATCCGTGGCCCTGCAGTGTACAAAATCAGGAGAGGAATAGGTTGGGTAAACGCACAGAGTCTCTAGGGGAAACGAGAACCAGACGACATAAGTTTTACGGGTGAGGGGGGATAGATTTAATACGAACCTGAGAGGTAACTTTTGTTACACAAAGGGTGGTGGGTGCATGGAACGAGCTGCAGGAAGAGGTAGTTGTGGCAGGTACTATCGCAACATTTATGAAACATTTAGACAGGTACATGGATCTGACCGATTTAGAGGGATATGGTTCCAAAAGCAGGCAGGTGGGACGAGTGTAGAGGGCACATGTGTGGGCAAGTTTCCAGACTGTATCACTCTATGACTACGTGAAGATCGTCAGGCCAATTCCATGTGAGTTAATTGTTGTGATGAATCTCTCTTTTTGCTGTCCATTCCCTTCGGCCTTCACCAAGGTTCACCATATGGCAGCTGAACCCTTTCACATCAACGGCAGTCAGGGATGGGGCAACGAGGATGGGTCTGAGCCCCAGAAAATGAATTCAAAATAAAGCAGGGTTTTGCTCATAGTCTGCAGCAAGTTCCAGACTCTCAGACAAGCAATGTGATAGTGTTAGATAAAATTATTAGGGTTAAAAAAGGAGTAGAGAGTGAGAAACATTTCCCCACAGCAGAGGAGTCTGAAGCTTGAGGTGACAGGGAATAAAAGGTTTAAAGGAAATCTGAGGAAGAATGTTTTCACTCAGAGGGCGGGTGGAACCTGGACCACACAGCCTGCTTGAGGCTGAAAAGCCCCTGTCCCACTTTCCCGAGTTACTCACAAATCCTCCCGCGTTTTCCCCTTGATTCAAACTCGGGGAATGTCTGTAACGAGTCCGTAGGAATCCGTAGATATTTTGTAGCGGCTCGTAATGCCAGCCTTGGGAACTCGGGGCATCAGGCAAGTCGGGACGTTTTTTCAGCATGTTAAAAAATGTCCACGAGTAAAAAAAATTGCCCCGAGTACCTACGGCTGGCATCTCCGAGTTTGAATCAAGGGGAAAACTCGGGAGAGTTCGTGAGTAACTCGGGAAAGTGGGACAGGGGCTAAACTCTCACAACATTCAACAAGTATCTTGATGAACAGCCGGGTCACCAAGGCATGGATCCAAGATGGCGCCAAAGGCAGGCAACTGTTGGTGGATCTGCTTTCATTCTTTACAATCGCACACTCTTTTATCTGCAGTACTTTCCTACACCACTCTGTTAAACCTTTATTCCAAAACCACTAAACATTATTCCCTTTATCCCGTATCTGTACACTGTGGACAGCTCGATTGTAATCATGTATAGTCTTTCCGCTGACTGGATAGCACGCAACAAAAGCTTTTCACAGTACCTGGGTACATGTGACAATAATAAACTAAACTAAAAATAGTTATTAAGAAGGCCTCAGACTGAAGAAAGGTTTCGGCCCGAAACGTTGCCTATTTCCTTCGCTCCATAGATGCTGCTGCACCCGCTGAGTTTCTCCAGCTTTTTTGTGTACCTTCAATGGAAGGGACGTTGGTTTGTGTGATGGTCTGGGCTAAACATAGGCGGCTTTGAACCAAGTGCTGGAAAATGGAGATAGGCATAAAGTGCTGGAGTGACTGAGCGGATCAGGAAGCATGTCTGGAGAAAAAGCATGGGTGACTTTTTGGGTCGGGACCCTTCTTCAGACTGAAACCATTCTTCAGACCCTTCTTCATGAAATGGAATTGGTATAATGAACACTTGATGGGGTGCATGGACAAGGCCACTGGCCTATTGCCCTGTTTCTGTGCTGTATGATCAACGATGCAGCGTAATGGTGCAGCTGGTAGACCTGCTACATCGCAGGAGACCCCGGTTCGATCCTGACCTCGGATGCTATCTTTGTGGAGTTTGCATGTTCTCCTTATGACCATGCGGGTTTCCCCCAGATTTCGTCCTACATCCCAAAGACGTGCAGGTTTGCAGATTAATTAGCCCTCTGTTAATTGCCCCTAGTGTGTAGGGAATGGATGTGAAAGTAGAATAACATAGAACTCGGTGGGCCAAAGGGCCTGTTTCCATGCTGTTTCTTTCAATTGATCAATTGATTCTATTGTGGACATGCAATAGTTAAAATACACCCCTAAACACTCATTATTAGCCACTTTGAGGCCATGCACCCACTAGTACCCAACATCTCATTGTGTGAGGCAAGGAAGGGCTAGCCAGAGAGCGAGGTGGGATCTCTGTACCGGAAGCTCTCTTGGGGATATGATCGGTGCAATAAGTTGACTTCACAGAACAAAATGTGCTGGAGGTTTCTCATAAACTAACATTGAAAACAATCAGGGGGATAGACACTAAGTGCTGGAGTAACTCAGCGGGTCAGGCAGCATCTCTGGAGAGTGACGTTTCGGGTCGAGACCCTTCCTCTAATCCCATTTCTCCGGAGATCTTTTTCCTCCCTTCTTTTCCCTCCAGAGATGTTGCCTGACCCGCTGAGTTACTCCAGCACTTTGTACCCATCTTTGGTTTAAACCAGCATCTGCAGTTCTTTGGTTCAACAATTAAGGGCAGTCGTTTGAGTAATATGTGCAGGCATGCCAGGAGTAAACAGACCCAAGCTAACATCCAAGGAGACAAATTGCTGGAGTAGCTTATGCAGGTCAGGCAGCATCCCGCATTCCTATGTTTATTAACCAGCATCTTCAATTCCTGGTTTCTACATTAATACTCGAGGAGGTTCATTCCCCCCTCAATAATCACCCCCTTCTCCCTCCCAATTCCACCACCACCCTCACCCCACCCTTGGTCAGTTCATTCCAAACACGATGAATTGCTATCAATAGATCGATGAAAGATTCCTCACCAGTGCCTTTAATTCCGTATGGTAAGTCAAGGACAGGGGAGGTTTTCTCTTTCCACCAAACATCATTTAAAGTTAAGAATAACTGTGTGTTTCTTGTGAAGCTGAAAGGAAAATGAAAGCAGGAGATAAATGCTGGTGAATGTACTGCTGCGGCAACTGTTTAAGACGACTTCAAGCAGTCAAGAGGCGACTTACTTAGATAGAACCCGCTGGCTGTACATGTTGGAATACCCAATCTTGCAGTCCTTTTCTTCCACACTGTAACTAAACAAAGACAAATGTTAATGGCCTGAGCTGCTGCCCTTTCACCCACAACAGGAGTCCTTTGGCATGGATTTCCACAATCCAGCTTTTCAACTCCAGCCCGCTTCAATCCAGCCCGCTGTGGCAGAACAAATGACTTCCACCTCCCACTTCCTGCTAGCTCTTCAAGTCGGCGGCTCTGAACACTCTCGCTCTAATTCATGATCACTTTCAACCTATGCCACATATTCTCCGTCTCTCACTTTCCCAAATATCTACCTTAGTCCCACTTGCCTGCTCTTGGTCCATAACCCTCCAAACCTGGCCTATCAATGTACCTGTCTAACTGTTTCTTAAACAATGGGATAGTCCCAGCCTCAACTACCTCATCTGGCACCTTGTTCCATACACCCACCACCCTCTGTGTGAAAATGTTACCCATCGGATTCCTATTAAATCTTTTCCCCTTCACCTTGAATCTATGTCCTCTGGTCCTCGATTCCTGCACTCTGGGCAAGAAATTCTGTGCATCTACCCGATCTATTCCTCTCATGATTCTGTACACCTCTATGAGATCTCCCCTCATCCTCCTGCGCTCCAAGGAATAGAGACCCAGCCTACTCAACCTCTGCCTATAGCTCACACCCTCTAGTCCTGGCAACATCCTTGAAAATCTTTTCTGAATCTTTTCAAGAGAGAGTTAGATTTACCTCTTAGGGCTAAAGGAATCAAGGGATATACGGAAAAAGAAGAAACGGGGTACTGATTTTAGATGATCAGCCATGATCATATTCTTTGGCGGTGCTGGCTCGAAGGGCTGAATGACCTACTCCTGCACCTATTTTTTTTTCTTTCTTTCAAGCTTGACTATATCGTTCCTATATCATGGTGCCCAGAACTGAACACAATATTCTTAATGCGGTCTCACCAACGTCTTATACAACTGCAACATGACCTCGCAACTTCTATACTCAATACTCTGACTGATGAAGGCCAAAGTGCCAAAAGCCTTTTTAACCACTGTCAAAAAAAAAGTTCCCTATCAGTATTAGACGATTCTGCTCTGGGTCATCTATCTGTCATTAAAAACTAGTCTTTCTCTCTTCAACCGAGTCCGAACAGCCTCCCCTCCCACGGCCCTTCCTCCCACAGCAACTGGCTACAGACCTATCCACCCACCCTGTCTGCAACCTCTCTGCCATGCCCATTTCTGACGAAGGGTGATCTGAAATGTTCATTCTCTTTCTCCATCCTCAGATGGAGTTGTAGAGTATCTGCAGCATTTTAAGTTTGGTTTCCATCGTAGACAAAGTAACTCAGCGGCTCAGGCAGCATATCTGGGTACATGGATAGATAGATAGATAGATAGATAGATAGAATCTATTTGCCACACAACCAGGGTCGGTAGAATTTGGGTTGTCAGCAGCGGTACAATAATAAAGAACACACAACCACAATAAAAATGTAACACAAATATCCACCACAGCATTCATCACTGTGGTGGAAGGCACAGAACTTGGCCAGACCTCCTCCATTTTCCCCCGTGGTCGGGACCTCCACCCTCCGCAGCCGTTGCTGCGGGCGTCCAGATGGTAAGGGACAAAGTCAAAGTCAAGGTAAATCCAGGATCGGCTCTTCCCCACCGGAGACCGCGGCTTCAGGCTGGTGTAGGCCGCAGGCCGGCGGTCGAAGATTTAAGGTTCCTGCCGCGCCGCAGCCAGAAGCACCGCAGACCGCAGGGCCGGTGGTCGAAGCTCCCCTCCAGGGGTGATGGTAAGTCCATGCCGGACACACGGTAGAAGTTGGCTGCGGGCCGGCAGTGATGGCTTCTTCTTCCCCCGGGTCCCCCACGAGGGATCCCGGGCTGAAGACGCCGCGCCAGCTGGAGCTGTGCAGACTTCAGGCTGCCGGCTGACCCGGGCCAGCGAAACGGAGCGCTCCCCTCCAGCGAGTCCCAGCGAGGGCTCACCCGCTCCACGCCGAGAGTCCACGCTGCGCCCGCCGCTGAAGCCCCGGGCGCGTCTCAGGGAAAGGCTGCGCCGATCCTTGCTGTTAGGCCACGGGGAGGCGACCTGGAAAAAGTCGCCTCTCCGTGGAGGAGGCGGCCGAAACGGTTTCCCCCTTACCTCCCCCCCCCCCCACACCACCCCCCACACAAAACACACCGAGAAACATCAAAAACATACTTTAAAACATACTAAAAAAATTTAAAAAGTTGAAAAAACTAACGCGCTGCTGACAGGCTGCTGCCACTGCAGCCGCCCCCTACTTTCAACCCCCTAGGTGACTGGATACGGGCGCTGTCTGTACGGAGTTTGTACGTTCTCCCCGTGACCACGTGGGTTTTCCCCAGGTGCTCCGGTTTCCTTCCACACTCTAAAGACGTACAGGTTTGTAGGTTAATTGGCTTCGGTGAAGATTGTAAATCGTCCCAAGTGTGTGTAGGATAGTGTTAGTGTACAGGAATCGTTGGTCGGCACAGTCTCGGTGGGCTGAAGGACCTGTTTCCATGCTGTATCTCTGAAATAAACTAACACTAAGATGACGTTTTGGGTTTGGACGCTTCGTCAGAGTGATTGTGGTGGTGGGAGGGAGGAGAGAAAGCTGTGAGAGAAGAGGGGTGGGAAATAGGAAGCCTAATCCATTTGAGCCTCCACCTTCACCTCAACACCAGCAAGGATGGGCCTGTAAGAGCTGTAGGATGTACTGCAGTGACTGACCAAGGCTATCTCCAGCACATCCCCAAGTCACAAGGTCTACCACCCAGAAGGCCAAGAGGGGCAGAGGCACAGGAACGCAGGCAAGCAGCACCAACTTTTCATCTAAGTCACGCACCATGCCAGGTGGGAATGTACTGCAGAAACAAAGAACTGTTGATGCTGGTATACACCAAAGATATACACAAGGTGCTGGAGTAACTCAGCAGCTCAGGCAGCATCTCTGGAGAAAAAGGACGGGTGACGTTTCAGGTCAGAACACTTCTTCAGGCTCTAGAAGGAGGATCCCAACCCGAAACGTCACCCATCCTTTTTTCTCCAGAGATTCAGACAGACAGCACCCATATCCAGTCACTATCCACGTTCCCAGAGATGCTGCCTGACCCGCTGAGTTATTCCAGCACTTTGAGTCTATCTTTGGGAATACAGCATTGTCTCTTCAACCTCACTGGATCTACTTTGAGAAACTCTCCATCACATTTACATGGCCAACAGTGGCTGCAGAATACAACCATTGTGATGACAAAGAGTGTTGTGTAATAAATGGCTGAGACCTGGGCCATTCGGTGGCATATCGGTAGAGCTGCTGCCTTACAGCGCCAGAGTCCTGGGTTCGATCCTGACTCTAGGTGCTTGTCTGCATGGAGTTTGTACGTTCTCGCCATAATCGCCTGGGTTTTCTCCAAGACCTTTGGTTACCTCCCACACTCCAAAGATGTACAGGTTGCAGGTGAATTGGCTTGATATAAATTGTAAATTATCCCTAGTGTGTGTGGGATAGCATTAGTGTGCGGGGATCGCTGGTCGGTGTGGACCCGGTGGGCCGAAGGGCATGTTTCCGTGCTCTATCTCTAAACTAAACTAAACTAAACCTTAAGGACTAGGAATTTAGGTGAAGATAAGTCCAAATGTGAAATAGAAAACATTTCCAGAGCAATTACTGGACAGCAGCAAATAGAATACTTCGAAGAGAGAAGAGTACAGCACAGGAATAGGCCCTTCGGCCCATAATGTCCATGCTGAACATGATGCCAAGTTAGACTAATCTCCTCTGCTTGCATGTGATCCATATTTTTCCATTCCCTGTATTACACGTGCTTACCATTTGTATCTGCCCCTACCATCATCACTGGCAGTGTGTTCCAGGCACCCACCACTCTATGTAAAAACACCTGCCCCACACATCACCTCTAAATGTTCCCCCTCTCACCTTAAAACTATTCCTGCTAGTCTTTGACATTTCTCCCCTGGGAGAAAAGTTTTGACTGTCTGCCCTTTCTGTGCCTCTCCCCTCAGCATCCAATGCTCCGGAGAAAATAATCCAACTTTGTGCACCCTCTCCTTAGAGCCAATACACTCTAATGCAGGCAGCGTTCTCGTAAACCTCTTCTCCACCCTCTCTTAGGCCTCTACATCCTTCCTGTAACTGTCCACGACATTCCTAATGCAGCCTAATGAACATCTTATCAAGCGCATATACTCAATGCCCCAACAGAAGACGGCAAGCATACAAGACTCCTTCTTTACCACTCTCCACATGTGTTGCCACTTTCAGGGAGTTATGGACTTGGACACCAAAATCCCGCTGTGTATCAATGCTGTTAAAAGTCTTGCCGTTAACTGAACCCTCCCCTTATATTCAACCCTGCAAAGTGCAACCACTTGTGGCATTTCTCCACCATTTTCTGTGGCTTGATGTGCATCCTGCTGTACAGTTTGACAGCCTCCCCCCTTGTCCACATGGCCACCAATTGACATTGTCTGCAATTACTGAGCAGACTTAGAAATAGAACGTAACCTTCCTTGCTGAAGGGTGGCATTGAGTAGGCGTCAAGAGTGGCGCAGCAGGTAGAGTTGCTGCCTCACAGCGCCAGAGACCCGGGTTTCATCCTGACCCCAGGCTGCCCGAGTGGAGTTTGCACCTTCTCTATGTGACCGCATTGGTATTCTCCGGTTGCTTTGTTTTCCTCCCACGTCAAACAGGTTTGTAGGTTAATAGACCTCTGTAAATTACCCCTAGTATGTAGGGAGTGGGCCAGAAAGCGGGATAATGCAGAATAGACAATAGGTGCAGGAGTAGGCCATTCGGCCCTTCAAGATAGCACCGCAATTCAATGTGATCATGGCTAATCATCCTCAATCAGTACCCCGTTCCTGCCTTCTTCCCATATCCCTTTGAAAGCGCTATCTTTAAGAGCTCGATCTAACTCTCTCTTGAAAGCATCCAGAGAACCGGCCTCCACTGCCCTCTGAGGCAGAGAATTCCACTGACTCATAACTCCCTGTGTGAAAAAGTATTTCCTCATTTCCGTTCTAAATGGCTTACCCCTTATTCTTAAACTGCGGCCCCTGGTTCTGGACTCCCCCAACACCGGGAACTAGTGTGAACGGGTGATCGATGGTCGGTGCATGCTGTACCTCCAAACTAAATGCCCAACCTCATCTGAGTTTGACTGGGAAGTGTGAGTATTTACTGAACTCTGCTCTTCCTATTCTGGCAATGCTTGATCTGACAGCATAGAGTAAGCTTACTACATATCTGTCCCATCTGTTGCATCACTGTAATTAGTTGATAGCACATCAGTCGCCTCCAGGCACCATTATATGGTTCTAAGTGTAACCAATTTGTGTGAAAACCCTGTGAAATATTTACTTTAGTTTCTAAATAGATTTTAGCTGTTGATGTGTTAATATTAGGTAATGGAATAACATTACTCATTAGGAAAATGTTCTATATTTGTTTATTTTAGAATTTTTATGCATTTTATTGAAATTGAAAGTGGATACTGAACATGAAGTAATTCTTTAGACTTTAGACTTGAGACTTTTGAGATACAGCACGGAAAAATACCCTTCAGCCCACCGAGTCTGTGCCGACCAGCGATCACCCTGTACACTAACACGATCCTACACACTAGGGACGATTTATAATTTTACTAAATTCAACCTACCAACCTGTACGTCTTTGGAGTGCGGGATCCTGTCTCAGAAATGAGTAGCATGAAGCAACATTAGAGATACACATCACTTGGGTTCGCTCAATATTAAAGATCAGATCACAGCAAGAGACATAGTTAACATCAGATGTAAAATTATTTTCTTGATGTCTAAATCTTAAATACTGGGATTCTTCAAACTGTATTACCCCTGTAAATGGTGCTGGTTCTGGTGAAGGGAATGTGCAGAGACTGGATCTCGCTGTAACTCTGAGAGATTCTGTAAAGGGCCTGTCCCACTTGGGCGTCATTTGCGTGTCACATAGATGTGCGCATCACGTGCGTCGTGACACGTAAATGATGTCGCGTAAATTACGCCCAAAGTGGGACAGGCCCTTAACTCTCAGAAGGGACGGCGGTACAGACAGGGGCACACGGGGCAGACAACAAAACACACAGGGACCACAAAGACTGCAGTGGTGACCCCTCCACTGATATAACAGCAATGTGTAAGAATGAAATGTTTAGTTTGTGGAAAGTAGTTGTAACTCAGAAACCCAACTCCTTCAGGCTGAACCTCTGAACCTCAGTCGATACACCCATGGCCCCCACATCCAACCATTGCTCTGAATAACTTAGTCATGGTAATTCACTCATTGTCTCCCAGTTACTGCCCGTTGGGTAGCTCTTGACCATTTGCAGTTGTGAATGAAGATGGTCCCATATAGTTGTTGCATAATTAGGCTTCAGGTTAAAGAGGAGGAATTTCTTTAGCCAGAGGGGTGGGAATCTGTGGAATTCAAGGCCACAGGCGACTGTGGAGGCCAAATCATTGGTCACTTTTAAAGCAAGGGCTGATAGGATCCTGATTTGTCAGGGCGCCAAGGGTTACAGGAAGAAGGGAAGTGATTGGGGTTGAGAGGGAAAAATAAATCAGCTGTGATCAAAAGTTCATGTCAAAAGAGCAGAATTAGGCCATTCGGCCCATCAAGTCTACTCTGCAGTTTAATCATGGCTGATCTATCTTTCCTTCTCAACCCCATCAACCTTATTTATCATGAATTTGTCAATCTCCACCTTAAAAATACCCAATAACTTGGTCTGTTACAATGAATTCCACAGATTCACCACCATTTGACTAAAGAAATTCTTCCTCATCTCCTTTCAATAAGTATATCCTTTTATTCTGTGGCTGTGCCATCTGATCCTAGACTCTCCCACTAGTGGACACATCCTCTCCACATCCACTATGGTCAGTTATACCGAAATCATAGGGAAACTGTGAATCTATTAATAATGGTCATACTATGTTTAAAAATTCACTATATAACTAGTTTGGATTTCCAAATCATTCAAAAAGGTACCATATAAAAGTTACTACACATTTGGCTCGTGGCCTTGGAAGTTTAGTTTAGGTTTGTTTAGAGATACAGTGGGGAACAGACCCTTCGACCCACCGAGTCTGCGACGACTAGCGACCGGCCACGCTCTAGCTCTATCCTACACACTGGGAACAATTTACAGAAACCTATTAACCTACAAACCTGCACATCTTTGGAGTGTGGGAGGAAACCCATAGGGTCACAGGGCGAATGTAAAAATGTAACACAGATCGCACCTGTGGTCAGGATCGGACCCGGGTCTCTGGCACTGTGTCAGCAACTCTTCTGCTGCGCCACTGTGCAGCCCAATATATTAGAATATATATTAAAATTGTAATATATTAGAGAGGACAGAGGATGGGTAAACAGAAGCAGGGTAAACCGGCTCTTTTCAGGCGATAACCTACATGGGTAGATGACGTTTCAGGTCGGGACTGTCACCCTCTCCTCATTAACAATGATCTAGTCTACATTTTCCTTTACCCTCGTCCCCTTTGATGTCTCCTTTTCACACCTTAGTCTTCCTTATCTGTGTCTCCCTCTCCCCTGACTCTCAGTCTGAAGAAGTGTCTCAACACGAAATATCACACCCATTCCTTCTCTCCAGAGATGCTGCCTTTCCCGCTGAGTTACTCCAGCACTTTGTGTCTTTTTTTTGTGAACCAGCATCTGTGTTTCCTTGTGTCTAAAAACCGGTCGGGACCCGCCTGCAACACAAGGTTGGCAGATGAAGGGGTGAGTGCGGTGATGGGCTGAGGAATTTAATTCGCAAATCAGTAAGTTAGCGAATTAGTCAATTTATCAGCCAATATAAGCAAGGTTTGCTCTAGGGGAGCGGCCTGTCAGGGAGCGGCCTTGTCGAGGGAAGTGCCTTGTGGGAATAGTGCGAGTCTTTGGCTCGAGAGTCTTCGGCGAGGAGGCTGAGGGAGGAGACTACGCCAAACGTTAGAGAGGGTGAGACGCAGTGAATAAATGACAGGTAAGCTGATTCACTGTGATGCTTGCAGGATGGATGAGGTCAGGGACACTGATGGTACCTCTGTTGGTGAGGAATTAAAATTCCTCCCTTGTGAGGGGTGCCATAGAATAGTAAGATTAAACGAGAACTTACCAGTTTGAAGTTTGATCTTTATTTTATGAGGAGTTATGATGAGGGATTACGTGAAGACTCCGCCAGCACGCATGCGCGACATACTTCCAAGCAGCGGTGTGGAATCACAGAAACAACACAATAATTGAAATAAACATAGTAAAGATAAGGAGAACTAAGATACCAGTTGACCTCTATAATTGAGGGTGGGAGCAGAGGGCACGTAATCCCTCATCGTAACTCCTCATAAAATAAAGATCAAACTTCAAACTGGTAAGTTCTCGTTTAATCTTACTATTTTACTTCAGAGTCACGTGAGTGTCTACGTGAAGATTTTAAAGCTCTGTGATTTCTAACCGTGTAACAGTCCATGCTTCACTCACTGACGAAGTCATCCAAGGGAGGAAGTATGTTATCGTAATCTAACATGAATCTGTTTATAAAACAATAATGGTATTTATTTGAAACAATAGCAAAGAAAATAATGCTCCCCCGGGCTTAAATTATATATTTGCAGAGTCTAAAATTCTCTCTGCAAATGAAACAGGTTTTACTAATGGCTTGTTGTAGAATGTTTGAAAAGTTCTTTCCATGGACCACCCCGCTGTTGCCAGGATGTGGTCCAATGGCACGTCCATTCTGTTAGCCGCCGACGTGGATGCTGCCCTGGTGGAGTGAGATGTGTAAATATCAGTATCCACTCCAGCAGCTCCCAATACCTGTTTGAGCCATCTAGAGATGGTTTGACTCGACACCCGACCATGTGGCTTTTTGTAGCTGACCCATAGTGCCTTTTCTCTCCCTCGGGAATCTTTGGTTGTGTTGATATATAGTAGTAGGTGTGTCATGATACATAAACGGGGGTCAGGCGGGTACGCCCTGAATTCCATAATGAGTCCTGAAGTTCCTGGTCTGCTCTGTTTTACCAGCTCCTGAATGGTGAATGTTATTTGGTCTGATGTTATGACCATATTGTCCAGTCTGAATAGGTAAAGGGACTGGACCCTTTGTGCTGAGACTAACGCCATCAGCGTAGCCGTTTTCAGGGTTAACTGTTCCAGAGTGAGGGATCTGGCTGGTGGCCATCCCCTTAGGTATGTCAGGACAACGCTGACATCCCAGATCTTGGTGTACCTAGGTCTAGGGGGGTTTGAATTGAAGATCCCTCTCATTAATTTGGCCACTAGCGAATGAGACCCTATGGCCTGTTGTCCTGGTGCCTGCCTCGGATAGGCTGACAGTGCACTCCTAGCACAATTGATAGTGCTATAGCTCAGACCTTCATCGTGGTGAAGGCTGGCCAGGAACTCCAGTACATTTGTTATGGTAGTTGATCTGTATGTTGTCCCTGTTCTTGAGCAGTATGTTTCCCATTTTCTGATACTGGAGAGATATTGTTTCTTGGTGGAAAGTCGGTGAGATGCTGTCATCGTGTCCATGGTCCTATTTGACAATCCCAGGTCCAGTAAAGGTCTTTTTAGAATCTGCAACCCAACAGGTTTATTCTGTCATGGCATGGGTGACTTTCGCCTGAGACAGGGTGGATCAGTAGATCTGGTCCGCTGGGAATGGTCATGGGTGGTTCAATGACCCTGTCAAGGACCACTGGGAATCATGGCTGTGTAGGCCAGTCGGGTACTACCAAAATGCCTGAAGCAGAGTCCATCTGTATTTTGCGTAGTACCCGACTGATGAGGCAGAAGGGGGGAAAGGCATAGAAAAAATAGTTCCCCCAGTTCAGCGAAAATGCATCCATCGCCGCTGCCTCAGGGTCTGATTCCCAAGCGACATACATTGGTACCTGGTGATTCAGTCGGCTGGAAACGCTGCTACTAATTTCCCAATTACTCTTGCCACTTGTCGAATGGTTGGTTGATTGTTAACCATTAATTTGTTACAGGTTTGTGCCAATTCTGCTGATTTTTCTTTTGGCAACGTTACAGACATGTGGCCTGAGTTAATTGTGAATCCCAGATAGTCCATAGTTGTGGATGGCGTCAACTTAGATTTATCTGGATGTATGACAAACCCCAAGGTTTCAAATAAATGTTTAGTAGCTAATACTGCTGAATTTGCTAATTCCATGGTTTTGCCTATTATCAAAATATCATCAAGATATGCCATGACAATATGTTTTTGTTTTCTTAATATTGCCAGGGCTGGTTTTAATATCTTGGTAAACAGTCTTGGGGCTGATGTTAGGCCACTAGGCAACGATTTGTACTGCCATTGTTGCCCCATCCAGTTAAATTTTAGGTATCTACGATGATCCTCATGAATGGGTACTGAATAGTATGCCTCTTTTAAGTCGATGCTTGCCATAAAGTATCCTTTGGTAATCAATTGTTTGGCAGTCACAAATGTTTCCATTTTAAAGTGTATATACCTAACAAAAGTATTCAATGTGGTTAAGTCAATGATGATGCGACATCCACCATCTTTTTTGGTTTTAGTACATATATTTGATATGAATTCCAAAGGTTCATGTTTAGATTTCTCTATGATTCCCTTTGTATGTAACCTCACCAGTTCTGCTTGTCCCTCACGTGTTTCTTTTAGTGAGAGGGTAAAACCCCTTTGGGGTGCATGCTGAACTGGTGGCATATTTTCTTGAATAAATTCAATTTTGTATCCTTGAATACTTTTTAGTATATAATTATCAAGTGAGTCCTCCATTCAGATTCAGATTCAGATTCAGATTCAGATTCAATTTTAATTGTCAGTGTACAATACAGAGACAACGAAATGCATTTAGCATCTCCCTGGAAGAGCGACATAGCAAATGATTTGAATAAATAATAATAAGTGTCCGGGGGGGGGGGGGTGATTGGCAGTCGTTGAGTAGAGTGACAGCCGCCGGGAAGAAGCTGTTCCTGGACCTGCTGGTTCGGCAACGGAGAGACCTGTAGCGTCTCCCGGATGGTAGGAGGGTAAACAGTCCGTGGTTGGGGTGAGAACAGTCCTTGGCGATGCTGAGCACACTCCGCAGACAACGCTTGCTTTGGACAGACTCAATGGAGGGGAGCGAGGAACCGGTGATGCGTTGGGCAATTTTCACCACCCTCTGCAATGCCTTCCGGTCGGAGACAGAGCAGTTGCCATACCATACTGTGATGCAGTTGGTAAGGATGCTCTCGATGGTGCAGCGGTAGCAGTTCACCAGGATCTGAGGAGACAGATGGACCTTCTTCAGTCTCCTCAGTCTCCATGCTTCCAAAAACAGGTGTAGTCTCCCCCCTGTTAGCACAATCCCCCCACCTTTTATGTACTGGTAGGAACCAGACCCACCTACCTCCATTGTTATTGGTAGAGTGTTTACTTCTTGGGCTTCTGGTTCCTTGTCTGTCGGGGTGGCGCTGTGGGGGGGTGGGGAGGGGGTGGCGCATTTTCCATGTGGCCCGCTCTGGGCCCTATCCTAAAAAAGACTTCCGGGGTTGATATGCGGGCCCCGAGCTTTCACTAGTACCATGAAGTAGACGCCTACTGGTGGAGCGTATGGGTACTGCCGTCTGGGTTGCGTGGTTTTGCTCGTTCCGGGGCCTGCCCTCATGAGACCAAATGCCTTGGATTCTTCATCCAGATCTTTGACTTGCTTTGGTAAGTCTTTGCCAAATAGCAGGATCTGTGGCTGTGAGGTCAGCGTTCTGCACAGTCCTGTGAATTTTGGGTTGAGGGCAGGTCTTATGGACTCCTTCCGGAGGTTGTTGATCTCATACTGTGTGTTGCACAGTAGAGCCAGGGTGTCCTGTTGGTTTGTTGTCATGTCAACCCCGTCCACGGAATGAGCATATGAAGTGATGGCTGACGTCCGGAACTTCAGTATTTTTTGCAATTTAAGTTCTTGGGTTCTGATACCCTGCCCAATGTACCCCCAGATTTGAATATTAACAGCAGGCACATTGAGCAAAATGCAATTTTCGGGAGGAGTGTAAAGATCCAACCCCTCATTGACTATCTGTTCTTGGAGTGGTTTAAAGGACAGGGAGTCAATGCTGGCCGCCAGTTTAGGCTGTAAAGGCTGTCCCGCTCGCGGTGTTACCGCGTAGCGGTTCACCACTCCCAGCAGCTCTTCCTGATCCTGTACCCCCAGCATACTCCCGTGTTCTTCAGCCAGTGACCCCTGTTCTTGACCAGCCCAGTCCTGGTCGCCAACGCTCCCCTCTGCTGAGGGTGATGCGATGGCCAGTGCTTGATAATGCACTGGAGCGGGAGTGCTTGTGCTCCCTTGGCGAGCTTGCCCCATCTCCCGGAGCAAGTTTGCTCCATGAGCCTTTCCATGTGGCCCAAACGGCCACCTCTGCCGCTCTCGGGCGGTGAGTCTTCCGCACCGGACTCATCCGAGTAAACCGGCCACAGTTTAAGAATAAGGGGTAGGCTATTTAGAACGGAGTGGAATTCTCTGCCTCAGAGGCAGTGGAGGCCAATATTCTGGAGTTAGATAGAGCTCTTAAAGATAGTGGAGTCAAGGGATATGGGAAGAAGGCAGGAACAGGGTACTGATTGTGGATGATCAGCCATGATCACAGTGAATGGCGATGCAGGCTCGAAGGGCTGAATGGCCTACTCCTGGACCTATTGTCTATTTTGTCTTTCTTCACATTTGGACGATGGCAGCAAATTTATTATCACCAAATTTGCATATGGTACAAAAATATAGTTAGGGAAATGAGGTGTATACAGAGAATAAAGGGCTGCCACATAACAGATGAGTAAGGAAATGCTGGCCAGTTGTGTGGCATTATATTTGAATAGGCAATCTGAATAAAGTTGAAATGGATAGATTGCAAAGTGCTGTTTTATGCTGTGTCCTGGGAGCTGAAGCTAGTATACAAATATCTCTATTTCATTGGTCCTCATCCACCCACCTGCCATTAAATCTCCCCTCATCTGAATCCGTCTATCACTTGCCTGACTTTATTCTCCCCCCCCCCCATTGCATGCTTTCCAATCAAATCAGATAATACTAAACTTAAATACAATCAATCCAACTCAAACTCAATGGGTAGGGCAATAGAAAAGATGCAGAGTGCAGAATATGGTTCTCTGCATAAATGTGCAAGATTTCCAGAGACAAAGTGCAAAGTCTGCAGTGTAGGAAGGAACTGCAGGTGCTGGTTTATACCGAAGTTAGACATAAATTGCTGGAGTGACTCAACGGGTCAGACAGCATCTCTGGAGAAAAGAAATAGGTGACGTTTCGAGTCAAGACCAAAGTCTGAAGAAGCGTCACCTATTCCTTTTCTCCAGGGAGCTAAGAGTTAAGGATTGTGGCGATTGGGCAAGAACATGGAAATGAAGACAAGGTGAGATCAGCCTTGATTAAATCACGAAAGCACTTTATGTCTTTAAGGAGCATCTGTATATCTGTGTATTGTGTATGAGCCAACCAGCATCTTCTGTCCCTTGTACCTCTCCCCTTAGCCACTTAGAAACATAGAAAATAGGTGCAGAAGGAGGCCATTCATAGAAAATAGGTGCAGGAGGAGCCAGCACCGCCATTCATTGTGATCATGGCTGATCGTCCCCAATCAATAACCCGTGCCTGCCTTCTCCCCATATCCCTTGATTCCATTAGCCCCTCGAGCTCTATCTAACTCTCTCTTAAATCCATCCAGTGACTTGGCCTCCACTGCCCTCTGTGGCGGGGAATTCCACAAATTCACAACTCTCTGGGTGAAAAAGTTTTTCCTCACCTCAGTCTTAAATGACCTCCCCTTTATTCTAAGACTGTGGCCCGTGGTTCTGGACTCGCCCAACATTGGGAACATTTTTCCTGCATCTAGCTTGTCCAGTCATTTTATAATTTTATGTTTCTATGAGATCCAACCTGCTGTGAGAACAATCGCAGCACCTTGTGACCGTCCACTGCACCCTGGTTAACAGTAATGATCTAGAGGGCGATTAAACTCTGTCGATAGATGCAGTGCAAGTAAGATCTTAGGAGAGACTTACGGAAGGTTGGACTTCAGTGTCATGTTGAAGAGGATCACCATTGTAACCAGACTTGCAACAATAAACAGATACTGTGCAATCTTAGAGCAATCTGAAAGACAAAGGAGATGTAGGAAAATAAATTTCTGCTGCGCCATTCAGTGACTTGCAACAAAATTCTTATAACATTCAGAGAGAATATCCAAGTTACCCAAAATGTGCAGCACTGAAATTAGTTTCTATTCCAGCAGTGAGCAGTGGTGAAGTTTAGTTGAGTTTAGTTTATTGTCCTGTGTACCGAGGTACAGTGAAAAGCTTTTGGTGCGTGTTAACCAGTCAGCAGAAAGACAATACATGACTAATACCAAAGCTGGTGGAGCTGCTGCTCACATCTCCCACAAGCCGATTTGATCCTGACCTCACTGCTGTCTGTGTGGAGTTTGCACGCCCTCCGTAACCATGTGGGTTTCCATCACATGCTCCTGTTTCCACACACGTCCCAAAGATGGGTGGTTTAGGCGATTAATGAGTCACTGTAAAGTGCCCAGCGTGTGCAGTTGATGTATGACCTGGGGAGGCGGAGGGGTTGATGGGAATGTGGGGAGAAATGGGGATGAGTGCAAGATAAGTGTAAATGGGTGGTTGATAGTCAATGGGGATTTACTGGGCTGGAAGGCCTGTATCTGAAGTTCCCAAAATATCACCTATCAATGTTTCCCAGAGGTGCTGCTTGACCAGCTGAGTTACTCCAGCACTTTGTGCCCTTTAGTGTAAACCAGCATCTGCAGTTCCTTATTTCCAGGCCTGCTTCTCGACTGTGTAAGTCCTACAGCAAATATAATTCACGACCATTGTTAGTTAGAAAATGTTTTTTAGAGTCCTGAGATTGTGTAAAGCTCCTGTCACATGAGATCTACAGAAAATATACAATACATGAAGTGTTCTGAAATAGCAAATAATAAAAGGCCTGGATAGAGTGAATGTGGAGAGGATGTTTCCACTAGTGGGAGAATCTAGGACCAGAGGTCATAGTCTCAGTATTAAAAGATATTCCTTTCGGAAGGAGATGAGGAGCAATATCTTTAGTCAGAGGGTGATGAATCTATGGAATTAATTGCCACAGACGGCTGTGGAGGCCAAGTCAATGGATATTTTTAAGACAGAGAGGAAGAGGAGGAGGAGCCATCTTGGTGAACGGCTGCTAGCCAGCAGTCGTCCGTTTTAAATTCGTTTTTTTAAATAGTTTTTAGTGAGTCCTGATTTTTGTTTGTAGGGGATATGGTCTTTTTAATGTGGGGGGTAGGTGTAAACTTTATTTCTAGGTCCCTACCTGGTCGGTGTGGCAGCCTTTTCTCCGGGCTGCCCGTCGACCCGTCCTCGTGGCCTACCTGCGGGCTTGGAGCGCCGTTTCCTGGCGGGGACCGCCCAGCACCTCGGCCTCGGCGGCGGCACAGCGTTGGAGCGCTGGAGCGGAGCGGGCGGCGCCTTGCCTGGGTCGCCGCGCTGGAGCGACGCGCTGGAGCTCTGGCGAGCTGGAGCTCTGGCGAGCTGGACCGCCGAGAGCAACATCTCCAGGCTGCGGGTCTGCGGAGCGTAGAGGCGGCAGTGCGGAGAGGCAGCGCCGACTTTTTAATCGGGAGCCTGGGAGCTCCAAACCGGCGTGGCCTTGTCGGCTTCGGCAGCCGCGGGCTCCAACCAGGAAGCGGCCGTTCCAGGTGGCCCAGCCGCCGAAAGGACTCTCCCGACGCCGGGGCAAGACCACCCGGTGAGAACGGCCAGGGACATCGGGCCTCCGTAGAGGCAATTGTGGTGGCCACAATAGGCCTGACTTTGGGGTGAACATGGGGTGGGGACTGGACATTGTGCCTTCCCCCACAGTGCGCTATCCACTGTGGGGGGATGATTTTTTTTGTTTAATTGTAGTCCTGTAGGTCTGTGTCCAAGATGGCTGCCGTGAAGAGAGAGTGGACGCTAGCGCGCTTTGGCTGCCGCTGCTCTCTCTTCACACTGTGTTTTTGATTTTCTGTTTTTGGATTGAATTCTGTTTTTAATTTGTGTCTCTGTGATGTCTTTATTACTTGTTATATTCCGATTATATGTTATTCCGATTACTATGTAAGGTGTCCTTGAGATGTCTGAAACATAGAAACATAGAAATTAGGTGCAGGAGTAGGCCATTCGGCCCTTCGAGCCTGCACCGCCATTCATTATGATCATGGCTGATCATCCAACTCAGTATCCCGTACCTGCCTTCTCTCCATACCCTCTGATCCCCTTAGCCACAAGGGCCACATCTAACTCCCTCTTAAATATAGCCAATGAACTGGCCTCGACTACCCTCTGTGGCAGGGAGTTCCAGAGATTCACCACTCTCTGTGTGAAAAAAGTTCTTCTCATCTCGGTTTTAAAGGATTTCCCCCTTATCCTTAAGCTGTGACCCCTTGTCCTGGACTTCCCCAACATCGGGAGCAATCTTCCTGCATCTAGCCTGTCCAACCCCTTAAGAATTTTGTAAGTTTCTATAAGATCCCCTCTCAATCTCCTAAATTCTAGAGAGTGGAGCGGAGTGGAGCGGGCGACGCCTTGCCTGGGTCGCCGCGCTGGAGCGACGCGCTGGAGCTCTGGCGAGCTGGAGCTCTGGCGCCCATTAAATAAAATTTATTATTATTATTAGAGATGCACCTTTCCTATAACATGGTGACCAGAACTGCACACAATATTCAAACTGTGGTCCAAGTAGCATTGTTCTGCCATTTCCCCCCTGATTTAATATTATAAACGTTGTCTAATAAATGAAAACAATCCAAATGCCTCTTTGATCACCTGGTTGATCAATGACACCACCTTGAAGAATCTGCCGATCTACACTCTATGATCTCTTGGTTTCTCAAAACTATTCAATATCCTCTTATTTACGTGGTATTGCCTTGTTTCACTTTCCTGAATGCACCACCTTACATTGCAATAGTCATACAGTCATACAGCACAGATCCTTTGGCCAACTCATCCATGCTGACCAAGATGTTCCATCTAAGCTAGTCCCATGTGCCCATGTTTGGCCCATATCTCTCTCTAAACCTTTCCTATCCATGAACATGTCCACTGTCTTTAATTGGATAACATTTCATTTGCTACATTTCAAGGGCAGCACGATGGCACAGCGGTAGAGTTGTTGCCTTACAGCGCCAGGGACCCGGGTTCGATCCTGACTACGGGTGCTGTCTGTATGGAGTTTGTCTGTTCTCCCCGTGTCCTGCGTGGGTTTCCTCCTAGATCTTCAGTTTCCTCCCACACTCCAAAGACGTACAAGTTTGTAGGTTAATTGGCTTGGTATAAAATGTAAAATAGTCCCTGGTGTGTGTGGGATTATGCTGGTGTGGAAGGGCTCGGTGGGCCGAAGGGCCTGTTTTGATATTGTCTCTAAACTAAATTAAACTAAACACAATTGACCAAACTACTTACTCTGCCCTGTGTAAAGCTTTCACCTGTTAATCAAATAGCCAGTTCATGTTTCTTTTAATACCCTGGGATACATTTCATTCAATGCTGGTGATTTATCCACATTCAAATTGTGTGAATTCTTTCATACCTTCTTTACTAGATTAATCCTCTCCAACATTGTATAATTTATAACCTCACTAACCCCTCCCTCGCTTTTGTTAAAATTTAGGTTATGGAAATCGCCCTGTTTTGCGGTAGGAAGGAACTGCAGATGCTAGTTTACACTGAAGATAGACACAAACTGCTGGAGTAACCCAGCAGGACAGGCAGCATCGCCGGATAGAAGGAATGGGTGACGTTTCGGGTCTGAAGAAGGGTCTCAACCGGAAATGTCACCCATTCCTTCTCTGCAGAGTTACTCCAACAGTTTGTGTCTATGCCCAGTTTTGCTCTCTGGTGCCGCAGCACTTGCCAGAAGTTAGCTATGAATTTGCCCTCCTATCTCTCTCTCGGACTATGTGGAGATTGTAGTCGACTCCCTGTGCTCAAGCACCTCGTGAAACATGATACGTAGAAAACACTCACCACGGGACGGCACAGCGGTAGAGTTGCTGCCACACAGCGCCAGAGAACCAGGTTCCATCCTGACTATGACTGCTATCTGTGCAGATTGGATGGATGACGTTTCAAATAAAGTCCTGGCCTGCCCAATCTCTCCCTGTAGCTCAGGCCCTCGAGTCCTGGCAACATCCTCATAAATCTTCTCTGCATACTTTTCAGCTTAATCTATTCACTACCTTAGAGTGGCTGCCTTATAGCACCAGGGACCCGGGTTTGACCCTGACGATGGGTGCTGTCTGTATGGAGTTTGTATGTTCTCCCAGTGACTATGTGGATTTTTTCTGGCTGCTCTGGTTTCCCCCCACATACCAAAGATTGTAGGTTAATTGACTTCTATACATTGTACCTAGTTTGTGGGATAAAATTAGTGAGAACGAGTGATGATCAGCATGGACTCAGTGGGCTGAAGGGCCTGTTTCCACTCTGTATCTCTAAACTAAACTAAACTAAATTAAAGTTGACTAAACTATGGGTTATTGGTGACCCGCGGACTATCCTTGATCAGACTTTGCTGGCTTTACCTTGCACTAACCCTTATTGTCTTTATCATGAATCTGTACACTGTAAATGGGTCGATTGTAATCATGTATTGTCTTTCCGCTGACTGGATAGCACACAACAAAAGCTTTTCAGTGTATCTCAGTACACGTGACAATAAACTAAACTGAACTCATGACTTCACAATAGCTGATGTCCAAGCTCGTATGGACACCAACGATGCATTGACAACACCAAGACATCACCTTCTTCCCTCCGCACAATGCAGATTCCATACTCGCCAGTGAGTGGGCTCTGGGCTACCTGCTGCTTAAGCTAGTGAATTCCTCTTGTTTTTATATGGACTTGCTTAAAGAACTGCTGATGGTTAACAACTGGTAAACCAATAAGCCACAAACACAGCATTGATGGGAACACATGAAATGCTTAGTTCAATGTTAAATGGTACCTGCAGAAACCTAGCTATGGTCATGGAGTTATATGGCATGGAAACAGGCCCTTCGGCCAACCCATCTAGCCCCACTTCCTGCACTGGGCCCATATCCCTCCAAACCTTACTTATCCATGTTCTTGTCCAAGTGTCTTAATCACCCTCGATGGCAGTCTTTTAAATGGTGTTATATTACCACCACTACCACTCCCCCCCCCCCCCCCCCCCCCCCCCCTTACTATCTCCTCCAGCAGCTCATTCCGTAAACCCACCGCCCTCTTCGGGAAAGTTTGCCTCTCCGGTCCCCTTTAAATCTTGCCCCTCTATGCCCTCTCATTTGAGATTCTCCAACCCGAAGATAAAGAATGTGACACTAATGTTCACCTTATCCAAACCCCTCATGATAGAAACATAAAAGAGGTGCAAGAGTAGGCCATTTGGCCCTTCAAGCCAGCACCGCCATTCAATATGATCATGGCAGATCATCCAAAATCAGTGCCCCGTTCCTGCTTTCTCCCCATATCCCTTGATTCTGTTAGCGCTAAGAACTAAATCGAACTCTCTTGAAAACATCCAGTGAATTGGCCTCCAATTTTAGATACAGGTCAATCTTGTATAAGATATATAATTATAATTACATGTAATGCAAGACTCAGTCTCCTTTCCCCCAGAGTAAAACCTAGCTGATGCAGCCCATCCTCGTAAATCTTTTTTTGCACGCTCTCCAGTTTAATGACATCCTTCCTGTACCCGATGTCTTTTTGGTGACAGTACGTGCCAGCAGCTTAATTAATGCACAGCTGTCAATGGCATCGCATGAACTCTTATATGTGTGCCAACACCATTTAGTCTATGAAAAAATGCACTGTTTACAGCTGAACCTAAACAATTCCACAAGGTTCAAACCTTAGCTGTAACTCAGCATCTCTGGAGGCCATGGCTGGGCGATGTTTCAGGTCAATAGACAATGCGTGCAGGAGTACGCCATTCGGCCCTTTGAGCCAGCACCGCCATTCAATGTGATCATGGCTGATCTTCCATAATCAGTACCCCGTTCCTGCCTTCTCTCCATATCTCTTAACTCTGCTATCTCTAAGAGTTCTATCTAACTCTCTCTTGAAAGCATCCAGAGAACCGGCTTCCACCAACCTCTGAGGCGGAGAATTCCACAGACTCACAACCCTTTGTGTGAAAACGTTTTTCCTCGTCTCCATTCTAAATGGCTTTCACCTTATTCTTAAACTGTGGCCCCATGTTCTGGACTCCCCCAACATTGGAAACATGTTTCCTGCCTCTAGTGTGTCCAAACCCTTAATAATCTTATATATTTCAATAAGATCCCCTCTCATCCTAAATTCCAGAGTATACAAGCCTAGCTGCTCCAATCTATCAACATATGACAGTCCCGCCATCCCAGGAATTAACCTTGTGAACCTCCCTCAATAGCAAGAATGTCCTTCCTCAAATTTGGAGACCAAAACTGCACACAATACTCCAGGTGTGATCTCACCAGTGCCCTGTACAACTGCAGGAGGACCTCTTTGCTCCTATACTCATCTCCTCGTGTTATGAAGACCAACATGCCATTCACTTTCTTCACCGTCTGCTGTACCTGCATGCTTACTTTCAGTGACTGATGAACAAGGACCTCCAGATCCTGTTGTACTTCCCCTTTTCCCAACTTGACACCATTCAGATGATAATCTGCCTTCCTGTTTTTGCCATCAAAGTGGATACCTCACATTTATTCACATTAAACTGCATCTGCCCACTCACCCAACCTGTCCAAGTCACCCTGCATCCAATTCACACTGCCACCCAGCTTTGTGCCATCTGCAAATTTGCTAATGTTACTTTTAATCCCTTCGTCCAAATCATTAAAATATATTGTAAATAGCTGTGGTCCATTGCGGTACCCCACTAGTCACTGCCTGCCATTCTGAAAGGGACCCGTTAATCCCAACTCTTTGTTTCCTGTCTGCCAACCAATTTTCTATCCATGTCAGCACTCTACCCCCAATACCATGTGCTCTAATTTTGCCCACTAATCTCCTATGTGGGACCTTAACAAATGATCGGGATAATTGGGATCCTTCTTCAGACTGATTTTATTAGACGGAAGAAAGCTGTCAGAGAGATGGGGGCAGAGCCTGGCAAGTGATAGGTGGCTGTTTAGGAAGGAACTGCAGGTGATGGTTTACACTGAACATAGACACAAAATACTGGAGTAACTCAGCGGGTCAGGTAGCATCTCTGGAGGTAAGGAATAGGTGAGGTTTCATGTTGATATCTTTCTTCCGGCTGAAGAAGGGTCTCGACCCGAAACGTAATCTGTTCCTCGTCTCAAGTGATAGGTGGATACACATGAGTTGGGGGGGAGGGAGGGGAGGTTTGATTGGCAGATGGGTGGACAAAGACTAGAGATGAAAAATAAACTACAAGGGTGTTAAATAAGGAGTGGGAGGAGTGAAATGCAAAGCCTTACAACAGTTAAAACTGTCCATTTAACTGCTGCAATTTACAAAGCTTGAATGTAATTTAGTTTAGTTCAGAGGTACAGCAATTGAAGCAGGCCCTTCAGCCCATTGAGTCCCTGCTGACCATCAATCACCAGTTCACACTAGTTCTATGCTATCCCACTTTCTCATCCACTTCCTGAACGCTAGGAATAATTTAACAGTGGCCAATTAACCTACAAACTGAAGATAGACACAAAATGTTGGAGTAACTCAGCGGGACAGGCAGCATCTCTGAAGAAAAGCAATGGGTGACGTTTTGGGTCGAGACCCTTGAACCTATCTGATCTCCTGGCTGCTGGACACTTTAAATCTCCTTCCCATTTTCCTACACTGGCCTTTCTGTCCTGGGCCTCCTCCATTCTCAGAGTGAGGCTAAATGCAAATTGGAGGAACAGCATCTAATTTTTCGCATAGGCAGCTTACAGCCCAGTGGTATGAATATTAATTTCTCTCACTTCAGGTAGCCCCGGCATTCCCTCTTTCTCTATCCCTCCCCCACCCAAGTCGCACTAGCTTCTCATTTACACCTAACATACAGCTAACAATGGCCTGTTTCCTTTATCATCATTATTTTTTTGCATATTTTTTATTCATTGTTCTTATCTCTCCATATCATTGTCTATATCTCACGTTTCCCTTATCCCTAACTAGTCTGAAGAAGGGTCTCGACCCAAAACATCACCCATTCCTTCTCTCGAGATGCTGCCTGTGTTACTCCAGCTTTTTGCATCTATCTTTCGTTTAAACCAGCATCTGCAGTTCTAACCTACAAACCCACATCTTTGGGCTGTGAGAGGAAACTGGAGCACCCAGAGGAAACAGAAGCGGTCACAGGGCGTACGTGCAAACCCTATACAGATGGTCATCTGTACAGATGGCACCCGCAGTCAGGATTGTTGATTTATGTCAACAAAATAGAGAGAGTACAGAGGAGATTTACTAGAATGTTGCCTGGGTTTCAGCACCTAAGTTACAGAGAAAGGTTGAACAAGATAGGTCTTTATTCTTTAGAGCGCAGAAGGTTAAGGGGGGACTTGATAGAGGTCTTTAAAATTATGAGAGGGATAGACAAAGTTGACGTGGATACTCTATTGAGAGTAGGGAAGATTCATACAAGAGGACATGATTTGAGAATTAAGGGACAAAAGTTTAGGGGTAACATGAGGGGGAACTTCTTTACCCAGAGATTGGTAGCGGTGTGGAATGTGCTTCCAGTGGAAGTGGTGGAGGCAGGTTCGATTTTATCATTAAAAAATAAATTGGATAGGTATATGGACAGGAAAGGAATGGAGGGTTATGGTCTGAGTGCAGGTAGATTGAACTAGGTGAGAGTAAGTGTTCGGCACGGACTAGAAGGGCTGAGATGGCCTGTTTCCGTGCTGTAATTGTTATATGGTTATATTATATGGTTATAACCCGGATACATTAATTAATTGTGAGGCAACGGCGTTACCAGCTGTGCCACTGTGCCGCCCAAAGTAACATCGCAATTTCCTTTCAGGGGGTGGCATGCAAAAGTTTACATGTTCAATACTAATGCCTTTACACAGACAAATTTATACATACTCTGGGGCGTGTTTGCGACTGGGATACTTGCGCAGATGCCCTAGTTGTGTTAGACTAGTTTGAAGAAGCATGGGGGAGAGGTCACAGTTTTCCACCATGCACGAGTTTGATAGAGCTAGAGCTAGATAGGCCTCTTAAAATTAGCGGAGTCAGGGGATATGGGGAGAAGGCAGGAATGGGGTACTGATTGGGGATGATCAGCTATGATCTCATTGAATGGTGGTGCTGGCTCGAAGGGCCAAATGGCCTACTCCTGCACCTATTGTCTATTGAGTACGAGTAAGATCAAAATGTACTTAAACCAGAAGAAGTTTGGATGAATATCTTATTGTTTTTACTATTGCAATAAAGAAACTATTAATTAAGAGACTGTGTTTTGGAAGATTTATCTTTCAACGCCATTGAAGGTCTCGTGGAGAGCTCGTGAATGCATATCGATTATCTCCTAAACCCCTGTCTTCAATCATTGTGACTTAAAGGAGGATTCCTTGAAAGTATATAAAAATCTGTCATTAAATACATAGAGACATACATAGAAAATAGGTGCAGGAGGAGGCCATTCGGCCCTTCGAGCAGGCACGGCCATTCATTGTGATCATGGCTGATCGTCCACAATCAATAGCCCGTGCCTGCCTTCTCCCCATATCTCTTGATTCCACTAGCCCCTAGAGCTCTATCTAACTCTCTTAAATCCATCCAGTGATTTGGCCTCCACTGCCCTCTGTGGCAGGGAATCTAGTTGAAAGCTACCTTACAGCCAGGAGGTAGAAGCTTGGTCGCATAGAAGAGGGACAGAAGATTGTGCTGAATCTCTGGAGAGAGATTACTGCCAGAAGAACTGGTTCCGTAGAAGAGGAACTGTAGAAGCCAGATCTCGGCTCAGAGATTGGTTTAGAGCTAACCTGCCAGTAGGTTAATCGACTTATCTGAAGATTGAAAACTTCACTGATCGAGAGTATGAGTAGAACAGCTATTGTATTTTGCTGTAAATTTGAAAGCCGGAAAGCTTTAATTAGAACAGCTTAACGAGATGCTGTGAAAGTTCAAAAGCGTTGTATTTTAAAGTAAAATTACAGACTCTGATAAAGGGTCTACAGAAGTATTAGAAGTAAGTTCTGCTAAGCTTTGGAAGGTAGCCAAGAAGTGAGTGAAACTGGAATCCAGGTGCTGGCCGTGGTTTGTTTTGAAGTTGAGATAAGATACATTCTTTCTGAACTGGTCACTTTTATACTTCAAAAATATTTGGATGTTTTCTGAAAGTCCAGTTTTGTCTTGGTTTCTTATCGGGTGTTTTGGAACATTCAGCAGAATGTTTATCAATGACAGAAGCAAACTGATGATGTCTTGTTTGTGCAATTAGCAGATTTGGCAGTCTGCCAAGATCTGTTTAATCCACAAATCAAGATGGAGTAGGTGCGTCAGAGGAGCCACAAGGTGGAGCTGTGGAGAAGAGAGGTGTCAAGCTCAGCCAAGGACAAGCAGCCTACCTGGAAAGATACCAGAAGGAGGAACGCTCGATATGGAAACAAGTTAACGAGTTAATTGAAAGCTACAGGAAACTCATGTATCCAGATGAAGTAGGTAAGATGGGCGAAGGAGTGCCACCAGAGGGAGCCATGCAATCTGCAACAAGTAAGCCAGGTGAAGAAGAGCCGGAACAGAGACAATTTAGCCAACGAACCAAGAAGCCCACCGAAAAGGCCCAAGTTGCATTTCTGGAGAAATGCCAGGAGAGAAACAAGTTATGGATGAAGATGGTGCACGTATATGAATTCCAGAAGGAACTAATGGAATCAGATGAGTATGCAAAGACAGTAGGGTCTAATCTGGGGCAACAATTCAGCCTCGGTAAAGAGGTTGGAGATAAACAAGATCTCAGAATTCAAAGTGGGCCGGTGCATGAAGCATACAAGCTTTTGTAAGATCAGAAATGTACAGCTGCATCATTTCTCAGATGCCAGTGAAAGTGGCTATGGTACTGTTTCATATCTAAGACTAGAAAATTATAACAAAGAAGTACATGTTGCATTCTTAATGGGAAAGGCCAGAGTGGCACCATTGAAGCAAATGACAATTCCCAGAATGGAACTTACTGCCGCAGTTTTAGCTGTTAAAGTTGACATAACGCTGCAAAAAGAACTACAGCTTCAACTGGAAGAATCTATCTTTTGGACTGATAGTACTACAGTGCTTAAATACTTCAACAATGGGAACAAACATTTCTTGACATTTGTAGCAACCAGAATCTCTTTTGTATTGGGAGCTACTAATGTTTCACAATGGAAATATGTTAACACAAAGGAAAATAATGCGGATGAAGCTTCTAGAGGACTAACAGCAGACCGCTTCTTAAGCAATAAAAGATGGGTCAATGGACCAGTTTTTCTGTAGGCCAGACAGAGAATGGCCAAAGCTTGAGCTGGGATTTGAAATCTCTGCCAATGATCCGGAAATTAAACAAAACATCACAGTGAACGTTATTGCTAAAGATTCATCAAACACAACAAATGATTTAATTACCCACTTTTCATCATGGAGTAAGTTGGTGACTGTGGTAGCTTGGTTTCTTAAACTAAGAACAAGGCGATTGTTGTTTGCTCGAAAAAGGAAAGAGATTGAAGAGATTGCTGAAGGTATCTTTGAAGAAGTTCCTGAAATACTGAAGGAAAGGGTTGAAAAGAAGATGCAAGTTTTTTGGGCATCGTACGACGAACAGGGTTTACATCTTGATCATCTCCTCAAAGCGGAAAACGCGATTATCTCTTTCTGTCCAAGACAGGGATACAAAGAAGAAATATCGACGTTAGAAGCTAGAGTACATTGTGTCAAAAGAGACAGTCCGTTGTAAAAGCTGGATCCGATATTGGAGGAAGGACTTCTGAGAGTGGGTGGTCGTCTAAATAGATTGGCAATGCCTGAAGAGGCTAAACATCCTATTATTCTCTCGAAGGATTTTCACATATCAACATTATTATTCTGACATATTCATGAATTGATCAGACATGGAGGAAGAAGTTTCATGCTGTAAAAACTTTGGACTTTTGTGTTTTGGACTATATACTGGAGATTATGCCTGAGGGTTAAGGGTTTGGTGCGTAATGTATTACTTCAGACCAGGAACGATGTTTTAATAAGACCAATAACCAAGTTGTGCTCGCTTCTTGAAAGCAAAAGTGAAGATGGAAGAATCGCTAAAGAAGTCTGAATGCAGATATATAATGCATTTTACTTTTTGTTTTTTAATATATGTTAAGCTTTTATAGCTCCTTTTTTAATGTCTATTAGTAATTGCCTCGTTATATACTCGGAACAATTAGGGGCCGGTATGTAGTAGCCATTTAGCTTAACTCAGTATGTTATAACTAAAACCAGTTACCTTTAACATTTTATCTGCCCGTAATTATGTGGGTGGGATTTATACGTAGTCAGAAGCGTGTTTGCGGATGGGATTCTCGCGTAGATGCCCCAATAGTTTTAGTTTAGTTTGAAGAAGCAACTGGGAGAGGTCACAGTTTTCCGCCATGCATGAGTTTTACTACGAGTAAGATCAAAATGTACTTAAACAAGAAGAAGTTTGGACGAATATCTTACTATTTTTACTACTGCAATAAAGAAACTGTTAATTAAGAGACTGTGTTTTGGAAGATTTATCTTTCGACGGCATTGAATGTCTCGTGGAGAGCTCGTGAATGCGTATTGATTATTTCCTAAACCCCTGTCTTCAATCATAGTGACTGAAAGGAGGGATCCTTGAAACGATATCAATATCTGTCACTACATCTAGTGTTAATGTGCGGGGATCGCTGGTCGGTGCAGACGCAGTTGGTCAAAGGGCCTGTTTCCATGCTGTATCTCATGCGCTATCGTGGAGCGGGCGATGCCTTGCCCGGGTCGCCGCGCTGGAGCTCCAGTGAGCTGAAGACCGCCGGGAACAACACCGAGAACAACATCGCGGAGCTGCGGGTCTGAGGAGCGGCCAGCTGCGGGCAGCGGCGCTGAACTGTACACCGGGAGCCTGGGATCTCGCGACGAGATCGCCAGTAGTGGAGCTCCAACCGGCGCGGCCTTGTTGGCTTTGGAAGCCGCGGCCTCCAGTACGGAAGCGGCCGTTCCAGGTGTCCCAAGCCGCTGTGAGGATTCTCCCGACGCCGAAGTACCATCACCCGGCGAGAACGGCCAGGAACATCGGGCCTCCGTAGAGGCAACTGTGGAGGCCTCAATTGGCTCGACTATGGATGAACTGGGGTTGGGGACTGGACTTTGTGCCTTCCCTCATGGTGGGAGCCATTGTGGGGGGATGTTCTTTATGTTTAAATCTCTTATTAATGTTATGTCTGTATTCTTTCTTTATGTGCTGCATTGGCAAGAAGCATTTCACTACACCTAGGTGTATGTGACCAATAAATAACCTTTGACCTTTTTGACCTTTGTATCTCTAAAGTAAATGTGTGTCTTCTGCCCCTGAGTTTTGGAACAGCACCTCACCGCTTGTTTTCCTGTTGCGTTACACCCGACGACATGTTCAAAGGAAACGACGGAAGTGAGATAGAGACATGGTTTATAGCAGAAAGGAAGCTTTGTAACTGAATGCTCCACGCTGACATTTTTTCAACTCATTGCCCTCAACGAGGTTCTCTGCATTTATCCTAACATTACACCCTGGATACAAGCTAATCTGCTACCAACCTTTGACTCAAAGTAAAAATGTTCCCCCAGCTGTGTACCAAGTGATTAAACATGGTTGAACTCTCACTACAGGGATGTAATGCTGAGGCTCTACAAGGCGCCGGTCAGGCCGCTATTGGTGTATTGTGAGCAATTTTGAGCACCATGGATGTGCTGGCTCTGGAGAAGGTCCAGTGGAGGTTTACAAGAATGATCCCAGGAATGAGTCGGTTAAGCTTAATCCCAGATCCAACGCTTAAAATGTGGATTGCAAGTATGTTGGACACCGCACATCTTGAGGAAATGCGATTCCTCCTAATGGATAAATCAGACCAATTCATAACGAGTTGGTCTCCATTTGTCGTCTTTTTGGAATCATATGGTGCGACACAATTGTAAAAACTAACTGTTTCAGGACTAGACGAGGGTTGGTCAAGATTATAAACAATGATCTCCTTACCCTTTTTTTAAAATGTCTTATTCCCTTTTTTCTATTTTCTTTTTCTCAACTTTCTTCACTCATTCGTCTTTCTTCTTTTTCTTCACACACTATATATCTCACGCTTTTCTATCCTTTACTATCTAATTTATTTTTCTTATTCAAATCTTTCTTTAATATAACAAAAAAAAATAAGAAGCTGTACATAAAATGTATTATGAAAATATATATTAGGCACGTTGGTGCCATATGATTGTACTTGCTTCTAATAAAATAAAATATTTTTTAAAAAAAAGCTTAATCCCAGATCAAATGCACGCTGTTGGGCCTTAAATGTTGCCTTCTGTTATTGTAATGTTATGCTGAATGTATGTATTTTTGGGTCCTGTCTTGATGTCTTAATGCTTGGCTTCTCTCGTCTCTTTTGTCTTTTCTGTGATGCTGTTAATGAAGCTGCTGCGATGCAAAACTAATTTCAGACTTGCTCTGACAATAAAGTCATATCATATCGTATCGTAAGCTATGATGAGCGTTTGTTGGCACTGGGCCTGGACTCGCTGGAGTTTAGAAGGATGAGGTGGGACGTCTTTGAAACATTCAGAATAGTGAAAGGCTTGGATAGAGTGGATGTGGAGAGGATGCTTCCACTGGTGGGGGAGTCTAGGACTAGAGGTCGTAGACTCAGAATTAAAGAACGTTGCTTTAGGAAGGAGATGAGGAGGAATTTCTTTAGTCAGCGGGTGGTGAGTTTGTGGAATTTATTGCCACAGAAGGGTGTGGAGGCCAAGTCATGAGGTATTTTAATGGTGGAGATTGCAAGATTCTTGATTAGTAAGGGTGCCAAGGTTTATAGGGAGAAGGTGGGAGAATGGGATTGAGAGTTAATGGTTATTTCTAAGACTCAGCAGGCCTGAAGCTGCTCGATATCCTCATATTCCACTTGCTTTCCTGTCATCAGTAAACTTGAAAATATCACACTTATTCTCCTGGACGTTGACAGGGATTGTGAATCGTGGGGGAGCAAAGACCGATCGCGGTGGCACCCGGTGGCATGTGCTCATCTCTGCTCACCTGATTTCCAATTCATGGTTGTCGCTCAGCAAGCTGCTCGCAGGAATCACGTGGATCTTTCGTCACTGCTTCATCGTGGCTGCCTCCCCCTGGGAAAGGATAAGGATCTTGTTAGAAAACTGTAGGAAGGAACTGCAGGAGCTGGTTTAAACTGAAGATAGACACAAAAAGCTGGAGTAACTCAGCGGGGCAGGCAGTATCTCTGGAGAGAAGGAATGGGTGACGTTTCAGGTCGAGACCCTTCTTCAGGCTGAGTCAGGGGAGAGGGAGTCTAGAGATAAGATGGGGTAAAGCGGCCTTTTCACGGGGCGACTTGACGCAAGAGTTAACCGGAGTTTAACATCGTGGGAACCTCGTGCGATAACAGTGCGGCATTCGTGGACCACCGTGGACCACCGTAGCGCTAACGGCAGGTCATCGTGTAACTTGGTCACTCGGGAGATAATTCAAGAAAGTTTGAATTTCTCCAAGATTGACTTGTACACTTGTGGTTGAGTATTGCAACATTATATGAACGTAGTGGCCAGTGCGATATCCGTAATAACTCTTGCGGGTACCGTGGGAACTCCTGCGAACGGTGAACCCGGAAGCTGGACAGAGGTGACAGAAGGTGAGTAAAAATTATCTTATGTGGGATTGAATTTAAAAAATAAATAAAAATAAAGATTTGCATCCGCATATGGACATCAACTTATTCATGAGTTATGTTAATGAGATTCAAGAAAATAACTATAATCTTTAAAAGGGACTTTAAAAGGGACTTTACTGAAAGGTTACGCATTTTTATGGTCCGTGAGAAATTTTTCACATGTACTTCTTTGAGAGATACAGGTCGGAGTCCTCGGGTCCAGGGGTCCGGAACGCTACCAATCAATGTTGTAGAGAGACCCGTGTAAGGAGTGAACTGTACATGCTGGTTTAAACCGAAGACAGACACAAAAAGCTGGAGTAGCTCAGCGAGTCAAGCAGCATCTCTGGAGAAAAAAAGCTGATGTTTCGGGACGAGACACATCTTCAGACTCAATTCCGATTAGGCTGTCTGAAGAAGGGTTCCGGTGTTGGGGGAGTCCAGAACCAGGGTCCCAGTTTTACAGTCTACCGTGGGAACTCTTTAACTCAGTAAAGTAAAGTAGCCTTTATTGTCATATCAGCGCACAGGCAGCAGTTGGCTGTTGCTCTATTCAGTTTCCCAGGGGGTCGGGACGGGACTGGAGTTGGGAGAGAAAGGTGGGGGAGTCGAGGGAGAGGAGGGGGAGACAGATGGGGGTGTCTTCATTTACTGACGGCGGGTGTCTGTCACTGAAACAGGCAGGTGAGATTTCACATCCACCTTGTGTGTGCCTCTCTCTCTCTCTCCCTCCCTCTTACACAGGCTGAGAGACTCTGCCTCTGTGAGTGTACGTCTCTTTCTCCCCCTCTCCCACACACAGTAAGACCGAGGTACTGTGCTCAGTCCATCTGTGTCTCCCACATACACAGTAAAATATGTCTCCAAATGAGCCAATTCAACCAAGGGAGGATATATATAGTGTGTGAAAAAAAAAGTTACATCATTTGTGTCACGTGTAGTTCACGATGTTCATTCAAGATAAAACGGGAATGCTCGGGAAACGGACAAGTCACTCGCACAAATAGCAGAAATGCCGAGTACCGTGGGAACTCTTTATCTACTGCCGTTATATCGTGCGAGACTCGTGCTGGACCACGACCTCTTCACTCTGGTGACATCTTGCGTCAACTCGCCCCGTGAAAAGGCCGCTTAAAGGTGTGAAAACGACAGATCAATAAATAAATGATGGGTCTTTGTCCCAAACATTATGGAGGGCACTATATATATGAAGAAGGGTCTCGTCCATCTTCTTGTTCAAGAAAAGCACAGAAATGCAGATGGCTATAGCACAGAGGGAAGCCATTCCACTGGCTGCGTCTGTGTGCTCTGTACAAGAGGAGTCCAGACCTCTTTGGATAGAAGGAATGGTGACGATTCAGGTCGAGACCCTTCTTCAGATTCTTTCCGCTCATATATTTCTCCAGTTCCTTCTTGTACGCTACACTTGAATCCACCTCCATTACTGTTCCTTGCAGTGCATCCCAGACAACAACCACTCTCTGTGTAAACCAGGGTTTTATAAGACTTGAACATACAACATGAAACAGGCCCTTCGGCCCACTAGTCCACACCGACCAGCGATCCCCGTACACTAGCACTATCCTACACACTAGGTACAATTTACAATTTTTAACTCAGCCAATTAACCTACAAACCTGTATGTCTTTGGCATCTTGTGTCACCTGTTCTCCTGCCAACCACCTCCTTCTGATGCCTGGTTCTTGTCCCCTGGACCAGTAGGAACAGTTTTTCTTTATCTATTCTGTCTGTTTTCTTCATGTTTTTAAACATCTGTTCCCTTCACATTTCTTCATTCCAGGGCAGCACAATGGTGCAGCTGGTACCAGAGGCACTCACGGCACCTAGAGGCAGGGATTCCATCATCATCGCAGGTGCTATCGGTGTGGAGTTTGTATGTTCCCCTGGTGACCGCGTGGATTTCCTCCGGGTGCTCCAGTTTCCTTCCACACGCCAAGGGCGTGCGGTTTTGTAGGTTAATTGTCTCTCTGTGACATTGCTCCTGAAGTGAATGAGAAAGTGGGATAGCATAGAACTAGTGTGAACTAGTGTGCAGTATAATGTGGATAAATGTGAGGTTATCCACTTTGGTGGCAAGAACAGGAAAGTAGACTATTTATCTGAATGGTGGCCGATTAGGCAAAGAGGAGATGCAACGAGACCTGGGTGTCATGGTACACCAGTCATTGAAAGTAGGCATGCAGGTGCAGCAGGCAGTGAAGAAAGTGAATGGTATGTTAGCATTCATAGCAAAAGGATTTGAGTATAGGAGCAGGGAGGTTCTACTGCAGTTGCACAGGGCCTTGGTGAGACCACACCTGGAGTATTGTGTACAGTTTTGGTCTCCTAATCTGAGGAAAGACATAGAGAAGGTTCACCAGGCTGATTCCTGGGATGGCAGGACTTTCACATGAAGAAAGACTGGATAGGCTCGGCTTGTACTCGCTGGAATTTAGAAGATTGAGGGGGGATCTTATAGAAACTTACAAAATTCTTAAGGGGTTGGACAGGCTAGATGCAGGAAGATTGTTCCCGATGTCAGGGAAGTCCAGAACAAGGGGTCACAGTTTAAGGATAAGGGGGAAGTATTTTAGGACCGAGATGAGAAAAACATTTTTCACACAGAGAGTGGTGAATCTGTGGAATTCTCTGCCACAGAAGGTAGTTGAGGCCAGTTCATTGGCTATATTTAAGAGGGAGTTAGATGTGGCCTTGTGGCTAAAGGGATCAGGGGGTATGGAGAGAAGGCAGGTACAGGATACTGAGTTGAATGATCAGCAATGATCATATTGAATGGCGGTGCAGGCTCGAAGGGCCCAATGGCCTACTCCTGCACCTATTTTCCATGTTTCTATGAACTGGTGTGAGTCAGCGTGGACTCGGTGGGCACCATACCTTCGATTTTCCTGCATCTGCAGTTCCTTCTTAAACACTTTATCTACTCCACTGCGAAATCTCCTCAAGGTAGGCCTACTTTGAAGAGGTTTTTCTCCTCCTCCCTCCGAAAGATCAGTCTGAAGAAGGGTTTCGGCCCGAAACGTTGCCTATTTCCTTCGCTGCATAGATGCCTCTACCGCTGCGCCACTGTGTCACACTAAAAGCTATGAGCTCTTTGATCTCTGCACCCGCTGAGTTTCTCCAGCACTTTTGTCTACCTTCTCCAGAAAACCAAGCACCCTGTTTCTCCAGTCTATCCATAAATCTAAAGCCCGTGAGCACAGAACAGTACAACACAGCTTCGGCCCACAATATCCGTGCAGAACACAATGCCAAGTTAAACTAATCCCCACTGCATGCAGCTGAACCATATCCCTCCATAACCTGCATTTCCATGTGCCTATCCAAAACCCTTGGAATTATTTTGGTGAATCTCGTCTGCATCTCGTCTCCAAACTTTCACCCCTGCCTGAAAGTTTGGGAACAATAGCTCAATTATTCTCGTTGTGACCAAAAGCAGTATTTAATCATTGTTCGGCATGGCTTCCTAGCTCTTCCATAAGCCTCTTGATAAAAACAACCTGGGTTTTGCATGTGTTTTCAATTACTTTTTCATCCTGCCATGCCACTTTTCATAAACTATGCACACATCAACACAGTTCCCTTTATTGCTGTATCCGTTATAAAACTGCACAGTTTTTAGCACCTTCACACGTTTGACTACCAAAATGTGACACCGCGCCCATCAGATCATTACAAAGCTTCTGCCGCCCATCTGCTCATTCCACTAGCCTGTCCATATACCTTCTGAAGTCCACTATCATTTCCCTCACTGTCCATTGTGCAATCGCTTTTTACATCATCTGGACTTAGAGGCTCAGTGGTAGAGTTGCTGCATTACAGCGCCAGAGACCTAGGTTCAATCCCAACTAAGGGTGCTGTCTGTTCAGAGTTAGTACGTTCTCCCCGTGATATGCGTGCGATTTTATCCGAGATCTTCGGTTTCCTCCCACACTCCAGAGTTATACAGGTTTGTAGATTAATTGGCTTGGTATAAATGTAAAATTGTCCCCAGTGTGTGTGGGATAGTATTAGTGTGCAGGGATCGCTGGTTGGTTCGGACTTGGTGGGCCGAAGGGCCTGTTTCTGCGCTGTTTCTCCAAACTAAAGTAAATATGTACACCTGTTCAAGGTGTTAATATTTACTGAAAGCAACGCTGACCTCTGGGGCGCGTCACTGTTGACTTCTCTCCAGTTTAAAAACTAAACCACTGCTGTTAATAAGACTGAGCTAAATGTTTATTCTTGCCCTTTGATCTTGATGACATCTATCCTTATGAAATGCCCTTCGGAAGTCCATCCATGTAAAATCAGCAGTTCCCTCATCTACTCCTCTGTGGCTTCATCAAGTGAATCAGAACGCTTTCCTTTCCAAACTCTGACAGTTTCTACAATGATTGTAAATGTATTGATCAAAGAGCTCATAGCTTTTAGTGTGACACAGTGGCGCAGCGGTAGAGTTGCTGCATTACAGCGCCAGAGACCAGGTTCAATCCTGACTACTGGTGCAGTCTGTACGGAGTTTGTACGTTCTCCCTGTGACCATGTGGGATTTCTCCGGATGTTCATGGGTGTCCTCCCACAATTTAAAGACGTACAGGTTTGTAGGTTAATTTGCTGCCGTGAATTGCCCCAATTATGTTGGACTATACTACTGTACGGGTGAGGGATGGTCGTCGCAGACTCAATGGCCATAGTCTCTACGCAGTCTCTGAGCTAAACTAAACATTCCCATCAATGTGTAGGAAGAACCTGCCGATGCTGGTTTACGCTGAAGATAGGCACAAAGTGCAGGAGTAACTCAGCAGGACAGGCAGCATCACTGGTGCAAAGTAATGGGTGACGTTCCGGGTCGAGACCCTTCTTGATGTGAGACCCATCAATGATTTGTTGGCTGGAACCATTCATGTATCTCGAATGTGTCTCGAAAACACCCGACATAATTCTCATAACAGCTCTTTAATCTCAGCAGCTTCAGTTAAAATTGTCCTGGAATCACGAGTTCCTTACAATGGCAGGTTTGTATTGCTGCCGCCAACTAGTCGAAGGAGAGACTGGGTATGTGAAGGAGCAGGGGGGGTGGGGCTAGGGCAACAACAGTGCAGTTGAGGGGTCTGACCTCTAGGGGGCATTGAGGGGCACTGAGCAGTGGGGACACCCCTCAAACAAAAGAAGGGATATCACCCTTGGACAGGTACATGCACAGGATAAGTTTGGAGGGATTTGGACCTAAGGCAGGTAGGTGGGACTAATGTAGCTGGGACATGTTGGCCAGTGTGGGCAAGTTGGGTCAAAGTGGTCAAAGCGCCCGACCCTGCCTCACCGGTCCCGACGTAGTGCAGCCCATGGAGTGCAGCAGCAGCGCCTCGCCTGTGGCCCCGTCAGTCGGCAGCTCGGCCAGCTGTCCGGCCTTCAGACCTTCGCTTACTGCCGACACCATCATCGGTTCATGAGTTGGATGGGGTGCTGGACTTTGCACGCGACATCGTGCGGGCCAAAACTCCTCAGCTGGCCTGCCGGCTGGGCTTTGTATGAAATCCAGCACCCGGACCAACTCATCATTCACCCAGCCACGGCTGAGTCGTTCAACTTATTGCCGTCGGGGATTTGACCCTTATTTTGACATTTTGTCCCTTATTTTGGAGTAAGAAAGTTGGCAACACTAGATCTTACACTGCACCTATATTGGCTGCATGGCGGCGCAGCAGTAGAGTTGCGCCTTACAGCGCCAGAGACCCGGTTTGATCCCGACTACGGGTGCTGTCTGTACATAGTTTGTACGTTCTCCCTGTGAACGTGTGGGTTTTCTCCGTGTGCTCCGGTTTCTTCTCACATCCCAAAGGCATGTGGGTTAGTAGGTTGTGTCGGAAGGAACTGCTGATGCTGGTTTAAACCCAAGATAGACACAAATAGCTGGAGTAACTCAGCGAGACAGGCAGCATCTCTGGAGAGAAGGAGTGGGTGACGTTTCAGGTCGAGACCCTTCTTCAAAATTGCTGCTCCAGAGATGCTGCCTGTCCCGCTGAGTTACTCCAGCTTTTTGTGTGTATCTTCGCATTAAGTAGGTTATTTGGCTTCTGTAAATTGCCCCCAGTGTGTAGGAGGTGGATGTGAAAGTGGGATAACATGAATCTAGTGTGAATTGGTGTTCGATGGTCGATTTGGACTCGGTGGGCCTAAGGGACTGTTTCGATGCTGTATCTCGAAACTGAACAATATAATCGTGGCATAACGTCTACTCTTGTACTCATTACCCTGCGAATAAAAGCACTTGTTCCTTCCTAACTGCTTACTCTATCTGCTCATTAACTTTCAATGATCCGTGTGGAATGTCCATGTCCCTTGGAACAAAACAAAATGCTTATTAATCTTTCACTATTTAAAAAAAACTTTTGTTTCGACCTCGCGCATCGCACAGCGCATTGTACTTGTCACATCGTCACCCACTTACTTCACGACCCTGCGGAGCTTCTCTACATTCACCCCACAACCCAAGTTTCTGTCCTCGCCAAATCATACCAAGATTTGAACTCATTTGAACTCCTCGTCTAATCTTTAGACTTTAGAGATGCTGCGCGGAAACAACCCCACCGAGTTCGCACCGACCACGATCACCGCGTACACTGGCACTATCCAACACACAGGGAACAATGCACCATTTACGGAAGCCAATTAACCTACAAACCTGGGCGCCTTTGGATTGTGGGAGGAAACTGGAGCACCCTGAGAAAACCCACGCGGGTCACGGGGAGAACGTACAAACTCCGTACAGACAGCACCCGTAGTCAGGATCGAACCCGGGTCTCAGGCGCTGTAAGGCAGCAACTCTACCGCTGCGCCACCGTGCCGCCCTGTACGACCCTATCATCTGACACAAATTGTGTGCTGCTAAGGACCCCAGCACTCACCCCCCCCAATCACCGTCTCCAAATCTGAATTCTATATTCTACATCCCTTTAGCTTTACATTCTATTTTCAGTCAGTTAACCAGTCTCCTGTTTCTCCCCTCTATCCCGACCCCACCCTGCCATGCTTTGTCCTCCATCTCCAGCTTTCTTCTCCACCCTCCTCCCCGCCCCATAATATTAGAAAAAGAGTCCCGACCTGAAACGTCACCCGTCAATGTCCTCCAGAGATGCTGCCTGACCCGTTGAGTTACTCCAGCATGTTGCGTTGTGTTGTCTGTCAGTCCCCTCTAGTATATTGTCTTTGATACCATGCACGTAAAGTGTAGTTTTATCAATCTGTTATGAAGCGCTTTATCAAACAGCCTTCCGAAAGTCCAAAGACACCATTTCACTGGTTTCCCCGCACCACTGAGAGAGAGGATTCCTGTGGAATGCTACGGGAACATTAGTTCCAGGAACAATTTCCTGCCCAGGTGCAGAGAAACGCTCTCCATCTGACTGCTCCCTGTATCTCAGGAGACTCTTCTCAAAAGCAAGCCACTAACTCTGAAAGAATTGTGTTAATGACAGCACACTGAATGCTTGGTTAAACGCTAAATGACCCCTGCAAAATCTAGCTAGAATCAGAACTAGTGCATAGAAAAAGGCCCTTCAGCCCAACATCCATGCAGACCCAGATGCCAAACCCAGCTAGTTCCACATCCCTGCACCAGGCAATAAGGAATTAAAAAAAAAAAAATTTTAATAATATTTTTATTAGAAGCAAACACATATTATGGTAAAAACATTTCATGATTATCAGTCGTACATTATTAATATTATCAATTGTGGATTGATTCTGCTTCTAGTTTTTTTTTATATAGATAGGGAGTAAGAAAGAGAAAAAAAACCCACAAATGTAGAAGATAAAAAAAGAATGGAATGATTTACTAATAATACATCATTGGAGATAGGTTCGTGGATTATAAAGTATAACTTTTCATCTAATCCTGAGTTCAAGCTTCAGTTAGGTTCCTGTGCTGAACCGATCTACCCCTTCAAATAGTCAATGAATGGAGACCATATTCTAACAAAAAGTTCTTGTTTGTCCATTAAGACAAGTCTGATTCTTTCCAGATGTAGGGTCTCCGACATTTCCATAATCCACATTTTAATTGTGGGGGTTATAGGGCCTTTCCAAAATTTTAATATTAATTTTTTCCCAGTTATTATACTGTAGTCAAGAAAGTTTCTTTGGCTTGTTGCGAGTGTTAGACTTTGTTCTGATATTCCAAGTATTATTAATTTTGAATCGGGATCCAATTTAGTATTGACAACTTCAGAAATTATTCTAAAAATATCAATCCAGAAATTTTAGATTTTTATACAATTTACAATTTCAATGAAGAATTTAATTGAACTCTGGCGTAAATGGCAATAAACTAATCCGAATCTGAATCGGAGCAGCACAGTAGCGCAGCTGGTAGAGCCGCTGCCTCACAGCGCCAGAGACCCAGGTTCGATCCTGAGCTCGGGCACTGCAGACGAAGAGCATGTTCTCCCCGTGACCGCATGGGTTTCCTCTGGATGCCCCGGATTCCTCCTAGGCCCCAAAGATGTGCAGGTTGGTAGGCTAATAGAATGTGATAGAATCGTGCAGGGCCTGACGAAAACATGGAATAAAAATAGGGTCGATAGAGTATTAGCGTAAATGCTTGGTTGATGATATTTACCAGATGAAATTTAGCCTAATGCTGCCTGGATTAGAGGGTCATAGTCATAGTCAGAGAGTCATAGCATGATGTGACAGTGATACAGCGTGGAAACAGGCCCTTCGACCCAACTTGCCCACACCGGCCAACATGTCCCAGCTACACTAGTCCCATCTGCCCGCATTTTTGTCCATAACCCTCCAAACCTGTCCTATCCATATACCTGTCTAACTGTTTCTTAAACGTTGGGATAGTCCCAGCCTCAACCACCTCCTCTGGCAGCTTGTTCCATACATCCACCAGCCTTTATGTGAAAAAGTTACCCCTCAGATTCCTATTAAATCTTTTCCCCCTTCACCTTGAACCTATGTCCTCTGGTTCTCGATTCACCTACTCACGGAACCATGCACCTGCACTCCTAGATCCCTCTGCTCTACAACACTCCCCAGAGCCCTACCATAAATTGTGTAGGTCCTGCCCATGTTAGAAATGCAACACCTAAAATGTCTCTGTATTAAATTCCATCAACCATTCCTTACCCCACCTGGCCAATCGATCCAGGTCCTGCTGCAATCTTTCACAACCATCTTCACTATCTGCAAAACCACCCACTTTCGTATCATCAGCAAACTTGCTAATCTTGCCCTGTATGTTCTCATCCAAATCATTGATGTAGATGACAAACAGTAATGGGCCCAGCACCGAACCCTGAGGCACACCACTAGTCACAGGCCTCCAGTCCAAGAAGCAACCTCCCACCATCATCCTCGGCTTCCTTCCATGAAGCCAATTTTCTATCCATTCAGCTTTCTCTCCTTGGATCACATGCAATTGAATGTTCCAGAGCAGCCTACCATGCGGAACCTTGTCGAAGGCCTTACTGAAATGTAATCATGTTCGGCATAGTCATTGTGGGCTGAAGGGCCTGAAGCTGCACTGTTCTATTTCCAATGTTCCATGAATAACAATAAGCTGCTAAACAGTCACTCTGTACTCACAGTCACCAGATTCTGCGGCTTTGCACTGACATTTTAATAACTCTGGCACTGGCCACTCAAATCAGCTGCCCTGGACATTTTAATGATTGTTTTTAATGTTGCTGTTTTACCTGCTTTTAACTATTTATACTGTCTCATCAGGGACTGGATTGTTTTTACTGTTATTATATGTGAAATGTTTTAAGTTTCATGTGCGATGCTCCGGTATTCCCTGGGAAACGTCTTCTCATTTTGCACTGTACAACTGTTGCTTTGCAAGATGACAATAAAGGTTAATAGTAAGATTAAACGAGAACTTACCAGTTTGAAGTTTGATCTTGATTTTATGAGGAGTTACGATGAGCGATTACGTGAAGAAGGGCCTCCGTCTGCGTGCGCATCAACCTTCAAAGCAGCGGTGTTAAATCACAGATAAAAAGAAGACCTGAGAATAGTAAGATTGTGAAGAAACTAGAACTTCCATATGACCTTGATAGTATGAGGGTGGGAGCGGTGGGCACGTAATCGCTCATCGTAACTCCTCATAAAATCAAGATCAAACTTCAAACTGGTAAGTTCTCGTTTAATCTTACAATTTTACTTCGGAGTCACGTGAGTGACTACGTGAAGATTTCAAAGCTGTGATTTTACGCCGGTTACGAATCCAGGCGTCACACACTGAATGGATTGACCATGGATGCGTGTAATCATTAAAGCATTCAGACATTACGTAGTTAAGTAAAGACACTGATGCTTTAAATGAAAGAAAAGTTTTAAAAAATAGTTACCCCTCCCAACCTTGGGGGGAAACTAAGGGACAGAACTTAAAATGGTACGTGCAAACACCCCCAGTCCGGTTATGGTATTTGTTATAAAACCGGTGGACCGTTATTTCATTCGTCCATCCTGCAGCCACTAGGATTTCGTCAAGGGGCACGTCCATAGCTCTTGCTGCCGACGTAGTTGCAGCCCTGGTGGAGTGAGATTTAACCATATAAATGTTCACTCCTGCTACCGCCATTACCTCCTTTGACCATCTGGAGATGGTTTGAGTTGACACCTACTGGTGTGGTTTTTTATGGCTGATGAGGACCGATTGTTCTGAGCCTCTGAGGTTCTCCGTAACTCTCAGATAGTGGTGTTAGTATGTTACCACACACACAACCGTTGGACCTCTGGATATGCCAAGAACTGGATCTCCATCCCTGGCATTCCTGGCCTGCTCTGTTTTATCAGGTTCCTGATTACGAATGTTATGTTGTTCATATTGGTGGTCATGTAGTCCAACCGTAGCTTTTGCAATGTCTGGACTCTTTGTCAGCATACCACCTTCAGGGTTAGTCATAGGCGGTCCCCACTGTCAAAGTAGGGTTAGTACCACGCTCACATCCCATGTGTCCGTGTACCTTGGCCTTGGAGGTATTAAATTGTTAATTCCCTTCATGAATTTTGTTGTAAAGGGGTGCGTTCCTATCGACCCGTGCCCTGCTTCCAGCATCAGATAGGAGGAGAGTGTGCCTCTGGCACTATAGCTTTCACAATAACTTTGTTTATAGTTATAGTACAGAGTTGATAGGAACTCCAAGACATCCGTTATCCGAACTGTGTTGTATTTGTTCGGACAGTCCTATGCCTTGAAATGGCCTCCTCAGAATCTGCAGACCAACAAGTTAATACGTTCATGTAGTGGATGATTACTCCCTGTAACTGGGTTCACTAGGCTTGAGTAGGCCAATCTGGCACTACCAATATGCCTGTGGCTTAGTCTTGCTTGATTTTGGTCAAGCATCGGTTTGTGAGACAAATTGGCAGAAAGCATACATAAACATTCCTCCCCAATTGAGGGAGAAAGCATCCACTGCCTTTGCTCCTGGATCCAGCTCGCAGGACACATATCTGGGGAACTGATGGTTTAGTCTAGATGCAAACAGATCAATATCTGGTATGCCAAATCGTGTAGTTATTTTGTTAAATACTGTCTGATTCAACATCCATTCTGTGTTGTTATTAAACATTCGTGATCCAGCATCTATCACCGTGTTATATCTACCTCGTAGATAGACTGCTGTTACCCAAATATTCCTCTCGATACACCAGTGCCAAATGAGGTTCGACAATCTGTCGTAAGATACAGATTTTCCACCACCCTTGTTAATGGATATATGCCATCGCAGTGGTGTTATCAATCTGAATTTGAACAAGCTGTTGCATATTGCTACAGAAAACCTGGAGTCCATATTGTGCCCCCAACAATTCTGGGTAATTGATTCCATGTGTTGGGGAATTACAGACTCCTGCTCATTCCATCTGCCCCCACAGCTCTAGACTGTGTTGGTGGCTCCCCATCCTTAGCCGCTTGCATAGGTCTGAAGAACCCCCGATGGCTTTCGAGCAACATTTCCCTTGAGCTGTCTCACGTTCGTTATCCACCATAGTTTTCAACAAAGGCCTCTGCTGGCAATCCATAGTCTGCCAATTTGGCCTGCATGGAATCTGAGTGTTCGTTCCTTTGCTCGCTGTAAATTCTGGTAATGCAAAGGCCCGTGACGTACTGCTGGGAAAGCAGCTACTATTTGCCAATTACACTCGCTGTTTGCCTGATAGATGGCTAGTATTTGACTATCAGGTCATTGCAGGCTTAATTAAATATTGTTGTTTGTCCCTAGGCAAAGTCACCAACATATTTACTGTTTTTGATAGTAAATTCTAGGTAATCAATTACCCTTGTAGGTGTCAATTTTGATTTAACTGGGTGGATGAGGTAACCAATTCTTTCAATCAGGGTTTTGGTTTGCTTTGACTGATGCTTCTGCCAATTCTTGGTGACTCCAAAATGAAAATGTCCTCCAAATATGCCATTACTATGTGGTTCTGAGAATTGGTTTCCGTAGTTTAGTCAATAGTCTAGGAGCTGATGTCAACCCATTTGGCAGAGCCATGCCATCCAGTTAAACTTCAAATATCTCCTGTTCTTAGACACCAAATAGTATGCATCTTTGAGGTCGATGCATGCCATGTGACCATTTTATAGGAAGCTCCTATAAAACAGTTGTTAGACCGTAACAAAAAATTGCTGTTCTGAAAGTCTGTGCTGCACATATGAGTTAAATCTGGATGAAGTGACATCCTCCATCTGTCACCTGTCCTGAAAGGCAATCCTGCCCATAATACTGGGCCTGCCTTGAAGTCTGCTTGGAACCTATATATGTTGTGCAGTAAAAATAATCACGTTATTATCTGTTTTTTAAAACCAGATCAGAAATTCATGTTATTGTCATTTTGAACAAAAACACAAGAGTAAAATTACCAACATGTAACTGGTCCACAATCCCTTGTTTCAGTAAACCCAGACCCACCTACCTCCATGGCTACCGGTGGTCTTGTGGTAAGCCCAAAGGCCCCTGATGCGGGTTCCTTTTCTCTCCTTGATTGGGAGTAGGACTGGTAGGGAGTGTGGATTCCATGTTTCTCCTGACCTCTGCTTGGGTCTTGGTCTGAAAACCTCATCATACTGAGCCTGCCTTGTAGGACAATTCTGGCCATAATTCTGAGTCTGCCTTGAAAGACGACTCTGATCATATTTCCGTGCCCAGCTTTCAAGCTACCACCGGCTTCAGTGAACCGCTTACCCCCTATGGAGGTGTGGGGTGTGTTGTCGCCTACTGATGAAGTTTTGCTTGTCGTTGGTACCTTGATTGGTCCGACAGCTTTTGCTTCCTTCTTCTGGTCTTACCTGAAGAGAGGATTCGGCGGCTGGTTTCTCCAAAGTCACCCTGACCCTACTCGCTAGAATTTAGAAGATTGAGGGAGGATCTTATAGAAACTTACAAAATTCTTAAGGGGTTGGACAGGCTAGATGCAGGAAGATTGTTCCCGATGTTGGGGAAGTCCAGAACAAGGGGTCACAGTTTAAGGATAAGGGGGAAATCTTTTAGGACCGAGATGAGGAAACCTTTTTCACACAGAGAGTGGTGAATCTCTGGAATTCTCTCCCGCAGAAGGTAGTTGAGGCCAGTTCGTTGGCTATATTTAAGAGGGAGTTAGATGTGGCCCTTGTGGCTAAAGGGATCAGGGGGTATGGAGAGAAGGCAGGTACAGGATACTGAGTTGGATGATCAGCCATGATCATATTGAATGGCGGTGCAGGCTCGAAGGGCCGAATGGCCTACTCCTGCACCTATTTCTATGTTTCTATGTTTCTATGATAGCGCTGTTCCCTTGCCGGCATTTGTAGCGTGCGGATATCTTGAGGCCATATGCATGTGCTTCAGTATGTTCATACTTTAAATTCGAGATCAGTTACCTACTGATCACTCACACTCCCCTCCACTGAGAGTGAGATTTGTAGGCAGCCCTGAGGATACCTGCGCTGACATGGCCCCTCCAGCGGACCTAAACGAGATTCTTGCTTTGGGTCAGACTGAAACTGACCGTGAATGCTCCTCTACTCAGAGCAGGATACATTTGCAAGATCTCAATCCAGGGAAGCACCCAGTGGAACCTGGATGATTGTAGAAGTACTTATTTTCTTTAGTTTGTATGGGAGCTTATTTATTCATTACATGTAAAGCACTTTGGTGTCAATGCGAGTTAACTTAAACAGTGCTATATAAGTAAAAGTTACTTACTTACTTCCTTTCTTCTGCTTGTCCCTGGGAAGGTTCCCCCCCCCCCCCTGCTTTTGTACTCTGATTCAGAGTGGTTTCTTCCATATGTACCTCCCCCTCCAATGGGGAAGACATTGGGCTGCCCCATGTGAGAGGCTGCTGGCACGGCCTGCTGTAGAGGCCCGGGCTGACACAGCTCCCTCCTTTGTTGCTCCATGTGGGAGAATCGTCCTCAGACGCTCTCCGTTGAGGGAGGGTATCCCTTTTCCCCGGACTCATCTGAGTCAACGGGTTTGTTTGACGCGGGTGGTATTACATCCCCCGGGACCACCACGGAGCTCCTCCTCCTGCCCGAAGGCTCCTGCCGGTTCAGCTGCCGGCGCTAATGTCGGGAACAAGACCGTCGCCCGTTACTGAGAATGCTGCGGTCTTCGGCAGCCGACTTCCCCGTGGACCGTCTCCTCGACATCTGGGCCCTGAAACTACAAAAAGCTTCAAGCCCAAAAGAACGCAGGTAAGTAGTTCAACTTTCCTTACCTGCCCATCCCGACAGGCTGGGAGAACACAGTGTCACGTCGCGCGCGTTGCATTCAGACGTAATGACGCACACGCAGACGGACGGCCCTTCTTCACGTAGTCACTCACGTGACTACGAAGTAAAATTGATTGATTGGATTGAAGGTGCATTTATTTTGCTTTTCAACAGCAAAACGTATGAAGACATCTATGAAAGGCAGAAATTATGGGAAAAGTCACTTTTTCCTTATTCAAAGACTCACTGGATACATTTCTATCCCCAAATTTCTATCCCCAGCATGAGAATGAAAAAAATAATTTAGAAATAATTTCTTGCCACAGTGCTTGGAACACTTTGCCAACGGACAGAACACATTGCACCTTAATGGGGAACATTGGTAAAATCTTTGAAACAGAGCAAGATATACGGTTTTAAGTGGCTTTTACACGGGGCGACTTGACGCAAGAGTGAACCAGAGTTTAACATCGTGGGAACCTCGTGCGATAACAGTACGGCATTCGTGGACCACCGTGGACCACCGTGGCGCTAACGGCAGGTAGTCGTGTAACTTGGTCACTCGGGAGAAAATTCAAGAAAGTTTGAATTTCTCCAAGGGTGACTTGTACACTTGTGGTTGAGCATTGCAACATTGTATGAACATAGTGGCCAGTGCGATATCCGTGCGATATCCGTAATACTCTTGCGGGTACCGTGGGAACTCCTGCGAACGGTGAGTAACTGAGCAGTTTGATTGTCAGTGCTTGTTTTACCTCATTGTTAAATAAATATATTTTTACTATCAGATTGATGTCTGCAATTCTTCATTAACACATCACTACAAGATGAATGTCTCTAATGTTATAATCCCTCTCATGCTGAAACACAAAATAGTTGAAGGGAGGTGAAATAATCACATTTTCATTCTTTTTCATTTTTGAGTGTTCAGGTACCTCACTTGCTGAGCTATTTTACTCCAGCAGTTTGTGTCTCTTTTTGTCTAAAGCAGTTTCTAAGACTGTAGGAACTCCGCAGGCCAGGCAGCATCTACGGAGGGAAATGGACATGCGACCCTTTCTTCAGGCTGCCTTATCTCTCTCCTCCCCCCCCCCTCCCCCCAACTCCCACCCACACACACAAATGCTGGAGAAACTCAGTGGGTGCAGCAGCATCTATGGAACGAAGGAAATAGGCAATGTTTCGGCCCGAAACGTTGCCTACTTCCTTCGATCCATAGATGCTGCTGCACCCGCTGAGTTTCTCCAGCATTATTGTGTACCTTCGATTTTCCAGCATCTGCAGTTCCTTCTTAAACACAAATGCACCGAGTTCCTCCAGCATTTCGTGTTTTGCTCAGTATTCCAGCATCCGCTGTCTCCCGCGTCTCCAATAAAACAAAACTACTGTCAAAAGGGTGAAGAATAGGGGCAGAGATAGATACATTCCTGATTAGTGCGGCTGTCAGGAGGTTATGGGGAGAAGGCAAGAGAATGTGGTTGAGAGGGAGAGATAGATCAGCCGCGATTGAATGGCGGAGTGGACTTAATGGACCGAATGGCCTAATTTTGCTCCTATAACTAACAAAGATAGTAATTGTTAGGGAAATGTAGTTATTAAAGATGAGGGGGAGCAGAAATGGGCAGTCTGGGATGGCTCGCGAGATACTTGCATAGAGGCACAAACGTTAAAGAAAGGGCAGATAAACAGAGAGGGGGGGGGGACTTCCCTCAGTGCCCATCTGTTACCATTAATTGGACAGTTCGGTCTGTGAAACGCAACACGCCAGCCCCGACATCCAGCCCGGTGGTCAGTCCTTTGAAGATAGACACCAGTTGCTTGGAGCGGGTGGCGTTTCGGGTCGAGAGCCTTCTTCAGACTGAGGTCAATCCCCTGCATGGATAACAGGAGTCCCAGCCAACACGACAATCGCCCGCTGCACAGTCTCTGAGCTTCCACTGCGAAAACGGTGCCTACATGTGAGCACTTATGTAACTGAACCATCCTAACACCAACCACAGAGCATTCCTGAACTACTACCTACCTCATTCGAGACCCTGAGACTATCTTAGATCGTATACTCACTGGCTTTATCGAGTTACAGTGTGGAAACCGGCCCTTCGGCTCAACTTGCCCATACCGGCCAAAATGTCCCATCGAAACTAGTCCCATCTGCCTGCGTCTGGTCCATATCCCTCCCAACCTGTCTTATCCATGTACCTGTCTAAATGTTTCTTAAATGTAGGGATGGACCCAGCCTCAACTACCTCCTCTGGCAGCTTGTTCCATACACCCACCACCCTTTGTGCGAAAATGTTACCACTCACTCAGATTCCTATTAGATCTTCCCCCCTCACCTTGAACCTATGCCCTCTGGTCCTCGAATCCCCTCTGTGGGCAAAGGACATATATTACCCTGGACTCTGTCTATTTCCCTGCCTGTTCGTTTCATGGTTTTGTACACCTCTCAGCCTCTGTCCCCAGTGTGGAGTTAAGGGCTTGTTTATGGGCGCCCTGGGCTGAGAACTCTGGAGGATGGGTTTTAGACTTTATCGGGAATCGAGATAGACCCCGTAATGCAGGAGCAAAGAATCGCAGACGCTAATCTGCATTGGAAAGACACAATATGCGGGAGTAACTCAGCGCTGAAGAAGAGTCCCGACCCGAAACATCATCTATCCATGTTGTCTAGCGATGCTGCCTGACCCGCTGAGTTGCTCCAGCGCTTTGTGTCTTTCCACTAGACCTGTAATAAGTCTCGGCTGGGTGTTTACTGGGATCTCTGGTGTTTAATAGACGTCCTGATGTTGTTTTTGATCGGGTTTACTACTGACAGTATTTAATCAGATCCATATTAAATCATTTCCCCTTCACCTTAAACCTATGTAATCTGGTCCTCGATTCGCCTACTCTGGGCAAGAGACTGTGCATCTACCCGATCGATTCCTCGCATGATTTTAAACATTATCTTGCACACAGCGTTGTTCCCTTCACCATGTATATACCATTTATGGCTCGATTGCTACTATTTATTGTCTGTCTACTGACTGGTTAAACGTTTGAAAGTTTCACCTCTCAGTAGATAATAAAATAAGACAACCATCACGGTCAATGTGAGACAAAGTCTTTATTCCTATTTGACAAAATAAAAAGACGACTTCTTGCACATATTGAGAGAAGGTGCATCACACCAAACAACATTTGTCTAAAAAAAAACAGATTATTCTTCAGCTCATTAAAGAGCTCGGGTGAAATTCTGACAAAGTTTGTGAATGCACTTTTATCCTCTTCGCACAGCACATTAAGCAGCTGATCATATTGTCCAAATTGAGGTCTCCGTTGAAAGATGGGCTTCACCCAGTGAGACTTCCTCTTAATTCTCTTTTTAATTAATCTCACCCTTCTGCCTTCACGCAAGCGTTCTCGATGCACATAGTGGGCTGCTGCATACAGCACGTCAATGAAAATAACCACCATCCTGTACTCGAAAATACTTAGTATAGGCATGTCTCCAAATGAGCCAATTCAACCAAGGGAGGAATATAGTGTGTGAAAAAAAACAATATAGTGTGTGAAAACAAAGTAACATCATTTGTGCCACGTGATTAACAACACTACAGTTCACGATGTTCATTCAAGATTAACGGGAAAGCTCGGGAGACGGACAAGTCACTCGCACAAATAACAGAAGTGCCGAGTACCGTGGGAACTCTTTATCTACCCCCCGTTATATCGTGCGAGACTCGTGCTGGACCACGACCACTTCACTCTGGTGACATCTTGCGTCAACTCGCCCCGTGAAAAAGCCCCATTAGGGGGGGAAAATAGTCTGCATTTGCTGAAAGGATGAGTGTACACAAGGTCATATCAATTGCAGACCTCCAAGGTAAATAGAGGCTATAACTTACAGTCCGGAGCTTTGATCAGTACTTTCCAAATTTCAGGCAGATCTTTGTGAATCTGGGGATCCGTCTAATCCAAGTAGAACAAAGCTCTTATGAAGTTCTCGACAAATTGTCACCACCAAACTTCCTAGATTTTGCGTCGGAGTCACGTGAGTGATTCCGTGAAGAAGCCCGCCAGTCTGACGCATGACAGGGCTGCCAACATTGGGTGAGAGTTGGGAGTGAGAAATTGCGAGAGACCAAGCCCGAGGGAGCATAGCGACCGGGTGGAGTGAAGTGGGGTGGGGGTGCAAGTCTTTTAACTTAAAGCGCTTTTTCACGGGGCGACTTGACGCAAGATGTAACCAGAGTGAAGTGGTCGTGGTCTAGCACGATATCACACGATATAACGGGGGGTAGATAAAGAGTTCCCACGGTACTCGGCATTTCTGTTATTTGTGCGAGTGACTTGTCCGTCTCCCGAGCTTTCCCGTTAAATCTTGAATGAACATTGTGAACTGTAAAATCATCACGTGGCACAAATGATGTCTCTTTTTTTTCACACACTATAAATATCCTCCCTTGGTTGAATTGGCTCATTTGGAGACATGTTTTACTGTGTATGTGGGAGACACAGATGGACTGAGCACAGTACCTCGGTCTTACTGTGTGGGAGAGGGGGAGAAAGAGACGTACACTCACAGAGGCAGTCTCTCAGCCTGTGTAAGAGGGAGGGAGGGAGAGAGAGAGGCACACACAAGGTGGATGTGAAATCTCACCTGCCTGTTTCAGTGACAGACACTCGCCGCCAGTAAATGAAGACACCCCCATCTGTCTCCCCCTCCTCTCCCTCGACTCCCCCACCTTTCCCTCCCAACTCCAGTCCTGTCCCGACCCCCTGGGAAACTGAAGGGAGCAACAATCAACTGCTGCCTGTGCGCTGATATGACAATAAAGGCTACTTTACTTTACTTTACTTTACTGAGTTAAAGAGTTCCCACGGTAGACTGTAAAACTGGGACCCTGGTTCTGGACTCCCCCAACATCGGGAACATTCTTCCTGCATCTAGCCTGTCCAATCCTGTAGATACTGATTAGACCGGTATCTATTTATTTACTTTATTAATGATTTCAATTAAATATTGGGAACATCAGGCCGCAAACGTTATTTCTTGAGTGTTAGTGCTGGACTTTGACTCGACCTTCCTAGTTAGCTGGCGCCTGAGACTGAGCCAAGCAATGTCCAGACCTAACTTCAACACAAAGTGATGGAGGAACTCAAAGGGTCAGGCTCGTCCACTCGTGATTCCTGCATCTGCAGTTCCTCGTGTCTACAGACCAGAGTTGCCACTTGACTCCGAGATGACCATCACAGAGCATACGGAAGATAGACACGAAATGCTGGAGTAACACAGCGGGACGGGCAGCATCTCTGGAGAGAAGGAATGTGTGACGTTTCGGTTCGAGACCCTTCTTCAGAGTCTCGCCCCAAAACGTCACCCATTCCTTTTATCCAGATGCTGCCCGTCCAGTATTTTATGTCTGTCTCCAGTATTACTGTGTCTATAATCGGCGCAAACCAACATCTACAGTTCTTTCCGACACATTAGAGGATACCGTCTCGCCATCACTCGGATTACCCGCTTCATTTCCATAACGTTGCCACCTCTCTTTACTTTGCTTACTGAAGCCTGATCCTTGTCACACCCAGTGCTCTATCGCCCAGCCTCTCATCTTTCAATCGGGTTCGGCCAGGAAGGAACTGCAGATGCTGGATTAAAACGAAGATAGACACAACATGTAGCTCAGTGGGACAGGCAGCATATCAGAAGGGTCTCGACCCGAAATGTCACCCATTCCTTCTCCCCAGAGATGCTGCCTGTTGCGCTGAGTTCCTCCATTTTGTGTCTACCTTGGGTTTATCCAGGATCTCCCCGTTGATGTCCTAACTCGCTTTGGTTTGTTATTATTGTCTCATATCGAGAACCAGCAGATACAGGTTTAGGTTCGGGGGGAATGATTTAATGAGAGCCTAAGGGGTAACTATTTTATGCAAAGGGTAGTGGGTGTATAGAATGAGCTATCCGTTAAGGTAGTTGAGGCAGGTACTGTCGCAATGTTTAAGACGCATTAGACTGAAGCATGGATAGGATAGGTTTAGATGGTTATGGGCCAAACGCGGGCAAGTGGGATTAGTGTAGATGTGACATATTGGTCGGTGTGGGCAAGTTGGGTCGAAGGGCCTGTTTCTACGCTGTATGATTCTATGCAGGGAATACAAGAACCGTTCTGAAGCCGGATAAGAATAGGTGGTCGGCGCGGACTCGGTGGGCCGAAGGGCCTGATTCCGCGCTATATCTCTAAAACCTGAAGTTAGGTAATGTCTAAAGGAACTGCAGATGCTGGTTAATACGCACAAAAGGACACAAAATGTTGGTGTAACTCAGCAGGTAAGTCAGATCTGGGAAGAAAAACATAAAAAGCTGGAGTAAGTCAGCGGGTCAGGCAGCATCTCTGGAGAAAAAGAATAGGTGGCGATTCGAATCGGAACCCTTCTTCAGACATCCTAATCGGAATTGAGTCTGAAGATGTGTCTCGTCCCGAAACATCACCTATTTTTCTCCAGAGATGCTGCTTGACTCGCTGAGTTACTCCAGCTTTTTGTGTCTGTCTTCGGTTTAAACCAGCATGTGCAGTTCACTCCTTACACGGGTCTCTGGAGAACATTGATTGGTAGCGTTCCGGACCCTGCTTCGGAAAGGCATCGATCGCTAGTCGGCGAGGACTCCGAGCTGTATCTCTCAAAGAAGTACATGTGAAAAATTTCTCACGGACCATAAAAATGCGGGACCTTTCAGTAAAGTCCCTTTTAAAGTCCCTTTTAAAGATTATAGTTATTTTCTTGAATCTCATTAACATAACTCATGAATATGTTGACGTCCATATGCGGATGCAAATCTTTATTTTTTTAATTCAATCCCACAGAAGACAATTTTTACTCACCTTCTGTCCCCTCTGTCCAGCTTCCGGGTTCACCGTTCGCAGGAGTTCCCACGGTAACCGCAAGAGTTAATACGGATATCGCACTGGCCACTACGTTCATATAATGTTGCAATGCTCAACCACAAGTGTACAAGTCACTCTTGGAGAAATTCAAACTTGCTTGAATTTTCTCCCGAGTCACCAAGTTACACGATTACCTGCCGTTAGCGCCACGGTGGTCCACGAATGCCGTACTGTTATCGCACGAGGTTCCCACGATGTTAAACTCTGGTTAACTCTTGCGTCAAGTCGCCCCGTGAAAAAGGCCTATTACACTTGAATGCAATATATATGTTTTAAATTGGATTGGAGCGTTTTTGAAAGGGGGGAGGCTGTGCGATCACTGATCACTGGCCTTGGGGGTACCCGGTGAGGGAGTGGAGCAACCGAGTGGGGAGAGGGTGTGGAAGAAGGGTGTCCCCCCTCCCAGGGTAGGAACATTTTGAAATTTGATGTATTAAAATCATGTTTTAGAGCACTGTAGCACTGTAGAAGTATGATTTCAATGATTTATTTGTATGAAGTATTTTTCAGAGGTAACTTTATCCACACAAAGGGTGATGGGTGTATGGAACAAGCTGTCAGAGGAGGTAGTTGAGGCAGGGACTATCCCAACATTTAAGAAAAAATTAGACTGATACATGGGTAGGACAGGTTTGGAGGTATGGACCAAAAGCAGGTAGCGTAGCTGGGACATGTTGGCAGGTGTGGGCAAGTTGCGCCGAAGGGCCTGTTTTCACACTGTATCACTCTATGACTACATTATACCTCCACCATGCATGAATGCTTCAAAATCAAGTGATCGGATTTTATTGCCATATACTCAAGCAGAGAAACATAGAAAATAGGTGCAGGAATAGGCCATCGGCCCTTCGAGCCAGCACTGCCATTCAATATGATCATGGCTATTCATCTAAAATCAGTACCTCTTTCCTGTTTTTTCCCCATATCCCTTGATGTCGTTAGCCCAAAGAACTAAATGTAACTCTCTTGAAAACATCCAGTGAATTGGCCTGCACTGCCTTCTGTGGCAGAGAATTCCACAGATTCACAACTCTCTGCGTGAAGAAAGTTTGTCCTCATCTCAGTCCTAACTGGCCCCCCCTTTATTCTTAAACCGTGACCCATGGTTCTGAACGCCCCCAACATCGGGAACATTTGTTCTGCAGTTACAGTAAGTGAAAATCTAGCAGGCAAGCAGGATGCTTTCACCAACCACCCCCCATTTGAAGTCCACTCTCTTCCACCGTTTCTACCCAGTGCTTGGTACTTACTTCCAGCAGCCACTGGTTGTCCTCCAGGATGCACTCTTTCTCCTCTCAACACCCCTCTCTCTCCCCCTCTATCTCTCCCCTCCCCCTCTCTTTCCCCTCTCTCTCTCCGTCTCTCCTCTCACCCCCTCTCTCTCCCCTGTATCCTCCCTCTCACTCTCTCCCCCCTTCCATCTCTCCTCTCTCTCCCTCCCTCTCGTCCCCTCTCCTCCCCTCCCCTCTCTTCCTCTCTGTCCCCTCCCTCTCCCCTCTCTTTCCCCTAACTCTCTCTCCCCCCTCTCTCTCTTTCTCCCTCCCTCTCCCTCTCCACACACACTCCCCCTCTCTCTTCCCTCTCTCTCTCTCCTCTCTCTCTCTACCCCCCTCTCTCTCATCTCTCTCTCCCCCATATCTCCCTCCCACCTCACTCCCCCTTGCTCGCTCTCCCCTCTCTTTCTCCTCTGTCTCTATCTCCTCTTTCTCTTTGCCCCCCCATCTCTCTCCTTCCCCCTCTCTCCCATACTCTCTTACCTTCTCCACCCCCTCTCTCTCTTCCCTCTTTCTAACCTCTCACCCCTCTCTCTCTTCCCCCCCTCCCACCTCACTCTTCCCCCTCTCTCTCCCCTACCTCTTTTCCCCTTTCCCTCTTCTCTCTCTCCATTCACCCCCCCTCTGTCTCTCCCCTTTCTCTCTCCCCACTGTCTCCCTGTCTCCTTCCCCTCTCTCTCTCTCTCCACCTCCCTTTGAGAGTCTGCCCCTTCGGCACAGAGACTCTCGCGGCAGCGGCGCTTACGACGCCTCCGCGGCCCGGGACACTCGCACTGTCCGGAGTGCTCCATGGCCGAAGCTGCAGCGAGCGACTCGCTAGCCGCGCAAATACTCGTCAGCCCCGCAAACTCACCAGCCCCGGCTCCCCGCATCTGTATCCTCCCGCTGCTCCCATCCCTCCCTCAGCCCCGGCTCTCCAACACCCGCGGATCATGCAGTTTATCCGAGTTTTGACATTTTTGTTGATCACAGAATTTCTCACCACAGAGTGTGAGAAATTTCTGATCAGAGTGAGGGCGTGAGAGTTTGCTTGAGGGCGTGATTCTCACGCTCAAAGTGTGAGAGTTGGCAGCCCTGCGCATGGCGAAACGACTGACTGGCAGGTGCATCGCTCCTGCCAGCGGTAAGTTTAAACCTGCAGGTAAGTTTTGTATTTCTTACTGGTTCTGTTTTTTCTTGCAGGAACCTCTTCTTACAGAGGTTTCCTGCTGAACAAAGTTCGGATGGGCCGCGGGGAAACCGGTTATGGGCCGTGGGGACACTCCGGTCCGGATCGCAGAAGCGCGGGTAGCCGGCGCCCGGCGGGTTCGTTACTCCAGTCGCTGACAATGCGGTCAGCGGCTCCCAGACCGTTGTGGTTCCCGTGCAGGGGGTAAATCCAGGAGGAAGGCGGTATCATCACCAGAGTCGCTGACAATGCGGTCAGCGGCTCCCAGACCGTTGTGGTCCCCAGGAAAGGGGGTAAAACCAACAATTAGTCGGTCAGGCCTATGGACTCGGGGAGTCAGGTCAATCCTTCAATGGGTAACGTCTTTGGACGTCCAAACCCACATGGAGCACCTGATGGAGAGGTTGCTCCACAATGATATGCTCCAAAGGAAGGAGTTATCAACCCGGGTCTCCTCGGGAGCCCGTGGCACCTGTTACAGGGCTGCACAATGTCTCCCTCTCTGAGGAGGGGAGCATTCGGGGTCAGTTCTGACTCAGGAGTTCGAAGGTATAGCGAAGAGCATACCACGAGGCACAAAGGAAGTGCCCGCAAGGAAGGTGGAGCATGGATAGCGCCCTCGGGCGTTTATCCCACAAATGTGATGTTCCATCCTGGTATAGGTCCATAGGAGGGGCCATTCCAGTGCAGGTACCCTCAGGGGCCTGCAGCAGCACCTGTTTCAGGGCTGCCAATGAATCTCCCTCTCTGTGGAGGGGAGTGCGAGTGGTCAGTGGGTAACTGACTTCATATCCTCACAAACAGAGGTGTTGCTGCCAGAATAGTTGGTTACTAGCCGTTGGCAGAATACCCGGAAGGGGCCAGAGTTCTCCTCATGCTATAAGTGCCGGCAGTGAACAGCGCTATCAGGGGGACATTAGAGGCCAACCGCTGAATCTTCTTTTCAGGTAAGACCTATTCAACAGGTAAAACTTGGATGATGAAGGAAAAGCTGTCGGACCAATCAAGGTACCAACGACGAGCAAAGCTTCATCGTGTCGACGACAATACACCCCACGCCTCCATTGGCAGTAAGCGGTTCACTGAAGCTGGTGGCAGCGTGAAAGCTGGGCAGAGGTTCCACGCACCCTACCAGTCCTACTCTACAACCAAGGTAACCATGCAGGAACGTGGGGCTGGCATTCCGAAACATGGGGTAAGTGGACCACTTACAAGTTGGTAATATTTACACTTGTTTTGTACAAATGATAATGATAACATGTGATTAGTTTATGTGCTGTATGCAAGGAGAGAAGGTTAGCACTTCCCCAGATAAGGATGGAAGGGGCCCTTGTGGCCTTACAACACACAAATGGTTAAGGCATTGCCATCTACTTAGAGGCATCTAACCAGGTAAAACTGCACAATTCTAGGATTCCAAGCAGGTTTGGAATTGGGGCAAGAATTGTCTTTTAAGGCGGGCTCAGTATTATGGCCAGGATTGCCTGTCGAGACAGGCTTGGGAATATGGCCAGAGTTATCTTTCGAGGCAAGCTCAAAATTATGGCCAGAGTTGTTTTTCGAGGCAGGCTCAGTATTATGGTCAAAGTTGTCTTTCAAGACAGGCTCGGAAATCGGGCCAGAGTTGTCGTTCGAGGCATGCACAGAATGATGGCAGGCATGGCCTGTTCATTGTGAAAGATGGAGAATGGTGTTTAACTCGCATGTGCGGTATAAACTTTTCCGAATAGGAAACTTCGTTATTGACTAATAACGGATTTTCATAGGATCTTTATGGGATGCATCGATCTCAAAGATACATTCTATTCAGTTCCCATTCACAGGGATCACCGGAACATTTGAAATTTATCTGGTTGGGGCAATGATAACAGTTAAAGTATTGCAAAATGAGCTAACTTCAGCTCCCAGGTTATTTACCAAATTACTAAAATCGGTGCTTCCACTGCTCGGAGTTCAATGAACACTTGTTATGTCTTGTCTGGATGATATTCTAACACTGTATTTTGTTGAAAATCAATTGTTTCAGCCTCAAACTATTTTAGAGAAATTGGGGTTCCTCATACATCCAGTTAAAATTTAATTTAATACCAAATAGACTTGTTGATCATTGGGATTTGCCTTTAACTATTAATTAGCCTGTAACAACCTTGTTGTTATAAAGCAGCCTTCTATTCATCAAGTGTATGGGCAATATAGTAGCTGTGATTCAGCTGTGCAAGTGGGGAAACTTAGTTCATGCAAAGTAGCAACCTCTCAAGTTCCATGTAGGTCATTATGACAGACCTATGCTATTACCAGCAAAAGCTACCAAAGTCACAATGGTGGACGAACAGTATTCAGCGTTTCTCCAGTAGTTTGGTCAGTAAAATTTCAGTTATATTACAAACTGATGCTAAGTGCTCTAAGGTGGAAAATTACGAATGCCATCTCTAGTTCGGAGGTGGAGGAGATTTGCATGAGTTGCCAATTCTTCAGTTAATTGGTATCAACTATCTATAGACACTAGGTGCATTCTATGGGTTAAAGGGTTATTGAGCTAATATGTATAATCTGCATGCTCAACTTCAAGTTGATACACTATGGTAGTGGCATATGTTAGTCACATGGGTGCAATCAAGTCAAAGTATCAGGTAATAATTTACCTAATCTCATTTGGCACTGGTGTATCATCACGCACAATCAATGACAACACAGAATGGGAGTTGGATCACAAAGTATTTTATGAATTTATGTTTTCCTCCATTTTGCCTCATCAGTCGGGTCTTGCAATAAAGTCAGCAATATCCCGCTTTAGGTGTTCGTACTGTTTGACTGGCCTATGCAGCCATGGTTCTCGCTTTTGTCGAGAATTATAATACAACCTTATACGGTAATACTAAACGTAAAACTTTGCTGGTTCAGCCTATGGCTCAGGAAACCAGGCTCTGCATGATAGAACCAATTTATTGACTTGCAGATTTTGAGTAGACGGCTCCTATGGCTCGGGTTGTCAGACCGATCCATGTATGTGATCACTGCAGAGTGCAGAGATAGCACCAAAAAGCAGTACATTTCCTCTTCAGGAGATGGGGAGTGTTTTGTTTAAATGCTAATGTTACATTTAAAACGGTACAGTTTACTGACTTCTTGGAGTTCATTTTCAAATGGGTCTTTGACAATAAATTGAGTTATAGGGCCATTAACTGTGCCCAACGTGCCTTCTCATCATATTTGCTGCAGCGAACGGGACCCACTCTGTCGACTTTCACCCCCTGATATCGAGTTTTTAAAGGATATCTTAACGCAAGTTCTCCCAGGACAAGTACAGGGCAGTATGGTATATTGACATGGTGTTAACACTACTTCACCAGGGGGCCCCAGCTACATCTTTAGCTTTGGTCCGGCTCTCATAAGGTAATTATACTCATGGCGCTGGTCTCAGCGCAACGGGTTCTGTCACTACATAATTGCGACTGGACAGGATGGTTACATCTGCAAATAAAATAACGTAATATTTTATGTTTATGATTTAGTTACGCAGACCAGGGACGTCAGGTCTCAAACTGGTTTTCATGGCATACCCCAGGGACCTTCGGTTATGAGGTCACACATATACAACAATACGTCAAGCTCACCAAGAGTCTTAGAGGTTCTGAACTAGCAATGTTTGTTAGTTACAAAAAACTTTATAAGAAGGTATCAGTTCAGACCATCTCCAGGAGGTTAAAATAGGTTTTGGCTTTTGCAGGAGTAGATACTGATATTTTCAAATCTCACTCCACCAGGGCTGCTACAACATCAGCAGCAAGGGTTATGTACGTTCCGCTGGACCACATCCTAGCGGCTGCAGGATGGTCAAACGAACAAATTTTCCAAACGTTTTATAAAAACCCATTGCCAGACCGGGGGTATTTGCCAACTCTATTTTAGGTTCGGTTGTATAGTTTCTTCCCGGATGAGAGGGGTTACTGTTATTATTATGAATGTTTCCCTTATCTGTCAATGAAGCAGTTGTGGTTGTGTAGAATCGGTCTCACGGCATGAAATCACAGAGCTTTGAAATCTTCACGGAATCACTCAGGTGACTCCGAAGTAAAATAGTAAGATTAAACGAGCTTACCAGTTTGAAGTTTGATCTTTATTTTATGAGGAGTTACGATGAGCGATTACGTGCCCACCACTCCCAACCCTCATATCACAAAGGTCATCTGGTAGTTCTAGGTTTCTAATCTTACTATGTTACTTCAATTACTGTTATCTGTGATTTCACACCGCTGCTTTGAGGAATGACGCACATGCGGACTAGCGGGCTTCTTCACGCAATCGCTCATCGTAACTCCTCATAAAATAAAGATCAAACTTCAAACTGGTAAGTTCTTGTTTAATCTTACTATTACATTGCAGTTTACTTTAGAGATACAGGCCCTTCAGCCCACTGAGTCCGTGGTGACCAGCGATCCCCGCACAGTAACAAGAGAGATAATGTACAATTTTACCGAAGCCAACTAGCCTACAAACCTGTACGTCTTTGGAGTGTGGGAGGAAACCGCAGCACCTGGAGAAAACTCACGCAGGTCACAGGGAGAACATACAAACTCTGTACAGACAAGCACCCGTGGTCAGGATTGAACCGAGGTATCTGGCGTTGTAAGGCAGCAACTCTACCGCTACGCCACTGTGCTGCCCTTCCATGTTACATTTTCTCCTATTCTGAACTAATATTAATGTTATTGTTTATATGCCTTATATTTAACTTTCCTGCAATGACCTTTTTTTAAAAACGACTTTAGTTTTATATTTCTCCTGTAATTGAGAAAGACCGTAACTTTAACCTGCATTCACTTGTCCAGTGGAACAACCTTCCGACCAACATGGTCCCATCGCTGCAGAAATACCATTGTTCAAGAGAAATTCTGGACAAACCATCAAGACAACACAGATACAGGAAATGGCTTTTGGTCTTTGGTAATCACAGTCTGATCATGGAAAGATCTTGGCATTGTATACAGCAATCAAACGTCTTGGAGAAATGCCCAAAACATAACAGGTGCCAATATTTTTTTATCTAGTTCAAATAAAAGAGTATTAATAAAGTATATACTTAGCAGTTTACATGTGTTCCTGTCTAGGTGATGTTTTCCGGAGATAATGGCTTACTTTTTAAGTGCAACAGTTTGCACAGAAACCTGAAGCCAATTCAGGCACTGCAAATTGCCACAAACAGTAATGAATCCATCTGAACAGTTTTTGTTGGCAGTGATCACCAAAGGAGACATATTGGCCGAAATAACAAGACAACTCCCCATTCTTTAACAATAAAAAAACTATTATGCCGCAGTGTCTAGAAGAGACATAAAGTCACACAGCACGGAAACAGGCCTTTCGCCCCAGCTTGCCCATACTGGTCAAGGTGCCCCACCTACACTAGTCCCACCTGCCTGTGTTTGACCCATATCTCTCTATCCATGTACCTGGCCAAATGTCCATTGAATGCCATTATAGTACCTGCCTCAACTATCTGCTCTGGCAGCTTGTTCCAAACACCCACCACCATGGGAATCTGAAATGTTCTTCACAAAAGACTGACACACAAAGTGGGCAGGGAAGTCTGAAAAGTAGTCAAGTCAAGAGTGTTTCATTGTCATATGTCCCAGATAGAACAATGAAATTCTTACTCGCAGCAGCACACCATGATATGTAAACATAGTACACTGTACCTGGGGTTGCCAAGTTTCTCACTCCCAAATAAGGGACAAAAGGTCAAAATACGGAACAAATTCCGTACGGCAATTTGTTGACCGTCTCAGGCATGGCTGGGTGAATGATGAGTTGGCCCGGGTGATGGACTACACACAAAGCCCAGCCGGCGGGCCAGCTGAGGGGTTTTGGCCCACGCGATGTCACGCGCAAAGTCCGGCAACCCATCCAACTCATGAAACGATGATTGGCCATGAGAAGGAGGGGTGGTGGTGTCAATTGGCCGACCTGCCGATCGATGGGGCCATGGGCGAGGTGCTGCTGCTGCACTCCATTCGCTGCATTATGTCGGGACGGGTGAGGCGGGGCTGGACACAGCGCTCCAACCCAACTGTCCCCTCGACCCGAGTAGTAGCAGTCAAATACGGGACAATGGGGGTCCCATATGGGGCAAACCAATTTAGCCCAATATATGGGGTGTCCCGGCAAATACAGGACAGTTGGCAACCCTAACTGTAAACAATATAATGAATTACTTAAAAGTTCAGTATGTGTATATACACACATGCACACATGCGCGCATACATACACATAAAAAACAAACGATAATAGTGAAATACTAGAGTGAAGTCAATGGACAGCAACCACAAAGTCAAACAGTAAAGGAGGTTAAATTACAGGAAAATGTGAAGAATTAACGGCATTACACTCATTGCATTCTCAACAAGACAAGTAATCAGTGGCACAAAATGAACAATTGATTTGCTCCTTTTCCATTAGCAAAGCATAGTTTCAGGGCAACCAAACATCAGGAAGATATTCAGCATTTAGGAAGGTCAGGCTGCAAAGAAATGGGGATTGAGGAGACCAAGGACAGAAAGATTGGTATGGCAGTGTAAAGGGAAGTTAAAAGTTAGCAACCGATCTTTGCACAAAGTGAGACCAGGTGAGGAGTAGGTGACCATTTCTCCTCCATCATAAGCTCATAAGTTCTCGGAGCAGAATTCGGCCATTCTGCCCATCAAATCTACTCCATTATCCAATCATGACTGATCTATCTTCCCCTCTCAATCCCATTCTCCTACCTTCTCCCCATAACCCTGGATGCCCGTATTAATCAAGAACCTGTCAATCTCCGAAGTGAGATTCTGCCAATCTCTCATCACCCGAGTGAGCCCACACACTAACTGGAGGAACAGCACTTCATATTCCACGGGCGTAGCTTACTACCCAATGGTAGGAACGTTGAATACTCTAGTTTCAAATTATACATGCTCACCCCCCATTGCCCTGTCCCCTGTCCCTCCCTCAACCCAGTGCACACACATTTCCCCCACCATCACCCTGCTCCATTTCCTTTCTCTGTACACTGAACCATATGTGAACCATAGTGGCGGCGCGGCTCTGGCTGCAGCGGCTCTCCGGCAGTCCTGTTTGTTTTGTGTTTTTTGTGTTATTTATTTTCGTTTTGGTTAGTCTAGTTTTGGTTTTTAGTTTGTGTTTTGGGGGGGGGGGGGGGGGGGTTGAAACGGGGCTTGCTGTCTCTCCCTGCGGGGGAATGCGACTTTTTTGTCGTATTCCCCTTCTCTGCCTCCGTCTGCGCTGAGGCCTAATGGCGGAGCTGGCGACCTCGAGGCTCAGGAGGCAGAGCCCGCCAGGACTCGCACTGGGCTCGCTCCCGTGAGGACGGCCCGGCTCGGGGCTGGAACAGCGCTTTCGTGAGGGGCTGTGACGCTCCCGTGAGGACGGCCTGGCTCGGGGCTGGAACAGTGCTTTCGTGAGGGGCTGTGACGCTCCCGGGAGGGTGGCCGGCCCGAGGAAGGAACGGTGCTCCCGTCGGAGTGGCCGAGCTCGGGGAGGTACGGCGTTCCCAGCCCGAGGGAGGAGCGGCGCCCATGTCCGGGCGGCCCAGCCCGAGGGAGGAGCGGCGCCCATGTCGTGGCGGCCTGGCGCGAGGCTGAGACGGTAACGGTACTCACGTGAGGGCGATCCGGCTCGGGGCTGGAACGGTGCTCCGGTGGCTGGGACGGTGTTCTGGCGGCGGTGGCCTGAGTCTGGGGTTCGGCCGCGGGCCAGCGGCTGCGTCAGCAGGACTGGTGGGCGGCAGCTTCGACCACCCCGGGCCGCGGTGTTTGAGCCGCGGGACTGATTGTAACATCGCCCGGGGGGTATCGCCTCAGCGCAGAGGGAGAAGAGGAGGGAAGAGACTGCAGACCTAAGACTTTTGCTTCCATCACAGTGAGGAGATGCTGGGTGGACTCACTGTGGTGGATGTTAATATGTGTTTATTGTTGTTTTTTATTGTATTGTATTGTATGTATGACTGCTTCAATTTCGTTCAGACTTCGGTCTGAATGACAATAAAGGCTATCTAATCTAATCTAATCTAATCTGATCTCCCAACCCTGAAACATCCTTGTACAAAATCATGAGAGGAATAGATTGGGTAGATGCACAGAATCTCTTGCCCAGAGCAGGTGAATCGAGGACCAGAGGACTTAGGTTTGAGGTGAAGGGGAAAAGATTTAATAGGAACCCAAGGGGTAACTTTTCACACAAAGGGTGGTGGGTTGATGGAACAAGCTGCCCGAGACAGGGATTATCCCAACATGTAAGAAACAGTTAGACAGGTACATGGATTGTACAGATTTGGAGGGATATGGACCAAACGCGGGCAAGAGGGACTAGTGTAGCTGGGACATGTTGGCCGGTGTGGGCAAGTTGGGCCGAAGGGCCACCGTATCGCTCTATGTATCTCTGCCTCTATGAATCTTGTTTCACTTTTATCCCTCTCCTTCCCCTCCTAGTCTCCATTCCCATCCATCTATATCCTTTCCTCCGGTTTTACATTTCACTCTCTTTACTTACCTGTCATCGATTTTGTCTCCTTTGTACCTCTAGCCTTTGTCATTTACTCCACCCATCTGCCAATCAACCCCCCTACCCCCTCAACCTGCATCCACCTATCACTCGCTAGGCTTTGTCCCACTCCTTCTTCCAGCGTTCTCCCTCATACTACAATCAGTCTGAAGAAAGAGTCTCAACCAGAAACATTGCCTGTCCATTCCCACCACAGATGCTGCCTGACCCACTGAGTTTCTCCAGCACTCTGCGTTTTGCTGAGGGTAGAACAAAATTGGCAGGGTGATTAGTAACATGGTGTCAAGATAACAATCTCTCCCTCAAAGTCAGCATGATGAAGCCTGACAGGAGGGGGGAGAATTAGGAATAACCAGTGTAGCTTGGTTATGTTGGCTGCTTTCCCAAGGCAACGTGAACTGTAGATGGAATCAATGGTTTGTTACTAACTTACTACTAACTTCAGGAAACAGGGTGATATACAATGCCAACGGTGCCAACATCGAGATCTTCAATCTCCGTAGTGTAAATATCACCAACAATTTATCTTGGACCAACCACAATGTTGGTTATGGCCAAGAAAGTACACCAATGCTCTATCTCCGAAGAAGACTAGGAAATTCAGCATATGTCCAACGATTTTTACCACCTTCTACAGATGCAATGTAGGAAAGTATTCTCATGAGATGCGTCACAGCTTACTTTGGCAACAACCCTGCCTTCGACATTAAGAAACTGCAAACGAATTGCAGACGTCACACAAACCAGCATCCACTCCCGCCATCGGCTCCGTCTACACTTCATGCTGCCTTGGCAAAGCAGTCAACATGATCACAGTACACTCTGGTTAATCTAATTCTCCCCTCTCCTGTCCGAACTCCTACCTTCCGGCAGACGTTACAAGGCCTTCTACGCCCGCACCTCCAGACTCAGGAACAGCTTCATTCCCAGAGCTAAAGCTGCTCTGAACCGGCCCTGCTGAATGCCCCGCACCCCCATTAACTGTCTCCCTTGGATGGTCACGTCGCACAAACATATTTGCACTTTAGACTGTTTTACTGTTCTTGTTATAAACCATGTTCTCGGGGTATCTAAATCTAAATGTTATTAGTTGTTTAATTTATGACATCGGATGGAAGCTGCATTCCAAATCTCGTCGCACATATGTGCAATGACAAGAAAATATATTATTATTATTATGTCAGGCAGATAATATAAAAGCTTGAAAGCACGTACCACAGATTCAGGTTCAGCTTCTTCCCCACTGCCATCTGACGACTGAACAAACCTCTCAGAAGCCAAGAGTGTAGCCCGATCCCCTAACCTGCCTCATTGTAGACTGAAGAAGGGTCTCAACCTCAAACGTCACCCATTCCTTCTCTCCAGAGATGCTGCCTGACCTGCTGAGTTGCTCCAGCATTTTGTGTCCATCTTCGGTATAAACCAGCTATTAACCAGTAGTTATTTCCCACACACTCATGTGGCCCCTGCTCTTTTTATACCTTGCACTTCCTCTGTGACTCTAACACTGTAGAGCTGTAACACTATATTCTGCATTCTACACTACCTGCTGTATTTATGCATAGCTTGATTGTATTCATTTATGATATGATTTGACTGGATAGCACGCAAAGTTTTCCACTGCATCTCAATGACAAAAATAAACCAATTCACCAATAACATTTTCTGTTTACCAGCAACCAAATATTATTTATTGCACTTGGCATGGAATACATCACCATCAAATGTGTAAAAAGATACTACAGTAATCATACGAGACTTTATCCCCTATTTAGAATGGGCAAGTCAAACTGGCTTTAATAAGCAGGAATATGAATTCATAGAATGAAAAGTGTCTGGTTTGCTACATCGAAGGTAGACAAAAATACTGGAGAAACTCAGCGGGTGAGGCAGCATCTATGGAGCGAAAGAAAACGTTTCGGGTCGAGACCCTTCTCCAGACTGATGATGGATGGGGGGGCGGGAAGAAGAAAGGAAGAGGTGGAGACAGTGGGCTGTGGGAGAGCTGGGAAGGGGAGGGGAAAGAGGGAGAAAGCAGGGACTACCTGAAATTGCTACATCAGTAGGTTGAGGAACTGACTGGGAACAGGGCCGTTTGGAACTCATTTAGTGCAAGGAACATGGTATGTAGCACAGTACAGCACAGAAAATGTCCTTCAGCCCACGATGTCCATGCCGCACAAGATGCCAGGATAAACTAATCACTTCTGCCCGCATATGATCCAAATCCCTCCATTACCTGCACGTCGAAAAGTCTCTGAAATGCTCCTGCAATTAACCCTGGCAATAATGGTGGATGGGAGGGGAAAGTGGTGACGATTATTGCCGATGGTCCGCTGTAACCGAGCCAGGGGGGAAAGTTCAACCCAAGGCCGGGGTGGAAGAAACGCGGTGTTGGGGGATGGGGTTTAAACAAGCAGGAATTCACAGCCGGGGAGCCAGCTACAGAGACCCTGGCCCCACACGCGTCGCGCGGTGACGGCTCTGGTTGTCGTTCTCTCCCCTCCTACAACCGGAAGCTCCCGCCACATGACGCCAGCTCGGTGGGGAGGGGGTGCAATGGGAGCCACGGTCCCTATAACCGAAATTGACTATATAGAGGTCCGTTATTGCGAGGGTGTCTGAAGAGGGGTCTCGATCCAAAACTTCACCTATTCCTTCTCTCCAGAGATGCTGCCTGTCCCGCTGAGTTACTCCAGCTTTTTGCGTCTATCTTCCATTATTGTGACGGTTTACTGCATCATACCTGCCTCCATCACCACCCCTGGTGGTGGTTCCACACACACACACCGCTCTCCATGTAAAAAAACACGCCCCACACTTCTTTAAATTTTACTCCTCTCACTTGAAAGCTCTGCCCTCTAGACAATGAGAAAGGGTTAATTGATATTGTTGGTTCGGAGCCAAGAGGAATGGTGGCCATCATATAATGGAGTTTTACACTGTGCTTGAACGTGAGGGTCAGATCTGTACAGCAATAAACGGCCCTTCGTCTCCATGCTAACCCTTTTGGCCCCATCTATACAAATCACGTTTACCTGTATTAGGTCTGTGTCCTTCTTTGCCTTGTCTTTTAAATGCCAAAGCTTGTAAATGTGGTGATTATGTCAGACACCACTATTGCCTCTGGCAGTGTGATCAAATAACAAGCAACCCACCGTGCAACCAAATACTAGCGCCTGAAATGTAACCTAAAGAAACGATGAAAGTACGTGAGGAATGTTAGAGGAGGCTGACTGGGTTGATAGGTACAATAGCACGTAAAGTAGGATTGGCATTTAAAGAAGTAATATACATGTTGAAGATAAGATACCAAAAGCTGGAGTAACTCAGTGGAACAGGCAGCATCTCTGGAGAGAAGGAATGGGTGGCGTTTCGGTTCGAGACCCTTCTTCAGGCTGAGAGTCAGGGGAGAATGAAATTAGAGATAGGGAAGAGTAAGGTGTGAAAACGAGAGATCAAAGCCCAAGGAAAATGTAGAGCAGATCCTTGTTAGCTAGGGGAGGTTGACAACGAGGCAGACAAAGTATAATTTAATCAGGAGGACAGTCAAACTAGTCGGAAGGAAAGCAAGGGCTATTTGAAGTTAGAGAAGTCCATATTCATACTGCTCGGGTGTAAGCTGTCCAAGCTGTCCTTCAATTTGCGCCGGCCTCACTCTGACAGTGGACGAGGCCCAGGACAGTAAGGTCATTGTGGGATTGGAAGGGGGAGTTAAAGTGTTTGGCAACTGCGAGATCTAGGCGGCCTGAGCGGACGTGTTCAGCTTGGTCTCGCTAATTACATGTTGTACAAGCAATATACTCCTTTAAGGCACAAAACCCAAAAGATAGAGATGGAATAAATAAATTAAGAACAGCGCAGTTAAGGATTGTTAGGCATGGGACATCTTTCAGGAATTATAGGAATGGGGAAACAACCAGTTAATACAAAATGCTGGAGTAACTCGCGGGACAGAGAAGGATTGGTGAAACCATTCTTCAGACTACCAGTTACTCCAGCATTCTGTGTCTAAATAAAAATAAAAAACATCCCCCCACAATGGTTCCCATTATGAGGGAAGGCACAAAGTCCAGTCCCCATCCCATGTCCACCCATAGTCGGGCCTATTGAGGCGTCCGCAGTCGCCGCTGGGACGGCCCGATGTTCCAGGCCGTACCGGGCTGCCAACTCTCACGCTTTGAGCGTGAGAATCACGCATTTTAATAAACTCTCACGCCCTCACGCTGATCAGAAATTTCTCACGCTCTGTGGTGAGAAATTCTGTGATCAACGAAAATTTAAAAACTCAGATAAACTGCATGGTCCGCGGGTGTTGGAGAGCCGGGGCTGAGGGAGGGATGGAAGCAGCGGGTGGATACAGATGCGGGGAGTCGGAGCTGGCGAGTGTTTGCGTGGGGGGGGAGAAGAGAGAGAGAGAGAGAGAGAGAGAGAGAGAGAGAGAGAGAGAGAGAGAGAGAGAGAGAGAGAGAGAGAGAGAGAGAGGAGAGAGATTAGTGGGAGGCACAAGAGAGAAAAGAGAGAGAGAGTGGGGAGAGATAGAGGAAGAGAGGAGAGGGAGAGAGAGGGGGGAAGAAGAGAGAGGAGAAAGAAGAGAGGGGGGAAGGGGGGGAGAGTGAGAGGGGGAGACATGGGAGAGAGAGGGGGTTTGAAAGGAGAGACAGAGAGGGGAGAGAGAGGGAGAGGGAGAGAGAGGGGAAATAGAGGGGAGGGGAGAGAGTAGGGGAGAGAGTTGGGGGTCGAGAGAGAGGAGAGAGTGACGAGGGGGGGAGGGCGAGGAGAGAGAAGGGATGAGAGTGAGGGGGGGGGAGGAGAGAGAGGAGGAGAGAGAGAAACGCACGAGTGGTGGAAGCAGGGAAGCGGAGGGAGAGAGTGGGAGAGAGAGAAGGGGGAGAGAGGAGAGAGAGGGGAAAGAGGGAGGGGGAGAGAGGGAGGGGGGAGAGAGGGAGGGGGCAGGGAGGGGGGGTAGAGAGGGAGGGGGGAGAGAGGGAGGGGGGAGAGAGGGAGGAGGGGGAGAGGGAGGGGGGGAGGGGGAGGGGGTGAGAGGGAGGGGGAGAGAGGGAGGGGGAGAGAGTGAGGGGGAGAGAGGGAGGGGGAGGGGGAGAGGGGGAGGGGGAGAGGGGGGAGAGAGAGGCAGGGCTGCCAACTCCCATGCATTGAACGTGAGAATCACACATTTCACCAAATTCTCACGCTGATCACAAATTTCTCTCGCTCTGTTGTGAGAAATTCTGTGATCGACGAAAATTTAAAAACTCATATCAACTGCATGGGCCGCGAGTGTTGGAAGCAGAAGGAACGGCGGGGACAGATGCGGACGGGGAGCAGGGCTGGCGAGTGTTTGCCGGGCTGGCGAGTTGCTCACTGCAGCTCCGGCCATGGAGCAGCCTCAGTGCAAGGCGTCGGAAGCGTTGCGCCGCTGCCATGAGAGTCTCTGCCGAATTCGCCCAGGTGACCGGCATGGATCAGGCTGCGGCTCGGTGCATCCTGGAGGACAACCAGTGGCTGCTGGAAGTAAGTACCAAGCACTGGGTAGATACGGTGGAAGATAGTGGACTTCAAATGTTGGTGAAAGCATCCTGCTTGCCTGCTAGATTTTCACTTACTGTAACTGCAGGAAAAATGTTCCCGATGTTGGGGGAGTTCAAAACCAGGGGTCACAGTTTAAGAATAAAGGGGGGGGGGGGGCAGTTAGGACTGAGATGAGGACAAACTTTCTTCACACAGAGAATTGTGAATCTGTGGAATTCTCTGCAAGAGAGTTACATTTAGTTCTTGGGGCTAACGACATCAAGGGATATGGAGAAAAAACAGGAAAGAGGTACTGATTTTAGATGAATAGCCATGATCATATTGAATGGCAGTGCTGGCTCGAAGGGCCGATGGTCTATTCCTGCACCTATTTTCTATGTTTCTATGCTTGAGTATATGGCAATAAAACTCGATCACTTGATTTTGAGGCTTTCATGCATGGTGGAGGTATAATGTAGTCATAGAGTGATACAGTGTGAAAACAGGCCCTTCGGTGCAACTTGCCCACACCCGCTACGCTACCTGCTTTTGGACCATACCTCCAAACCTGTCCTATCCATGTATCAGTCTAACTTTTTCTTAAATGTTGGGATGGTCCCTGCCTCAACTACCTCCTCTGGCAGCTTGTTCCATACACCCATCACCCTTTGTGTGGATAAAGTTAACCCTTAAAAAGTTACCTCTTAAAAATACTTCATACAAAAAACATTGAAATCATACTTCTATAGGGCGCTAAAACATGATTTTAATACATCAAATTAAAAAAAGTTCCTACCCTGGGAAGGGGGACACCCTTCTTCCACACCCTCTCCCCACTCGGTCGCTCCACTCCCTCACCGGGTACCCCCAAGGCCAGTGATCAGTGATCACTCAGCCTCCCCCCTTTCAAAACCGCTCCAATCCAATTTAAAGCATATATATTGCATTCAAGTGTAAGTTAAAAGACTCACTACAGTATGCACCATATTGCACAATTTCAAGCTGAAAAATGCAAAACCTCCCCCCCCCCCCCGGTTGCTGTGCTCCCTCGGTCTCTCGCAATTTCTCACTCCCAACTCTCACCCAATGTTGGCAGTCCTGATGTAAACTTAACACACTGTGAACAATGTAATAAACAATATTAAAGTTCAGGGTGTGTATATGGGCATGTGTGCGTGTATATATATACACAAGGTACACTGGAACAAAGGTCAGTGTATGTATATATAAAGTGGTTAAAGTGCACGTTGTTAGATTTTAATAAAGGCCATTTTTATACATTTTGGTTTCACCATGTAGAAATTACAGCAGTGTTTATACAGAGTCCCCCCCCCCATTTCAGGGCACCATAATGTCTGGGACACAGCAATGTCATGTCAATGAAAGTAGCCATGTTTAGTATTTTGTTGTATATCCTTTGCATGCAATGGCTGCTTGAAGTCTGCGATTCATGGACATCACCAGTTGCTGGGTGTCTTCTCTGGTGATGCTCTGCCAGGCCTGTATTGCAGCCATCTTTAGCTTATGCTTGTTTTGGGGGCCAGTCCCCTTCAGTTTTCTCTTCGGCATATAAAAGGCATGTTAAATCGGGCTTAAATCGGGCACGGGGCTTGTTTTCACAGAGGCCCGGGACCGTTGGAGACAGTGGAGGAGGGTCAGGGCGGTGAGTACTTAAATCGGGCACGGGGCTTGTTTTCACAGAGGCCCGGGACCGTTGGAGACAGTGGAGGAGGGTCAGGGCTTTTACCAAATCCTGTAACGTTCCACACTCCATAGGGAGGGTTTCTGGTGGAAGCCGCTGATTGGTGGAAGCAGACTAGAGGAAGCAGCTGATTGGGTGCAACCTCAGCTGCAGTTTAAAGGGCAAGAGGGAGCAGCTGTTTGTGTCAGATACCTGCTGATTTCTCCCAGCAGTTTCTATTGGATTATACTGGTATCGGATCCAGGGTAAGGCGAGAGAATGACAGTCAGAGCAGTGTACTGTTCTGGATGTCAGATGTGGGAGGTCATGGTGGTGGATGGCCCTCCAAACGTCCACATCTGCACCATGTGCAGAGAGATGGGGCTCCTAAGGGACCGTATTAGGTTCCTGGAGCAGCAGCTCGATGACCTCTGTCTGGTCAGGGAGAGTGACGAGGTCATAGAGGGGAGTTATAGGGAGGTGGTCACTCCAAAACCACAGGAGAGAGACATGTGGGTCACGCTAAGGAAGGGCAATGGGCAGAGGCAGGAACGAGGGAGTACTCCAATGTCGGTACACCTTGCAAATAAGTACTCCTGTTTGAGTACGGATGAGGATGACAGCCTACCCAGGGGTAGCAACAGCGGACGGGCCTCCAGCACAGAGACCGGCCCTGTTGCTCCGAAAGGTAGGGAAAAAAAGAAGAGGGCAATGGGGACTCTATTGTTAGGGGGTCGTATAGGCGTTTCTGTGGACGCAGTCAGGAGACCAGGATGGTGGTCTGCCTCCCTGGTGCCAAGGTCTCGGACGTGTCTCAACGCATCCAAGATATCCTGAAATCAGAGGGAGAGGAGCCTGAGGTCGTGGTACATATTGGTACAAATGACATAGGTAAAAAAAGTGAAGAGGTCTTGAAGGGAGGATTTAGGGTGTTGGGAGGAGAGTTAAGGAAAAGGACCAAAAAGGTAACAATCTCAGGATTACTGCCTGTGCCACGCGACAGTGAGAGTAGGAATGGAGCGAGGTGGAGGATAAATGCGTGGCTGAAAGACTGGTGCAGAGGGCAGGGATTCAAGTTTCTGGATCATTGGGACTTCTTTTGGGGAAGGTGGGACCTGTACAGAAAGGATGGGTTGCACTTGAACCCGAGGGGGACTAACATCCTGGCGGGGTAATTTGCAAAGGTCACTGGGGAGACTTTAAACTAGAATGGTTGGGGCGAGGGACTCAAATAGAGAAAGCTAGTAGACAGAATGGGAGGCAGGAAGCAGAAAAGGGAAGCACTCGGACACAAGAGGAGAAAGAAGAAAAAAAAAGGAAATAAACAGAGAAGAAGAGACGGGGGGTTTCTTAAATGTGCATATTTTAATGCTAGGAGCATTGTAAGAAAGGTGGATGAGCTTAGAGTCTGGATAGACATCTGGAAGTATGATGTTGTGGCGATCAGTGAAACATGGTTGCAGGAGGGCTGTGATTGGAAACTAAATATTCCAGGATTTCGTTGCTTCAGGTGTGATAGAATTGGAGGGGCAAGAGGTGGTGGTGTTGCATTGCTAGTCAGGGAAGATATTACAGCAGTGCTTTGGCAGGATAGATTGGAGGGCTCATCTAGGGAGGCTATTTGGGTGGAACTGAGAAGTGGGAAAGGTGTAGCAACACTTATAGGGGTATATTATAGACTGCCAAATGGGGAACGAGAATTGGAAGAGCAAATATGTAAGGAGATAGCAGATATTAGTAGTAAGCACAAGGTAGTGATTGTGGGAGATTTCAACTTTCCACACATAGACTGGGAAACACATTCTGTAAATGGGCTGGATGGTTTGGAGTTTGTAAAATGTGTGCAGGATAGTTTTTTGCAGCAATACATAGAGGTACCTACTAGAGGAGGGGCAGTGCTGACAGGTGGCGGAGGTATGCGTTGGGGAGCACTTCGGGTCCAGTGATCACAATACCATTAGTTTCAATATAATTATGGAGAAGGTCAGAACTGGACCTAGGGTTGAGATTTTTGTTTGGAGAAAGGCTAACTTTGATGAGATGCGAGATGATTTAAAAGGAGTGGACTGGGACATTTTGTTTTATGGGAAAGATGTAGAAGAGAAATGGTGGACATTTAAAGGGGAAATTTTAAGAGTACAGAATCTTTATGTTCCTGTTCGGTTGAAAGGAAACAATAAAAATTGGAAAGAGCCCTGGTTTTCAAGGGAAATTGGACATTTGTTCGGAAAAAGAGGGAGATCTACAATAATTATAGGCAGCATGAAGTAAATGAGGTGCTTGTGGAGTATAAGGAATGTAAAAAGAATCTTAAGAAAGAAATTAGAAAAGCTAAAAGAAGATATGAGGTTGCTTTGGCAAGTAAGGTGAAAGTAAATCCAAAGGGTTTCTACAGCTATATTAATAGCAAAAGGATAACGAGGGATAAAATTGGTCCATTGGAGAAACAGAGTGAGCAGCTATCTGCAGAGCCAAAAGAGATGGGGGAGATATTGAACAATTTCCTTTCTTCGGTATTCACCAAGGAGAAGGATATTGAATTATGTGAGGTAAGGGAAACGAGTAGAGTAGTTATGGATACTATGAGTTTCAAAGTAAAAGAAGTACTGACACTTTTGAAAAATATAAAAGTGGATAAGTCTCCAGGTCCTGACAGGATATTCCCTAGGACATTGAGGGAAGTTAGTGTAGAAATAGCCGGGGCTATGACAGAAATATTTCAAATGTCATTAGAAACGGGAATAGTCCCCGAGGACTGGCGTACTGCGCATGTTGTTCCATTGTTTAAAAAGGGTTCTAAGAGTAAACCTAGCAATTATAGACCTGTTAGTTTGACTTCAGTGGTGGGCAAATTAATGGAAAAGATACTTAGAGATAATGTATATAAGCATCTGGATAAACAGGGTCTGATTAGGAACAGTCAACATGGATTTGTGCCTGGAAGGTCATGTTTGACTAATCTTCTTGAATTTTTTGAAGAGGTTACTAGGGAAATTGACGAGGGTAAAGCAGTGGATGTTGTCTATATGGACTTTAGTAAGGCCTTTGACAAGGTTCCTCATGGAAGGTTGGTTAAGAAGGTTAAACTGTTGGGTATAAATGCAGGAATAGCAAGATGGATTCAGCAGTGGCTGAATGGGAGAAGCCAGAGGGTAATGGTGGATGGCTGTTTGTCGGGTTGGAGGCAGGTGACTAGTGGGGTGCCTCAGGGATCTGTGTTGGGTCCTTTGTTGTTTGTCATGTACATCAATGATCTGGATGAAGGGGTGGTAAATTGGATTAGTAAGTATGCAGATGATACCAAGATAGGGGGTGTTGTGGATAATGAAGAGGATTTTCCAAAGTCTACAGAGTGATTTAGGCCATTTGGAAAAATGGGCTGAAAGATGGCAGATGGAGTTTAATGCTGATAAATGTGGTGTTACACCTTGGCAGGACAAATCAAAATAGGACGTACATGATAAATGGTAGGGAATTGAAGAATACAGTTGAACAGAGGGATCTGGGAATAACCGTGCATAGTTCCTTGAAGGTGGAATCTCATATAGATAGGGTGGTAAAGAAAGCTTTTGGTATGCTAGCCTTTATAAATCAGAGCATTGAGTATAGAAGCTGGGATGTAATGTTAAAATTGTACAAGGCATTGGTGAGACCAAATCTGGAGTATGGTGTACAATTTTGGTCGCCCAATTATAGGAAGGATGTCAACAAAATAGAGAGAGTACAGAGGAGATTTACTAGAATGTTGCCTGGGTTTCAACAACTAAGTTACAGAGATAGGTTGAATAAGTTAGGTCTTTATTCTCTGGAGCGCAGAAGGTTAAGGGGGGACTTGATAGAGGTCTTTAAAATGATGAGAGGGATAGACAGAGTTGATGTGATCAAGCTTTTCCCTTTGAGAATAGGGAAGATTCAAACAAGAGGATATGACTTCAGAATTAAGGGACAGAAGTTTAGGGGTAACATGAGGGGGAACTTCTTTACTCAGAGAGTGGTAGCGGTGTGGAATGAGCTTCCAGTGGAAGTGGTGGCGGCAGGTTCGTTGGTATCATTTAAGAATAAATTGGATAGGCATATGGATGAGAAGGGAATGGAGGTTTATGGTATGAGTGCAGGCAGGTGGGACTAAGGGAAAAAAATTGTTCGGCGCGGACTTGTAGGGCCGAGATGGCCTGTTTCCGTGCTGTAATTGTTATATGGTTATATGGTTATATGTTGAATTGGGTTCAGATCGGGTGATTGACTTGGCCACTCAAGAATTTACCATTTTTTAGTTTTGGAAAAACTCCGGTAGGAAGCGCCCGATTCGGAAACTCCAAGCAGCTGAGTGTGTTCTTCCGTTCCGACGTCGTAGCTCCGATCATCCCGGCGAGAGGGCTTGAATATCGGGCTGCCCGGCACCTGCCGAGGGCACAAAGGCCCCAACCACGGGTGAACAAAGAGGAAGATGACTGAACTTTATTGCCTTCCCTCACAGTGGGAAACTTTGATTATGTTGTGTTCATGTCAAATTCTATCGTGTATTGTTTTCTTTTTATTTATATGGTTGTATGGTAACTCAAATCTAACTGTACCAATTGTGAGCAGTTCCTTCTCTCCTCCATACTTTGCTCTTGCCATCACTCTGATATAAGTTAATCTTCGTCTCATCTGTCCACAAGACATTTTTCCAGAACTGTGGTTGATCTTTTAAGTACTTGGCAAACTGTAACCCGGCCATCCTATTTTTGCAGCTAACCAGTGGTTTGCATCTTGTAGTGTAACCTCTGTATATCTGATCATGAAGTCTTCTGCGGACAGTGGTCATTGACAAATCCACACCTGACTCCTGAATAGTGTTTCTGATCTGTCAGACAGATGTTTGGGGATTGTTCCTTATTATAGATAGAATTCTTCTGTCATCAGCTGTGGAGGTCTTCCTTGGCCTGCCAGTCCCTTTGCGATTAGTAAGCTCACCAGTGCTCACTCTCTTCTTAATGATGTTCCAAACAGTTGATTTTGGTAAGCATATGGTTTGGATGATGTCACTAACAGGTTTATTCTTGTTTCTCAGTTTCATAATGGCTTCTTTGACTTTCATTGGCAGAACCTTGGTCCTCATGTTGATAAACAGCAATAAAAGTTCCCAAATGTGATAGAAAATTGGAGGAAAGACTAGGTGCTGAGAGCTCTCTTATACCTGCATTAAGGAGGCATTTAAACACACTTGAGCAATTACAAACGCCTGTGAAGCCGGGTGTCCCAAACATTATGGTGCCCTGAAATGGGGGGGGGACTATGAATAAGCACAGCTGTAATTTCTACATGGTGAAACCAAAATGTATAAAAATTGCCTTTATTAATATCTGACAATGTATACTTTAACCACATGTGATTTTTTCTATTATAAATCTCAACTTGTGGAGTACAGAGACAAATAAATGAATGATGGGTCTTTGTCCCAAACATTATGGAGGGCATTGTATACACACACACACACATATACATACACACACATATTATATATATGTATATATACGTGTGTGTGTGTGTGTATACATACATATATATGTGAGTATGTGTATATCTACATACACTAAACTTTGTTCCAGTACACTGTATATATTTATATAGACACACACACACACGCCCACATATGTACACAAAACAAACAAAATTAGTGCAACAATAACAATAGTCTAATTGAATTAGAAAATTCAATGTTCATACCACAGGGTTCAGACTTTAGAGATACAGCACAGAAACAGTCCCTTCAGCCCACCGAGTCCACGCCGACCAGCGATCAACCCGTACACTATAGGGCCTGTCCCACGAGCATGTGACTCCATGCGGCAAGCGCGACCTAACGTGGTCGCTTGAGCCGTACGGCCTCGCGGGGCCGGTCTCACTTCGACCGCCGGAGCCGTATGGTGTTGTGCGGAGCTGGTCCCGACATCGGCTGGGCTCCGAAAAACTGACCGTGTTCAAAAATTCCGCGCGGCGACGGCCTGCCGGCCCGCAGCCGCCTCGACGCCGTACGTCATGCGCGAACTTCCCGCGGTCTCCGCTCGAACTTCATGTTATTCACTCGACCTCCGCACGGCCCCCGCTTCTGGTTTGCTCGCGCTTGCCGCATGCAGTCGCATGCTCGTAGCACAGGCCCTTTAGGTCGTGCTTGCCGCATGCAGTCGCATGCTAGTGGGACAGGCCCTTAACACTATCCTACATTCTTGGGACAAATTACTATTTTGCCGAAGCCAAATACCCTACAAACCTGCATATCTTTGGAAACCAGAGCAACCGGACAAAACCCACATGATGTGTATGAAGGAACTGCAGATGCCGGTTTAAATCGAAGATAGACACAAAATGACCTCCAGCCTGAATGACCCGGGAGCTCGGGAGACTGTGGAGCTGCGGACTACTCACCATCGTGGGGCTGGCCGGCCTCGGAACGTGGGGAGCGGTGGTGACTCGCTGCTGTGACTCGACTCCTGGGGCCCGGAGGCTCCAGCAAGGCAGCCGCAGGTCCGGTGGACTGTCGGGACATCGGGAGCTCACGGGTCCGGGTGGAGAGAGAGACCGCTTCCCGGAGCTCCCGCAACGCGACTTCTCCAGCCCGTGTCGCGGGGTTGGAACGACCCGGAGCGGGGTCATACATCGCCCAGCGCGGCTTCATGGCCGTGGGATATTCCAGCGCCCGCCGGGGGCTCCAACTTCGAGACTTCTAGACCAGGAGCGGGGCCGTAAATCGCCCGGAACGGCCTAAAATGGCCGTGGGACTTATCATCGCCCGCCTGGGGCTTCGACATCGGGAGAGACATGGAGAACAGGGGAGAGAAAAGACTTTTGCCTTCCATCACAGTGGGTCCACTGTGATGGATGTTTGTGTGAACTAAATTGTGTGTATGTCTAGAAATTGTCTGTTTGTATGGCTGTGGAAACGAAATTTCGTTTGAGCCTCACTGAGGCTCAAATGACAATAAAATTGTATTGTATTGTATTGTATTTTAAATGCTGGAGTAACTCAGCGGGGCGGGCACCATCCCTGGAGAGAAGGAATGGGTGACGTTTCGGGTCGAGACACTTCTTCAGACTGAGAGGCAGGGGAGAGGGAGACACAGAGATAAGGGAGGGCAAGGTTTGCAAACGAGACACCAAAGGGGATGGGAATCAAGGAAAATGTAGAATAGATCATTGTTAACTAGGGGAAGGTGAAGGAACACAACCAGGAGTTCAAGATGGCCATATGGAACAGGCCACGACAAAATGGTCGGCATGTCCACGCTTGGTTCTATTTTGGATACATTGGGCATGCAAGCAAAGAATCTTACTGTGCCTAGTCATGTGACAAGAAAGTCTTCCATTCGACCTCGAAGCTGCTTTGAGAAGAGCGGATAGAACAGAGGAGCTGGGAGGAGGAGGGGTTGCATCTCTGCCTCACATGCTGGGGCTGTTTATGTCCCTGGGCCATGATGAGGGGGTGTAGGGACAGGTTTAGAGAAGCATGAAAACAGGCCCTTTGGTCCACTGAGTCGAGGTGGGAGGTCAGGTCTCACAAATATGATTGAATTTTTTGAAGACGTGAGAAAAAAGGTCGATGAGGGCAGAGCTGTAAATGTTGCGTACATGGATTTCAGTGAGGCATTCAGCAAGGTTCCGCATGGTAGGCTGCTCTTTAAGGTTAGATCACATGGGATTCAAGGAGAGATAGCTGAATGGACAGCAAATTGGCTCCATGGAAGGAAACATGGTGGAATTTTCTTCTTGGACTGGAGGCCTGTGACTCGTGGTGTGCCTCAGGGTTCGGTGCTGGGCCAGTTACTTTTTGTCATCCACATCAATGATTTGAATGAGAACATACAGGGCAGTTTGCTGAGTGGTTTTGCAGATAGTGAGGATGGTTGTGAAAGATTGCAGCAGGATCTGGATCGATTGGCCAGGTGGGTGGAGGAATGGTTGATGGAATTTAATACAGAGAGGTGTGAGGTGTTGCATTTTGGGACGCCGAACCAGGGCAGGACCTACACAGTAAATGGTAGACGTCTGGGTAGTGTTGTAGAGCAGAGGGATCTAGGAGTACAGGTGCATGGTTCCTTGAAGGTCGAGTCGCAGGTAGATAAGTTGGTCAAAAAGGCTTTTGGCACTTTGGCCTTGATCAATCAGAGTATTGAGTATAGAAGTTGGGAGGTCATGTTGCAGTTGTATAAGACGTTGGTGAGATTGCATTTGGAATATTGTGTTCAGTTCTGGGCACCATATTATAGGAAAGATATTGTCATGCTTGAAAGGGTTCAGAAAAGATTTACGAGGATGTTGCCAGGACTAGAGGGTGTGAGCTATAGGGAGAGATTGAGTAGGCTGGGTCTCTATTCCATGGTGTGCAGGAGGATGAGGGGTGATCTTATAAAGGTGTACAGAATCATGAGAGGAATAGATCTGGTAGATGCAGAGAGTCTCTTGCCCAGAGTAGGGGAATCGAGGACCAGAGGATATAGGTTCAAGGTGAAGGGGAAAAGATTTAATAGGAATCCGAGGGGTAACTTTTTGTTGGTTGTATGGGTGTATTTTCTTCTTGGACTGGAGGCCTGTGACTCGTGGTGTGCCTCAGGGTTTGGTGCCAGAAGAGGTAGTTCAGGCTGGGACTATCCCAACGTTTGAGAAACAGTTAGACAGGTACATGGACAGGACAGGTTTGGAGGGATATGGACCAAGCGCATGTAAGTGGGACTAGTGCAGCTGGGACATTGTTGGCCATTGTGGGCAAGTTGGACCGAAGGGCCTGTTGCCATGCTGTATCTCTCTCTGGCTCTATGCCTATGAGTCTAGACTGATCATCGGGCCTACGTTCACACTAGTTCTATGTTCTCCCACTTACTCAGCCACGCCCCACAATTTTCATTTTACAAAGGGCCATTAACCTACAAGCATGCGTGTCTTTGGCGTGTGCGAGGAAACTGGAACACCCAAAGGAAACCCAAGCGGTCACAGGGAGAACATGCAAAGGACACGCAGACACCGCCAGAGGTCAGGATCAAGCCAGCATCTCTGCTGCTGTGAGGCAGAAGCTCTACCAGCAGTGTCAATGTGTCACCCACTACTTGTACAAGCTAGGCCCTTCAGCCCACAATCACCCTTACGCTATCTTGGGTCAATCTACAGAAGCCAATTACCAGAAAAACCAGCATGTCTATGGAGTGTGGGAGGAAACCAGGGTACCCAGAGGAAACTCACGAGGTCATAGGGAGAACGTACAAATGCTGTACAGACGGTACTCGTTGTCAAGGGCTCCTAACACAAAACATCAACTGCCCACTCCCTCCAGAGATGCTGCCTGACCCGCTGAGTTACTCCAACACTGTGTTTTGCTCAAGATTTCAGAGTCTGCAGTTCCTGTGTCTCCATTTTAATTGCTTATTCTTAACATTGCGATAAATAAACTCTAGTTTCCTTGTGACATTGATAGTTACAATATTAAAGTAATAGAACCTTGCAAAGATGTCAGAAATAGTAGCAGGCCTGAGAATCGAGTGAATTTAGAAACTCAGCTCGAGGAGGACCAAGAAACTGACAAAAGATAAAAAATAAGAGTTTGACTGGCAAGAAACATAAACAGAGACTATTAGAGACTTTACTGGTAAATAAAAAGGAAAGTGAGTTAAGACAAATGCAGGCCACTTACAGCGTTACAGGAAAATTAATATTAAGAAATATGAGGTTGGCGCCATGGCGCAGCGGTAGAGTTGCCACCTTACAGCGCCAGTGAGCCAGGTTCGATCCTAACTATGGGTGCTGTCTGTTCGGAGTTTGTACGTTCTCACCGTGGCCTGCGCGGGTTTTCTCCGGGATCTCTGGTTTTCTCCCACACTCCAAAGACGCACAGGTTTGTAGGTTGATTAGCTTGGTATAAATTTAAATTGTCTCTAGTGTGTGTAGGATGGTGTAAGTGAGCATGGATCGCTGGTCGGCGCCGACTCAGTGGGCCGTAGGGCCTGTTACCGCATGTATCTCTAAACTAAACTAAATAAGGAAATGGCTGAGCTAATAAATAATTATTTGGCCCACTTAACTGTCTGAATACACTAGGGAATTAAAGGGCTAGCCAAAATGAGTTGAAGGAAATTAGTCAGCAGTCAAAACAGTCTGCCCCTCCCAACCACCCATCGCCTCAACCTACACTAGAGTCAGAAAGCCCGTCCCACTTGGGCGATTCCTTCAGTGACAACAGGCGACTAGGCTGTCGCCACATGGTCGCGGGGTGACGCCTGTATGGTCGTGAGTAGTCTCCTCAAGTCGCGTCTTTGTCCCTAATATTATGGAGGTCACTGTAGGTTTAAGGTGAGGGGGAAAGACCTATTTATTTATTTTTTATTTTTGTTGGAAGCAATTGTACAAAAAAAAGATCGACATAGCAGTTATACAATTTTCATACGTCTTCAGTTTTAACATTTTATAAACTATTAACTAAATAGGAAAGGAAAAAAAGGGAAAAAAGGAAAGAAGAAAAGAGGAAAAAAAGCAAGGAAAAAAAAAGTGAAAAAGAAGCGGATATATCCCGCTACCGTTCCGTACGCCCGCTCACCCAGCCCTACCATTGGTTTTGAATTTGTGTTCAACCATTATGTTGTTGAAGAAATTCAAAAAAAGGAGACCATATTTTTGAAAATTGATCTGGTTTGTCAGTCAAGACAAGCCTTATTTTTTTAAGATGTAGTGTCTCGGTCATTTCTGTGATCCACATCTTCACTGTGGGGACTGTTATCTTTTTCCGGAATTTAAGTATAAGTTTTTTCGCAGTTATTAAACCCTAGTCAAAGAAGCGTATTTGAAATATCGTTTCAGATTAGCGCAGCCTTCCGACATTCCTAATATTATTAGTTTTTGATCTGGCTCCATGGAGTTTTATGTGTTTTAGAAATAATATTGAATATTTCCATCCAGAAGTTTTGTATTTTTATACCGGATACAAAAGTGTGAGTTAGGGTGGCTTCTTGAAAGTGACGTTTATCACAAAGAGGAGAAGCAGTTGGGAAGATCTTGTTCAATTTGGTCTTTGAGTAGTATAACCTATGCAATATTGTATCAGGCAATGCCTGGCACTTAAAGAACAGTAATGTATGTATTGTAGGCTTTCATCCCATATATCTTTCGAAATGAGTTGACCCAGCTCGTCCTCCCATGCTCGCCTATAAATCTCAGAAGGTGGAGTGTCAATATTTAGAAGGGTATTATAAATGTAAGATATCAACTTGCTTGTATCGGCATGTCTATTCAAACAGTCATCTAATATATCAGGATCCATAAGAGAACAATCTTGTGCATATGTTTTCACAAAATCTCAAAGTTGGAGATATCTAAAAAAATAATTGGCATTCAAGAGGGGAGAAGATTTAATAGGAACTTGAGGTGGTAACATTTTCACACAAATGGTGGTCGGTGTATGGAATGAGCTGCTGGAGGAGGCAATTGAGGCAGGTACTATCGCAAACATTTAGACAGGTACATGGATAGGACAGGTTTAGAGGGGTATGGGTCAAAAGCAGGCAGATGGGACTAGTATAGATGAGACATATTGGTCAGTGTGGGCAAGTTGGGCCAAAGAGTCTACGCTGCATGACTCAATGATTCTGAAAAGACACAAAGTATTGGAGTAACTCAGTGGGTCAGTTTAGGTCGGGACCCTTCTTCAGACTGATTGTAGCGGGGAGAAGAAAGGTGGAGCAAAAAGAAAAAGAAAAAAACAGGCAGAAGATCAGCCATGATCCTATAAATAAGAGAGGGGGGGGGGGGGGAAGAGAAGGGATTCTCACCCCTTAGTCATTAGAAGTTGATTTGAGAGAACTGTGGTTCCTCAGCTTTGTACAAGGTGACACCTGCATTGTGTCAAGAGCAGTTTGAAGTTTACTTATTCAGACATCCTGTGCCATCCAGACTTATAATGGGTCAAGGTTTGCATAATTCCTGCCCATGTTCTCCACAAGGTTTTAATCATCAACTCAAAGGATTTAACTAGCTGCTCACCAGCATGAGAAAGCACAAAGGGAAGTTTGTTTAAGAAGTTCACCTTCAGTTGAAAATCAAAAAAATCCAGTAGGAATCGCATGTTGGCCTTCAGAGCGAGAGGATTTGCGTATAGGAGCAAAGAGATCCTTCTGTAGTTGTACAGGGCCCTGGTGAGGCTATGCCTGGAGAATTGTGCATAGTTTTGATCTCCTAATTTGAGTAAGGACATTCTTGCTATTGAGGAAGGGAGTGCAGCGTTAATTCCTGGGATGGCGAGGCTGACATGTGATGAAAGAATGGATCGACTGGGCTGAAATTCATTGGAATTTAGGATGAGAGGGAACCTCATAGAAACATATACAATTCTTAAGGGATTGGACAGGCTAGAAGCGGAAAAAATGTTCTCGATATTGGGGGAGTCCAGAACCAGGCATCACAGTTTAAGAATAAGGAGGAGGCCATTTAAGACTGAGATGAGGAGAAATTTCTTCACCCAGAGTTGTGAATCTGTCGAATTCTCTGCCACAAAAGGCAGAGGAGGCCAATTCACTGGATGTTTTCAAGAGAGTTAGATACAGCTCTTAGGGCTAACGGAATCAAAGGATATAGGGAGAAAGCAGGAATGGGGTACTGATTTAGGATGATCAGCCATGCTCATATTGAATGGAGGCGTTGGCTCGAAGGACCGAATGGTATTTTCTATGAGACCTGCATTGGTTTTCTCTGGATTCCTCCCACAATCCAAAGATGTGCATGTTTGTAGGCTAATTGGCTTGCTATATTTGTAAATTGTCCCTAGTGTGCGTAGGATAGTGATAGTGTTAATGTGCGGGTATCACTGGTCGGTGGGCCTGTTTCCATGCTGTATCTCTAAACTAAACTAAACTACAGATAAGAGATGGGAGCAGGAATTGACCAGACAGCCCCGCAGACCGGCCCTGCTCTATTCCAGGCAATCTCATCTTCAGCCAAGACACTTTTCCACCTAATCCTGATAACACTCCATTTCCATGGAGTATAAAAGCAGAATGTTTGGCATTCACAGGTCTCCGGAGCAAGGGAAGAGAAGGGCAAAACTGATGAAAAGGTGCTTGGCAACCAATCAGTCATGCCTAATGTAGCCAAACATTAAACCTTTGAATGTCTGACGTTCAAAACAATCGAAAATCTACAAACTAACCAAACTGCAGAAAATTAAGAAAACTCAATTAACTTATAAAGGCAGCACGGTAGTGAAGTGGTAGAGCTGCTGCCTTACAGCGCTTACAGCGCCGGAGACCCGGGTTCGAGCCCAACTACGGGTGCTGTCTGTACGGAGTTTGTACATTCTCCCCGTGACCTGCGTGGTTTGTCTCTGAGATAGTCGGTTTCCTCTAACACACCAAACACGTACAGGATTATAGGTAAATTGGCTTGGTAAATGTGAAAATTGTTCCTGGTGTGTGTAGGAGTGTTAATATGTGGGGATCGCTGGTCAGTGCAGACCCGGTGGGCCGAAGGGCCTGTTTCTGTGCTGTATCTCTAAACTAAATTAAATTAAAAATGCTTTTCCAAATGTAAAAGACTGACAGAGATTGAGATGGAGACTGAGAACTTTGTAGCCTGGTGCCAAGGCAACAACCAATGTCCGCTAGACAAAGGAGATAGTGATGGGCTTCGGGAAGTAAGGTGGTACATATACATCTACAACATTGATGATGCTGACGTGGAGATGTTGAAAGCTTCAAGTTCTAATGAATAAATATCACCAGCAACTTGCCCTGGACCAGCCCAGTGGAAGCAATGAGCAAGAAAGCACATCCACGCCTCGACTTCCTTAGAAAGTTAATCCTCACCAACTTCTCCAGTTGCACCACAGAAAGCATTTTATCAGGATGCATCACAGCTTGGTTTGGGAACAGCTCCATCCAAAACCACAAGAAATTGCAGAGTACTATGGACAGAGCCCAGACCATCACACAAACCAACCTCACTTCCATCGACTCCATCCACACTTCACGCTGCCTCGGCATGGCCACCAGCATAATCAGTGACAAGTTATTCTCTCTCTTCTCCCCTCTCCAATCAGGCAAGATGTACAGAAGTGTGAAAAAGCATACCCCCTGATTCAGGGAAAATATCTTCCTCGCTGTTATCAGGCAACTGAATCATCCCATCACCAACTAGAGAGCAGTCCTGATCTCCCATCTCCCTCATTGGAGACCTTCAGTCTATCTTTTGTCAGACATTATCTTGCACTAAACGTTATACCCTTTATCCTCTATCTATACACTGAGGACAGTGTATAGTCTTTTTGCAGGCTGGATAACATACAACAAAAAGCTTTTCCTTGTAGGAAGGAACTGCAGATGCTGGTTTAAACTGAAGATAGACACAAAATGACAGAGTAACTCAGCGGGTCAGGCAGAGTCTCTGGAGAAAAGGACTCCAGGTGACGTTTCGAGACCCTTCTTCAGACGTCTTCAGCTTTTCACTGTACCTCTGTACACGTGACAATATACTAAAACTAAACTAGTCAGGGGTGAGCGGGGGGTGGACAGTGAGTGGGGGAGTGAGTGTCACTGGAGCAAGAGGGAGGGAGTTAGGAAGGACAAGACAAGAGGAAGAAAGGAGAGAGGGCGCGGGACGATGGGATGTACAGGGAGGATGCACGTGCTGGGGGTGGGAGGGCATGAGTGAGGGACAGGGAGGAAGGGAGGGAAAATGTGATGGATGAGAGGGAGCTCTTGTCGGCAAAAGAGAGGCATAGTGCAAAGGAATGGGTGGGCTGGGAAGCGGCAGGACGGATGGGTGCCTGCACTGGCAAGAGGGTGGGTGCATGCAATGGTGGGAGGACCGGGTGCATGCAATGGTGGGTGGGTGGGTGGGTGGGTGGGAGGGCGAGCGAGTCAGTGTAGGAGACCCGGGTCGAACCTGACTCATTCCTGCCTTCGCCCCATATCCCCTGACTCCGCTATGTTTAAGAGCCATACCTAACTCTCTCGTTAAAAGCATCCACAGATTCACAACTCTCTGGGTGAAAACGTTTTCCTCATCTCCGTTCTAACTCTTTTTACTATAAAAGGTCCATATGTTGCAATTTGTAAGGAATCTTAAATTCCTGCATTCAAAAGAAACGTTCAAACAAGCACGGCTGTCGATAAATGTAGGTACTTGGATAACATGCCTGTGGTCAACTTCATGCTACCGCAGACCAAGGTGAGAATGAGACAGCTTGCGATGCAATTGACCAAGTGCAATCCCGGAGAAGCGTCCACCCTGCCCACATCGCGTGCCCGCCTGCCCGCCCGTCACGTGATACAACGTACCTCAGTGCCACTGATGTGCCGACTGCAGTGGACAGCAGAGCACCCGGGGCAGAAACCAGTGGGATGGAGCGGGCTTACAGCACGGACACACACGCTCTGACCACGTCTCTGTGTCCTGCCACCGTCCTCTGGCAGCATCTACACCTGGTGAAGTGGAACAATACACAGGCTCAGTCACAAAGCGGCAAGCTAAAGTAAACAGTCATCTTCCCGCCCCCCAGAATTCTGCCTGGGTTTTAATCACATGGTATATTGTTCAATAGCTTCGTTGCATCTGTTCTCCATTTATCTTTTCACCATTTTTATTAAATCGCCTCTTCAAATCAATTGGAACACAGGCTGAGATCATTCCTCAGTTTAAACCTCGCAACATTGGTGTCATAAAGCATAGGAGCAGAATTAGGCCATTCGGCCCATCAAGCTAACTTCGCCATTCAATCGTGGCGGATCTACCTTTCCTTCTCAACTCCACTCTCCTGCCTTCCATCTAAAACCCCTGACATCCGACCTAGTCAAGAATTTGTCAATCTCCTCCTTATAAATATCCATTGACGACCTCCACAGCTTTCTGTGGCCATGAATTCTACAGATTCACCACCGTCTGACAAAATAAATTCCTCCCCATCTTTCTAAAGGTACATCCTTTTATTCTGAGGGTAGGGCCTCTGGTCCTAAACTTCCACTAATGGTAACATCCTCTCTATCCAGGCCATTCACTATTCGGTAAGTTTCAATGAGGTTCCCCCTCAGTCAATCGGATTGCTCTGATCTGCACATATTTCGGGCTCATTGAAATCTACTGGATAATGAATGGTCTGGATAAAGTGGATGTGGAAAGGATGTTGCCAGTGATAGGAGAGCCTAGAGCCACAGAATGAAAGGGCGTACCTTTCAGAATAGCGAGGAGGAATTTCTTTAGCTAGAGGGTGGTGAATCTGGGAAATAGATCAGCCATGACTGAATGGCAGAGTAGATTCAATTAGTCAATTCGAATTGGAATGACCTAATTCTGCTCCTATGTCTGGGAAGGATCTGCAGATAGACAAAAATGCTGGAGAAACTCAGTGGGTGCAGCAGCATCTATGGAGCGAAGAAAATGGGCAACGTTTCGGGCCAAAACCCTTCTTCAGACCCTGGGATCTGCAGATGCTGGTTTAAACCCAAGATCGACACAAAAAGCTGAAGTAACTCAGCGGGTCAGACAACAATTCTGGAATAGGTGACATTTCGGAAGGGTCTCAGCCCGAAACGTCACCTATTCCTTTTCTCCAGAAATGCTGTTTGTACTGAGTTACACCAGCTTTTCGAGTTTATCTTCTGCTCCTATGTCTTTTGGTCTAACGCTCTTTAGGTGTGATCAGTGCAGTACATCCAATGGAATCTGACCAAGGCTTCAGATAACAAAGGCTCTGGCCCCTGAGATGAAGCCAACACTGACCACGGAAGGTACCAGTTCACTTTATATTGGTGACATGTGCTCCATCTAAAAATCTTTGATCTGGCATCGTTGCTAATCTTTTGAAATGAAGAATATAGACCAGTCTTCAATCTGATGTGGAAAGTCAGGTCAAGGTTAATCAGGAATATTATTGCATAATATTTGATATCTATGTTGTTTGTTGAAGCCAAGAAATAAAACATAATCACACTGGAAAAAATACTGGTCGTCCTCGGGTAACAAAGGAGTTCCATTTTGTCCATTTTGTCCATAAGTCAAAAAACACACACAAAAAAAATACTCAATACCTTATATATCTGTAGTATTGTAATGGATGAAATCAAAAAGCACACATGATTAAAAAATACAATCACAAAAAGTGGAGTGTGAGATGTCATTAGTTTGTGTAAGAAAAAACTGCAGATGATGGTTTAAATCGAAGGTAGACACAAAATGCTGGAGTAACTCCGCAGGACAGGCAGCATCTCTGGAGTGAAGTGAAGTGAAGAAGGGTCTCCACCCAAAACGTCACCCATTCCTTTTCTCCAGAGAAACTGGCTGTCCCGCCGAGTTACTCCAGCATTTTGTGTCTACCTTCGAGGTAATTAGTTTTGCTGGTCGTGGGAACAAACGTACAAATGCCGGTACGTATGTCGAGAGTTTTGAATTCAATGCTCTGCGAGTTTGTTCGGATGGTGTCCATAAGTCAGTTGCTCATAACCTGGTGACTGACCTGTAAGCTCGCAAATAATCAAGGATAAAACTACTTTACTTTCATTTACTTTACCAATTAATTTTGACATTTAGTTAGTGAATATGCCTGTTAAGGAGTCCTTTCAATATATGTTTCCTCACAAAACAAAACACAGCCAGAATACTCCCACAACTTAAAGCAAGGTTTGGCTTTTCACAATCTCACAACTGCCCACTGCACCTTATAGCCAACGGACACCTTTTAAAATGTAGATAGACATAAATATCTCATAGAATAACTCAGCAGGGTCAGACAGTTTCTCTGGAGAAAAGGAATATGTGACATTTCGGGTCAAAACCCTTCTTCAGACTGAGTCACGGGAAAGGGAAACAAGAGATATAGACGATGATATAGAGAGATGTCAAACCAGATAGACACAGTATAGTCTCTCAGTCTGAAGAAGGGTCTCGACCCGAAACGTCACCTATTCCTTCTCACCAGAGATACTGTCTGTCTCACTGAATTACTCCAGCATTTTGTGTCTATCTATGGTTTAAACCAGCGTCTGCAGTTCCTTCCTACACAATTTAAAGTGATCCTACAGTTAGCCTCAGGGAACAGAGCACCACATTGTGCAAAGCAATCTCCTACACACAATGACATCAATGATAAAGATCAACCATATCGGTGAGGAACCAATATCGATGAAGGCGGCACAGTGGCGCAGCGGGTAGGGCTGCTGCCTCACAGCGTCAGAGACCCGGGTTCGATCCTAACCTCGGATGCTGTCTGTGTGGAGTTTGCACGTTCGCCCTGTGACCGCATGGGTTTCCTCCGAGTTCTCTGGATTCCTCCCACATCCCATAGATGCGCTAGTTTGTAGTTTAATTAGTCTCTGTAAAATCTCCCCGGGTGTGTGGGGAGTGGTTAAGAAAATGGGATAATATAGAACTAGTGGGAGCGGGTGATCGATAGTCGTCCTGGACTCCATGGGCTGAAGGGCCTGTTTTGCTGCAGCATCTCTAAAGTAAACCTTAAACATGGATCGGCGACTCTTCAGGTTGGGACCATCTTCAATGTAGAAAAAGAGCACTGAAGATGCTGGTTAATACACAAAAGGACAGAAAGTGCTGAAGTAATTCAGAAGGCTGGGCTGCATCTCCGGAGAACATGGGTCGGTGATATTTTGGGTCGAGATCCTTCTTCAGACTTCTTCTTCAAGATGCTTCAAGGATCTTATAAAAACTTACAAAACTTACAGGGGTTGGACAGGCTAGATGCAGGAAGATTATTCCCGATGTTGGGGAAGTCCAGAACAAGGGGTCACAGTTTAAAGATAAGGGGAAAATCTTGACCGAGATGAGAAAAACATTTTTCACACAGAGAGTGGTGAATCTCTGGAATTCTCTGCCACAGAAGGTAGTTGAGGCCAGTTCATTGGCTATATTTAAGAGGGAGTTAGATGTGGCCCTTGTGGCTAAAGGGATCAGGGGGTATGGAGAGAAGGCAGGTACGGGATACTGATTTGGATGATCAGCCATGATCATATTGAATGGCGGTGCAAGCTCGAAGGGCCGAATGGCCTACTCCTACACCTATTTTCTATGTTTCTATGTTTCTATGCTTCAAAATCAATGAAGTACAAAGCACAATCACCATTGAAATGTTAGAAGTCCAGCGATTTCAGTGCCATTATGGAGTGGAAGGATGAACTTGGACCCACCGCCTCCTGCTGATCTCTCTGATCAGACCTTATCATTTCAAATTATTTTCGCTCAAGTGCCGTTAAAATTCCTCTGTGAAGCCGTGATTGGCTGTTTCTGCCACCCTCGCTGGTGTCTAATTCCCAAATCAGCATCCTCTGCTTTTATCACATTTCTGCCCAATTTCCTCATGATTCTATTGCACATTGATACAAATCTGATTCCAATAGATGCTTGATGATCTATTAATAATAATAATAATAATAATAATAATAATAATAATAATAATAAACGTTATTACAGACTCAAGGTCCAGACAAGGGGCAACATTACATTAAAAATGCATTGCATATCAAATATCATAAATATATATAAAATCATGGTATATCACATAAAAATATCATAATTTATATTTAACAAAAACCCACAATACTTAAGTTAAAAATCCAGATTAAAAGATGATCAATGTCCTACAACGAGACAACGATACCAGTGTCTCCACAGCTGGGATTCGTAGCGTGTAGTGCTAGCCCTTATGTTTGTCAAGGCCACAATAAGCACATTTTTAGAGTCATTTATCCTGCAAATGAATTTATACATGTGGTGTCTTAGGATAGCTTCTAAAGTACTGACTCCTGCAGCCACAAACATATTACTGGCACTACACCATCTAGGTTGCCTTAGCAGTGTTCTCACGGTATATGCCACCTTTAGTCTCTGCATACTTGTCTTTAAATAGTTCGACCACAGGTGCGCAGTGTAGAGTGGTGTGCAGTATGCTCTAAATAGCGACATCTTCACCACATCTGCACACGCACCAAATTTACGCAAGAGGATATTTGCCTGTACATACAGCATGCGTCGTTGCCTATAAATATCCTCATCATCTGTCATTTGTTCTGTAATAATATGCCCTAGATATTTTATCTTATTACAGACACTAAGATTGTTGTCAGACAATTTAAAAACAGGATATTTTAGGCATTTAACCTCTTTGGTTCTACAGATCATAACAGCACTCTTACTAGCATTATATTTAATGTCATGTTCCACACCATACACAGAACATATAGTAAGGAGCTGCTGGAGACCAGCGCTAGATGGACTAAAGACCACAAGATCATCTGCATACATAATATGGTTCACTAAAATATTACCAATCACGCACCCAGTGTTACAGGCTTTCAATTGTTTAAACAGATCATCAATATATAGATTAAAAAGGACTGGGGACAAAATTCCCCCTTGTCTAACACCATTGCTAACCCCAAATGGGGCTGAGACCCTATTGCCCCATTTTGTTTGCATAGTCTGGTGGGCATACCAGTAGGCCAGAATTCTAACAATGTATTCAGGCACCCCTCTTTGACTCATTTTACCAAACAGCTTTCTGTGATTAACACGGTCAAAGGCTTTGGAAGCATCAATAAAGCACATAAGGATTGAAGAGTTTTTGCCTCTATATTTGTTTACAATCTCCTTTAGGGCCTATAAGCACAAGTCAGTGCCATGTTTAGCTTTAAAGCCAAACTGGTTATCTGTGGAGTTAACAAACTCATTTATTCTATCCAGCAGAACTCTTTCTAAAACTTTTGACAATATGCTGGCTAAAGCTATGGGCCTGTAATTATTTAGGCTGCCTACTTTACCAGCTTTGTCCTTAATGACCGGCACTAACAGGACAGACAACATTGAGTCTGGTAACAAGCCATGAATCATAAAGCCAGTAAAACAAATAGCTAGGAGAGGAGCTATCCTCATACTCGAATACTTAAGATGTTCAGCAGAGATATGATCCAAGCCACTTGCTTTGTTGTTGGACAGCTTGTTCATGGCATGATACACCTCATGTGACATAATCACCATCGAGTCATTACTCTCAATATTGTCCATCCTATACAAGTCACCTTGGACACAGTTGAATAAAGTGCTATAATGTTGTCGCCATAACTCCGCGATATTAGCTGTTCCGGAGTTTCCATCTACAGTACATGGTAGAGATGTTTTGCAACTGCTAAGAGCTCTCACTTCCTTCCAGAAATCTGTAGCATTGTTACTTAGCAGCTTCTTAGCCATGGAATCAGCCCTCATAGCTTGCTCATTTTTACAGATGAAGCGAACAGCATACTTATACCTTGCATTAGTGAGCTTCTTGTGCTCAAACACAGGCCCCTGTCTGGGTCTACCTGCCATAGCCCATGATTTGGTGGCTTCACGGGCTTCAGTATGATACTCAGCTACATACTTATTCCAGCCAGGTCTGATGTTATGTGTCTTATTTTTATGCTTGCAGTAGGGCTTACTGCCTACATATAAGGCGCTTACTATATCATTATACATGGAGCAGATATCTCTCCTATGCTTTAGGTAGATGAATATTGCTTAAGGATTTATCTGTATGGGCATTCTTCTTCTTCTTATCGAGTCCACACACAAGATTAGAAGTTGTTTAGCCAGAGCTGAACACACTTCTCGGCATCTGCACAATGGTGTCTGTCTTGCGCTTCTTGTGCTTCTTGTGCGTGGTGGTGGAAAGATTGGTGGAAACAGGGCCGCGACGTGAACGCTCTTTCCTTGGCCCCTGTATGGGCATAATAGGCTAGGATGTCTTCCTTTGTAAGCGTTGACCAGTCCAGTTTTTCTGTATTAAAGCTATTTCCATCTCTGGATACCACAGGTATGTGTTCAACATTTATTGTCATAGCAACAGGTATATGATCAGTCATTGCTGCCACGTACAGAATGCTCATACACCCCAATGAGGCATGTGCATCAGCTGTGCTAATACAGTGGTCCAGCCATGATGTGGTGTGCCAGGCCTCACTAATATAAGTATAGCTATCTGTAGGTAAAAGCACTTTGCTTGACAATATTAAATTATTATCTTGACAGAACTGAGCCATATGATTGGCAAATAATGAGTTCCTATCTGAGATATCTGCATTCATATCCCCAATGACATATACACTACAATAATTATTGTTTTGAATGAAAGAATAGATGAAAGCAAGTCTATTTAAATATTCATCCTCATTCTGATGGCATTCATAGGGTGTATATACATTCAGGATAACAAATTCCTTGTCGTTGTGAGTAAAGTGTGTGGCAATACACCAGTCAACATCAAGCCGAATCACATTTACTGATGAGTCAAGCTTCTTGTTCCATAGAATAGCCACACCACCTGGTATCCTACCTCTGACTATTCCCATGCCAAGGTCAGTTGTAGACTCCCCAGCCCCATGAAAGTTGTCATTGAGAGAATTGAGTTTGCCCAAGTCTTGCTTCGCTAAAAATGTCTCTTGCATACATAGTATGTCACAGTTCTCCAGGAGGTTGTCAACAACTGAGCGGCGAGCTTTATCCCCTGCGCTCTGGCCCAAACGCAGGCCACGACAATTGTACGATAGTACCCGAATGTTCATTTAGCGAGACTAGTGAGTGCCCCTAGCACCAGCAGGTACACTCATTCCCCCCGCGGCAGGCGCAGTGCTTGATCCGATGACTCCAACCCTGCGCGGCTCGTAATAGCGCCGGACAAATGCCCCTTCTGGCCAGAGCTCCGGATTGTACATTTCACCAACCTCATTGCATTCCGCAGATACTTTAAATTAACTGTATCTACTGTGTACAATGTCAATCTTTTGACAGGTAACCTCACGGCCAAATTTTTCATTAAGATAGACAGATAAAGTTCTGACGTCTAGATCCGGTGAAAACTTGGAGGCAAAAACACTCACCAGCTTAGTCGTAATCATTTTGATGTTGCCCACAGCTCCGGTACCAATAATAGGCACAGCGTTACTGGATTTCTTCCTCTGCCCGGTGGACAATTTTGGCTTACCAACAGTGTTGTCTGGAGCATGACGTCGACCCTTTTTCACAACATGACTCCACTTTGGAGAATCTTGCAACGTTAGACCACTGGGACTATTCTCCACGTTTAATGCAAGGCCCTCCACCACAGCCCTCACTCCGACAACTAAGCCAGAGGCTCCTGCCGGTGCTGCTCCCAGTGCTGTATCTGCCATGCCAATGGCTCCATCCAACGCTGCCAACGCATCCGGACCACCACCCCGAGTCAGGTTAGTGGTGCACTCCAATGCACACACTGGAGTAGTGATCAAGGTGCGCTCCAATGCGCCCACTCGCCGATCAATTTCCACTGTGATGGCACGAAAATCTTCGCTTACATCGCCTGTAGCTGCATGACGTGCTTCATTGAACAGACCTCAGCGTACAGCTGCTCCATTCTCCCAAGTAGGCTCGAGACATCCATGTTAGAAAATGTCACCGGCGGCAGTTCATCCAAGTAGTGAGAGACAAATCTGGGAGTATTCTCCCCACACTCATTCATTACTTTAAGGCAACTCTTTATGTTGTTAATGTCTTTTTGTGCCCCTTTATGGGAAACATTCCGCTGTGTAGTGGGGCAGAGTTCAAACAGAACTTTCTTCGAGGACTATCCACTCAGAATGAAAGGTGTTTGCAGCCAGAAGGACGATCTCATCCAGGCTTAATTACTTAATCTTTACAGCAAGAAAATTAAGTAACTCGTCCTCAACAATAACCTTACCGTCAACAGTCTTGTAGATCTCAGGCTTCACTCTAGACCTGCCAAGACGAGGTGCAATGCCCGCCATCTTCGCCTGCCTGCTGCCCGTGGCCGATGCACCAGCTCCCCCTTTGCCTCTTGCCCGGCACCAAGCTCTACCGCCCGCTGCCTGCTGCCGGGCTCCAAGCTCCGGGTCTTCACTGCTCCACGGTCTCCGCTGTTCCCAGCTCCGGGTCTTCACTGCTCCAAGCTCCAGGTCTTCACTGCTCCACGCTCCGGGTCTCCGCTGCCCGACTCCAAGCACCACTGACCCCCGGCCCAGGTCGGGCCCGTCTCGGACCCCGGCTCCGGTTGCTCACCGCCCGCTGAACTTGGTGCCCCTTCCACCGGGCCTGGACTGCGACTCTCCCGGCAGTTAAGGACCAGGGTTTTCTTCTGGCAGCAACTTCGAGGTGACATTCACCCGCTCCTCGCAGGGGTAAGTAATTTTTTTTTTTCTCGGGCACTAAGGACGCAAGTTTGAATTTGCCGCCAGGCGCGAGAACGTGACCGTGATCGACCGTCGGCCATCTTCAAATCTCAACAACAGCCCCTCTCGATTTACCCAATTTAAACTCATCCTGGTCTTGTTCACCTCTATCAGGTCGGGACGATCCTCTTGCCCACGATGAACCCCGCCTCGGAGGAGGGCCCGCCCGGCTCGCCACCGCGGTCTCCGACGGCACCAGGAAATCGCCCGAACGCTCAGTGGTCGACAGGACCGGGAACCCGCTCGAAGGCTTGGCAGTCGGTGCAACCGGGAAGGAGCTGGAGAAGTTGGACCCAAGGAGCAGGACATCAGTTGGCGGGAACTGCTCCAGTACATCGAGCTCGCGGGCCAACCATCCATCACCCATACACTCCAGTTCTATGTTATCCCACTGCCGACATGCCAGGGGCAATTAACTACCTTATAACCTGCACGTGTTTGGGATGCAGGACAGAAGTGGAGCACCGGTAGAAACGCAGTCACAGGGAGATCATGCCAACTCCATACAGACAGCACCCGAGGTCAGGATCAACTCTGGGTCTCTTGCGCTGAGGCAGTAGCACCACCACATGCGCCACCGTGCTGCACAAACTTACAGCCTAAACCACTCACCCCCAGAATCTTTTCCATGCCATCTAGATCTTTCACTTGCATTTTACAGTGAGGAGACAGAATTACTTACAATACTCCAATTATAAAACTTCAAAAGCTCATAAAACATAGGAGCAGAATTAGACCATTTGGCCCATCAAGTCTACTCTGCCATTTAATCATGGCTGATTTATTTTTCCCTCTCATCCCCATTCTCCTGCTTTCTCCCCATAACCTTTGACACCCGTACTAATTATGAACCAATCAATCTCTGCCTTAAAAACACCCAATGACTTGGTCTCCACAGCCACCTGTGCAATGAATTCCACAGATTCACCACCCTCGGGCTGGATAAATTCTTCCTCACCTCCTTTCTAAATATATGTCCTATTTTAAGGCTGTCTTCAGGTCTTAGAATCCCCCACTAATGGAAACATCCTCTGCACATCCACTCTATCCAGGCCTCTCGTTATTCGGTGAGTTTCAATGCGAACCCACCTCATCCTACTGAACTCCAGCGAGTACAGGCCCAGTGCCGTAGAACGCTAATCATGTGTTAACCCAATCATCCCTGGGATCATTCTCACGAACCTCCTCTGGACCTTCTCCAACATCAGCACATCCTCGTCAGAAATGGGGCACAAATCTTCTCACAAGACTCCAACTGTGGTCTGACCAGTGCCTGACCAGTGAACTTCCTCCAACTTAACGAGAGCAAGTCTGAGGTCATCCTACTCGGTCCCTCCGACCCCATCAAAACGATAACAGGCAGCCTTGGAAGCCTAACCTCCTAAAAGCCCTGTCCCACTGTACGAGTTCATTCAAGACTTCTCCAGAGTTTGCCCTGATTCGAACTTGGAGATTTACGGTAATGGCCGCTCGCAGGTACACGTTGAAAAATCTTCACGAGTCTTCCCGAGCTTCCCGAGTACCTGCCGTTAGCGTTACGAGCCGCTAAGAGACGATACCGAGCTCCGACGTACCCGCTACGTACATTCTACGTGCTTACGAGTCTGATTTTTTTTTAAAACTCGGGAGAGCTCTTGAATGAACTCGTACAGTGGGACAGGGCTATTAGTCAAACCGCACGTCAAAAACCTCGGCGTGATATTTGACTCCGTATTAAAGTTTGACAAGCTAGTCAACTCTGTGGTAAAAGCTGGTTTCTTCCAGCTTCGTACAATAGCTAAAATCAAATCATTCCTCAAATTCGACGACCTTGAAAAAAATCATCCGCGCATTCATCTTTTCCTGCCTTGACTACTGGAACTCCTTATACACTGGCATCAACCAATCATCCCTATCCCGTCTGCAATTGGTCCAAAACGTCGCAGCAAGACTTCTGACGGGTACCTGTAAACCAGAGGCACATCACCATGATTCTGGCCTCTCCACAATGGCTCCCAGTATGGTATAGAATAGTAAGATTAAACGAGAACTTACCAGTTCAAAGTTTGATCTGTATTTTATGAGGAGTTACGATGAGGGATTACGTGAAGAACCCATCCAGCACGCATGCGCGACATACTTCAAAGCAGCGGTGTGGAATCACAGACAGACACAGTAATTGAAATAAACATAGTAAAGAAAAGGAGAACTTAAATACCAGATGATCTCTATAATTGAGGGTGGGAGCGGAGGGCACGTAATCCCTCATCGTAACTCCTCATAAAATACAGATCAAACTTCGAACTGGTAAGTTCTCGTTTAATCTTACTATTTTACTTCGGAGTCACGTGAGTGACTACGTGAAGATTTTAAAGCTCTGTGATTTCAAACCGTGTAACAGTTCATACTTCACTCACTGCCGAAGTCATTCGAGGGAGGAAGTATGTTATCGTAACCAACCATGAATCTGTTTGTAAAAGCAATAATGGTGTTTAGTAAACAATAACAAAATCAAAAATGCTCCCCCGGGCTTAAATTATATATTTACAGATTCTAATACTTTTTCTGCAAATGATACAGGTTCTGCCAGCGGCTTGTTATAAAAAGTTTGGAACGTTTTCTCCCTAGACCACCCCACTGTAGCCAGGATGTGGTCCATAGGCACGTCCATCCTCTTAGCCGCCGATGTGGATGCTGTAGTGGTGGAGTGAGATTTATACACGTTAGTTATTACTCTGGAATGAGCATGCGAAATGATAGCCGACGTCAGGGGTATCAATATTGCAAATTAAGATTTTGGGTTTTTAAAAGCCCTACTCAATGTACCCCCAACAATGGTAGGCACTTCGAGCAGATGCAATTTTGGGGAGGCGTGATAAAGTCCAACGCCTCATGACTACCTGTCTTGGAGAGGTTTTTAGAAAAGACAGGTAGTAAGCTGGCCGCCAGCTTAGGCTGTAACGGCCATCTCGCTCGTGGTGTAGCCACGTAGCGGTACTCACACCCAGCAGCTCTTCCTGGTCCTGTACCTCAAGCATACTCCTGATGTTGTTCAGCCAGTGACCCCTCTTCTTGACCAGCCCAGCCCTGGTCGCCATCGATCTCCTCTGATGAGGGAGATGTCCAGTGCTGTTAGTGCACTGGAGCGGGAGTTTTTGTGCTCCCTTGGCGAGCTTGCCCTGCTCCCGAGGCAAGTCTCGCTGGAGTTTTTTGCTCCATGACCTTTGTCTAAGGCTTGGAGGCAGACACTTTCTCGCTTTCGGGCGGTAGTTTGAAGTGCCGGCTCTCTGAATGAGCCGGGGTGTCCGTCTTCCGTGTGTCTGTCTCCAGCCCGACGAATGGTTTCCAACTTTGCTCCAGCGGCTGCCTGTTCTCGGGCGGCGAGTCTCCTTGTCGGAGTTGCAGGGCTTACCGGTCGGTTTGATGTTGATTTCCCTCCAGTCCGCTGCTGTTGGTCAGGCAGCTCTAGCGGACTGGGCTTCGGCTCGGTACCCGTGTCTGTGGACCGCAGCGTGTGCGGTCCAGGTGCCGCCTCTCGCCCCCTCCACTGATGGGACGCTCCTTCCCTGGAGTCGAACGAGGCTGTTTTCCTCGGTGCTGCTTTGCTCTCTCCAGTTTTCCCCTGGAGCACAAAGAAGAGCAAAGTTTGGCAACTCGAACCTGTGGGTAAGTACTTACCTAACGGTCCGTTCTTTCAAGCTTGTAGCGGGAGCGCCCGTAATCCCGTTCGTCGCTGTTGCACTGCGTGAACGCTCATGTCGCGCATGCGTGCTGGACGGGTTCTTCACGTAGTCACTCACGTGACTCCAAAGTAAAATCAACTTCAAGCTCCTCTTATACGTTTACAAAGCCCTTAACGGGCTTGCCTCCCCCCCATATCAAAAATCTTCTAACCAACCATTCTACCTCTAGGTCCCTCAGGCCGGTCGACTTGGGGCTACTGACTATCACGCGGTCTAGGTTTAAGCTCAGGGGTGACCGCGCTTTTGCGGTTGCAGCACCTAGACTGTGGAACAGCATCCCTCTCCTCATCAGAACTGCCCCCTCCATCGACTCCTTTAAGTCACGACTCAAAACCTATTTCTATTCCCAAGTGTTTTGAGCCCCGCTGAGGGGGCGCTGTAAACAGTTTATGTATATATTGTTGGGTCTGTGTACCATTGTATGTATCAAATTAGTACCTGCACTGATGTGAAGCACTTTGGTCAACATGAGTTCTTTTTAAACATGCTATGCAAATAAATGCATTATTATTATTATTTATTATTATTATCATAAAACCTCTGCATTACATCGAAGATAGACACAAAATGATGGAGTAACTCAGCGGGTCAGGCAGCATTTCTGGAGAGAAGGAATGGGTGACATTTCGTGTCAAGACCCTTCTTCAGACTCAACATAGCATCCCTGTTTTTATATTCTAATCATTTTGAAATGAAGTGAATTTATGTTCTAATCACCTTGAAATGGATGCTTTCAAGAGAGAGCTAGATGGAGTTCTTAAAGATAGCGGATTCCAGGGATATGGGGAGAAGTCAGGAACGGGGTACTGATTGTGGATGATCAGCCATGATCACATGAAATAGCCGCACATTTGGATAGCAGTAACAGGATCGGTCGGAGTCAGCATGGATTTACAAAGGGGATATCATGCTTGACTAATCTTCTGGAATTCTTTGAGGATGTAACTAGGAAAATGGACAAGGGAGAGCCAGTGGATGTAGTGTACCTGGACTTTCAGAAAGCATTTAATAAGGTCCCAAATAGGAGATTAGTGGGCAAAATTAGGGCACATGGTATTGGGGTAGAGTGCTGACGTGGATAGAAAATTGGTTGGCAGACAGGAAACAAAGCGAAGGGATCAACAGGTCCCTTTCAGAATGGCAGGCAGTGACTAGTGGGGTACCGCAAGGCTCGGTGCTGGGACCGCAGCTATTTACAATATACATCAATGATTTGGATGAAGGGATTCAAAGTAACATTAGCAAATTCGCAGATGACACAAAGCTGGGTGGCAGTGTGAATTGACAATAGACAATAGGTGCAGGAGGAGGCCATTCGGCCCTTCGAGCCAGCACCGCCATTCAATGTGATCATGGCTGATCAACCCCAATCAGTACCCCGTTCCAGCCTTCACCCCATATCCCCTGACTCTGCTATCTTTAAGAGCCTTATCTAGCTCTCTCTTGAAAGTATCCAGAGAACCGGCCTCCACCACCCTCTGAGGAAGAGAATTCCACAGACTCACAACACTGTGAGAAAAAATCTCCGTTCTAAATGGTTTACCCCTTATTCTTAAATTGTGGCCCCTGGTTCTGGACTCCTCCAACATCAGGAACATGTTTCCTGCCTCTAGCGTGTCCAAAACCTTAAGTAAGTAAGTAAGTAAGTAAGTAAGTAAGTAAGTAAGTAAGTAAGTTAGACAAAAATGCTGGAAAAACTCAGCGGGTGCAGCAGCATCTATGGAGCGAAGGAAATAGGCAACGTTTCGGGCCGAAACCCTTCTTCAGACTAATGTAGGGTGGGGAGAAGAAAGGAAAAAGGAACGATCGCCAAGCCTACGCTTGGTCTCACTGATGTAGATCAGCTGACATCTAGAGCAGCGGATGCAATAGATGAGGTTGGAGGAGGTGCCGGTGAACCTCCGCAAAAAGATAGCGGAGTCAGGGATATGGGGAGAAGGCAGGAATAGGGGACTGATTGGGGATGATCAGCCATTATCGTATTGAACGGTGGTGCTGGCTCGTAGGGCAGAATGGCCTACTCCTGCACCTATTGTCTATTGTCCATTGAATGCTAACATTGCATTTGCCTTCCTTACCACCAATTCAACCTGCAAATTAACCGTTTGTGAATCCTGCTCTTACTCCCAAATCCCCATGACCTCCCTACTTTTAGACAGTGAAGCATAAAGACCCTTGCACTTTCCCAAGTAGTCTTTCACCATGTCCGTGACTTGTACATTTAGACCTTGCTCTCTCTGTTCTTGCACATCCTGATAAACTGTTACAGTTTGTTTATAGAAACATAGACATAGAAACATAGATGAGGTTGGAGGAGGTGCCGGTGCATCTCTTACTGTATCTCTTTCTTCCTGACAAAATGCACCACTTCTACATTACATTTTATTTGCCCAACAGATTCTTAGTTATTACTGCTGTTTCCAAACTTCTGATTTTAAATCATCAGCCAGTTTGGAATTTTCACTATCTAAACTGCACTTCTTCCCACCCTGCCTCCAGCAAAGACTCCATCCCTTACTCCCAATTCCTCCGTCTACGCCGCATCTGCGCCCAAGATGAGGTGTTCCATCGGAGATGTTCTCAATCTTTAGGGAACGGGGGTTCTCCTCTTCCATCATAGATGAGATGTTCGCTCATGTCTCCTCGATTTCCCGCAGCTCCGCCGTTGCTCCCCCTCCCCCCAGTTGCAACAGGGGCAGAGTCCCCCTAGTCCTTACCCTTCACCCCATCAGCCGTAGCATACAATCCTCCAACATTTTCGCCACCGCCAACGGGATCCCACCACCAGCCACATCTTCCCATCTCCATCCCTTTCTGCTTTACGCAGAGACCGTTCCCTCCGCAACTCCCTGGTTAACTCATCCATTCCCACCCAAACCACCCCATCCCCAGATACCTTCCCCTGCAACCGCAGAAGATGCAACACCTGTCGCTATACCTCCTCCCTCGACTCTGTCCAAGGACCCTTACAATCTTTTCAGTTGAGGCAGAGGTTCACTTGCGCCTCCTCCAACCTCATCTACTTCATCCGCTGGTCCAGGTGTGGACTCCTGTATGTCAGCGGGACCAAGCACAGGCTCGGCGATCGTTTTGTTGAACACCTCCCCTCAGTCCACCTAGACCTACCTAATCTCCCGGTTGCTAAACACTTGCTATCTCCCACTCCCATTCCCACACTGACCTTTCTGTTAACAGAACCTCATATTTCGCGTGGGCAGCTTACACCCCAGCGATTTGAACATATGACTTCTCTATCTTCAAGTAAACCTTGCTTTCCCTCTCTCTCCCTTCCTAGTTCTCTGACCAGCCTGACTAATTAAATTTTAGCTCTAAAAGCTTCGTTGTCACCTTCTATTAGCCAACAATGATCTATTCGACATTTTCCTTGATTTTACAGCTCCTTAAATGTCTTATTTTCACATCTTACCCTTCCTTATATCTGTGTCGCCCTCTCAGTCTGAAGAAGGATCCCGACCCAAAACGTCACCCATTCCTTCTCTCCAGAGATGCTGCCTGTCCCGCCGAGTTACTCCAGCAATTGTGTCTATCTTCGGTGTAAACCAGCATCTGCAGTTCCTTCCTACACATCCAAGTATGGTCCCAAGATTGAAACCTGAGAACACCACTGCTTACTTGAATGTGGCGTTACAGGTAGATAGGGTAGTCAACAGGGCTTTTGGCACTTTGGCCCTCATCAGTCAGTGTATTGAATATAGAAGTTAGGAGATTATATTGCAGGCACATAAGACATTGGTGAGGCCTTATTTAGAGTATTGTGTTCAGTTCTGGGCACCATGTTATAGGAGAGGCCATACTTAGAGTATTGTGTTCAGTTCTGGGCACCTTGTTATAGGAGAGATGGTGTCAAGCTGGAAAGGAAGCAGAGAAGATTTTCGAAGATGTTGCCAGGACCCAAGGGTCTGAGCCATAGGGAGAGGTTGAGCAGGCTGCAACTGTATTCCTTGGAGTGCAGGACAATGAGGGGTGTTCTTATAGAAGTCTACAAAACCATGAGAGGAATAGATCGGGTAAACGCACAGTGTCTCGTGCTTAGAGTAGGGGAAATCGACAACCAGAAAATGTTCGTTTTAGATGAGGGGGGAAAGATTTAATAGGAACCTGAGCAGTAACTTCCTTACACAAATTGTGGTTTGTATATGGAATGAGCTGCCGGAGGAAGTTGTTGGGACAGATACCATTGCAATGTTTAAGAAACATTTGGACAGGTACATGCTTAGGATAATCTTGGAGGAATACGAGTCAAATACAGACAGGTGGGAGTAGTGTAGATGTTGGTCAGCATGGGCAAGTTGGGTGTTGGGCCTTTTACCACGCTGTATCACTCTTCTGCCCTTCAGTCTGAAAACTCCTGAAAGTGAAATTTCAAAAATTAAAAATTTGAACTTTGTAAAGGAACTAAAAGGAACTCTGCTGGGCAAACAAACGACAGATGGAATTAGTTTTATCACTATTCACCAGAACCTCTTATCCCAGAAAGGAATGGAAGATTCAGGCAAAACCTTCAGGAATTTCCAAACACATTTTCTTTCCACTTTATCAATATTGTCCACTTGCCAGTAACTCTGTTCTTACAGAAGGGAGTGCTGCTAAAGAGCTCAATAGAAGACTGGTACAAAGTTCTCCTTGCTAGTGCCAAATATGTCTTCTCAATCTATGCAGAGATCATCTTTTTGATCCATAACCAACAATCCTTGGACAATCCTTCAGGATCCAGAATGTTTTGCTGAAACTTCAGTTTTGGGATTTTTAAATGGGTGATGAATATAATGTCGCATTTATACCTCCCGCTGCCTCGGCATAGCCATCAGCATAATCAAGAACGAGTCGCACCCTGACCACTCCCTCTTCTCCACTCTCCCGTCAAGCAAAAGGTATAGGTGTGAAAATGCACACCTCCAGATTCAGAGACAGTTTCTTCCCACTGTCAGGCAACTGAATCATCCTACCACAAACAGAGAGCAGTGCTGAACTACTATCTACCTCTTTGGTGATCCTCGTACAATCCTTGATCGGCCTTTACTGGTTTTACCTTGAACTAAACGTTATTCCCTTATCATGTATCTATACACTGTAAATGGCTCGATTGTAATCATGTATTGTCTTTCTGCTGACTGGTTAGCACGCAACCAAAGCTTTTCACTGTACCTCGGTGCACGTGACAATAAACTAAACTGAAACTGGAAACTATAACACAAGATGGTAGCACGGTGGCACAACGGTAGAGGTGCTGCCTTATAGCAGAAGTCCTGGTTCTATTCTGACTCGGTGCTATCTGTACAGAGTTTGTACATCCATCTGGTTCTCCAGTTTCCTCCCACGCCACAAGATTGCACAGATTTAAAGGTTAATTGGCTTGATATAATTGTAAATTGTCCCTGTGGCAACTCAGTGGGCCAGAGGGCCTGTGTCCATGCTGTATCTCCAAACTAAACTAAAGTAAAGATGGGGTTTTAGTTTAGATGGGCATGATGCTCGATGATTAGTGGACTCCTTCAACCATAGGCCTTCTGTGCCCCGACTCATGGGCTTCAGACTCCGAGTGCCTTCCCATGTGTCTAGTTTATTTAGTTTAGTTTAGAGATACAGCACGGAAACAGGCCCTTCGGCCCACCGAGTCCACGCCGACCAGCGATCCCCGCACACTAGCACTATCCTACACGCAATCCAACACACTAGAGACAATTTACAATATTTTACTGGAGCCAACTACAAACCTGTACATCCTTGGAGTGTGGAAGGAAACCGGAGATCCCGAAGAAAACCCACACAGGTCACGGAAAGAACGTACAAACTCCATACAAACAGCACCCGTAGTCAGGATAGATCCCGGGTCTCTGGTGTTGTGAGGCAGCAACTCTATCTCTGCGCCACCGTGTCGCCGAGTTCTTTCACTATTTTGAGCAGCCATGGCCCTGCGATTCCCACACATCGGAATGTCGCGGCTTTTCAAGGAGACATTGAGAACATCCTTGAATTATTTTGTAGGTCATCTCTTGCGGCTAATGAACGCTGAATAGAATGCCTGCTTCAGGAATCGGGCATTGCCTCTCTGCATTCACCTCTATTCCCAGTTCTCAGTAGGGAAGGTCTTTGGGTGACTAGAGTCTCTTCACATTGAACGTCAAAGCAGTCAGGATGCTGTGGCCGTATTCTTGGTGAACGGAAGTCAGTTGCCTGTCAATAAGGACAGATATGTGCGTGGTTGTGCTGCAAACGTTATGTTGCCTCAACGCGGATGTTGATGTCAATGAAGAATAGATAGTCATTAGTCCAATAGTCACCCATGCCAGTCAAGGGACAGGGAGTGGACATCACTGTGGTCTCTCGTCATCATCCAGCAGTCGACAGTGCCTGAATCAGAGGTGTTGTCATTGAGTCTTGTGCTTGTTTCTCTAGAGTTAGCTTTCCCTACTCCAATGAGGCCTTGTCAGTAAAGAAAATGCACCTTTCCCTTCACTGACAATGAGGGAGAATGATTTGGTTTCCTCTGGAATGCAGCGTAGAGCTTTTCTGAGATCAGTGTAGATGTCCTCCCTGGCCATGCCAATGCAACCACAGTTACTGCCAGCCCACGAAAGACGGAGCCACACACGGCATGTTCACTTATACTGCAGAAGCTCCTTCACACAACCCAGACGGGCTCATTCTCAAGGTGGTTTACCTCGACTAGTTTTTCCACCCAATAGAGGATCCCCATCACCATGTCCTTACACGATGTCACCTCAGCCCACCGCGTCTCACTCAGGGTGACAGCATCAATCTCAATCTGTCATCAACTGGGGTGGCTCAGTGGGGCAGCGGTAGAATTGCTGCCTTACAGCGCCAGAGACCCGGGTTCGATCCTGACTACGGCTGCTGTCTGTACGGAGATTTACGTTCTCCCCTTGACCTCGTGGGCTTTTCCCAGATGCTTCGGTTTCCTCCCACACTCCAAAGAAGTACAGGGTTTGTAGGTTAATTGGCCTTGTTAAAGATTGTAAATTGTCCCTCGAGTATGGGATAGTGCTCGTGCACGGGGGCCACTGGTTGGCGTGGACCGGGTGGGCCGAAGGGCCTGTTTCCACGCTGTATCTCTAAACTAAACTCAATTAAACTAAACTGAATGAAATTCAAGTCTGTCGCTATTTTGATGTGCAAGTGTCCATTCTGTCCAAGTCTATTTTTAGGGACAGGAAGTGTGTTGGAAGGAACTGCAGGTGCTGGTTTAAATTGAAGATAGACACAAAATGCTGGAGTAACTCAGCAGGACAGGCAGTATCTCTGGAGAGAAGGAATGGGTGACGTTTCGAGTCGAGACCCTTCTTTAAAGAGACGGGAAGTTGCCTGGTCATGCCCAGTTGCGAACATCACTTTAAAAAATATATGATTTTCAAATCATATGCTGAGAGAATGGAGCGGCTGGGCTTGTACACTCTGGAGTTTAGAAGGATGAGAGGGCATCTTATTGAAACATGTAAGATGGTTAAGGGTTTGGACACGCTAGAGGCAGGATACATGTTCCCGATGTTGGTGGAGTCCAGAACCAGGGGCCACAGTTTAAGAATAAGGGGTAAACCATTTAGAACGGAGACGAGGAAACACTTTTTCTCACAGAGTTATGTGTCTGCGGTATTCTCTGCCTCAGAGGGTGGTGGAGGCCGGTTCTCTGGATAGTTTCAAGAGAGCTAGATAGGGCTCTTAAAGATAGTGGAGTCAGGGGGTATGGGGAGAAGGCAGGAACGGGGTACTGATTGGGGATGATCAGCCATGATCACATTGAATGGCGGTGCTGGCTCAAAGGGCCGAATTTCCTACTCCTGCACCTATTGTCTATAATGCAATGTTACATAAAAACATAGAAAATAGGTGCAGGAGTAGGCCATTCGATATGATCATGGCTGATCATCCAACTCAGTATCCCATCCCTGCCTTCTCTCCATACCCCCTGATCCCTTTAGCCACAAGGGCCACATCTAACTCCCTCTTAAATATAGCCAATGAACTGGCCTCAACTACCTTCTGTGGCAGAGAATTCCACAGATTCACCACTCCCTGTGTAAAAAATGATTTTCTCATCTCGGTCCTAAAAGACTTCCCTCTTATCCTTAAACTGTGACCCCTAGTTCTGGACTTCCCCAACATCGGGAACAATCTTCCTGCATCTAGCCTGTCCAACCCCTTAAGAATTTTGTAAGTTTCTATAAGATCCCCCCTCAATCTTCTGAATTCCAGCGTGTACAAGCCGAGTCTATCCAGTCTTTCTCCATATGAAAGTCCGGCCATTCCAGGAATCAGTCTGGTGAACCTTCTCTGTACTCCCTCTATGGCAAGAATGTCTTTCCTCAGATTAGGAGACCAAAACTGTACGCAATACTCCAGGTGTGGTCTCACCAAGACCCTGTACAACTGCAGTAGAACCTCCCTGCTCTTATACTCAAATCCTTTTGCTATGAACGCTAACATACCAATAGCTTTCTTCACTGCCTGCTCCACCTGCATTCCTACTTTCAATGACTGGTGTACCATGACACCCAGGTCTAATTGCATCTCCCCTTTTATTAATTGGCCACCATTCAGATAATAGTCAACTTTCCTGTTTTTGCCACCAAAGTGGATAACCTCACATGTATCCACATTATACTGCATCTGCCATGCATTTGCCCACTCACCCAACCTATCCAAGTCACCTTGCAGCCTCCTAGCAGCCTCCTCACAGCTAACACTGCCCCCCAGCTTTGTGTCATCCGCAAACTTGGAGATGTTGCATTCAATTCCCTCATCCAGATCATTAATATATATTGTAAATAGCTGGGGTCCCAGCACTGAGCCTTACGGTACCCCACTAGTCACTGCCTGCCATTGTGAAAAGGACCCGTTTACTCCTACTCTTTGCTTCCTGTCTGCCAGCCAGTTCTCTAATCACATCAATACTGAACCCCCAATACCATGTGCTTTAAGTTTGTATACTAATCTCTTATGTGGGACCTTCTCGAAAGCCTTCTGAAAGTCCAGATATAACACATCCACTGGTTCTCCCTTATCCACTCTATTAGTTACATCCTCGAAAAATTCTATAAGATTCGTCAGACATGATTTACCTTTCATAAATCCATGCTGACTTTGTCCAATGATTTCACCACTTTCCAAATGTGCTGCTATCCCATCTTTAATAACCGACTCCAGAATTTTCCCCACCACCGATGTTAGACTAACTGGTCTGTAATTCCCCGTTTTCTCTCTCCCTCCCTTTTTAAAAAGTGGGGTCACATTACCAGGGGAGGAATAGCTGGACCCCCTGCAGTTTGCATACCCGGCAAATGGATCAGTTGATGATGCAGTCAACCTAGGCCTGCACTTCATCCTCCGCCAGGGGGCCTATGCAAGGATTTTGTTTGTGGATTTTAGCTCTGCATTCGACACCATTGTGCCAGAGCTACTACACTCCAAACTCGCCCCGTTGACTGTGCCTGAACCCCTCTGTCAGTGGATCACCAACTTCCTGACAAACAGGAAGCAGCATGTGAGGCTGGGAAACTCATCTCGGACCCACAGACCCTCAGCATAGGAGCACCGCAAGGCTGCGTACTCTCCCCTCTCCTCTACTCTTTCTACACCAACGACTGCACCTCCACTGACTCCTCTGTCAAGCTTCTCAAGTTTGCGGATGACACAACCCTGATTGGACTGATCCAGGATGGGGAGGAATCTGCCTACAGACAGGAAGGGTCACAGCTGGCATCCTGGTGCCATCGCAACAACCTGTAGCTCAATGCTCTTAAGGGAGTGGAATTGATTGTAGACTTTGAGTGAGCTCCTCCTCCCCTCACCCCACTCACCATCAACAACACCACAGTCACATCTGCGGAGTCATTTAAGTTCCTTGGAACCATCATCTCCAGGGATCTTAAATGGGAGGCCACCATCAACTCCACAGTCAAAAAGGCACAACAGAGGATGTACTTCCTGCGGCATCTGAGAAAACACAATCTGCCACAGGCAATGATGGTCCTGATTTATACTGCCATTATAGAGTCTGGCCTCACCTTCTCCATCATGGTCTGGTTTGGCTCAGCCACCAAGCACGACATCCGGAGTCTGCAGTGCATTGTTCGATCAGTCAAGAAGGTTGTTGGCTGCAACCTTCCCCCCATCGACGAACTGTACACTGCAAGGGACAGGAAGCGAGCGGGCAAGATCATCTCTGACATCTCTCACCCTGGCCACAAAACTCTTTGAATCACTTTGGAGCCGCCACAGCCAGACATAAAAACAACTTTTATCCACGAGCAGTAGCTCTACTGAACAGCCAAAAGTCTGTAGCCTTCTTATGCGTTGGTATTTTATTGCATTCTTCAAATGTTTAAATTATAATGTTTAATTTTAATTGTCTACTGTATATCGCGTTGTTACTTGCAAGCAAACCACCAAGGCATATTCCTTGTATGTATACATACTTGGCTAGTAAAATTGATTCAATTTAATTCTTACCGCATCAGTGTTTCTCAATGCAGGGGAACCGACCACAGCCCTCTTGAGGCACAACCCATCTATCCTCCTCCCCCAGAACTAGTGCCAAGAACTCACTGTGTAGGAAGGAACTGCAAACGCAGGTTTAAATCAAAGATAACACGAGATGCTGGAGTAACTCAGTGGGACAGGCTGCATCTCTGGAGAGAAGGAATGGGTGACGTTTTGGGTTGAGACCCTTCTTCAGACGGATGAAGGCTCTCGACCTGAAACTCCACTCTCCAGAGATGCTGACCCTCCCGCTGAGTAACTCTAGCAATTTGTCCCAATAACTCACTCATGAGAAGCTCTCCCTCCTGCACCATGCATCGTGATACTTGGGGCTGACACCTTCCTCCCGCTTCTCCTCCTGCACATGGAGCTTAGAGGAACTCAGACATTACTATCTTTGTGGTTGTACTTATTAAACAATGGCAGGCGCTCCAACGGCAGCCGGTGGGGGCGCACGGTGGCGCAGCGGTAGAGTTACTGCCTCACGGCGCCAGAGACCACGGATCAATCCTCGCCTAGGGTGCTGTCTGTACGCAGTTTGCACACATTCCTGGTGACCACCTGAGTTTTTTCTGGGTGTTCCTCTTTCCTCCCACACTCCAAAGGCATACAGGTTTGTAGGTTAATTTGGCTTCAGTAAAATTTGTAAATTGTCCCTTAGTGAGTAGGATAGTGCTAGTGTACGGTTGAACGATGGTCAGCGCGGACTCAGTGGGCCAAAGGGCCTGGTTCCGTGCTGTATCTCTAAACTAAACTAAGCACAATACTGCTAAAGGTTATCTGGAAGAAAGTGTTTGTGAGATAACATTAAATATTTGCCCGCATGCTCTGCATGCCAATCACTTGATGCACGAGCCCAATCAAACCATGCACATGTACAACATTAATCATCCACTACAACAGGAGGGCACGGTGGTGCAGCGGTAGAGTTGCAGCCTCACAGCGCCAGAGACCTGGGCACAGTCCTGATGATGGGTGCTGTGCGTACGGAGTTTGTATGTTCTCCCCATGAGGAAGGATATTCTTGCTATTGAGGGAGTGCAGCGTAGGTTCACCAGGTTAGTTCCCGACATGGCAGGACTGACATATGATGAAAGAATGGGTCAACTGGGCTTGTATTCACTGGAATTTAGAAGGATGAGAGGGCATCTTATAGAAGCATTCAGGGATTGGACAGGCTAGAAGCAGGAAAAATGTTCTCCATGTTGAGGGAGTCCAGAACCAGGGGTCACAGTTTAAGAATAAGGGGTAGGACATTTAGGACTGAGATGAGGAAAAGTGGGTTAAACTCAGAATAGAGACACAAGAAAATGCAGATGCTGCAATCCTGAGTGAAAAAAACAAAGTGTTGGAGTAACTCAGCGGGTCAGGAAGCATCTGTGGAGAAAAAGGATGGGTGACGTTTCAAGTCTGGACCCATCTTCAGACTGAAGAAATCTGAAGAAGAGTCCTGACCCAAAATGTCACCAATCCTTTTCCTCCAGAGATGCTGCCTGATGGGCTGAGTTACTCCAAAACTTTGTGTCTATCTTTGGTATAAACCAGTATCTGCAGCTGCTTGTTTCTACACAAGTACTGGGGACCATCGGCCCCCTGTAACTTCATGCCCTGGCAGATCATTCACTCTGGTTGGGGATGGACCTCTCATGGAGAAGTGTCGGAATCCATGCGGGCTGGAACGCCGGACTTAAGGGCCTGTCCCACGAGCATGCGACTCCATGCGGCAAGCGCGACCTAAAGCCCGCAGTCGCCTCAACGCCGTACGCACGGAGATCGAGTGAGTGACGTGAAGTTCGAGTGAAGTCCGACGGCCGTACAGCGTTGAGGCGGTGCGTACGACGTCGAGGCGGCTGCGTGGCCGTGGGCCGCGCGGAATTTTTTATCCTGGTCAATTTTTCGGAGCCCCGCGCGATGTCGGGACCAGCTCCGCACAACTCCATAATGCTCCGGCGATCGAAGTGGGACCGGCCCCGCGAGGCCGTACGGCTCAAGCGACCATGTTAGGTCGCTCATGCCGCATGCAGGCGCATGCTGGTGGGACCAGCCCTTTAGGCCGCGCTTGCCGCGTGGAGTCGCATGCTCGTGGGACAGGCCCTTTACCTACAAACCACGAGGTGCCAGTCCAATGTGGACAGTGAACAGGACTGTGCTTGTGGTTAAAAAAACAAAACCAGCACACACTCACAGAGCTGAGCAACCTCTCATCCCACAGAACAGATCAAACCTCTGCAACTGGTAGCCTATAATTAAATGGCTGCCAAGAAGAGGCAGCTCCAAGTATCTCTCCATCTTTTACTTTGCCGACATGCAGAGCCAAACAAATGATCCCTCGACATTGCCCCACACCGCCACAGAAAACCAGCCTCTAGCCAATTCACTTCACTCCACATGAGAAAGGTTATCGAGCTACACAGCGCACATTCGGTCCAACTTATCCATGCCAAACAAGATGCCAAACCAAACCAGTTTCTCCTGACTGTACCTGGCCCACATACCTACAAACTGTTCCCGTCCAAGTGCCTTTTAAAAGTTGTCATCATATATTAATATACCTCTACCACTTCCTCTGGCATCTCATGTCAGGCACATGCCAGCTTCTGTGTGGAAAAGTTGTCACTCAGCTACCTTTTAAATCTTTTCCCTGTCACCGTACACCTACGTACTCTGGTTCTTCCCTACCCTGGGTAAACAACTGTGCATTAACACAATCTATTCCCCTCATGATTTTAAACACCTCCAAAAGATTACCCCTTAGCTGGGTTACTCCGGCACTTTGTGTCTTTTTCAGTAAACAAGCATCTGCAGTTCCTTGTGTCCGTATCCCAACCGAGCTGTTCCAGTAACGTTACAACACAGGCTTCTGCCTGACAAGTAGGCACAAAGGGCTGGAGTCCGGATAGGCAGCATCTCTGGAGAAAAGGAATAGGTGACGTTTCGGGTCGAGGCCCTTCTTCACACCGATCCGAAATCGCCAATCCTTTTTTACCAGAGATGCGATCTGACCAGCTGAATTACTCCAGCTTTTTGTGTCTATCTTCGGTTTAAACCGGCATATGCAGTTCCTTCCGACAGGGATTTCTCCGGGTGCTCTGGTTTCCTCCCACATTCCAAAGACGTGCAGGTTTGTAGGGTAATTAGCCTCTGTAAATTAACGCTAATGGCCAGAGAGTGGATGAGAAAGCGGGATAACATCGAACTAGTGGGAGCGGGTGATTGGTGGTCAGGATGGACTCGATGGGCCGAAGAGCCTGTTTCTGCACTATATCTCTAAACTAAATGATGCCAAATTTCAGCAACGTTATAAATGAGAGCTTGGTGCAAGTGCATGCTCGAGTTCACTGGCAACAAACCATGGTGGAAGAAGCTGCCAAATCGCTCTACCCAAGACTCTGTGTACCCAGTTACGACTTGCACAAATACATGCTATCTTTCCCTTGGCAAGCTGCGCTGCAGATCATGCCTTTTGCACCTGCTCTTAATTGGGTTACTCTAATCTTTATTTCACACCATGAAAGAGTAATAGTTATTATCAGAACTACTTAAAACCAGTACAACTTGTCTTTGTACCTCCAAATAAATCAACGTGGTCTGCTCACCCAAATCACAGGGTCATCTCATATGATGTAAGACACCAGAGAGCAAGGATCTCTCGCAGATTGCGTGCATTAGTATGATCAAGCTTGTCCTTGCTCACTACCTAAACAGCCGCATGTATTTTCATCACCTTGATTAGCACGGGTGCCAGAGGTTATGGGGAAAAGGCAGGGGAATGGGGTTAGGAGAGAGAGAGAGAGAGAGAGAGATAGAGATAGATAGATAGTTGATGATTGAATGGCGGGGTAGACGATGGGCTGAATGGCCTAATTCTACTCCTATCACTTATGACCTTATGATCTGCAAACAGTATCTGTGTTTACCATGTAAGACGCACAGTGGCACAGCTGGTCCGAGGGGCAATGGAAAGGTTTGAATATGTCGATTTGATTGGCGTGGATGGGTTGGGCTGAAGAGCCTGGTTCTGTGCTGTACATCTCTATCAGTGTGTGATAGATACTGTCGATGTCTCTCTCTTCAGAGCACAGGGAGGATTAGTTTAGTTTAGAGACATAGCGCATTTACAGACCTTTGGCCCACCGATTCCGCACCGAGCAGCGATCTCCGCACATTAGCACTACCCTACACACACAAGGGACAATTTTACCAAGTCAATTACACCTTTACCAAGTCCAATAAAATTACGTCTTTGGAGTGTGGGAGGAAACTGAAGATGTCGGAGAAAATTAACACAGGTCACGGGAGGAATGTACAAAGTCTGTACAGGCAGCACCAGTAGTCAGGATTGAACCCAGGTCACTGGCGTTATAAGGCAGTAGCTCAACCTTTGCAAGTCATCCCTTGTGTGTAGGGAGTGGATGAGGAAGTGGAACAACATAGAACTAGTGTGAACGGGTGATCGATGTTCGCCGTGGACTCTGTGGGCTGGAGGGCCTGTTTCCTTCAATCAAATAATTCATTCAAGGATGCAGTGATCACATCATGTCTCCAGAATTTCCAAGATGAGATAATGAGATAACTTACGTTCTGTTGCCTTTTTTTTAAATAACATGTGTGAAAGGTCTTTGCATTAACGCTCAAGTAAGAATAACCACTTACCACAACTCAGGGCAAAAGTCATTACACAAGTGAAATATTATGCAATTAAACAATAGAAAAAGGGGTTTGCAATGGTGTATAATGTAACTCAAAAAACAGAAAAGGTGTTCATCACAAAATCAAGGTGAGTGTGACTCATGTTTACAGACCACTGCACTGCATCTGTTATTTTGTACACAGCAAGACAATCTGGAGCAGACTGAGTAATCCTAACCATCACACCACATCCAAACACCAAGTTGAACAATGTACCACGCTGAGGCTTCACAAGTTTGTAAAGACAAGAGGCTGCAACGTGTCGCAGTGGTTAGAGCCACTTCCCCGCAGTGCCAGTGACCCGCACTCGATCCTGACATCGGGCGTTTGCTCGTTCTCCCTGTGACCGCCTGGGATTCCCCTGGATGCCCCGCTTTCCTCCCACATCCCAAAGACGTGCGGGGATCGTGGATTAATTGACCTTCTGTAAATTGCCCCCAGTGTGTAGGGGAAACTCAACGGCTGCAGCAGCATCTATGGAGCGAAGGAAATAGGCAAAGATTCGGCCCGAAACGTTGCCTATTTCCTCTGCTCCATAGATGCTGCTGCACCCGCTGAGTTTCTCCAGCATTTTTGTCTACCTTCGATTTTCCAGCATCCGCAGTTCCTTCTTAAAAACCCAGTGTGTAGGGAGTGGATGAGAAAATGGGATACAATAGAACTTGTGTGAATGGGTGATCAATGGTCAGCATGGGCCCAGTGGGCTGAATGGCCTGTTTCCATTATGTACCTTTCAACTCAATCTGCAACCTACAACCTTGCACTCAATGAAGCATGACCAACTGAATCAAATTGTGAACTTAAAGCAATGAATCAGACTTTTAGGCAGAATGTGAGCACTGATAACAAGACTAGCATCTAGTAACACATTTACTAGTTTTACAGTGACTCCTCAGTCACATTCTAGGATTGGATTTTACAAACAAACACTGACATGTCATTCTTTCATTCTCACTTAAATATCCCAATCAGACAAGCCCAAGATCACCATTGTATTTTTTCACATTTATTCCCAGAGGATAGACGGCATTTGTTGTCAAGCTGCAGTTGTCGCTGTGTTGGTGAAGTCATCGAGCCACACCATGTGGAAACATGCCCTTCGGCACAACTTGCCCATGCCAACCAAGATGCCCCATCTACACTAGTCCCACCTGCCTGCGTTTGGCCCACATCCCTTTAAACCTTCTGAAGAAGAGTCCTGACCCGAAACGTCGTCTGAAGAATGGTCTGAAGAAACATCACCTATTCATTTCCGCCAGAGATGTTGCCTGTCCCGTTGAGTTACTCCAGCATTTTGTGTGTATCTTTGGTATAAACTAGCACCTGCAGTTCCTTTTTATTACATTCCCTATACACCTTGCCGATGAATGTACCCAGGCATGGAAATCGCTATCAAAACATTGAATCGGCCCGTTCACAGGGTCTTTCATCAGCCGGCGGGGGCTTCAACATCAGGAGCCTCGATCGCCTCGATACAGCAGTTTGATTTTAAGCCGCGCTGGGCGCTGAAAGGCCCCACGAATGGGCCGATTCAGCCCTTAGATAGCGCCTGATAAAGTTTGAATTGCAAAACATGGGGGGGGGGGGGGGGACGTGTCCCACCGTCCACCCCCAGGATTTCCGCCCATGCATGTATCTATCCAAATGTCTTTTAAATGTGATGATTGAACCTGCATCAACTATCCCCTCCAAATAAAATAAAATATTTTAAAAAACAAAAAACTATCCCCTCCTTTAGTTTGATCCTTGTGTAAAACCTTGCCCCTCATATTAAATCTTAAGTCCGACCTGTTAAATCTTCCCCCCCCCCTCACCGTACACTGATGATGTGCCTTCTTCTGTGCCACATCAGGCCAGTTTTAAAAGCAAGAGTGTCAAACAACTTGGGTATGGAAGTGTGTAACCAGAGTTGGCAAGGAGAGCAGGTTCCTTTACTGAAAGGACTTTTACTGAACAGATTTGAACAATTCTTTTTACTTTCAGATTGTTCTTAAAACATGAAAGCTAATTCTCAGATACAGCATGGAAACAAGCTCTTCAGCCCAACTTGTCCCCACCGATCAAGATGCCCCATCTACATTAGTCCCACCTGCCTGAATTTGGCCCATACCCATAAATCTTTGGACCAATACCTGTCCAAATGTCCTATAACCTCAGCTGGCAGATCTATCTCTGTGTCTAGACGATTCATCTGCTATCCAGGCTCTGGCATCCACTGTAATTGAATCTCAAAATGTTTCCATGAAGAGGTCCAACAAGTCAGTTGTGCCATCAATGCAATATCTAAAATAGGAATCTAACTAACAAAAGCACCTGGCAATGACGAAGACACCAAATTTGACCACGACAAAGTCGCTCCCAACTGATCAGAAGTAATAAAAATGAACTGCAGATGCTGGTTTACACCAAATATAGACACATTAGGTTGGAGCAACTCAGCAGGTCAGGCAACATGGATAGATGACGTTTCGGATCGAGACTCTTCTTCATACTGATTGTGAAGGGGGAGAAGCGGGGAGAGGGTGGGGAAACTGGAATCAAGAAAAGACCCTGGTTTGTCTTGGCCTTGGTCTTTTCTTGCTTCTAGTTCCGCTCTCCACGTCCCACAGTCAGCCCTACGAAGGGTCCAACCCCAAAACGTCACCTACCCACGTTCTCCAGAGATGCTGCCTGACCCGCTGAGTTACTCGAGCAAATTGTGTCTATCTATCAGGGAGAGTCCTCCGTACATCTAGAGACTGGGTCTGAGTTTAGACAGCCGTTCTCAAAGAATCACCGTGCACACACACACTGTGTAGTTCCTGTCCCAGTTGCACCCAACAGCACTGACATGCAGGGAACAGCCTTTGGAGAGCTCATCGTTAACCGTAGACACCATCAAGTCTCATGACATCAGGTGAAACAAGGGCAAGAACAACAACTCCTGGAATCCCACTGGCTTCACATTTCAATCCTCCTCTCTTCTTACCTGACTCCCTTTTGTCTCCTTTCCAATAGCCTTTGTCCACCCATCTACCAATTAATCCCACCCCCCACTCCCTTACCTGTATCCACCTATCACTTCTCAAGAAGAATCCCAATCTAGAACATCACCAATCCATGTTCTCCAAGGATGCTGAATTACTCCAGCACTATCTGTCTGTTTTCCCCACCTATCACTTGCCAGGCATGGTCCCGCCCCCACCTCTCTTTTCCAGCTTTCTCTCCACCCCCCCCCACTACAATTAGGTTGAAGCAGGCCAGAAACGTTGCCTGTCAATTCCCTCCACAGATGCTGCATGACAAGCCAAGTTACTCCAGCACCATGTGTTTTGCTCAAGATTCCAGCATCTGCGGTTTCTTGTGTCTCCTGATTATCATTACTGACTCCGTCACCTGATGAGCCGACACAGAGAGACACTTGAAGGAAGCACTCAAAATAGCATAGGCAAAGGGCAAATGTTCTCTGGGTGGGAACATGAGAGTCCACTATGATGAAACGTTTGGCAACTCCTGCATGGACCGAGCAACAAGTCCTGAGGGCACAGCAACCAGACAGGTCTGAGGCATGTAGGCAATGAACTAATATGTAGCACGGAACTGCAGATGCTGGCTTAAACTAAAGATAGACACAAAAAGCTGGAGTAACTCCGTGGCTCAAACAGCATCTCTGGAGAGAAGGAATTGGCAACAGTCTGAAGAAGAGTCACAATCCGAAATGTCACCTATTCCTTTTCTCCAGAGATGCTGTCCGACCCGCTGAGTTACTCCAGCTTTTTGTGTCTAACACCAGGGATAGATACATTTGACGTTGTCCTGACTAATCTACCTGTAGCAGCTGCATCTGTCCATGATTTTAGAGAAACAGCATGGAAACAGGCCCTTCGGCCCACAGTCCGTGCCGACCAGCAATCACCCCGTACACTAGCACTATCTGACACATTAGGGTAAATTTACAATTTATCGAAGCCAATTAACCTGCAGACCTGCACGTCTTTGGAGTGTGGGAGGAAACCGAAACACCCGGAGAAAAACCACGAAGGTCACGAGGAGAACATACAGACCGCACCTTTAGTTAGGATCGAACCCGGTTCTCTGGCGGTGCAAGGCAGCAACTGTACTGCTACCCACCATGCCATCTTGGTGGAAGGTCTTGTGGAGATATAGTCCTGTCTTCACACTGAGGACAGTTCACCTGCCATGTGACACCACAAACAGACAAACTAGCATAGACCCTGATCAGGAAGCTCAAAGCCGGACATCAATGAGATGTGTAGGAAGGAACTGCAGGTGCTGGTTTAAATCAAAGATAGACACAAAAAGCTGGAGTAATTCAGCGGGACAGGCAGCTTCTCTGGAAAGAAGAAATGGATGATGTTCTGGGATGAGACACTGTTTCAGACTGAATCTTCAGACATCAATGAGATGTTGTGGATCAAGAGTATCCACAGAAATATGCTCCATAGTGAAAGGAACACAGCAAGTAAAAATAAACAAGAAAATACATTTACAGAAGCAGGGCAGAAGGAAGTCAAGACTCTAAAAAGCAGGAATGGGGTATTAATTTTAGATGAGCAGTCATGATCATATTGAATGGAAGTTTTGGCTCAAAGGGCTGAATGACCTACTCCTGCACCTGTGTTTCTATGTTTCTACAATTCCAAGTCTAGTCAAAGCAGCCAATGCCTTACACAGAATACAGGTCATAAGCCAGAGAGGTTAGCAGTAGGGGAAAGATGTGGTGATGGGCTACAAACGGATGATGATACTAATTCAGAACAGTTTCCAATTACTCACAATGAGGCAGCAGAGAAAACCACAGCAGGAAGGACCTACGTGAACAACAAAAAAAAAACAGGAAGAGATAAAAGGCATTCAGCCCATTAGCTCTGCTGTGCATTTAATGGGGCCACAGTCGTGCCCGACCCCAGCAACACGATCCTGTACCAACTCCATTTCTCTTGATTCTCTTCACATCCAAAAACCTGTCAACTTCTTGCCTTGAACATAATCAGCCACGGAGCCTCCCCAGAACTATACACGGACCGTAAATCTGTACACTGTAAATGACTCGTTGTAATCATGTAATCTTTACGCTGACAGCTTAGCACACAATAGCTTTTCACTGTACCTCGGTACACGTGACAATAAACTGAAACTGAACTCTGTGTAGAGAAGTCCCAAGATATGCAACTTTCTGAGTGGGGAATTTTTCTAATCTCGGGCCTAAAATGCTGCCTTCTTACTTCAGGGCTGCCAACTCTCACGCTTTGAGCGTGCGAATCACGCATTTCGACAAATTCTCACGCTCTCACGCTATCACAAATTCCTCACGCTCTGTCGTGAGAAATTCTGTGATCAACGAAAATTTCAAAACTCATCAATTGCATGGGCCGCGGGTGTTAGAGAGCCGAGGAAGCAGAAGCAGCGGTGGGGGCAGATGCGGACGGGTTACCAGGGCTGGCGAGTGTTTGCGGGGCTGGCGAGTCGCTCACTGAAGCTCCTACGTAGAAAGCCACTGCATGCTTTAAAAGGTGAAATAATGAAAAATAATGATATTTAACAGGACTTCCGGCAGCCCTGGCATGTGAATCTCTGGAAGTTAACATGCAGGTACAGCAAGCGATTAGGAAGTCAAGTTTTAAAAGACAAAGCAAATGCTGAGGAAGGAACTGCAGATGCTGGTTTATACCGAAGATAGACACAAAATGCTGGAGGAACTTAGAGGGTCAGGCAGCATCTGCGGAGAGAAGGAATAGGTGACGTTACAGACAGGACCCTTCTGCAGACCTGACAGTCAGGGGAAAGGGAAACGAGATATAGATGGTGATGGAGAGAGATATAGAACTAATGAATGGCAGAGAGGCAAAAAAAGGAACAAAGATAAACAAAACAGGCCATTGTTAGCTGTTTGTTAGGTGAGAACGAGAAGCTGGTGTGACTTAGCTGGGGGAAGGATGGAGACTCAGGCTCCCTGATGCTGCATACCATTACCTTCCATTGTCTCACCTTTTCAAATGTGCACTGCCTTTGTACTCTGCCTTTCAAAGACATTTTTCAACATCTGCCAGCTCTTTGCCTCTTCACTTTGTCCATCTACACTACTACGAAGCCTTCTCTGCATTCTTCTCATAGCCCACTCTGCAACCCTGCTTCAAAAGCTGTCAAAGGATACAGCAAGATATAGATTAGTTACAAATATAGGCAGAGAAATGACAATTGGAGATTAATCCAAACAAGCTTAATACTTTGGTAGGTCAAATATCAAAGGAAAGTGAACAGTTAAAGGCAAGACCTTTAAAAGTATTGATGCACAGAGGAACAGGTCATTCTCATTGAATCTGCCAAGTTAACTAATCTGCTCAGTATTCAGAAAGTCACGATGCATCTTTTTAGGACTTTGGTTAGACTGCATTAGGAGTATTGTGTGCAGATTTGGTCGCCCCATTGCAGGACGGGTGTGGAGGGTGCAGAGGAGGTTTACCAGAATGCTACTTGGATTAGAGGGCATTATCCAGAAAGAGAGGTTTACCCCTTATTCTCAATCTGTGGCCCTGGTTCTGCTCTCCCCCAATATTGGGAACACGTGTCCTGCCTCTAGCGTGTCCAAACCCTTAATAATTTTATATGTTTCAATAAGATTCCCTCTCATCCTTCTAAATTCTAGAGTATACAAGTCCATCCACTCCATTCTCTTAGCATATGACAGTCCCGCCATCCCGGGAATTAACCTTGTAAACCTACGCTGCACTCCCTCAATAGCAAGAATGTCCATCCTCAAATTAGGGGACAAAACTGCGCAATACTCCAGGGGTGGTCTCACTAGAGCCTTGTACAACTGCAGAAGGACCTCTTTGTTTCTCTAGAGAGTCAGAGGTTGAGGGGAGATCTGATTGAGATATATAAAATGATGAGAGGCATGGATAGGGTAGACAGTCAGAACCCAGGGTGGAAATGTCAAAGACTGAGGTAGATACTATCACAACATTTGGATAGGTACATGGATAGGATACATTTAGAGGGATATGGGCCAAATGGAGGCAGGTGGGACTAGTGTAGATGGGGCATATTGGTCGGCGTGGACAAGTTGGGACAAAGGCCTGTGTCCAGCATATATGACTATGAGAATCCAGGGCGACTTGGACAGTCTGGGGGAGTGGGCAAATGCATGGCAGATGCAGTTTAACGTGGATAAATGTGAGATTATTCACTGTGGTAGCAAAAACAGGAAGAAAGATTACTATCTAAATGGTTGGGAAAAGGGGAAGTACAACGAGATCTGGGGGGGGGGGGGGGGGTTCTTGTTCATCAGTCTATGAAAGTAAGCATGTAGGTACAGCAGGCAGTGAAGAAAGAAAATGGCATGGTGGCCTTCAAAACAAGAGGAGTTGAGTATACACCAAAATACTATCTTGGAAACTTTCCAATCAGGTTTCAGGGCCCACCACAGCACAGCGTCTGTCTTGTTGAAGGTACATAATGAGCTACTGCTCACCGTTGACTCCGGCGACTGTGCAATCCTGCTCCTTCTCGACCTCAGCGCAGCATTTGACACTGTCGACCACACCATCCTAATTGACCGTCTCCGGTATGGGGTTGGTATTGATGGCACTGCCCTGAGCTGGTTCGTCTCCTACCTCAAAGGAGATGAAAGGAGTTTCTCTACTAACATAGGCAACTCTTTCTCCTACCCAGCTAGCCTCTGCTGTGGGGTTCCACAAGGTTCCATCCTTGGCCCCATTCTCTTCTCCCTGTATATGCTCCCCTTAGGCCAAGTTATTCAAAGGCACGGCATTTCCTTCCATTGCTACGCAGACGATACACAACTCTATCTCACCCTAAAGCCCAAAAACCGATCAAATCTGCTTAACCTTACCCACTGCCTCGAGGATATAAAGTGTTGGATGGCTCAGAACTTCCTCCAACTAAACGAGAGTAAGTCTGAGGTCATCCTTCTCGGTTCCTCGGAGTCAATCAAAATGATAGCAGGCAGCCTTGGAAGCCTTACCCCACTACTCAAACCTCACGTCAAAAACCTTGGTGTGATATTTGACTCAGCATTGAAATTTGACAAACAAGTCAATGCCGTGGTAAAAGCTAGCTTCTTCCGGACGATAGCTAAAATAAAACAATTCCTCCAGTCTGATGACCTCAAAAAAATCATCCACACATTTATTTCCTCCCGCCTAGATTATTGCAACTCCCTCTACACTGGCATCAGCCAATCTTCTCTGTCCCACCTGCAACTGGTCCAAAACGCCGCAGCGAGACTCCTGACGGGCACCTGAAAATGGGACCGCATCACCCCGATCCTGGCCTCTCTCCACTGGCTCCCTGTGCGGTTCCGAATAAATGTCAAGATCCTCCTTTATGTTTACAAAGCCCTTAACGGGCTTGCCCCCACCTACATCAAAAGTCTGCTTACCCACTACACCATCTCCAGGTCCCTCAGATCGGCCGACTTGGGGTTACTGAACATCCCGCGGTCTAGGCATAAGTACAGGTGCGACCGCGCTTTTGCGGTTGCAGCTCCTAGACTGTGGAACAGCATCCCCCTTCCCATCAGAACTGCCCCCTCCACCGACTCCTTTAAGTCGAGACTTAAAACTCATCTTTACTCTCAAGCCTTTCTTGACCTCCTCTGATGGAGGGCTATATGTATGTATTTATGTATGTACTTAATCCATGAACCAATGTTATATAACGCTAGTACCTCCACCAATTGTAAAGCACTTTGGCCAACGAGAGATGTTTTTTTAAATGTGCTATAGAAATAAAAGTGACTTGACTTGACAGTGACTTGAGTATAGCAGCAAAGAGGTCCTTCTGCAGTTGTACAAGGCCACACCTGGAGTATTGTGCAGTTTTGTCCCCTAATTTGAGGATGGACATTCTTGCTATTGAGGGAGTGCAGCGTAGGTTTACAAGGTTAATTCCCGGGATGGCAGGACTGTCATATGCCAAGAGAATGGAGCGGATGGCCTTGTATACTCTGGAATTTAGAAGGATGAGAGGGCATCTTATTGAAACATATAAGATTATTAAGGGTTTGGACACGCTAGAGGCAGGAAACATGTTCCCGATATTGGGGGAGTACAGAACCAGGGGCCACAGATTAAGAATAAGGGGTAAGCCATTTAGAACGGAGATGAGGAAACACTTTTTCCACACAGAGAGTTGTGAGTCTGTGGAATTCTCTGTCTCAGAGGGCAGTGTAAGCCGGTTCTCTGGATACTTTCAAGAGAGAGCTAGATAGGGCTCCTATAGATAGCGGAGTTAGGGGATATGGGGAGAAGGCAGGAACGGGGTAATGATTGTGGATGATCAGCCATTGAATAGCCTAGTCCTGCACCTATTGTCTATTGACTATCTATGAGCACAGGTTTAAGATGAGAGGGACAAAGATTAGAAGAGATGTGTGTGGCAAGTTTATTTTCACACATAGGATGGTGGGTGCCCTGGGCCCTAAGATCCCTCAGCACCTCAAGGTCCGGCTGCACAACAATGCTGCTAATAATCCCAGCCCTTCCTGTTACACCATGTATATTGAGTCACACATCCTGAGACTAATTCCAGGAAATCTTCACTGTACCTAGCCAAAACGCTTACCAATCTTCCTTGGTACAGGGGCCAGAATTGGACAATAACTTGCCTAATTTCCAACTAGGAATAGATACAATATCCACTGGGAATATTGCTGCCTTTCCTCCATTTATAAATAACGCCAAGATTCTCTTGTGTCTCTTCACAAGCCTTTTACATCAGTCCAGGGAATCTAAAGTTTAAAACAAAGGTAGGCACAAAATGCTGGAGTAGCTCAGCGGGTCAGGCAACATCTCTGGAGAACATGGATAGGTAACATAGAAACATAGAAACATAGAAAATAGGTGCAGGAGTAGGCCATTCGGCCCTTCGAGCCTGCACCGCCATTCAATATGATCATGGCTGATCATCCAACTCAGTATCCTGTACCTGCCTTCTCTCCATACCCCCTGATCCCTTTAGCCACAAGGGCCACATCTAACTCCCTCTTAAATATAGCCAATGAACAGGCCTCAACTACCTTCTGCGGGAGAGAATTCCAGAGATTCACCACTCTCTGTGTGAAAAAAGTTTTCCTCATCTCGGTCCTAAAAGATTTCCCCTTTATCCTTAAACTGTGACCCCTTGTTCTGGACTTCCCCAACATCGGGTACAATCTTCCTGCATCTAGCCTGTCCAACCCCTTAAGAATTTTATAAGTTTCTATAAGATCCCCCCTCAATCTTCTAAATTCTAGCGAGTACAAACCGAGTCTATCCAGTCTTTCTTCATATGAAAGTCCTGACATCCCAGGAATCAGTCTGGTGAACCTTCTCTGTACTCCCTCTATGGCAAGAATGTCTTTCCTCAGATTTGGAGACCAAAACTGTACGCAATACTCCAGGACCCTGTACAACTGCAGTAGAACCTCCCTGCTCCTATACTCAAATCCTTTTGCTATGAATGCTAACATACCATTCGCCTTCTTCACTGCCTGCTGCACCTGCATGCCTACTTTTAATGTCTGGTGTACCATGACACCCAGGTCTCGTTGCATCTCCCCCTTTCCTAATCGGCCACCATTCAGATAATAACATTTTGGATCATTCTGACGCTTCTTCAGGATCCAAGCCTAAAACTTTACCTTTCCTTTTTCTCCAGCGATGCTGCCTGACCCGCTGAGTTACTCCATCCCTAAGTATCTATCTTTGGTATAAACCAGCATCTGCAGTCTTTGTTTTTAAAGTTGGAAACGTCTAACTACTATTCAAGGTTTTAACCCACTTCTCCTTTTCTACTTTGGCCTTACTACAAAATAGTCTTTTAAAAAATGGCCTTGATATTTTTCAAATACACTTCAAAACAGGAAGGGATGGGCTGGTTATTTCATCTCCTCGGCCTCACTGTAATAACTCAGGCTTTTCCAAAAGCTTTTCTGCAGCCCAGAACAAAAGTCTGTGTTTTATATGAACTGCAGAGAGACCTTGCCTGTAAGTGGAGAGACCACTAGGGCGAATACTAAATTATTTGTGACCTTGTGACTCTGTGAGCATGTAACAAAGCTCATATGCTCGCTGTATTCTCAGGCTATGATCCACAAATTAGATTTATTACGAAATACAAGAGTTGTGTATTTTGATGTAATTACAGGACAGATATCGTCCCTTTTGCGCAGCAGACCCATTGCCTGAGATGGACACAAAAATGCTGGAGTAACTCAGCAGGACAGGCAACATCACTGGAGAGAAGGAATGGGTGATGTTTAGGGTCGAAACCCTTTACAAAGTCTAGTTTGGAAACAGGCCCTTCAGCCCACCATGACTATGCCATCCAGTTTATCTTTTAACACAAGTTGTATATCCTACACTACCCAACACACATTAGGGACAATTTACACCAAGCCAATTAACCTAGAAACATATACGAGAGTTGGAGGAAACCAAAGATTTCAGAGAAAACCCACGCAGGTCACGGGGAGAACGTACGAAACTCAGTATGAACCCGGGTCTCAGGCGTTGTAAGGTAGCAACTCTACCACGACTGTGCAGCCCTTACCTCAAACCTGCCCTCTTGTCCTAGACAAGCCACCATGGGAAAAAGTTTTAAACTATCTACCTTATCAATTTTCGTTGTTAATGTATATATCTCTATCAGACTCCACCAGTGGGTGGTCGTTCTACATTCTCACCACCCTCCGAGTAAAGATCACCCCTCCCCACCTTCCCCTCCCAGGAAATTCCACTCCGAGCATGTATACCACATATCAGCGTCAGTGATATGTACGCAGCATCTGGAATTCACGGCCCAAGTGTGACTTTGCTAGATAGTGAGTTTGGTGGAAGCAGCAATTGCTGGTTACATCCATTTGTTAACTTAAGATAGCCATTGGATTTCCTCTCAGACCTGTTTCCCAAAGGAAACAGTAATGAACAGTTCCGTCCTTCCTGGTATAACTCCCAAATCTGGAATGTGTGCGTGTCTGTGTGTACAATTGTGTACAGTTTTGGTCTCCTAATTTGAGGAAGGACTTCCTTGTGATTGAAGCAGTGCAGCGTAGGTTCACGAGATTGATACCTGGGATGGCGGGACCGTCACATGAGGAAAGATTGAAAAGACTAGGATTGTATTCACTGGAGTTCAGAAGGATATCTTATAGAAACATAAAATTATAAAAGGACTGGACAAGCTAGATGCAGGAAAAATGTTCCCAATGTTGGGCGAGTCCAGAACCAGGGGCCACAGTCTTAGAATAAAGGGGAGGTCATTTAAGACTGAGGTGAGAAAAAACTTTTTCACCCAGAGAGTTGTGAATTTATGGAATTCCCTGCCACAGACGGCAGTGGAGGCCAAATCACTGGACAGATTTAAGAGAGAGTTAGATAAAGCTCTAGGGGCTAGTGGAGTCAAGGGATATGGGGAGAAGGCAGGCACGGGTTATTGATAGGGGACGATCAGCCATGATCACAATGAATGGTGGTGCTGGCTCGAAGGGCTAAATGGCCTCCTCCTGCACCTAATTTCTATGTGTGTGTGTGTGTGTGTGTGTGTGTGTGTGTGTGTGTGTGTGTGTGTGTGTGTGTGTGTGTGTGTGTGTGTGTGTGTGTGTGCGTGCGTATCTGTGTGACATGAGGAAAGAACTGCGGTGGCTGGTTTAAATCGAAGGTAGGCACAAATTGCGGAGCAACTCAGCAGGACAGGCAGCATCTCTGGACAGAAGGAATGTGTGACATTTCGGGTCGAGACAATTCTTCGTATTTACAGTGCCCTCCATAACGGATGACACGAAGCTGGGGGGCAGTGTTAGCTGTGAGGAGGATGCTAGGAGGCTGCAAGGTGACTTGGATAGGTTGGCTGAGTGGGCAAATGCATGGCAGATGCAGTATAATGTGGATAAATGTGAGGTTATCCACTTTGGTGGCAAAAACAGGAAAGTGGACTATTATCTGAATGGTAGCCGATTAGGAAAAGGGGAGATGCAACGAGACCTGGGCGTCATGGTACACCAGTCATTGAAAGGAGGAATGCAGGTGCAGCAGGCAGTGAAGAAAGCAAATGGTATGTTAGCATTCATAGCAATAGGATTTGAGTATAAGAGCAGGGAGGTTCTACTGCAGTTGTACAGGGTCTTGGTGAGACCACACCTGGAGTATTGCGTACAGTTTTGGTCTCCCAATCTGAGGAAAGACATTCTTGCCATAGAGGGAGTACAGAGAAGGTTCACCAGACTGATTCCTGGGATGGCAGGACTTTCATATGAAGAAGGACTGGATAGACTCGGCTTGTACACACTAGAATTCAGAAGATTGAGGGGGGATCTTATAGAAACTTACAAAATTCTTAAGGGGTTGGACAGGCTAGATGCAGGAAGATTATTCCCGATGTTGGGGAAGTCCAGAACTAGGGGTCACAGTTTAAGGATAAGAGGGAAGTCTTTTAGGACAGAGATGAGAAAATCATTTTTCACACAGAGAGTGGTGAATCTCTGGAACTCTCTGCCAGAAGGTAGTTGAGGCCAGTTCATTGGCTATATTTAAGAGGGAGTTAGATGTGGCCCTTGTGGCTAAAGGGATCAGGGGGTATGGAGAGAAGGCAGGGATGGGATACTGAGTTGGATGATCAGCCATGATCATATCGAATGGCGGTGCAGGCTCGAAGGGCCGAATGGCCTACTCCTGCACCTATTTTCTATGTTTCTATGTTTGGGACAAAGACCCATCATTTATTTATTTGCCTCTGTACTCAACAATTTGAGATTTGTAATAGAAAAAAAATCACGTGATTAAAGTGCACATTGTCAGATTTTAATAAAGGGTATATTTTTATACATTTTGGTTTCACAATGTAGAGTTAATCCAGCCTTTTGTGTCTATCTTTAATTTAGTTTAGTTGAGTTTGGAGATGCAGCCTAGAAATAAGCCCTTCAGCCCATCATGTCCATGCCGACCAACGAGCATCCATACTCTAGTTTCATCTTATACATCAGGGACAATTCACAAAAGCCAATTAACCTACAAACCCGCATGTCTTTAGTGTGGGAGGAAACCGGAACATCCGGAGAAACAGCACGGAAACAAGGCCTTCAGCCCACCGAGTCCGCGCCGACCAGCGATCACCGTACACCGGCGCGCTCCTGCACACCAGGGACAATTTACAATTTTGTTTTAACCAAAGCCGATTAACCTATAAAGCTGTATGTCTTTGGAATGTGGGAGGAAACCGGAACACGCGGAGAAACCCACGCAGGTCACGGGGTGAACGCACAAACTATGTACAGACAGCACGCGTAGCCAGGCTTGAACCCGGATCTCTGGAGCTGTGAACACTGTCAGGCAGCAACTGGACCGCTGCGTCACCGTGCCGACCTTAGGCTAAGACCAGACTTTTCAGAGACTTTGAAGTTGCAAGATTGGACTCATGTATAGTGCCATTTGTCTGGATGGCGTGCAGAACAAGCATGTCACTGTGTTTGAGTACACATGACAATAAAGACAGCGCTGAACCATTGGCCTCATGATCTTTAAGGGAACAATCTGGTCTCAAAAGGGAATTGTCCAGATCCATAGGCATTCAAAGTGAATAGTTGGCTGGGGCAAAGGCATTATTTGAGCCAATGAAGACCAATCTAGACAGTCTCTGGGCCAGAACCAATATGAAGGCCCAAATGGTTGACCTCAGTGTCATCTCAGTGTGGTTGATCAGCCATGATCACAGTGAATGGCGGTGCTGGCTCAAAGAGTCGAATGGCCTACTCCTGCACCTATTGTCTATTTCATAATTCAGAGTGTTTCTCAATTATTATACCCTTTAAAAGGAACTCCATTATCTTCCCTCTTCTGACCTTGATCTAACTTTCTGCCATTACTCAGAGTAGCGTTATGTTTTGATATCGAGGAATCACGTAGCCATCTGCAAACCCAGTTCATTTTCCCAAGAAATATTATACAAATGTAACAGACTCTGCTTTCCCATATCACAACTTATTTTTAAAGTAATTTAGTTCAGGGGTGCAGCACGGAAACAGGCCCTACAGCCCACCGAGTCCGCACCGATCCGTAATCTCCATACACTAACACTATCCTACACACTAAGGACAATTCCCAATTTTCCCAAAGCCAATTAACCTACAATTAACAGCTGAATGTCGTTGGAGTGTGGGAGTAAACCGGAGCACCCGGAGGAAACCGAGCGAACATACAAACTCCGTACAGACAATGCCCGTAGTCAGGAACGAACCCGGGTCCCTGGCGCTGTAAGGCAGCAACTCTACTGCGGCGACACCATGCTGCCCTAATTTTAATTATTACTAGACCAAGTACGGACCCGTTGGGCCCCGTCCCCCAAAGAAATATTCCACCACTGACCCATAGCCCCCAACTGTGCAGGCGCGGCTGAGGGGTTCCCTTTGTGACACCAGAGATCCCCGTTGTGACGCAAGTCACGGCAACCCTTCCCAACTGCGCCTCGCCATCCCTCTTTCCACCCATACCCTCCATTCCCTCTCATCCCCCAGCACTCCCCCAGCCCACTCTTCTTTCCCCTCTCTTCCTCCCCTCCCCCACTCACCTCTCCGTCCCTCTCCTTGGTTACTCCATCCCTTCCTCCCTAAACCCTCTCCCCACCCCCCTCCCCTATCTCCCTTCTCCCCCACTCCCCCCATCCCACTCCCCACTCTCCCTCCTCATCTCCCCCACTGCCCTTCTCTCCCTCTATCCACCACTCACCCCCTCCTCTCCATCTATCTCTACCCCTCCCCAATCTCCCTCCAAACCTCCCCCACTTTCCCTTCCCTCTCCCCTCCCTACCCCCTCCCTCTATCCCCCTGTACCGGCCCACAATGAAATTCACGATGTTTTTTTAAATGAAACATCCCCCCTATCCCACACCCCCACCACAATGAAAATCACGATATTTCATTAAAATAACCTAAACACAATGCTAGCTGTTAATGAAAACGGAATTTGATTAAAACTGAGTTTTTTTGAAAATCACTATTTTTAAATGTAAATGAGATTCGGGATCCCATTGTAACGTCATTGTGACGTTGAACGCTGCCGACGGTCAGGGCATGTGGAAAAGTGGTTTGAAAAGTGATTTTTGTAAAGTTTAAAATGTCAATAACTTGTAAAATATAGCATCAATCCGAACGAAACCTGTCCCTTTTACATCCCAGGACAATGGCGAATAAGGTGGGCCAAAAAATGTAGCGCTATCATGTACCATTTTGGCAGGGTTTTAGAATATCGCGCACACGAACGTATACATTCAAACAAACAAATAAGATGATAGATTTAGTAATATATAGATTACAACAATTCATCAGAACCAAAGGATTAATTCATAGTGTCATAAATCATACAGCAAGGAAACAGACCCTGAGCCCAACTTGTCCATGCTGGGCTATCTATGCTAATCCCATTTGCCCACATTTAACCTATATCCCTCTAAACGTTTCCTATCCAGGTTCAGATGGACTTAAACCTAAGGTCTAACGCATCCTAACCTAAGAAGCTTTGAACAATGATATTCCTATTCCAGATGGCAGCACTTTATTGCTTCTAAAATTATGTCTACCAAATGATTAATTTTTCATTTATTTTTAAGGCTGTAGCTATCTCCGGCAAATGCCATCATTTGTAGACACAAAAAACTGGAGTAACTCCGCGGGTCAGACAGCATTTCTGTGGGAAAGGAATAAGTGGCGTTTCGCCTCGAGACCCTTTTTCAGACGCTTCTTCAGTCTGAAGAAGGGTCTCGACCCGAAACGTCCATATTACTTTTACCCCAGAGATGCTGTCTGAACCTCTGAGTTATTCCAGCTTTTTGTGTTTATCTTCAGTTTAAACCGGCATCTGCAGTTCTTTCCTACACAAATGCTATAATTTGTTGTCCTAATCTATTGGTAAGGGGTTATTGAGCTCCATTCATTGCTCTCCTCCTGTTGAAGATGCTCCCACAGAGCTGTTGGGAGAGAGTTCCAGTTTAGGTTTATTATTGTCATATATTCAACATTCTATGAAATGTTTTGTTTTGTATGCGACCTAACTAAATCAGATGCACACAACCAAGTCAAACTCAAGTGCAATAGGCAAGAGCAAAGGGGAAGAAGGGAAGTGCAGAATACACTTCTCAGCATTGTAGAGCATGGTATCGAATCAGTTCCATTGACAAAGTCCAATGTTCTCAATGCAATGTACTGCCTTACAGCGCCAGAGACCCCGGTTCTATCCTGACTACCGGTGCTTGTCTGCATGGAGTTTGCACGTTCTCCCCTTGATTGCTGTAATGCAACCCAAAGTCTATGGTGATGAAGGGATGCTGATATATTTCGAACCCATGGTGGTGAGAAACTTGCCTCGGGTTTCCCCACTGATGGCAAAATTACCTTTATACATTCTACCGCCATTTAGATGACGAGATATTGTAGGTTTGTTCAAAAAGAAAAAGAAAAAGAACAATATGCAAATTTAGAAAGCTGAAATCAGCCAAGACCCTTGAGGAATATAAAGGGAGAGCTGAAATGCCCTTGATAAATAGGATGAAGGGGAATTCTAAGGCTGGGGTAATGGGGTTAGGAGGGAGAGATAGATCAGCCATAATTTTATGGTGGAGCAGACTTGATGGGCCGAATGGCCCAATTCTGCTCCTATCATTTAGAAACATAGAAATTAGGTGCAGGAGTAGGCCATTCGGCCCTTCGAGCCTGCACCGCCATTCAATATGATCATGGCTGATCATCCAACTCAGTATCCCGTACCTGCCTTCTCTCCATACCCTCTGATCCCCTTAGCCACAAGGGCCACATCTAACTCCCTCTTAAATATAGTTGCAATTTTGTAGTGAGGGAATCGGCAAGTCCAAAGGTGGAAGGTGCATACACAAAGGGACTATAGATGCTGGTTTACAAAAATAGACACAAAGTGTTGCAGAAACTCAATGGGCCAGGCAACATCTCTAGAGGACATGAATAGGTGAAGAATCCAAGATGAAACGTTGCTGATTTACGTCCTCCAGAGATGCTGCCTGACCCACTGAGTTATTCCAGCACAATGTCCAAAGGAAGGAGTTTAAGCATAGACTCAGAAGAAGAGGACAAGGTTCTTAATGAGTAGTTTGCATCAGTAATCACCAAGGAGGATGTGGATGATTGTGAGATAAGGGAGGTTTGTTGATTTTCTAAAACATATTAGTATTAAGAAGGTGCTGGTGTCTTGAAAACATTCAGATTAAGGTGAGAGGGGGAAAGTATAAAGGAGATTTGAGGGCAAGATTTTTTTTTAAACAGAGAAGAAAAAGGCCAAGGGCCACAACGAGGCAGCCTGGAAGGTGAGAAAGTTGTTCCTCAGCATATGAGAGGTCTGTTCACGAGTTTGACAATAGCGAGGAAGAAGCTATTCTTGGCAGAAACAGATACGACAGCTTCATTTAAGAGGCATGTAGTAAATATGTGAACAGAAAAAGAACAGAAGATACTGATCATGTGCAGGCAGGTGGTTTGTTTATTTTGGCAGCATGATGGGCTGAAGGGCCTGATCCTGTGCTGTACTGTTTTACATTCCCGTAGGATAGCTCTTCCAGTTTAGATATGTAAGAAGGAACTGCAGATGCTGGTTTACACCAAAGATGGATACAAAAACTTATGTCTGAAGAAGGGTCTCGACCCAAAACGTCACCTATTCCTTTCCTCCATATATGCTGCCTGCCTGCTGAGTTCCTCTAGCTTATTTTGTCTATCTTTCAGTTTAGTTTAGAGATACAGCGCGGAAACAGGCCCTAATTCCACTGAGTCCGTGCTGACCAAAGATCCCAGCACACACTAGCTTGGAGTGTAGGAGGAAACCAGAGCACCCAGAGAAAACCCACGCAGGTCATGGGGAGAACATACAAACTCCGTACAGCCAGCACCCATAGTCAGGATCGAACCCGGGTCTCTGGCTCTGTAAGGCAGCAACTCTACCGCTGTGCCACCATGCCTTCAGATTCCAGTCTCCAGATATTTGAGAGGACTTTGCAGGATTGACCAGGGAGTGACTTTACATCCAAATTCCTTGCCAAAGTCGATCAGCATTCAGATTTCCCACAGCAAAATAATTCCCTCGTATGTCGAGAAGTAACCAGCTCCCACAAACCCCATCTCCCTCTCCACTGACTTGTAGAGAAATTACCGGAAAACAAATCAAGTGAATACTATTCCAGCCCAATGTGTCGTTTGTGTCCACAACTCAGCCACAATTAGGTCAATTCACAGTCACGACAGAGCCAAAAATACATGTGCAATTAAACAATAATGGTCAGTCAACATCCAAAGTGGACACAGGTCCATGCGGAAAGGAAAACGACTGCTTTAATGCAAAAATCCCAATAATTAAAAAAACCATAAAATGCGAAAAGGCAAACACAGAATATGATAAGCATCTGCAGACCAAACATAAACAAGATGCAGTTAATGCCATGGCTAACAGCATAATTAACAGTTCAGGAAACGGAGTGGAGAAAGGGATGTGGGAAGGCGACAACCAAAACTATAATGACTTAGGAGTTGGCTGATTGTTAAGTGAGTCTTTGCAACAGATTTTACATTGGAAAAGGTTTGAACATGATGTAATGGCTTTGGCCGTATACAGTGAGGGGTATTGATCAATTGTACCAGCTCTCTTGGAGTGGAGGGGAGGGTGGAAAGGATAAGAAGAGGTCTCTTTCTCCCACCCCCAACACCCACTCTATCACATTGCCGCACACACTCTATCACATGCCCACATGGAATGCAAACTCTCTCTCATGTAAACAGCACTCTCACACTAGCAACACACATCCCCATTCTCCCATCTTGTTACCACACATAGTCCTGCAATGACTCAGGGCAGAAACACTCACTCTACCTTTCACATGCACTCGCTCATCGGCACATCCCCCCCCCCCCCCCCCTCCCTATCTCCTTCTCCCTCACACACATGTAACCCTCTCTCTCCCCTTCACACGCACCGCCTTTCTTCCTCACACACAGACTTCTTCCTCTCTCTCACAGACAAACACCTCGCCCCCTCTCTCTCTCACACACACAGAAACAAACAGACAGATCCTCTCTCTCACACACAAACAGACAGACAGACAAACCCCTCTCCCCTCTCTCTCTCACACAGAAACACAGACCCTCTCTTCTCCACCCCTCCCCCTCTCTCTCAGATACAGAAACAAACAGACAGACCCTCTATCCCTCCATCTCTCTCTCTCCCACACAGAGGGCCCCATCTCTCCCACATAGACAAGAACATAAAGCTTCTCTCCCTCCCCCGCACACAATGGCGATCTCCCCGTGCTATGTTCCAGCAGAGAGCGGCTCAATATGTTGCCGGCCTTCAATCCCCGGCACGGGTCACCCTCGGGCTGGCCGGTCACGGAGCAGGGAGAGGGGGTGGATGGGGGGAGGGTAGCGGCGCCCATGTGTACCTGGCTGGAGCAGCGCTCCACTGCCGCCCGCTAACTCACTCACCTACTGCCCCCGGCCAGTCCCGGGCCGGGCAGCGCTCCAGTGGCTTATGCCCGCGGGCGCGGACGCACCGTTAGACGGGGACGGGAAGCGTCGCAGCCCGGCCCACAGCACGGGGGGGGGGGGGGGGGGGAGAGAGAGAGAGAGATGAGGGAGAGAGGGTGGGAAAGCGAGAGAGATGACGGAATGGGGGGGGGGGGGGGGAGAGAGAGTGGGACAGGGAGGGGTGGATTTGATGGGGGAGGGGTGGATTTGATGGGGGAGGGGTGGATTTGATGGGAGGGGGATAGACGGAGACAGTGACCAGCGAAGGGTAGTGATTGAGGGGCGGTGAGAGATAAGGGGTCCGGCCGGGCTAGCCGGGTGCGGGGCTGTCTCGGTGGGCCGTGGAGGGGGGGACGGGCTGCGTCTCCGCTCAGTCCCAGGCTCTCACCCGCCGGCGCCGCCTTTGTAATATCCCTGCGTTGAAACCGACAACAAAGGACCCCCGTCCCCCGCCGTCGTGCACCCACCTCCCGCCGGCCCCCCGGCCCCGGCGCTGCGGGCATGGGAGGGATCTGCAGCCGCCCCAGGGCTCCGGGTCTCTCCGCCAGGGAGCAGTCACCAGGCTACGAGCTCTGAGCCCGTCCCCAGCGCAACGCCGCCGCTCATCGCAACACCACTCACACGCACATTCACATACATACACAGCTCTCTCGCAACGCTTCCTTCCTTCCTCTCGCTCACACACACACACACACACACACGGCGCCGGTGCATTAAACATTATGTGTAAGAAGAAACTGCAGATGCTGGTTTAAACTGATGACATAAACACAAAAAGCTGGAGCAACTCAGCGGGACAGGCAGCATCTCGAGAGAGAGAGAGAGAAAGAAAGAAGGAATGGGTGGCGTTTCGGGTCGAGACCCTTCTTCAGACTTGATGCTCCAGAGTTGCTGCTGCCTGTCCCGCTGAGTTACTCCAGCTTGTTGTGTCTATCTTCGCATTCAACGTTATATTTACCTACCTTTAACAGCAAGAGATCAGCCACACCGCTTGTACACACCATGCCGCGGCCACCGTGTCGGCATCACGCCATCCCCTGTACATGCGTTTGCTAACACCACGTCCATCACACCCCAAACTGTGCATGCGATAGCAAACCTGTTCAAACACATCACCGCAACGCGACCGCGTCACTCTGCATCCCATCCACAGGGCAGGGTCATGTGCGGGCGTTTACAATTGCATTCTGATGGACAGTGGACAAAACTACAATAGGAACTAGACTATGTGGGACGGTCTGCAAGCTGGAGGAAGGCAGAGGGGAGAACGGACTATCGATTGCAGAGGAGACAGCGCCCTGATTGCAGTCGGCTCCCGGAGTAAAGAAGGCGTACCGTGGGGGCGAGGTGGTCGTCGCAGACGCGGAGGGCATATTGTATCGGGGTATCGGCCGACGGCTTGTCTAGGTCCGGTAAACGGTGCTCTGGCACTATTCCCTGCTGTTACACAATGATAGGAGAGCAGGGAGAGAGTGGGTCTAGTGGTATGGAGGCCAGTGGAAGAGAGGATAACGAAGAAAGTATTGAGAAGGAGTGGGAAACCGTGGGAGCACGGGGTAGTCCCAGGAAGAGCAGCCGTAAAAGAAGGAAAAACAATACTGGTGGATCGGAGAGTGAAGACAAGGAACCAGAAAAGGAAATGTTGTTAAATGTAGTGGTGAGGTTTGAAGGAGAAGGAGGAGTAAAGAAGATAGATCCATTGAAGCTGACAAAAATAATCAGGGCCCAGGTTGGGGAAGTAAAGTATGCAAGAGTGCTGGAGGATGGAAACATGCTAATAGGGTGCAACAGTGAGGCTCAAGTTGAAAAGGCAATGAAAATGAACAAGATTGACAAAACCAAAATAATCAAAGTAGTGAGAGTGGGAGAATGGAGGAGGACAGGGTGTAAAGGGGTTATCTATGGAATCCCTCTCAAAGTTAATATGAGTGAACTGGTTCAGGAACTCAGGAAGAGATGTGAATTAATTATGAGTACCAAAAGAATGACCAAAGGAGCAAAGAAAGAGGAAACTGAGTCAGTCCTGGTCGAATTCAAGATCGAATCCCTTCCAAAAGTGGTCCATTTTGGATTCATGCGATATAGTGTAAGAGAGTACATACCCAAACCAATGAGGTGCTTCAAATGTCAGACATTTGGGCATATAGCTAAAATGTGCAAGGGGGCGAGGAAATGCGCAAGGTGTAGTGGGGACCATGAATATGGTCAGTGTGGAGAGGGGGTCAGACCAAAGTGCTGTAATTGTGGAGGAGAGCATAGTGTGGCTTACTGGGGCTGTGAGGTGATGAAACGTGAAGCTGAAGTACAAAACATAAGAGTGAAGGAAAAGGTCTCCTATGCAGAGGCAGCAAAGAGGGCTGGCCCTACAAAACAGACGAATGAAAGAAGGATCAGGAGGGAGCAAGAAGTGGGCATAATGGAGACAATAAAAGATAAGAGTATATGGAAAGAAAAGAAAAACCTGGTTATATTTATAGCAGGAGTAATAAATGCGACAGCAGAAGTAAAATCCAAAACAGAAAGGATCCAAATCATTGTAAAGGCTGCAGTCCACCACTTGGGCATGGCAGGATTGAAGTGGGAGGAAATACATGATGGTCTCAGTATCCAGGCGAGCCAAGAGTCAACATGTGTGGGTTAATAATATTAATGTTAATCCTACAATGGAATGCAAGAAGCTTGTTAGCCAATGGGCAAGACTTTAAGCAATTCATAGACAGTAGGAAGGAAAAACCAGATGTCGCATGTATCCAGGAAACCTGGTTGAAACCAAGTTTAGATTTTGTTCTTGTCACAGTCTGCCCTCTCCTCATTCTCATCCACTTCACCTCCCAGTACTTTTCCACCGGTCCCTCCTTCTCACCTGCCTGCCTGCCACTCCCCTCTCATCAGCCCAACTCTCCTCACCTGTTGCACTCAGTTGCCTCTGATCACCAATTAACCCGGTATATAGACTCTCCTCACCGTTCACACAGTGCCAGATTGTTCTCAGTATTCATGCAAGACTCTCCAGCGATTTCCCGACTGCCTATACGGATTCTAACCTGCCTGCCCCTCTTCGGAACCCTCGCTCAATCCTGAGCCTCTGTGTGAGTATGGTGTACCCATTCCTGTGTTACTACTCTGTGTTACAGTATCGTAATAAAGTCATTACCAACTATACCTGCCTGATTCTGTGCTGCTATTGGGTCCAAGCTATACCCGTTACAGTACAATCTGGCCAACAATGGACTCAGCGCACACAACATCTCCGTCAAACCGCTTCGAGAGGATTGAGCACACGCTCCTGCAGCACGAAGCTATGCTCACTGCCTCCAACTCCGAGGTTCGACAGGCTGTGTCAAACCAAGAGCAAGCATTGGTTGCACTAGCCACCCAGGTCCGACAGCTGACGACCACCCTCGCCCAGGCTACACCCCATGCTTCGCCTCCGGCTCCGACAGCACCAGCTCCCGGTCCGCCAGGACCATCACCTGAGCCCCGGGTGGGAACCCCGGAGCGCTATGCTGGAGACCCGGAGGGCTGCAACCCATTCATCACGATCTGTTCCATTCTCTTCGCCCTACAGCCCTACACCTTCGCCCAGGAATCAGCGAGAGTGGCGTTTACCATTAATTACCTGACTGGCAGAGCTCGGCTGTGGGGAACGGCTGAATGGGAGCGACGCACGCCGGCTTGCACCTCTTTCCAGGCCTTCGCCGCGGAGCTTCGCAAGGTGTTCGGTGAGGTTTCGATGGGTCCGGACGCTGCGGGAAGTCTGCTGGGGTTGAGCCAGGGGAACCAGAGCGTCGCTGACTTCGCCATCGACTTTCGCACCAGGGCCCGTCAGAGTGATTGGAACGCCCCGGCCCAGTGTGACGCTTTCTTGCTGGGCTTGAATGACTATATCAAGGATGAGTTGGTGTCCCACGACCTTCCTTCTTCTCTGGATGGGCTTATCGAGCTAACGACCCGTCTGGACCGACGCATCCTGGCGAGACGTCGGGAGAGGCGACAGGGACAGGCGGACCGCCAGCTATCCACCCAAGCTCGTTTTCCTCCGGAGACTGGACTACCCTCGTCGGGGCAACCATCGAGGCAACCCGAACCCATGCAGGTGGGTCGCACCAGTCTCACCCCTGAGGAAGGGGAACGTCGGCGTCGGGGGAACCTCTGTCTCTACTGTGGCCTGGCGGGTCATTACATCTCCAAGTGTCCAGTAAAAGGCCAGACTCGCCAGTAGCGGAGGAATTACTGGTGAGTCGAACCTCTGAACTTTCTTCTGCCCGACGCCCTCTTTGTCATGCCCGTCTGCTGTTGTCTGATGGTTCTCACACCCTCGCCACCTTCATAGACTCTGGTTGTGACATTAATCTTATGGACAAGGAACTAGCCCGTCAGCTTGGCATCAGTTGTGTTCCCCTGCCTGAACCAGTTCCCGCCAACGCCCTCGACGGCCATCTCCTGGGGACTGTTTCTCACCAGACGGTCCCAGTGCGCATGCTCCCGTCTGGTAATCACCATGAGACCATCCAGTTCCACATCCTGCAGTCTCCCCGTCTTCCCCTCAAACTGGGTTACCCCTGGCTTCGGCGACACAACCCCAACATCGACTGGAGGACGGGGGTCATCTTGGGTTGGAGCCCTTCCTGCCACCAAGTGTGCCTGAAGCAAGCCTCAGCTCCTCAACTGGCCACCTGCTCCAGTTCTGCTCCAGATCTGACGGGGGTCCCAGCCGAGTACCATGACTTTGGGGAGGTTTTTAGCAAGTCTAGGGCCACCTCCCTTCCTCCTCATCGGCCATGACTGCGCCATAGACCTCCTGCCTGGTTCCGCTCCTCCTAGGGGTCGCCTTTACTCCCTGTCCGCCCCTGAGAGAGGCGCCATGGAGAAATACATAAACGACTCCTTGGCTGCTGGTCTCATCCGTCCCTCCTCGTCTCCTGCTGGGGCTGGGTTCTTCTTCGTGGAGAAGAAGGACAAATCTCTGCGTCCCTGCATAGATTACCGGGGGCTGAACGGCATCACGGTGAAGAATCGCTACCCTCTCCCACTCATCTCCTCTGCTTTCGAGCTCCTGGAGGGGTCCACCATCTTTTCGAAGTTGGAACTACGCAACGCCTACCACTTGGTCTGCATCAAAGAGGGAGATGAGTGGAAGACCGCCTTCAACACTCCCACGGGACATTATGAATACCTGGTGATGCCCTTTGGCCTCACCAACGACCCGGCCGTCTTCCAAGCTTTGGTCAATGACGTTCTCAGAGACATGTTGAACAAGTACGTGTTCGTCTATCTTGATGACATCCTCATCTTTTCACGGAACAAGGAGGAACACGTACACCACGTCCAGGCAGTTCTACATCGGCTCCTGGAGAACTCGCTCTTCGTTAAAGTTGAGAAGTGCGAGTTTCACTCCCCGTCAGTCTCCTTCCTAGGATACATCGTTGGCCAAGGGAACATCAAGATGGACCCCGCCAAGGTCTCTGCTGTCACCACCTGGCCTGTTCCTGACTCCTGCAAGCAGCTCCAAAGGTTCCTGGGGTTCGCCAATTTTTACCGACAGTTCATCCGTGGCTACAGTACTGTGGCCGCACCCCTCACGGCACTCACCTCCTCCAAGGTTCCGTTCCGGTGGTCTGCCGCGGCCGACGAAGCTTTTCAGACACTCAAGACACAGTTTACATCGGCCCCCATCCTCCAAGTTCCGGACTCAGAGAGACAGTTCGTGGTGGAGGTGGACGCCTCCGACGTGGGGGTGGGAGCTGTTCTGTCCCAGCGGGCTGCCGGGGACCAGAAGCTCCATCCATGCGTCTTCTTCTCCCGACGCCTGACCCCTGCTGAGAGGAATTATGACATTGGCAACCGAGAACTGTTGGCGGTTAAGTTGGCGTTGGAGGAATGGCGTCACTGGCTGGAGGGAACCGAGCAGCCTTTCTTGGTTTGGACTGACCACAAGAACCTTGAATACCTCCAGTCAGCCACGAGGCTCAACTCTCGTCAGGCCCGCTGGTCTCTCTTCCTCACCCGTTTCAACTTCTCCCTCTCCTACCGACCTGGGTCCCGCAACGTGAAGCCTGATGCCCTCTCTCGACAGTTCTTGGTGAAGGAGGAGCCTGCCTCTGGCCCCAAGGCCATCCTCCCGTCCTCGCACAGGGTTGCCTCCCTCACCTGGGAAGTGGAGGAGAGGTCAAGGCGGCCTTGGAGAACCAGCCGGAACCCAGCGCATGCCCTCCTGATCGCCTGTTTGTGGTTTCTGCCCTGCTGTCCGACGTCCTTCAGTGGGCCCACAGCTCTCGACTCACCTGTCATCCCGGCATTCAGCGGACCAAGGAGATGGTGCTACGGAGGTTCTGGTGGGCATCGCTTGAGGAGGACACTCGGGAGTTTGTCAACGCCTGTCCCGTTTGCAACCAGCACAAGGTCTCACACCAAGCTCCTGCGGGTCATCTGCTTCCTCTGCCTGTACCCCATCGACCATGGTCCCACATCTCCCTGGACTTCGTTACCGGTCTGCCCCCATCCAGTGGTCACACTACCATCCTGACCGTGGTCGATAGATTTAGCAAGATGGCTCACTTCGTGCCCCTGCCCAAGCTTCCGTCAGCCAAGGAAACTGCCGGGCTCAGGTTACTCCACGTCTTCAGGCTCCATGGTCTCCCCGTCGATGTGGTCTCCGACCGGGGACCCCAGTTTGCCTCTGTGTTCTGGAGGGAGTTCTGCACGCTTGTGGGGGCCACCGTGAGTCTGCCGTCCGGATTTCATCCCCAGTCCAACGGCCAAACTGAAAAGAAGAATCAGGAGATGGAGACGGAGCTGCGGTGTATGGTGTCCAAGCATCCCTCCTCCTGGTCCCAGCAGTTGTTGTGGGTGGAGTACGCCCACAACACCCTGACAAGCTCGGCCACTGGGCTCTCCCCTTTCCAGTGTGCCTACGGGTTCCAGCCTCCTGTTCCCGGCGCTGGAGAAAGAGGTTTCCTGCCCGTCCGTCCAGGCCTTCATTCGTCGCTGCCGCAGGACGTCGACCCAAGCCAGGGCGGCTCTTCTCTGCTCCGTGGACCGTTACGCCACGGCTGCCAACCATCACCGCACCCAGGCCCCCACCTACCTCGTGGGCCAGAAGGTGTGGCTGTCGACCCGGGACCTTCCCTTGAGGGTGGAGTCCAAGAAGTTGGCACCCAAGTTCATCGGTCCCTTTGAGATCCAGAAGGTCATCAACCCAGCGGCTGTGAGGCTCAAGTTGCCTCGTTCCATGCGGGTCCATCCTACGTTCCACGTGTCCAGAGTAAAGCCAGTCCGGGAGAGCTCCCTGGTCCCCGCAGTCCCTCCACCTCCTCGTCTCATCGACGGAGGCCCCGCCTTTACGGTGCACCGCCTCCTGCGCTCCCGACGTCGCGGGAGGGGTCTCCAATACCTGGTCGATTGGGAGGGTTACGGTCCAGAGGAGAGGTCCTGGGTTCCTGCTCGACACATCCTGGACGCCTCCCTCATCAGGGAGTTTCACCGGCGTTATCCCGACCAGCCGTCCAAGTCCGCCACTCCTAGAGGGCTCGCCGCCCCTGAGACTCTGTCCCCTCTTCCGTCTGAGGCGCCCAGTGACGACGAGACGGAGCTTTCCTCTGATGCTATGGAGGAGGATGCGGACATGGATGTCTTGGACGAATATTAGCCCTCCTCCGGTCCCCCTCCTCCCACCCAACTCTGCGTGGGATTAGGTTTATTTTCTTTATTGTTTTTTTTTGTTTTTTTGGGACGTCAGGAACCGTCCCTTGAGGGGGGGGGGAGGGGTTCTGTCACAGTCTGCCCTCTCCTCATTCTCATCCACTTCACCTCCCAGTACTTTTCCACCGGTCCCTCCTTCTCCTCACCTGCCTGCCTGCCACTCCCCTCTCATCAGCCCAACTCTCCTCACCTGTTGCACTCAGTTGCCTCTGATCACCAATTAACCCGGTATATAGACTCTCCTCACCGTTCACACAGTGCCAGATTGTTCTCAGCATTCATGCAAGACTCTCCAGCGATTTCCCGACTGCCTTTACGGATTCTAACCTGCCTGCCCCTCTTCGGAACCCTCGCTCAATCCTGAGCCTCTGTGTGAGTACGGTGTACCCATTCCTGTGTTGCTACTCTGTGTTACAGTATCGTAATAAAGTCATTACCAACTATACCTGCCTGATTCTGTGCTGCTATTGGGTCCAAGCTATACCCGTTACAGTTCTATATGATTATGTTGCAGTGAGATGTGATAGGGGAAATGGGGGAGGAGGGGGTTGTGCCACTTTCATTAAATAAGGGATACCATACAGGGTATTAGGAATTGGGGAGGAACAGGAATATGTGGTAATAGAAGTATGGTCTGAGAGGAGGAAAATAGTGGTAATAAATTACTATAATCCATGTAAGTGATTAGAGGTCAATAAGTTACAGGAAGTAGAAGGCCAGAGCAAATCTAATGTTATTTGGTGTGGGGACTTTAACGCACATAATACATTATGGGGCAGTGGAAAGTCAGAAAATAATGGACAGGTAATTGAGGAATTATTAAATGATGGTAATCTAGTATGTCTAAATGATGGAAAGAAGACCAGGGTAGATGTTAGGACAGGGAAGGAGTCTGTGTTGGACCTTAGTGTCTGTGTTGGACCCGAGTCTGAAGAAGGGTTTCGGCCCGAAACGTCGCCTATTTCCTTCGCTCCATAGATGCTGCTGCACCCGCTGAGTTTCCCCAGCAATTTTGTGTACCTTTGTGTTGGACCTTACACTTGTTTCTAATAGGATTGCTGCTAAGTGTGACTGGGAAGTATATGAAAAGGGTACCATAGGAAGTGATCATCATCCTGTGCTATGCAAAATAAATGTTACTTTAATTATGAGTAAAGAAAACAGAAGTGGACGATGGGTTTTTGGAAAGGCTAATTATGAGAAATTTAAGGAAGAAAGTGATTGATATGTGAAACCGATACAAGAAGAGACAGATATAGAAAGCTTTGAGAATAAATTGTCAGAAAGTATCAAAAGAGCAGCATTAGTTTCCATACCTAAAAGTATAGGAAGATCAAAAAGGAAAGCTGTGCCGTGGTGGGACAATAAATGTAAAGAGGCTGTGGTGAATAGAAACAGAGCATTCAGATTATTAAAAAGAACTCGTAACTACCAACACATGATTAATTACAAACAGGCTCAGGCAATTGTAAGGAGGACTATAAGACAAACAAAAAGAGCATATTGGAGGAAGTATTGTGATTCAATTGGAAACACAACACAGGTAGGGGAGATATGGGGGATGATTAAAAAAAATGGAAGGTGATAAAAGGGAGTGGAGTTATCCTATCCTAACAAATGGAGATCAAACTGTAGTCTCAAATAAAGACAAAGCAGAACTAATGGTTAATACTTTTAGTAGGGTTCACAGCTCCCGCAACTTATCAGATGAAGGAGGAAGAGGTAGGGAAAGAACAAGAGAGGAAAATGTTGAGGCCTTACAGAGGAAAGGTATCACAGAGGACAAGTACAATATTCCATTTAATTTGGGGGAGCTAAAGAGAGCTCTGGCCAAGTGTAAGAACTCAGCCCCAGGGAAGGATGATATTTGTTACATAATGATAAAACATCTAAGTGAGGAGGGACTCCAAAAGATACTTGCACTATATAACACGGTGTGGGAAGAAGGGCGAATACCGGAGAGGTGGAAGGAAGCAATCATTGTGCCTATTAGAAAACCAGGGAAAGATGCAAGTAATCCAGTAAATTATAGACCTATAGCTTTAACAGCACACATGTGTAAACTGATGGAAAGAATGGTAAATGAAAGATTAATGCATCTAATGGAAGAAAAAGGTATAGTGGCTAATTATCAGAGTGGCTTTAGAAAAGGGAGAGGTACTAATGATCCAGTTCTGTGCTTGGAAGATGATATAAGGAAAGCACAAGTCAAAAAAGAATCTGTAGTTACCATATTTTTTGATGTAGAGAAGGCTTACGATATGTTGTGGAGAGAAGGTCTTCTAATAAAGCTGCATTTAATGGGAGTAGGAGGAAATATTTTTAACTGGATAATGGATTTTCTCAACGGTAGAAGTATCCAAGTTAAAATAGGATCAGACATCTCTAGTAAATGTGTAGTCGAGAATGGAACTCCCCAAGGAAGTGCGATAAGCCCGATCCTATTCTCAATCATGATCAATGATATATTTGCAAACATTCAACCAGAGATGGGGCGATCGCTCTTTGCAGATGATGGCAGCCTATGGAGAAAGGGGAAGAATATAGATTTTATCGTGAAAAAAATGCAGCAAGGGATAGCCCATGTGGAAGAGTGGGGAGTGAAATGGGGTTTTAAATTCTCTATAGAGAAGACAAAGACAATGGTTTTCACAAGGAAGAAAATTAAAGAGGATGTCCAGTTAAAACTATACGGCAACAATTTGGAAAGAGTAAAAGATTTCCGTTTCCTGAGGGTTCATTTTGACTCCAGATTAACATGGAGGGTCCACATTACAAAAATAATTGGAAAATGCAAAAAAGCCATCAATGTAATGAGATGCTTAGCAGGTTTAGAGTGGGGAGCAGATATATTATCTCTTAAACATATCTATGTATCACTGATCAGATCCAGACTAGAGTATGGCAGTATAGCTTATGGATCAGCATCTAAGTCAGTGTTGTCCGAGTTGGACAAAGTCCAAGCGGAAGCTCTAAGAGTCTGTATAGGAGGTGTGCGGACGTCACCTGTATGTGCACTACAGGTGGAAACTGGGGAGATGCCGTTGAGACTGCGCCGCAGACAACTAATGGCTAATTACTGGCTAAGCCTTAAGGGTCATGGAGAGAACCACCCAACAAAACAGGTAGTACAGGAGTGCTGGGAGAGAGGGGTGGCTCAGTCTGGAAGCTTCGGCTGGGTTGGAGGAGTTGTGGCAAGGGACATGGGAGTAGAGGACAAAGAGATCTGCCCTGCAGTATTGTGGCCATCTGTGCCAATATGGTTACTGAACATCCCAAAAGTTGATCTGGAGATATGGGAGGCAAAAAGGAGGAACAAAAATTCAGACCTAAAGACAGAATACCATAACCATATATATAATAGATACAGGGAACACCTCTTAATTTTCACAGATGGATCAAAGGATCCAGTAGCTGAAACAACAGGGGCGGCTGTGGTAGTCCAGGGGATGAATGTTGAGCTTTACAAAAGAACAAATAACTATTTGACAGTATATACAGTGGAACTGTACGCTATTTTGATAGCAGTTCGGTGGATGGAACAGGTGCAACCATGCAAAATAGTAATATGTAGCGACTCATTATCTGCAATCCAGAGTATTGGGTCTGGTGCATCCCATAGGCGGCCTGACTTAGTTTATGAAATCCTGCTACTATTAAGCCAAGTGACAAGGAGGGGCAGTGACGTGACTTTGTTGTGGGTCCCAGCACACATTGGTGTTCTAGGGAATGAAAAGGTGGATAAATTAGCAAAGGAGGCTGTAAAAAAAAAGAAACATAGAGGTAAACTTACAACTATCCAAATCTGAAGGAAAACACATTGTGTGGAAGAAAATAAATCAGGAATGGCAACAATACTGGGAACAGGAGACAAAGGGGAGACATCTCTATTCGCTACAAAACAGAGTGGGCGTTACAGCAAGAAGAGGGGGGAACAGGAGGGAACAGGTAATAATAATAATAATACATTTTATTTATGGGCGCCTTTCAAGAGTCTCAAGGACACCTGATAGTATTAGGTAGTATTAACAAGATTGAGGATAGGACACACTCACCTGAACAGCACATTAAAAATATTGGGAAAACACCCTACTGGGCTGTGTGAGGAATGCCATCAGCCAGAAACAGTTCAGCATGCCCTAGTTGCATGTAGGAGATATGAGACAAAAAGAGGATTTATGATCATTGAAATGAGGAAAATTGGAATGACAGAAATATCAGTAAAGAACATTCTAGAGCATGGAGGGAAAGGAAAATGAATAAAGTTGTTGTTTGATTTCTTGAGGGCCTCTGGGCTTATAAAAAGGATATAATGTAAAGACATGAGTACTGTGGAATGAAGCCAGAAGGTGGCAGCAATGCAACATTGCGGATGCCGGCTGCCGTAAAACTCCGAAGAAGAAGAAGACTAAGTGGGACCTTGGGTCCCTGTCACACTGGGGGGTGGGGTCCCCCCATGCAATATTCCACCACTTACACATAGCCCCCAACTGCACAGGTGCAGCTCATTTCCCCTCATCCCTAGCACTCTCTCTCCTCCTCTTCACCCTCCCTCTCCTCCCCCAATCCCTCCCTCACCTCTCTCCATCTCCTTTCAGTCACTCCCTCCCTCCCTCCATAACTCCTCTCCCCTCCCTACCCCCTCCTATCCCTCTATCCCCACCTCCCCCACTCCTCACCTCCCCCTATCTCCCCCCCCTCCCCCACTATCCCTGGTCACCTCCCCCACTGCCTTCCTCTCCCTCTATTCACCACTCCATACCTCCCCGACTCCTGTACTCCCCACTCCTCTCCCTCTACTCCCCCTCCTCCCCACTCTCCCTCCTCACCTCCTCTCTCTTCGTTTCCCTCCTACCCTCCCCCAATCCTTCCCTCTGCTTTTCCCTACCATCAGTCATTCCCTTCTTTCCCCTCTCCTCCACCCCTCCCCCAATCTCAACCTCACTCTCTCACCTCCCTCTCCCTCTCCTTTCCCCTACCTTCAGTCACTCTCTCCCTCCCTCCATACCTCCTCTCCGGTCCCTAGTCCCCTCCTCTCCCTCTCCTTCCCCACTCTCCATCCCCAGGATCTCGAGGTTGCTGTTGCTCTTCCTTCTTGCGTACCCCGGAGGAGCATCAGCCGTCGATGCCCTCAGACTCGGGCCTCAGAACCATGGCTCGGTCGCGGCAGCTTGTGGACGGGGGGAGGGAAGAGCTCGGTGAAAAGACTGGGAAGAGTCTTGGGGGAGAGGGGGATATCACGGGGAAAGGGGGGCAGGAGCCAGCGAGGGGGACCAGAGGGGAAGGGGCTGGAGGAGCGTTGCGATGCGTTTGGGACTCACAGCGGACGCTGGACGCTCTCCTCTGCCGGGATCAGACTCCTTCCGGTCCCTCCGAAAATGGTGACCGGTTGGAGACCTCCACCGGACACCCACAGCGTCCCTCAGCTCCAGTAAAAAGGCAATGGCGCAGGAAGGCGCGGACCGTGACAGGAGAGGAGAAGACTGGCAGGAGAGGAGATCGATCTGCGCATGCCTGGCTTTTTACGATTTTTAAACTGTGCTAACTTTTACAATTTACCACCGATCAGAACAAAACCTGTTGCAGTCGTGGCACAGGAGAACGGTGAGTGGGCTGACGAAAAATCGTAGCGCTGTCGCGTACCGCTTTTGCACAAATAAAAAAACCTCGCAAACCGGAAGAGCACAAGATCAGAGTTTTAGTTATGTATAGATTTGAGGGGTAACTTTTTCACACAAAGGGTGGTGGGTGTATGGATCAAACTGCCAGAGGAGGTAGTTGAGGCAGGAACGATCCCAACATTTAAGAAACAATTAGTCAGATACATGGACAGGACAGGTTTGGAGGAATATGGACCAAGCGCAGGCAGGTGGGACCAGTGCAGCTGGAACATGTCGGCCAGTGTGGGCAAGTTGGGTCAAAGGACCTGTTTCCACACTGTATCACTCGATGAATCTATTTACAATACTTCATTTTCTCATTTCCTCATGGACTTCAATCATCTGGCAACAAAGAAATATACTGGAGATGCAGCAAGCAATTAGCTTCCTCATTACTTGCCACATCTCCAAGTAAATTTCTGTCTGAAGAGACTCCAGAGATTCCGCCTGACCCAATGTCTGCTCCAGCACTTTGCATTCCATGTAAGATTGCAGCATCTGCAGTTCCTTGTCATTGAACCATATAGCATGGTAATAAGGCCTTACAGCCAACTAGTCTGTGTAAACCATGATGCCCCATCTACACAGTCTCTATCTCTCAGCGATGCCCAGATGCCTTTGAAGATCAATGTTTGCCAACCTTTCAACATTTGGAACATACTTAATATTTCTAATAAAATGCAAAGTGGAGAACCTCACATTTGCCACAGAGTGCTCCATCTCCCCCATTGTTGGCCTCCTTGATCTGCATCTTTTTTGATGTCTTGTTTCGACACCTTCCTTATCGCTGTATCTCCCTCCTCTGATTTTCAGTCTGAATAAAGGACTCGACCCAAAACGTCACCAATTGCTGCCTGTCTCGCTGAGTTACTCCAGCATATTGTGTCTATCTTGCACTAAATGTGATTCCCTTTATCAGGTATCTATCTGTACACTGCGGACAGCTCGATTGTAATCATGTATAGTCTTCCCGCTGACTGGTTAGCACACAACAAAAGCTTTTCATTGTTTCTCGGTACTTGTTACAATAAACTCAACTAAACCTTTTTACACAGAGGGTGGTGAAGCCCGCTGCCAGGGGTGGTGGTTGAAGCAGATACGATGATGGTTTAAGAGACTTTAGGACAGGGCGCATGGAAAGGCAGGGAATGGAGAGATATTGGTCATGCGCAAGTAGATAAGTGATGGTCTTGGCATTATGTTCAGCACATACATTGTGGCCTGAAGGGCCTATTCTTGTGCTATACTGTTCTATGGTCGATGCTCTATATAATATATAGCGGAAAATGCTGGAAAAGCCCAGCAAATCACATGGAGAGAAGAGCAGAGTTAATGTTTCAGCATTCGATACCCTTGGACCATTACCCCACAGACGAGCACCAGGCCTTAATCTCAAGCACCATTACTGACTTCATCTCTTCCGGCTCTTCCGGCAGGGATTGTTCAACGTACACAACAAAGAGACTGGCATAGCTAGGGCCCATGTGAGTGCCCATAGCTACACCTTCAATTTGGAGGAAGTGGGAGGAGTCGAAAGAGACGTGTTGAGGGTAAGAGCCTGCTCCGTTAGGTGGAGGTGAGTATTAGTAGTCAGAAATTGGCTGGTTCTGTGGTCAAGGAAGAAAAGGAGGCCTTTAAGACCTTCCTGGTGGGGGATGGAGGTGTAGAGTTACTGGATATACGTGGTGAAGATGAGGGAGTAGGGGCCTGGAAAACAAAAGTCATTGAAGAGACGAAGTGCATGTGATGCATCTTGGACATAGGTAGGGAGGGATTGGACCAGGGGGGATAGGATGGAGTTGAGATATGTGGAAATTAATTTGGTGGGGCATGAACAAGCAGAAAGAATGGGTCTGCCAGGACAGTTCTGTGAGCTGGAACATAGTTTGGACTAAAAAACTCCAGAGCTAGTACTAAAAAACTCCAGAGTTTGGAAAAATTAGGATTGATTTCTCTGGAGCGGCAAATGTTGAGGTGAGTCCTGATAGAAGTACGTAAGATTAAGAGAGGGATAGATAGCATAGACAGAACCTTTTCCCACGGGTGGAAATGTCAAAGACTAGAGGGCATAACCTTAAAGTTTAGAAGAGATGTGCAGGGCATGTTTTTGGAAAACCAGCTGGTGCTGGGTGCCTAGAAATGCTGCCAGGAGTGGTGGTGTAGGCAGATAGGATAGGGGCATGTAATGGACTATGCAAAGTGCAAAAAGTGGACTAATATGGTTCAGACGAAACGTGTAGGAAGGAACTGCAGATGCTGGTTTAAACCGAAGACAGACATGAAAATCTGGAGTAACTCAGCGGATCAGATAGCATTTCGGGGGAAAAGGAGTAGGTGATGTTTCGGGTCAAGACCCTTCTTGAAGGGTACCCTTAATGTACAGGCAGATGGGACGTCCTGTCCTGGTTCATGTTCTATGTTCTAGCTCAAAGATAAATATTTAATCAATCGACCTTTCACCTCAAGGAAGGAGAGGGAGGAGACCTGAAAGGCCACCTATCCATGTTCTCCAGAAACGCTGCCCGACCCTTATCAGTGAGGATAGACATAAAATGCTGGAGTAACTCAGCGGGACAGACTGCATCTCTGGAGAGAAGGAATGCGTGACGTTTCGGGCAAAGAACCTTCTTATACATACAATTTATTTGTTGTCATTTGATACTCTATCTTCACTTGCACAAAGCATTGGCATGTCCATACGCATGTTAGACACTGGTATGTCCATACGTATGTTAGAGATATGGTAAAGGATTACTTTATCATCATTACTTTTTTGCATATCTATTGTTCATTTGTTCTTTCTCTCTATATTGCCATCTATATCTCTCATTTCCATTTCCCCCTTCTTCAGACTCTGTCTGAAGAAGGGTATCAACCAGAAACGTTGCCTATTTCTTCTCACCACTCTTAATGATTTATAACTGTTCTATTCTTTCTCTATCATTATTTCTAAAAAAATAGTAGATAAGTATTACTAGTGTTTTATTTAATGCAAATTGAATTAATTTGATATAAAGTTGTTTGAAGCATTGTAATTGATTACCTTTAATAAAAAAATATATTAAAAAAAAGACAGCATCCGTAGGCAGGATCGAACCCGGGTCTCTGGCGCTGTGAGGCAGTAGCTCTATTGGTGTGCCACCGTGCCGTAATGTTGGCACATGTTGAAAACACCTGTCTACCTGATGGTATATGAATAAAGATCTTTGGTTCCATCTCTTGTCCATTTCCTGACATCAATATATAAGTACTGGCGTTAGGTTCGCAATATTGTGCTGCCTCCATCCCACCCATTGGGCACAGCGTACACACACATCACAATACCCAGGTCCACTTTCAATCCAACTAATCACACAACAAGACTGGCTTTGAAAACGTGTAGCAAGCAACTGCAGATGTTGGTTCACAATGAAGATAGACCCAAAATGCTGAAGTAACTCAGCGGGTCAGGCAGCATCTCTGGAGTAAAAGAATAGATGACGTTCATGTTCATAAGTTCTTCAGTAATTGGAGCAGAATTAGGGCATTCGGCCCATCGAGTCTACTCCGCCATTCAATCATGGCTGATCTATCTTTCCCTCTCAACCCCATTCTCTTGCCATCTCCCCATAACCCCTGACATCCTTATGGGTTTTGTGTCTGAACCCTTGTTCAGACTCCTACTTCAGTCCCCAGATTATGACAGGGTTATGTTCCTATGAACAGATTGTAACCCAAACTGATTGTAAGTCAGAAATGAACAGAATCAGCATGGGAGAGGGTCAGAGAAACAGCATCCGTGACGGAGAGCGAGCAGATGCGGGAAGAGCGGTCGCCAGCTGTCCTCACCGACGCGGTGTGTGAGCGAGTGAGTCTGTCCAGCGCTCCCAGCTCTGTCCCTCTCCAGCCAGCCCCTGGCAGTGGGTGAGGATGCCCAGTCCCACCCAGCAGAAGATGCCTGCAGCTCTGTAACAACTCGTATATCCATCGCCATCCACCTCGACACTCACCCAATACACTCACTCGTGTCAATGGGATGTCCATAAATCGAGCATTCATAACCTGGGGAAAATATAAACCATACAAGTCATTTCTCAGTCAAGTCCTGGTCTGCACATTTACCATCTGAGTGATATTCAGCATGGCTGAAGCCTCTCGCTGAGGAATAGCGTCATGAAAATGAAGCTTTAACATCAAGGACCAGAGGTGATGAGTTAAATTCATAGCCAACATCAGTTTAGCAAAGATGTTCTCTAAGCTGCAGTCTCATTATTCATTTATGTGGCAGTTGTTGCTAGTAAACTAAGCATCTATTACTCATCTTAGCTTCCCTTCCTTGCTGGGCGAGACCAAGCGCAGGCTCGGCGATCAACTCCGCTCAGTACACAACAAAGAGACTGGCATAGCTAGGGCCCATGTGAGTGCCCATAGCTACACCTTCAATTTGGAGGAAGTGGGAGGAGTCGAAAGAGACGTGTTGAGGGTAAGAGCCTGCTCCGTTAGGTGGAGGTGAGTATTAGTAGTCAGAAATTGGCTGGTTCTGTGGTCAAGGAAGAAAAGGAGGCCTTTAAGACCTTCCTGGTGGGGGATGGAGGTGTAGAGTTACTGGATATACGTGGTGAAGATGAGGGAGTAGGGGCCTGGAAAACAAAAGTCATTGAAGAGACGAAGTGCATGTGATGCATCTTGGACATAGGTAGGGAGGGATTGGACCAGGGGGGATAGGATGGAGTTGAGATATGTGGAAATTAATTTGGTGGGGCATGAACAAGCAGAAAGAATGGGTCTGCCAGGACAGTTCTGTGAGCTGGAACATAGTTTGGACTAAAAAACTCCAGAGCTAGTACTAAAAAACTCCAGAGTTTGGAAAAATTAGGATTGATTTCTCTGGAGCGGCAAATGTTGAGGTGAGTCCTGATAGAAGTACGTAAGATTAAGAGAGGGATAGATAGCATAGACAGAACCTTTTCCCACGGGTGGAAATGTCAAAGACTAGAGGGCATAACCTTAAAGTTTAGAAGAGATGTGCAGGGCATGTTTTTGGAAAACCAGCTGGTGCTGGGTGCCTAGAAATGCTGCCAGGAGTGGTGGTGTAGGCAGATAGGATAGGGGCATGTAATGGACTATGCAAAGTGCAAAAAGTGGACTAATATGGTTCAGACGAAACGTGTAGGAAGGAACTGCAGATGCTGGTTTAAACCGAAGACAGACATGAAAATCTGGAGTAACTCAGCGGATCAGATAGCATCTCGGGGGAAAAGGAGTAGGTGATGTTTCGGGTCAAGACCCTTCTTGAAGGGTACCCTTAATGTACAGGCAGATGGGACGTCCTGTCCTGGTTCATGTTCTATGTTCTAGCTCAAAGATAAATATTTAATCAATCGACCTTTCACCTCAAGGAAGGAGAGGGAGGAGACCTGAAAGGCCACCTATCCATGTTCTCCAGAAACGCTGCCCGACCCTTATCAGTGAGGATAGACATAAAATGCTGGAGTAACTCAGCGGGACAGACTGCATCTCTGGAGAGAAGGAATGCGTGACGTTTCGGGCAAAGAACCTTCTTATACATACAATTTATTTGTTGTCATTTGATACTCTATCTTCACTTGCACAAAGCATTGGCATGTCCATACGCATGTTAGACACTGGTATGTCCATACGTATGTTAGAGATATGGTAAAGGATTACTTTATCATCATTACTTTTTTGCATATCTATTGTTCATTTGTTCTTTCTCTCTATATTGCCATCTATATCTCTCATTTCCATTTCCCCCTTCTTCAGACTCTGTCTGAAGAAGGGTATCAACCAGAAACGTTGCCTATTTCTTCTCACCAGAGATGCTGCCTGTCCCGCTGAGTTACTCCAGCTTTTTGTGCCACGATGTGGTCCATAGGCACGTCCATCCTCTTAGCCGCCGATGTGGATGCTGCCCTGGTGGAGTGAGATGTATACACGTTAGTATTTACTCCAGCAGCTCCCAGTACCTGCTTGAGCCATCTTGAGATAGTTTGGCTCGTCACCAGACCATGAGGTTTCTTGTGGCTGACCCATAAGGCTTTTCCTATCCCTCGGGGATTTCTTGTTGTGTCGATGTAATTCAATAAGTGGGTCATGACACATAACCGTGGTTCAGGTGGGTATGCCCGGAATTCCATGACTGGACCTGATGTTCCTGGTCTGCTCTGTTTGACCAGCCTCTGAATGGTAAATGAGACACGGTCTGGTATTATGACCATATTGTCCAATCGTAGTAGATGGAAGGACTGGACTCTTTGTGCTGAGACAAGTGCCATCAGCATGACCATCTTCAGGGTTAGCTGTTCCAGGGTGAGGGACCTGGCTGGTGACCATCCCCTAAGGTACGTCAGGACCACACTGACATCCCATATTTGGGTGTACCTAGGTCTGGGGGATTAGAGTTGAATATGCCTCTCATGAGTTTGACCACCAGCGGTTGGGACCCTATGGCCTGTTGTCCTGGTGCCTGAATTAAGTAGGCTGACAGAGCACTTCTGACTGTATTAATGGTGCTGTAGGTGAGTCCTTCATTGTGGTGAAGGCCTGCCAGGAACTCCAGTACATTGGTTATTGTAGTAGTTGAATATGTAGTTCCTCTGTTTGAACAGTATCTTTCCCACTTCTTGATGTTCGACAAGTATTGTTTCCTTGTGGACATGCGGTGGATGCTGTCATCGTGTTGATAGTGCTGTCTGACAATCCCAGGCCCAGCAGTGGCCTTTTCAAAATCTGCAACCCAGGAATTTAATTTTATCGTGGCATGGGTTGCTTATGCCTGATATCGGGTGAGTTAATAAGTCTGGTCTACTGCGAAAGTCAAGGGGTTTCGATGACCATGTCAAGGACCATTGGGAACCATGGCTGTGTAGGCCAGTCGGGTACTATCAAAATACCTGAAGCAGAGTCCATCTGTATTTTGCGTAGTACCCGACTAATGAGGCCGTGGTACCTGATTGATGAGGTAGAAAGAGGGGAGAAAACATAGAGATTAGATCCCCCCCCCCCACCAGTTCAGCGAGAATCTATCCATTGCCGCTGGCTCAAGGTCGGGTTCCCATGCGACATACATCGGTATGTGGTGATTCAATCGGAATACAAAGAAATCGATATCTGGTGTTCCATATTGCTTTGTAATTTCAGCAAATACTTTGGTTTAATATGTCTGCCACAGTATTTAGCTCACCTGGTAGGTAAGTTGCTGATAGTCAAATATGTTTGACGACATACCATTACCAAATTGTTAATCAAATTTGTCACATGATATCAATTGTATTCCACCCATGTGGTTTAGTATCTGAGATCTCCGGCTTTAACGTGACTCCAAATATCCCCCTTGTTGTCTCATGCCTAAAGAATCCCTTTGTTTAGTTACGGCTCTGGTTACCATGGAGTTACACCAACAGGCCTATTATCTCCAATCACAACATTCCTTGAGGAGGCCTCTTCTTATCTCTAATCTTGTGCTCCCTGACAAACTCTGACATATTTGGTGGAAAACAATCTTCCTCACGCTATCGTATATAACATGCAAGTTCACTGTGCTTATTCGCATGCAGGCTATAATTATAGTTTTTGGGGACACTACCAAATATAACACTAACGGATGTATGTATAGTCACAGAGAATGCCAGAGAAACTTTGCACAGTTCTTGTTTGGCACTTATTTTTTTATCCTGAATAATGTATATTTTGATTTTTTTTAATCCACTTCAAAGGTAAACCCACTTACTTTTTGTGAAGATAAAGTGAAGTCCTTTTGAAAAAAGACACAAAATGTTGGAGTAACTCAGCGGATCAGGCAGCATCTCTGGACACAGATAGGGACCCTTCCTCAGGCCCGAAACATTGCCTATCCATGTTCTCCAGCGATTTTGCCTGGTTACTCCAGTACTTTGTGCCCTTTTTTTAAGTAAACCAGCATCTGCAGTTCCTTGTGACTCCAAATGAAGTCCATTACCTCTTCCACAGGTGACCTCATACAAAAAAACATTGTTTGGAAAGAGCCCGGGCCGTCATTAACCAAAATATTCATCTCATCGGCATTACTGAGTTAAGGTAACAGCTCGCCACTTGTCAATGGGAACACAAGGAACTGCAGACACTGGAATCTTGGGCAAACCACAAAGTGCTGGAGTAACTCAGCGGGCCAGGCATCAGGCCTGAGGAGGAAGGTGAACTGGGGTAATGCCTCCAGCGCCTTCAAGGTCGGCTGCAGGGGGCGCTCCCGGGGCACAAGTTGGCCAATGGGGAGAGGAGAGGGATGTTGGTTCGTGGGAACTGCTCCAGTATATCGGGCGCGTGGGCCGACTGGACCTTGGACTTTGAATGATGGCACCAAAAATGTCAGCGCCCGCATGTGTAATATATGCAAAGAGAATTTCACTGTGCAGTTACATATTTGACAAATAAAGAACCACTGGCTATTGACCATCTGTGGAGGGAATAGACAAGGGATATCTCAGGAGAGGGCCTTCTCCAGACTCATTGCGGTGGTGGGTTGAAAGCTGGAAAAGAGGCAGGGGCCTGGCAATGTCTGGTGAGTGATAGGTGGATACAGTTGAGGGGGGATTTAATAAACAGAAGGTTTGACATGTGAGGAAGACAAAAGAGTGACAGAAGGGGACCAAAATGAGGCGAGGAGACAAATGGATGTCAGGTCTGAAGAAGGGATTCCAGAGATGCTGCCTGACCCACGAATTACTCCAGCTTTTTGTGTCTATCTTCGGTTTAAACCAGCATCTGCAGTTCCTTCCTACACACTAGATGTCAGGTAAATTCAGTTCGGTTTAATTTATTCTCACGTGTACTGAGGTACAATGAAAAGCTTTTGCTGCGTGCTATCCAGTCAGCAGAAAGACAATGCATGATAACAATTGAGCCATTTACTGTGCATAGATACATGATAAGGGAATAACATTTAGTGCAAGGTAAAGCCAGCTAAGTCCGATCAAGGATAGTCTGAGGGTCACCATATGAGGTAGATAGTAGTTCGGCACTGCTCACTGGTTGTGTTAGGATGGTTTAGTTGCCTGATAACAGCTGGAAAGTGGAACTGTCCCTGAATCTTGAGGTGTGCATTTTCATACTTCTATACCTTTTGCCGATGGGAGAAGGGAAGGATATAGATGGAAGGGGGTGGGAGAAAGGGACGGGAGATGGGCAGAGATGGGTGTGCACTGAGGTGGGAGGGACACAGGAAAGAGAGATGACACAAAATACTGGAGTAGCCCAGCGGGCCAGGCAGTATCTGTGGAGAGAAGGAATGGGCGACCTTTCGGGTCGAGACCCGTCTTCATACTGAGAGTCAGGGGAGAGGGAGACACAGAGATAAGGAAGGGTAGGTCAAGAAAAATGGAGAATAGATCATTGTTAGCCATTGGAAGGTGATGACGAAACATACAGAGATAAAATGTGAATGAGGGGAGTCAGACTGGTGGGAGAACTAGCATGGGGGAGGGATGGATAGAGAGGGAAAGCAAGGGCTATTTGAAGTTAGAGACGTCAATGTTCATACTGCTGGGGTGTAAGCTGCGCAAGCAAAATATGAGATGCTGTTCCTCCAATTTGCGCTGGGCCTCACTCTGACAATGGAGGAGGTCCAGGACAGAAAGGTCAGTGTGGGAATGGGAGGGGAGTTAAAGTGTTTAGCAATCGGCAGATCAGGTAGGTTTAGGCGGACTGAGCAGAGTTGATCGCCGAGCCTGCGCTTGGTCTCGCCCAGCAAGGAAGGGAAGCTAAGATGAGTAATAGATGCTTAGTTTACTAGCAACAACTGCCACATAAATGAATAATGAGACTGCAGCTTAGAGAACATCTTTGCTAAACTGATGTTGGCTATGAATTTAACTCATCACCTCTGGTCCTTGATGTTAAAGCTTCATTTTCATGACGCTATTCCTCAGCGAGAGGCTTCAGCCATGCTGAATATCACTCAGATGGTAAATGTGCAGACCAGGACTTGACTGAGAAATGACTTGTATGGTTTATATTTTCCCCAGGTTATGAATGCTCGATTTATGGACATCCCATTGACACGAGTGAGTGTATTGGGTGAGTGTCGAGGTGGATGGCGATGGATATACGAGTTGTTACAGAGCTGCAGGCATCTTCTGCTGGGTGGGACTGGGCATCCTCACCCACTGCCAGGGGCTGGCTGGAGAGGGACAGAGCTGGGAGCGCTGGACAGACTCACTCGCTCACACACCGCGTCGGTGAGGACAGCTGGCGACCGCTCTTCCCGCATCTGCTCGCTCTCCATCACGGATGCTGTTTCTCTGACCCTCTCCCATGCTGATTCTGTTCATTTCTGACTTACAATCAGTTTGGGTTACAATCTGTTCATAGGAACATAACCCTGTCATAATCTGGGGACTGAAGTAGGAGTCTGAACAAGGGTTCAGACACAAAACCCATAAGGATGTCAGGGGTTATGGGGAGATGGCAAGAGAATGGGGTTGAGAGGGAAAGATAGATCAGCCATGATTGAATGGCGGAGTAGACTCGATGGGCCGAATGCCCTAATTCTGCTCCAATTACTGAAGAACTTATGAACATGAACGTCATCTATTCTTTTACTCCAGAGATGCTGCCTGACCCGCTGAGTTACTTCAGCATTTTGGGTCTATCTTCATTGTGAACCAACATCTGCAGTTGCTTGCTACACGTTTTCAAAGCCAGTCTTGTTGTGTGATTAGTTGGATTGAAAGTGGACCAGGGTATTGTGATGTGTGTGTACGCTGTGCCCAATGGGTGGGATGGAGGCAGCACAATATTGCGAACCTAACGCCAGTACTTATATATTGATGTCAGGAAATGGACAAGAGATGGAACCAAAGATCTTTATTCATATACCATCAGGTAGACAGGTGTTTTCAACATGTGCCAACATTACGGCACGGTGGCACACCAATAGAGCTACTGCCTCACAGCGCCAGAGACCCGGGTTCGATCCTGCCTACGGATGCTGTCTGTACGGAGTTTGTACCTTCTCCCTGTGACCTGCATGGGTTTTCTCCAAGATCCTCGGTTTCCTCCCCTACTCCAAAGACGTACATGTTTGCAGGTTAATTGGCTGGATATGAGTGTGAAATGTCCCTAGTGTTTGTAGGGTAGTGTTAATGTACGGTGATCACTAGTTGGTGCGGACTCAGTGGGCAGAAGGGCCTGTTTCCATGGTCTATAAGGTCATAAGGAATAGGCGTAGAATTAGGCCATTCGGCCCATCAAGTATCCCATTCAATCATGGCTGATATATCTCTCCCTCCTAACCCCATTCTCCTGCCTTCTCCCCATAACCTCTGACACCTGTACTAATCAAGAATCTATCTATCTCTGCCTTAAAAATATCCACTGACATGGCCAGTATCTCTAAACTAAACTAAACTAAATTCTGGTGGCACAGTGGTGCAGCTGGAAGAGCTGCAGCCTTCCAGTGCCAGAGAAACATACCTTGGACATTATTTGTGTAGGACTCACAGAGGTTTGATGGTTCTCTATTGTCACGTGTACACTGCACAGTGAAATTCTTTTTGCACAGCTCACACACGCACGAGTCACCATATTTTGGTGCCATTCACAAATAAAACGTCCACGTTCATGTTTGCAAGTGTCACGGTGGTCACTGTGATCTCCCACACTGTTTCTGTTCATTCCTATCCTAGTTTGCACGTTCTCTCTGAGACCGCGTCAAATTCCTCTGTGTGCTCCGGCTTCCTCTCACATCCAAAAGGTGTGCGGGTTTGTAGGTTATTTGACTTCTGTAAAATTGCCCCAAGTGTGCAGGGAATGGATGCAAAAGTGGGATAACGTAGAACTAATGCGAACAGGTGATCGATGGTCGCCGTGGACTCGATGGGTCAAAGGGCCGGTTCCCATATTGTATCTTTCAATCAATCAATCACCAACCAGGTGTCTCTCCCTGGTTTACCAAACCAACTTGAGGTCCCTGTTTTTATAGAAGATAGACACAAAAAGCTGGAGTAACTCAGCGGGACAGGCAACATCTCTGGAGAGAAGGAACGGGTGATGTTTCGAGACTGCCCAACTGATGTTGGGCAGCAAGGAGGGGGTGGGTAGTGGACGAGGGCCCAGTCTTTGCAGACTGGAGTCAGGCTGCAAGTGGGTTAAATTGAACCAAGCATTTGGCACGGACAGGAAATTGTGCAGCATTGGGTCGAATAGATAAATACAGACTGCAAAAACATTTTGTGTTTAAGTGCACAGATAATACATGCTAAGGTTGGTGAGATTGGACAGGATCAGTTACATAGGAAATATGTTGTAGTTGTAATAACTGAAAATGGGCAGGAATGCTGCAATTCTCAAGATAATCTAGAAATTCAATTGCGTAACATAGAAACATAGAAAATAGGTGCAGGAGTAGGCCATTCGGCCCTTCGAGCCTGCACCGCCATTCAATATGATCATGGCTGATCATCCAACTCAGTATCCCGTACCTGCCTTCTCTCCATACCCCCTGATCCCCTTAGCCACAAGGGCCACATCTAACTCCCTCTTAAATATAGCCAATGAACTGGCCTCAACTACCTTCTGTGGCAGAGAATTCCAGAGATTCACCACTCTCTGTGTGAACATTTTTTTTCTCATCTCGGTCCTAAAAGACTTCTCCCTTATCCTTAAACTGTGACCCCCTAGTTCTGGACTTCCCCAACATCGGGAACAATCTTCCTGCATCTAGCCTGTCCAACCCCTTAAGAATTTTGTATGTTTCTATAAGATCCCCTCTCAATCTTCTAAATTCTAGCAAGTACAAGCCGAGTCTATCCAGTCTTTCTTCATATGAAAGTCCTGACATCCCAGGAATCAGTCTGGTGAACCTTCTCTGTACTCCCTTTATGGCAAGAATGTCTTTCCTCAGATTAGGAGACCAAAACTGTACACAATACTCCAGGTGTGGTCTCACCAAGGCCCTGTACAACTGCAGTAGAACCTCCCTGCTCCTTTGCTCAAAACATTGCATAATTTGAAAATCATATTTTTTATAGTGATGACCGCAACTGGACATAACCAGGCAACTTCCCATCTTTTTGAAGAGTGAAATGAAGTCTCGTCGGTGAGAGTACTTGTGATTGTCTGAAGAAGGGTCTCTACCCGAAAAGTCACCCATTCCTTCTATCCAGAGATGCTGCCTGTCCCGCTGAGTTATTCCAGCTGTTTGTGTCTATCTTCGGTTTAAACCAACATCTGCAGTTCCTTCCCACACATCATTCGTTATTAACCTGTGTTTATTTTCATCAATTTGCCAGGCATCCCTTTTAAAATTTTAATTATGCGATAAATGCCTGCCTCCTAAAAATCACATCCTTATCAGCATGTTTACTAATGTATAATTAATAGAGCCAGCTAAACAAAGCCTGGGTTTCTGCTGATACTGACCGCCCTGCCAGTCACTGTCATCTTCGGTATTAAAATAATTCTCAATGACCTTGTCTCATTTATATTGTAGATGTTATTTGTGGGCATCTGTTCAACTGTCTAATTTGTTTGTACCCATCATCCAATTTGACCTTCATACTTTGTTCTTCAACATTTTTTTGTTATCACAAATTAGATACAAGAACAAGCATAACATTCATTTCCCATATGTTGATGAACAGCTTACATGGAGATGAAGGAAATAAGGTAATGTCTTCTTGGTTTACCAAAAAAGACAGAGTGCTGGAATAACTCAGTGGGTCAGGCAGCATCTCTGGAGAACATGGATAGGTGGGGTATCTGCATCAGGTCCCTTCTTCATACCGGCGGTGTTTTTGGTTGGGAACCTTCTTCAGACTGGGTTTAGACGGGCAGCACAATGGCGCAACAGTGGAGTTGCTGCCTTGCAGCTCCAGAGGTTGGTGAGGACTCGGTGGGCCAAAGGGCCTGTTTCCACGCTGAATCTCTAAATTAATGTATCTCTAAACTAAACTAAAAATAAATTGTTATAACATTTTTTTTTTTTAGCAAGTTTTGATATGGGAAAGCAGAGGCTGTTACATTTATATAACATTTCTTAGGAAAATGAACTGGGTTTGCAGATGGTTACAAGTGATTCCTCGATATCAAAACAAAACTGTGTAACGGCAGAAAGTTAGATCAAGGTCAGAAGAGGGAAGATAATGGAGTTCCTTTTAAAGGGTACAATAATGGAGAAAAGACAATAGGTGCAGGAGTAGGCCATTCGACCCTTCGGGCCAGCACCGCCATTCACTGTGATCAGGGCTGATCATCCATACTGAGATGACACTGAGGTCAACCATTTGGCCCATCACACTGGTGCTGGCCCAGAGGCTGTCTAGATTGGTCTTCATTGGCTCAAATAATGCCTTTGCCCCAGCCACTTTGAATGCCTATGGATCTGGACAATTCCCTTTTGAGATCAGATTGTTCCTTTAAAGATCATGAGGTCAATGGTTCAGTGCTGTCTTTATTGTCATGTGTACTCAAACACAGTGACATGCTTGTTCTGCATGCCATCCAGACAAATGGCACTATACATGAGTCCAATCTTGCAACTTCAAAGTCTCCGAATAGACTGTTCTTAGCCTAGGATCGACACGGTAGCGTAGCGGTAGTTGCTGCCTGATAGCCTTATGTCCCTGTCCCACTTAGGAAACCTGAACGGAAACCTCTGGAGACTTTGCGCCCCACCCAAGGTTTCCGTGTGGTTCCCAGAGGTTTTTGTCAGTCTCCCTACCTGCTTCCACTACCTGCAACCTCCGGCAACCACCTGCAACCTCCGGGAACCGCACGGAAACCTTGGGTGGGGCTCAAAGTCTCCAGAGGTTTCCGTTCAGGTTTCCTAAGTGGGACAGGGGCAGTACAGCGCCAAAGACCTAGGTTCAATCCTGACTGCGGGTGCTGTCAGTAGGCAGTTTGTACGTTCTCCCCGTGACCTGCGTGGGTTTTCTCCATGTTCTTCAGTTTCCTCCCACACTTCAAACACGTACAGGTTTGTAGGTTATTTAGCTGCGGTTGTAAATGGTCCTTAGTGTGCGTAGATTAGTGTATGGGGGTGATTAATAATCAGCGCAGACCCATTGGGCTGAAGGGCCTGTTTCCACACTGTATCTCTAAAGTCTACAGCTGATTTTGCCTACTCCAGATGCTATATACAGCATCTTTCAGTTTTAGTTTTTTGTATTTAGAGATACAGCACAGAAGCAGACCCTTCGGCCCACCGGATCCGTGCCAACCAGCGATACCAGCACATTAACACTATCCAACACCGAATAGAGACAATCTTTACATTTATCAACCCAATTAACCTACATACCTGTACATCTTTGGAGTGTAGGAGGAAACCGAAGAGCTTGGAGAAAACCCACACAGGAACTTACAAACTCCGTACAGACAGCACCAGTAGTCGGGATCGAATAGCCACAGTTAACGTCAGCCTACACTGGAAGGGGAGGGTTATTCTGCCTGCCACTTCATCTGGTTAATGTCTCCCAGGATAAAGAAATGAAGAGAAGCCCATGGTTTCTGAATCCTACATTAATCACCTCAGTGGAAGAGTTGTAGTTTTTCATCAGAGAATTCATTCATTGTGACAAAATATATAGATGAGGACAGAGCTGTAGATGTTGTGTACGTGGATTGCAGTAAAGCCTTCGACAAGGTTCCACATGGTAGGCTGCTCTTGAAGGTTTGACTTCATGGAATACAAGGAGAGATAGCTGAATGGATAGAAATTCACTTCATGGAAGGAATCAGAGGGTGATGGTGGGAGGCTGTTTTTCAGGCTGGAGGCCTGTGACGTGGTGTGCCTCAGGGTTCGGTGCTGGGCCCATTGCTGTTTGTCATCTACATCAATGATTTGAATGAGAATGTACAAGGCATAGTTAGCAGGTTTGCAGATGACAGTGGGTGGGATTGTAAATAGTGAAAATGGTTATCAAAAATTGCAGCAAGATCTTGGTCGGTTGGGCAGGTGGGCTGAGGAATGGTTGATGGAATTTAACACAGGGAAATGTGAGGTGTTGCATTTTGTGAAGTCTGATGCCCCTGTCCCACTTAGGAAACTTGAACGGAAACATCTGGAGACTTTGCGCCCCACCCAAGGTATCTGAGCGGTTTCCGGAGGTTGCAGGCAGTTGCCGGAGGTTGCAGGTAGTGGAAGCAGGTAGGGAGACTGGCAAAAACCTCCGGGAACCACACGGAAACCTTGGGTGGGGCACAAAGTCTCCAAAGGTTTCCGTTCAGGTTTCCTAAGTGGGACAGGGGCATAACATGTGCAGGACCTACATCGTGGAAAGTAGGGCTCTGGGGAGTGTTGTAGAGCAGAGGGATCTAGAAGTGCTGGTACGTAGTTCCTGGCAGGTGGCATCACAGGTGGATGGACTGGTCAAAAAGGCTTTGGCACTTTGGCCTTCATCAGTCAGAGTAATAGTATCGAAGTTGAGAGGTTATGTTGCAGATATATATAAGGCGTTGTTGAGGCCACATTTAGAGTATTGTGTTCATTTCTGGGCATTGGATTATAGGAAGGATGTTAAGTTGGAAAGGGTGCAGATAAGATCTACAAGGATGTTGCCGGGGCTTGAGGATTTGAGCAATAGAGCGTGAGCAGTCTGGGACTCTATTCCCTGGAGCGCAGGAGGATGAGGGGTGATCTTATAGAGGTGTATAATATCATGCCAGGAATAGATCAGGTGGATGCACAGAGTCTCGTGCCCAGAGTGGGGGAATCAAAAGCAAAGGTTTAAAGTGAAGGGGAAAGATTTTATAGGAAATTGAGGGATAACATTTTCACGCAAAGCGTGGTAGGTGTATGGAACGAGCTGCCGGAGGAGGTAGTTGGGGCAGGGACTTTCGCGACATTAAGAAACAATTAGACAGGTACGTGGATAGGACAGGTTGGAAGGAAATGGGCCAGAAGCAGGCAAGTGGGACTAGTGTAGATGGGGCATGTTGGTGAGTTTGGTCAAGTTGGGCTGAAGGGCCTGTTTCCACACTGTACAACTCTATGAGGCTAAACAGGCTCTTTTGCCCACCATATCAGCCAACCAATAGTGCCAATCTCACCCACCAAGCCTCAGCCCACGGCCTTCTATACCTTCTATGTGGGTTAAGCAGCATCTCTAGAGAAAAGGAATAGGTGATGTTTTGGGTCGAGATCCTTTTTATTAGAAGTAAGTACAATAGTATGGTACCGTAGATACCTAGTATATATTGACATGTTACATTTCATGTACAGCTTCTTATTTATTTTTATTTTTTTAACAGTAAAAAGGAGACAGAAAGAGAATAGAAAAGAAATAGAGAGGTGTGTGGTACCGAAAAGTGAGAAAAAGGAAAGGGGAAGAGAAAGAAAATAGAAAGAAAGGAAGAAGAGGTAGAAAGCAGAAGAATGAAGGAGAGATAGCTATTTATTATTCTTGACCACCATTCGCCCAATCCTGAAAAAAATAATTTCTACATTTGTGTTGCACTATATGCTTGTAAGAAGTCGACAAATGGAGACCAAATCCTTAAGAATTGGTCTGCTTTGTCTGTTAGGAGGAATCGCATTTCTTCAAGATGTAAGGTTTCCGACATGTTTGAAATCCACATTTTAAGCGTTGGTATCGATGTATTTTTCCAAAATGTAAGTATAAGTTTTTTTGCCGTTATTAAACCCTAATTAAGGAAAGATTTTTGAAACGTATTCAGTTTATTCTTGTCTTCCATTAATCCGAATATAATCATTTCAGTGTTAGGATCAAGTTTTATCTTAAGTAATTTTGTGAAAATTTCAAAGATTTCACCCCAAAATTTATGTAGTTTTATACAAGAGACAAATGAGTGTTATAGTGGCATTCTGAGATAAGCATTTGTCACAAATGGCGGAAGTATTTGGGTAGAATTTATGCAGTCTAGTTTTCGAGTAATATAATCTGTGTAGAATTTTAAATTGAATTAAGTTATGTCTTGCGTTAATCGAACATTTATGCATATATATCAAGTGTTTTTCCCAAGTTTCTTTCGGGATTTTAATTAGTTCTCATTCCCATGCTTCTCTAAGTGCCTCTGTCGATGGTAATTCTATATTTAAGATGCTATTATATAAATATGATATTAATTTCCTTGAGTCAGCCTTATTGTTCATTGCTACTTCCAAAGAGTCTAGAATTAAAGTTTGGTATGCTTGTATATATTTTTTCAGGAAGTCACGGATCTGAAGGTATTTAAAATATTGGTTATTTTTCAGCTTGTAATTTAATTGTAATTGTTGAATGATAACAAGTTTCCCATTTCATACATATCGCCGATTCTTTTAATTCCCAATTTTTCCCAATGGCTATATGTTTTGTCAGTGAAAGATGGTTTAAATGCTGGATTATTAACTATTGGAGTTAAAAGTGATAGGTTTCTTAATTATAAAGTTGATTTTATTTGTTTCCAAATTCGTATTGTATTATGGATGATTGGGTTCTTCTTATATATTGTGTTGTTCAATTTTGTCTGGGAGAAGAGGATCGCTCCTATATTAAAAGGAGAACAGTCCTCTTTCTCCATTCTTATCCATTCTGTCTGTTGGGCAGAACTGTCCAACCAGTAAATTATATTTTTGATATGCACTGCCCAGTAGTAGTACAAAAAGTTTGGGAGTCTCCCAGCGTCTTTGGTTTTACACAAATGCGGGAGTCCCCCAGCATCTTTGGGTTTACACTAATGTTTTCTTTGGATTCTATGTGATCTATAGTCCCAAATGAAATTTGTAATATTAGAGTCTAGTATTTTAAATGTTTTTCGGTATGTATAATGGTGTTGATTGGAATAGGTATAATATTTGTGGTAAAAAAAACATTTTTATAGCGTTTATTATGCCTATTAAGGACAACGGCAGTGTTTTCCAGAATTTAATCAGCGCATTCAATTTAGTTAATAACGGCATGAAGTTAGCATTAAATAATGATTTATTTTTTCTAGTAATTTGGTTACCCAAGTACTTGAATATTTCTGTTGCAATTTTAAAGGGGAATTTTAGTAAATGTGTCGATTCTTGAGGTTTTAACGTCATAATTTCACTTTTATTCCAGTTTATTCTATATCCTGAAAAAGATCCAAATTCCTCTATTAAGTTTAATAAATTTGGTATACTAGTTTGCGAGTTTGTAATGTATAAAAGTATATAGTCTGCGTATAGTGAGATTTTATTATTTGAATCTTTGGTATTATATCTCCCAATATTCGGATGAGTTCTTATACTTTCTGCTAAGGGCTCTATCACAAGGGCAAATAGCAGGGGTGATAATGCACATCCCTGTCTATTGCCCCTTGATAATTTAAATTTTGAAGATAACATATTATTGGTTAGTATTACCGTCGGCTTGTCATATAATAATTTTACCCATAGAATGAAATTCTCTCCCATGTTAAATTTTTGCAGTACTTTATACAAATAGTACCATTCTACATCTTCTTCTTCTGTTTTATGTGAATGCATTATATTAAACAAGCGTCACAAATTATTAAATGAGTATCTTTTGGGTATGAACCCCGTTTGATCTAGGTTTATTAATTTACTAATATATTTACTCAATCTTCTTGCTAAATGGCTTTGCTAGTATTTTCTGATCTGTATTCAAAAGTGCTTTAGCTCTATATGAACCTGGTTCTTCTAGGTCTTTATCTTTTTTAGGTATAAGCGTTGATTTGGCTAATGTTTCTGGTAGTATGTTTTCCTTAAAGGCATGGGTGTATAGTTTTTGTAAACGTGGGGCGGTTATCCCATGGAATCTTTTGTAAAATTCATTGTTAAAGCCATCTGGTCCAGGCGTCTTACCATTTTTCAACAAATTTATTATTTAACCATATAACCATATAACAATTACAGCACAGAAACAGGCCATCTCGACCCTTCTAGTCCATGCCGAACACGTATTCTCCCCTAGTCCCATATACCTGCGCTCAGACCATAACCCTCCATTCCTTTCCCGTCCATATAACTATCCAATTTATTTTTAAATGATAAAAACGAACCTGCCTCCACCACCTTCACTGTAAGCTCATTCCACACAGCCACCACTCTCTGAGTAAAGAAATTCCCCCTCATGTTACCCCTAAACTTCTGTCCCTTAATTCTGAAGTCATGTCCCCTTGTTTGAATCTTCCCTACTCTCAGTGGGAAAAGCTTATCCACGTCAACTCTGTCTATCCCTCTCATCATTTTAAATACGTCTATCAAGTCCCCCCTTAACCTTCTGCGCTCCAAAGAATAAAGCCCTAACTTGTTCAACCTTTCTCTGTAACTTAGTTGCTGAAACCCAGGCAACATTCTAGTAAATCTCCTCTGTACTCTCTCTATTTTGTTGACATCCGTCCTATAATTAGGCGATCAAAATTGTACACCATACTCCAGAATTGGCCTCACCAATGCCTTGTACAATTTTAACATTACATCCCAACTTCTATACTCAATGCTCTGATTTATAAAGGCAAGCACACCAAAAGCTTTCTTTACCACCCTATCTACATGAGATTCCACTATCAGAGAACTGTGCACAGTTATTCCCGGATCCCTCTGTTCACCTGCATTCTTCAATTCCCCACCATTTACCATGTACGTCCTATTTTGATTTGTCCTGCCAAGATGTAGCACCTCACACTTATCAGCATTAAACTCCATCTGCCATCTTTCAGCCCACTCTTCCAACTGGCATAAATCTCTCTGTAGACCTGTTGTTTGTCAGGTTGGAGGCCAGTGACTAGTGGGGTGCCACAGGGATCTGTGTTGGGTCCACTGTTGTTTGTCATGTACATCAATGATCTGGATGATGGTGTGGTAAATTGGATTAGTAAGTATGCAGATGATACTTGTCCGGACCTGGAGACTTATCCACTTTTATATTTCTCAAAAGTGTCAGTACTTCCTCTTCTTTGAATCTCATAGTTTCCATAGCTACTCTACTTGTTTCCCTTACCTCACATAATTCAATATCCTTCTCCTTGGTGAATACCGAAGAAAATAAATTGTTCAATATCTCCCCCATCTCTTTTGGCTCTGCAGATAGCTGTCCACTCTGACTCTCTAATGGACCAATTTTATCCCTCGTTATCCTTTTGCTATTAATATAGCTGTAGAAACCCTTTGGATTTACTTTCACCTTACTTGCCAAAGCAACCTCATATCTTCTTTTAGCTTTTCTAATTTATTTCTTAAGATTCTTTTTACATTCTTTATACTCCTCAAGCACCTCATTTACTCCATGCTGCCTATAATTATTGTAGATCTCTCTCTTTTTCCGAACCAAGTGTCCAATTTCCCTTGCAAACCATGGCTCTTTCCAATTTTTACTATTTCCTTTCAACCGAACAGGGACATAAAGATTCTGTGCTCTTAAAATTGCACCTTTAAATGTCCTCCATTTCTCTTCCACATCTTTCCCATAAAACAAACTGTCCCAATTTACTCCTTTTAAATCATTTCGCATCTCCTCAAAGTTAGCCTTTCTCCAATCAAAAATCTCAACCCTAGGTCCAGTTCTGACCCTCTCCATAATTATATTGAAACTAATGGTATTGGGATCACTGGTCCCAAACTGTTCCCCAACGCATACCTCTGCCACCTGACCCGTCTCATTTCCTAACAGGAGGTCCAGCACCGCCCCTTCTCTAGTAGGTACTTCTATGTATTGCTGCAAAAAACTATCCTGCACACATTTTACAAACTCCAACCCATCCAGCCCATTTACAGAATGTGTTTCCCAGTCTATGTGTGGAAAATTGAAATCTCCCACAATCACTACCTTGTGCTTACTACTAATATCTGCAATCTTACATATTTGCTCTTCCAATTCTCGCTCCCCATTTGGCGGTCTATAATACACCGCTATAAGTGTTGCTACCCCTTTCCCATTTCTCAGTTCCACGCAAATAGCCTCCCTAGACGAGCCCTCTAATCTATCCCGCCAAAGCACTGCTGTAATATCTCCCCTGATAAGCAATGCAACACCTCCACCTCTTGCCCCTCCAATTCTATCACACCTGAAGCAATGAAATCCTGGAATATTTAGTTTCCAATCACAGCCCTCTTGCAACCATGTTTCATTGATCGCCACAACATCATACTTCCAGGTGTCAATCCAGGCTCTAAGTTCATCCACCTTTCTTACAATGCTCCTAGCATTAAAATATACACATTTAAGAAACCCACCCTCTCTTATTCTCTGTTTATTGTCTTTTTCTTCTCTCTCCCCTACATTTTGGGTCTGAGTGCTACCATTCTCTGCCTCCTGCCTCACACACTGACTGTTAGCTTTCCCAATTCGAGTCCCTCCCCCCAACCATACTAGTTTAAAGTCTCCCCAGTAGCCTTTGCAAATCTCCCCGCCAGGATATTGGTCCCCCTCGAGTTCAAGTGCAACCCGTCCTTTCTGTACAGGTCGCACCTTCCCCAAAAGAGGTCCCAATGATCCAGAAACTTGAATCCATACCCACTGCATCAGTCCCTCATCCACTCATTTATCCTCCACCTCGCTCCATTCCTACTCTCAGTGTCGCGTGGCACAGGCAGTAATCCTGAGATTGTTACCTTTGCAGTCCTTCTCCTTAACTCTCTACCTAACTCCCTAAATTCTTTTTTCGGGACCTCTTCTCTTTTTTTACCTATGTCGTTGGTACCTATATGTACCACAACCTCAGGCTCCTCTCCCTCCCATTTCAGGATTTCTTGGACACGTTCAGACACATCCCTGACCCTGGCACCAGGGAGGCAAACTACCATCCGGGTTTCCTGTCTGCGTCCACAGAATCGCCTATCCGACCCCCTGACTATAGAGTCCCCTATTACAATTGCCCTCCTCTTCTTTTCCTTACCCTTCTGAGCAACAGGACCGTTCTTTGTGCCAGAGGCCCGGCCGCTGTCGCTGCCCCCAGGTAGGCTGTCTCCCCCACCCTTACTCAAACATGAGTACTTATTTTCAAGGAGTACAGCCACCGGGGTACTCACCAGTCCCTGCCTCTGCCCATTGCCCTTCCTAACTGTGACCCAGTTTTCTGTCTCCCGTGGTCTTGGAGTGACCACCTCCCTGTAACTCCTTTCTATGACCTCCTCGCTCTCCCTGAGCAGACAGAGGTCATCGAGTTGCTGCTCCAGGTTCCTAACACGGTCCCTTAGGAGCCCCATCTCGACGCACCTGGCGCAGATGTGGACGTCTGGAGGGCACTCAGACTCCATGACCTCCCACATCTGACATCCAGAACAGTAAACTGCCCTGGCCCTCATTCTCCCCCTTATCCGAATACAATAAAGCTTTACCCGGGATACAAGCCAATCAGCTGCTTCCTCTGGTCCTCTTCCACCAATCAGAGGCTTCCACCAGACTCCTTCTCTGGAATTGAGATGGAACGTTGCAGATTTGGGTAACTCACAGCTCCAGGCAACTCCTCCTCGCACCAACGGCTCCCCGGGCCTCTGTAGAAGCAAGCCCCGCGCTGTTTTTATACTCACAGCTCCAGGTAACTCCTCCTCGCACCAACGGCTCCCCGGGCCTCTGTAGAAGCAAGCCCCACGCTGTTTTTATACTCACATCTCCAGGTAACTCCTCCTCGCACCAACGGCTCCCCGGGCCTCTGTAGAAGCAAGCCCCGCGCTGTTTTTATACTCACAGCTCCAGGTAACTCCTCCTCACACCAACGGCTCCCCGGGGCTCTGTAGAAGCAAGCCCCGCGCTGTTTTTATACTCACAGCTCCAGGTAACTCCTCCTCGCACCAACGGCTCCCCGGGCCTCTGTAGAAGCAAGCCCCGCGCTGTTTTTATACTCACAGCTCCAGGTAACTCCTCCTCACACCAACGGCTCCCCGGGCCTCTGTAGAAGCAAGCCCCGCGCTGTTTTTATACTCACAGCTCCAGGTAACTCCTCCTCGCACCAACGGCTCCCCGGGCCTCTGTAGAAGCAAGCCCCGCGCTGTTTCTATTTCTTCAAGTGTAATCTGAGCTCCTAGTTCCTCCTGTTCCGAGAGGTCAAGTTTTGGAAGGTTACAATTATCTAAGAAGTTTGTAATTTTAATGTCATCTGCTGTGGTTTTAGATGTATACAAATGTTGATAAAATTGAGCAAATCTTTTGTTAATATCTTTAGGTAGTGTTAATAATTCACCCTTCTCTGATTTAATTTTAATAATTGTATTTTCCTTTTTTCGTTTTTCAGTTGACGTGCTAGAAGTTTATGTGGTTTATCACCGAATTCAAAGTTTTCCTGTTTTGTAATTTGGAATAATCTTACTACTCTTGCAGATAAAATTCTGTTTAATTTAAATTTCAATAATGTTATCTTATTGTGTTTATCTGTGGTTGGATCTTTGGCATTATCTAACTCTAATTGTCTAATTTCTTGTTCTAACTTCAATTGTTCTGTATTATTTTTTTTATTTTGGAAGGTTTGATATGACAGCATCTCTGGAGTAAAGGAATAGGTGGCATTCAGGTCAAGATCTGAAACGTCACCTATTCCTTTTCTCCAGAGATGCCGTCCGTCCCGCTGTTACTCCAGCATTTTGTGCCTATCATCGGTTTAAACCAGCATCTGCAGTTCCTTCCTACACATTCCTATCTGCTACCATGTCGCCGCATGTGACCAGTTTCCCCTTTGTTCTCGGCGGCCCCCACATGCCGGGTCCAGGGTGGGCAAGTCGGGCCCACTGGGCGGGATATGGGAAGAAAGCAGGATGATCAGCCATGATCATGTTGAATGGTGGTGCTGGCTCGACGGGCCAATTTGCCTACTCCTCCACCTATTTTCTATGTTTCTATGTTTCAATGTTCTCCGTCATCGGTCCACATGGGCAGGTCTTCCTCCAACGACAGTCCGCATTGGGCGAGTCGGGCCTACTTGCCACGTGTGTCCCGGCCTGCCGCTCGCCGGGAGAGTTATGTATAGAATGACAGCTTTAAGAAGTGCGGGGCTTTAAGTATTTTACGCAGTCTGGGGGTCTGGAAATTACTGCCAGCACTGATGGTGGAGGCAGATACGACAGTGGCATTAAAGAGGCTTTTAGATAGGCACGTAGATCTGCAGGAATGACGGGATATGGATCACACAGAGGCAGAGCAGGTTAGTTTAATGGCAACATGTTCAGCATGGACATTGTGGGCCGAAGGGCCACACTGTTCTACATTCTATGTTCGATGTGGTAGGCATTATTTCAAATGAGAGCCAGTCTTCAGATAATCTGATCTAATGTACATTTTTAAACGATAATCCTTTTGAAATTAAAAAGACAGCTTTGTGAATAAAGAGTGCCATTTACAGAGCACAGACTCCTGGCCCACGGCAGAGGCCAGCTTGTGTGAAATACTCCATATGGGCGGCACAGTGGCGCAGCGGTAGAGTTGCTGCCTTACATCGCTTACAGCGCCGGAGACCCGGGTTTAATCCCGACTAAGGGTGCTGTCTGTACGGAGTTTGTACGTTTTCCCCGTGACCTGCGTGGGTTTTCTCCGAGATCTTTGTTTTGCTCCCACACTTCAAAGATGTACAAGTTTGTAGGTTAATTGACTTTGTATAAATGTAAAATTGCCCCTAGTGTGTGCAGGATAGTGCTAATAGGAACACAGTACATAGAAAATAGGTGCAGGAGGAGGCCATTTGGCTCTTTGAGCTTGCACCGCCATTCATTATGATCATGGGTGATCATCCACAATCAGTAACCCGTGCCTGCCTTCACCTCATATCCCTTGATTCCACTAACCCCTAGAGCTCTATCAAATTATCTTTTAAATTCATCCAGTGAATTGGTCTCCACTGCCTTCTGTGGCAGAGAATTCCACAAATTCACAACTCTCTGGGTGAAAAAGTTTTTTCTCATCTCAGTTTTTAATGGTCTCTCCTTTATTCTTGGACTGTGGCCCCTGGTTCTGGACTCTCCCAACATTGGGAAAAATTTTCCTGCATCTAGCTTGTCCAGTCCTTTTATAATTTTATAAGTTTCTATAAAAAGTGCGGGGATCGCTGGTCAGTGCGGACTCAGTGGGCTGAAGGGCCTGTTTCCGCGTTGCACATGTCCTCACTCTGGCCAAGGAGGAGGGTACTGCCTGACTGCCTGGTTTCATTTCAACTTTCCAGTAAGTGTGCGATGTATTTCATAGTTCCAGCATTTGGTTTTTGTTTTATTCATCTCAATCTGGATCTTCCAGACACATCCGCTTAACAGTCACCACAAACATCTGTCAGTTGCTCTGACATCCCCTTTATCCTCCAACACTTCTTTGCAATTCAAAACATCTTTCATCTCTAAATTTTCATCTCATGAGAAACCACTGAGCCAAAATGTACTGTTCCCCCCCCCCTTTAAAGATAGTTCGGTTTAGTGGTACAGCATGGAAACAGGCCCTTCTGCCCACAAAGTCCAGGCCAACAATTGATGACCCGTTTGCATGTCACATTATTCGTTTAGTTATTAGTTTGGAGACACAGCATGGATACAGTTTCGGCCCATTCAGTCCACGCCAACCAGCGATCACCCTTTCACACCAGTCCCATGTTATTTGACTTTCACATCCACTCCCGACACGCAAGGGGCAATTTACTGAGGTCAATTCATTGATGTGGGAGGAAACTGGAGCACCCGGAGGAAACACACACCGTCACAAGGAGAACGTGCAAACTACACACAGACTGCACCCGAGGTCAGGATCGAACCTGGGTCCCTGGCGCTGTGAGGCAGCAACACTTCCTCTGCACCACCGTGGCACCCTGACAGGGCCTGGGCTGCTGAATATTTACAGCACCTCCTGTTCTTAACGAACAAAACTTACATTAATCTAAACCTTAAACACAGGTCTGAGATTGTGGATGTCATAAAATGTACACAACAACAGTGGTTTGAATTACTGCCTGCATCTCCTCCATGCCATGTGGAATGTCCTTGACTATTCGCTTCCACAGATGGTGCTTAGTTTCTGACAAAACTCTTGCAGCTATACAGTCCAGATTCCATAAAGACCACAATGCATCCTTGACAAAGGATTATAATATGGTTGTTTAAGAGTGCACAATTTAGGAATATTATTTTAGATAATTGGGTGATTTTGTATTATGGTGGTGGGATTATTTGGTGTTGTTTTGCAATGTATCTATCATTGCAATAATTGATAATTAATTTAGTTAAAAAACAAATCCTATGCACAGTCCTTCCACTGATCGGAAGAAGGCCAGTTTCAGACAGGACTGGCCAGTAAGCAGACTGTTGTACCTGTCACTGAATTCTTGCCCCGAGCACAAGCACCCACTTCCCCATCGAGCAGGATGCAAGATGTTGGTCTACGGGTGACACCACAGCGGGTTTCATTTCCCCTTTCAACACACCATTGGCAAACACCCATGCTACTGAAAACAATCTTCTTCAGTCCGAGAGCCTGGGGAAAGAGAAACTAGCGATATGAAGGGTAAGGTGTGAAAACGACCAATTAAAACAGATGCTGTACAAGGAAATGCAGAATGGTTCATTGTTGGCTGAGGGGAAGGTGGCAACAAGGCACACAAGCAGTGACATTAATCAGGGGGACAGCAAAACTAGTCGTGGGGGAGGGATTGAGAGAGAAGGAAAGCAAAGGTTACAGTACTTGAAGTTAGTGAACTCAATATTCATACCGCTGGGTTGTAAGCTGCCTTAAGTTAGGCTCACCTACCTTAGGGAGCTGAGAGACTGTTGTGTTGTCTGAAGAAGGGTTTCGGCCCGAAACATTGCCTATTTCCTTCGCTCCATAGATGCTGCTGCACCCGCTGAGTTTCTCCAGCTTTTTTTGTGTACCTTCGATTTTCCAGCATCTGCAGTTCCTTCTTAAACAGACTGTTGTGTGTGTTTTACAGAGATGTATTTCACATACAGACCTTTCTGTCCTGGGCCTCCTCCACTGTCAGAGTGCGGCCCAACACAAATTGGAGGAACAGCATCTCATATTTCGCTTGGGCAGTTTGCAACCCAATGGTATGAATATTGATTTCTCTAACTTATATAACCCTTGCTTTCCCTCTCTCTCCAACCCTCCCCCACCCAAGAGGGTCATACTGTACAGGAACAGGCCCTTCGGCCCAACATCCCATGCCCATCCAAGAGGATCATACAGTACAGAAACAGGCCCTTCGGCCTAACATCCCATGCCAACCAAGATGCCCCATCTACATTAGTCCCACCTGCCCGCGATTGGCCCATATCCCTCTAAACCATGCTCCTGTCCAAATGCCTTTTAAATGTTGTTCCAGTACCTGCCTCAACTACCTCCTCTAGCAGCTTGTTCCATACACCCACCACCCTCTGTGTGTAAAAGTTACCCCTCGGATTCTTATTAAATCTTTTCCCCTTCACCATGAACCTACATCCTCTGGTCCTCGATTCCCCTACTCTGGGTAAAAGACTCTGTGCATCTACCCGATCTATTCCTCTGATGATTCTCCCCACTACGAGTGTCATAGAAACATAGAAAATAGGTGCAGGAGTAGGCCATTCGGCCCTTCGAGCCTGCACCGCCATTCAATATGATCATGGCTGATCATTCAACTCAGTATCCTGTACCTGCCTTCTCTCCATACTCCCTGATCCCTTTAGCCACAAGGGCCACATCTAACTCCCTCTTAAATATAGCCAATGAACTACCTCAACTACCTTCTGTGGCAGAGAGTTCCAGAGATTCACCACTCTCTGTGTGAAAATCTCTGTGTGTCAGTGTAGTCATTGTTAATCTGGTGGCATCCCTGACACCACATCTGTCTTTGTTTATCTCTGTGTGAGTTGTCACCATCTGCCTCACAGCTGGAGTCCGAGGAAGGTTCCTGAACTGAAACGTCACCTATCCTCAGGGCTGCCAACCCTCACGCTTTGAGCGTGAGAATCACGCCCTCAAGCAAACTCTCACGCCCTCACGCTGATCAGAAATTTCTCACGATCTGTGGTGAGAAATTCTGTGATCAACAAAAATGTCAAAATGCGGATAAACTGCATGGTCCACGGGTGTTGGAGAGCCGGGACTGAGGGAGGGATGGAAGCAGCGGGGGGCCGGGGCTGCTGAGTTTGCGGGGCTGACGATATTTGGGCGGCTAGCGAGTCGCTCGCTGCAGCTTTGGCCATGGAGCACTCTGGACAGTGCGAGTGTCCCGGGCCATCGGAAGCGTCGCGAGAGTCTCTGTGCCGAAGGGACAGACTCTCAAAGGGAGGTGGAGAGAGAGAGAGGGGAAGGAGACAGGGGGGAGAGAGAGAGGGGGGAGAGACAGGGGGGGGGGGGTGAACGGAGAGAGAGAAGAGGGAGAGGGGGAAAGAAGTAGGGGAGAGCGGGGGGAGAGTGAGGTGGGAGAGGGGGGAAGAGAGAGAGGGGTGAGAGGGAAGAAAGAGGGAAGAGGGAGAGGGGGTGGAGAGGGTAGGAAGAGAGAGGTGGTAAAAGAGAGAGGGGGAAGAGGGAGAGAGGGGGAAAGAGAGAAACGGGGAAAGAGGGAGAGGGGGGGCAAAGAGAAAGAGGAGATAGAGACAGAGGAGAAAGAGAGGGGAGAGAGAGGGGGAGAGAAGAGGAAAGAGAGATGAGAGAGAGAGGGGAAGAGAGAGAGGTGAGAGGAGAGACAGGGAGATAGGGGAGAGAGAGAGGGGGGAGAGAGAGAGAAGAAAGAGAGGAGAGAGAGAGGGAGAGAGGGGGGAGAGTGAGGTGGGATGGAGAGAGGGGGGGGAGAAAGAGGGGGAAGAGAGAGAGGAGGAAGAGAAAGAGAGGGGGAAGAGAGAGAGTGTGGGGAAGAGAGGAGAGAGGGGGGAGAGAGAGAGGGGGAGAGAGAAGAGAGGGGGAGAGAGAAGAGAGAGGGAATGGGCGAGTGAGGGGGAGAGAGAGGTGAGAGGAGAGATAGAGAGGGAGAGAGGAGAGAGAGAGGGGAAAGAGAGGAAGGGGAGAGATAGAGGGGGAGAGAGAGAGGGGGGTTGAGAGGAGAGAGAGGTTGAGAGGAGAGAGAGGGCATCCTGGAGGACAACCAGTGGCTGCTGGAAGTAAGTACCAAGCACTGGGTAGATACGGTGGAAGATAGTGGACTTCAAATGGGGGTGGTTGGTGAAAGCATCCTGCTTGCCTGCTAGATTTTCACTTACTGTAACTGCAGGACAAATGTTCCCGATGTTGGGGGAGTTCAGAACCATGGGTCACAGTTTAAGAATAAAGGGAGGACTGAGATGAGGACAAACTTTCTTCACGCAGAGAGTTGTGAATCTGTAGAATTCTCTGCCACAGAAGGCAGTGCAGGCCAATTCGCTGGATGTTTTCAAGAGAGAGTTAGATTTAGTTCTTGGGGCTAACAACATCAAGGGATATGGGGTAAAAACAGGAAAGAGGTACTGTTTTAGATGAATAGCCATGATCATATTGAATGGCTGTGCTGGCTCGAAGGGCCGATGGTATATTCCTGCACCTATTTTCTATGTTTCTATGCTTGAGTATATGGCAATAAAACTTGATCACTTGATTTTGAAGCTTTCATGCATGGTGGAGGTATAATGTAGTCATAGAGTGATACAGTGTGAAAACAGCCCCTTCGGTGCAACTTGCCCACACCCGCCAACATGTCCCAGCTATGCTACCTGCTTTTGGTCCATACCTCCAAACCTGTCCTATCCATGTATCAGTCTAACTTTTTCTTAAATGTTGGGATGGTCCCTGCCTCAACTACCTCCTCTGGCAGCTTGTTCCATACACCCATCACCCTTTGTGTGGATAAAGTTACCCCTTAAAAAGTTACCTCTTAAAAATACTTCATACAAAAAACATTGAAATCATACTTCTATAGGGCGCTAAAACATGATTTTAATACATCAAATTTCAAAAAGTTCCTACCCTTGGAGGGGGGACCACCTTCTTCCACACCCTCTCCCCACTCGGTTACTCCACTCCCTCACCGGGTACCCCCAAGGCCAGTGATCAGTGATCGCACAGTCTCCCCCTTTTCAAAAATGCTCCAATCCAATTTAAAGCATATATATTGTATTCAAGTGTAAGTTAAAAGACTCGCTGCAGTCTGCACAATGCCAATGGGAGGGGGACACCCTTCTCCCCCCCTCCCCCCCCATCCTCCCACCCACAGCCCCACCCCCCCCCCCCACCCGGTCGCTATGCTCCCTCTGGCTTGGTGTAGAGGGTGATGATGGAAGGTTGCTTCTCAGACTGGAGGCCTGTGACTCGTGGTGTGCCTCAAGGTTCGGTGCTGGACCCATTACTGTTTGTCATCTACATCAATGATTTGGATGAGAACATACAGGGCAAGATTAGCAAGTTTGCTGATCATACAAAAGCAAGTGGGTTTGTTGTGAAAGATTGCAGCAGGATCTGGATCGATTGGTCAGGTGGGCTGAGGAATGGTTGATGGAATTTAATACAGAGAAGTGTGAGGTGTTGCATTTTGGGACATCGAACAAGAGCAGGACCTACACAGTGAATGGTAGGCTCTGGGTAGTGTTGTAGAGCAGAGGGCTCTAGGAGTACAGTTGCGTGTTCCTTGAAGGTCGAGTCGCAGGTAAATAAGGTGGTCAAAAAGGCTTTTGGCACATTGGCCTTCATCAGTCAGAATATTGAGTACAGAAGTTGGGAGGTCATGTTGCAGTTGTAAAAATCCCTCTTTATGAAGGCGAACATGCCATTAGCTTTCTCCACTGCCTGCTGTGCCTGCATGTTTACTTTCAGTGACTCATCTCGTTGCACTTCCCTTTTTCCTAATTGTGTCCTCTTGATATAAATGCTAGCATTGAATTTGCCATCCTTACTACCAATTTGACCTGAACATTAACTTTTTGGGAGTCCTGCTCCAGTACTCCCAAGTCCTTTTGCACCTCTGATATCTGGATTCTCTCACCATTTAGGAAATAATCTAGGCCTTGTGACAGTGACAGGACATGCAGTCAAAGTCAGCATGGATTTATGAAATCATGCTAGACTAGGCAGTGACTAGTGGGGTGCTGCAAGGCTCGGTGCTGGGACCTCAGTTATTTACAATATATATTAATGCTTTAGACGAGAGAATTAAATGTAATCTCCAAGTTTGCGAATGACACAAAGCTGGGTGGCTGTGTGAGCTGCGAGGAGGATTCTATGAGGCTGCAGGAAGACTTGGATAAGCTGGGTGAGTTGGCAGATGCATAGCAGATGCAGTATAATGTGGATAAATGTGCAGCTATCTATTTTGGTGGCAAGAACAGGAAGGCAGATTATTATCTGAATGGTGTCAAAACCAAAGAGGCTGACGTCAAGCAACGGCGTGGTAGTTGGAGACACAATTGTGAGAGGTACGGACAGGGGTTTCTGCGGCAACAGACGGGATGCGAGGATGGTGTGCTGCGTCCCTGGTGCCAGGATCCAGGATGTCACGGACAGAGTCCAGAAAATCCTCAAGGGAGAAGGTGAACAGCCGGAAGTGGTAGTGCATGTCGGCACAAACGATGTCGGAAAGAAAGGGATGAATATTCTGAAGAGAATATTCTTTAGAGAGCTTGGAAAAGTGCTGAAAAGCAGGACCTCCAGGGTGGTTATTTCTGGTTTGCTTCCAGTTCCTCGTGCTGGCGAAACCAGGGATGAATGGCCTCCTCGTGCACCTAGTTTTTATGTTTCTATGTGTCAATTTGGGAGAAGGGGAGGTGCAACGAGACTCAGGTGTTCTTGCACATCAGTCACTGAAAGTAAGCATGCAGGTACAGCAGACAGTGAAGAAAGCCAATGGCATGTTGGCCTTCATTGCAAGAGGATTTGAGTTTAGGAGCAAGGAGATCCTACTGCAGTTGTACAAGGCACTGGTGAGACCACACCTGGAGTATTGTGTGCAGTTTTGGTCTCCTAATTTGAGGAAGGAGATAGAATTGCTATCAAAGGAGTGCAGTGTAGGTTTAGCAGGTTAATTCCCAGGATGGCAGGATTGACATATGATGAAAGAATGGGTCGACTGGGCTTGTATTCACTGGAGTTTAGAAGGATGAGAGTGGATGTTAGAGAAACATATAAAATTCTTAAGGGATTGAGCAGGCGAGATGCAGGAAAAATGTTCCCGATGCTGGGCGAGTCCAGAACTGGGGTCACAGTTTAAGAATAAGGGGTAGGCCCTTTAGGACTGAGATGAGGAAAAACGTCTATGGAATTCTCTGCCACATAAGGCAGTGGAGGCCAATTCACTGGATGTTTTCAAGCAAGAGTTAGATTTAACTCTTAGCGCTAACGTAGTCAAGGGATATGTGAAAAATGCAGGAACGGAGTTCTGATTTTGGATAATCAGCCATAATCATATTAAATGGCTCGAAGGGCCGAATGCCAACTCCTGCACCTACTTTCTGTTTTTTATGTTTATTCTTATTACCAAAATGCATGACTCTGCACTTTGCTACACTGAATTTCACCTGCTACTTCTCTGCCCACTCTCCTAACCTGTCCAAGTCCTTCTGTAGTGTCCTTGCTTCCTCCACACTGCCTGCCCCTCCACGTATGTTAGCATCATATGGAAACTTGGCCACAAAGCCTTGAATCCCCTTATCCAAATCATTAATATACAACGTGAAGAGTAGCGGCCCCAGCACCGACCCTTGCAGAATTCCTCTGGTCACCGGCAGCCAACCTGAAAAGGCGCCTTTTATTGCAACTCTTTGCCTTCTGCCATCCAGCCAACCTGCTATCCATGCCAGTATCTTCCCTATAATACCATGGGCTCTCATCTTCCATAGCAGCCTGATTTGTGGTACCTAATCGAAGGCCTTCCGAAAATCTAGGTAAACAACATCTACAGCCTCCCCTCTGCCTGTCCTGCTATTAATTTCCTGAAAGAACTCCAGCAAATTTGTCAGGCAAGATCTTCCCTTCACAAAACTATGTCTACTTCGGCCTATTTTATTGTGGACTTCCAAGTAGTGCGCAATCTCATCCTTTATAATCGACTCTAAAATCTTACCATCCACCAAAGTCAGTGTATAGTTTCCCCTCTTCTGTTTTGCTCCCTTTTTGTACGGTGGGGTGATATTCACAATTTTCCAATCTTCAGGAACCACTGCTAACTCTAGTGATTCTTGAAATATCACAACAAATGCTCCACAATCTCTGAGGCCGCCTCCTTCAGAACCCTGGGGTGCAGTCCATCCAGTCCAGGTGACTTATCCTTCCTCAGACCTTTCAGTTTTCCTTGCACCCTCTCCTTAGTAATCGCCACTCCACTAACTTCCACGCCGACTCTCTAGGATTGCAGGCACACTGCTGATCTCGTCCACTGTGAAGATGAATGCAAAACAGTTATTAAATTCCACTGCCATTTCTTGATTTCCCATTATCACTTCTACTGCATCATTCTCCAGTCGTCCAACATCCACTCTTGCCTCTTTGTTACTCTTTATATATTGATAGAAACTCTTGCTATCCTCTCTCATGTTATTGGCTAGCTTACATTCGTACTTCATCTTCTCTCTCCGTATCGTCCTTTTAGTTACCTTTTGTTGTTCTTTAAAAACATCCCAATCCTCTGGCTTCCCTCTAATCTTTGCAATCTTTGCTTCTCTTTTGCTTTTATATTGTCCTTGTCAGCCATGGTCATCTTATTCTCCCCCTGGAATCTTTCTTCCTCTTTGGATTCAGCTCTACCCACAGGGGCTCTACATCTTCTAATCCTATGTCACCATTTGCTTAGGACTGAATTTTACTCACCAGCAGTGCTACCCCATCCCCTCTGACCACCGGTCTGTCCTTGCGATAGGGTGTGTAGCCTTGAATATCCAGCTCCCAGCTCCGATCATCTTGCAGCCACATCTCCATAATGCCAACAACATACCTGCCAGTTTACAACTGTGCTACAAGCTCACCCACTTTGTTCCTTGTGCTATGTACATTCAAATATAACACATTCAATTCGGTGTTGACCACCCCTCCTCTCGCAACTATCCAGATTTTACCCGACCATCCACTTCCCCCCCTTTTGAACTTTCTGTCTGGTTATTTCTTGAGGATTCCGTGACCTTTCCGACACTCTATTTCCAGTTAACTCTGCGTACACGCTTCCACGTTGTTGACCCCACATCCCCACGATTGTAAATTTTCCTTAGTGTGTGTAGGATGGTGTAAATAGACAATAGAGGGGGAATCGCTGGTCGATGCGGGCTTGGTGGGCCGAAGGGCCTGTTTCCGCGCTGTTTCTCTAAACTAAACTAAACTAAACATGAGTGCAGAGTCGATAGGATCAGATGGCCATGATGGAGACGTGGATGCAGTGACGCTGTTTGTGACTTAAATTAGAAGCGGCACAGCTGCCTCACAGCTCTGGAGAACCAGGTTCAATCCTGACCACAGGTGCTGTCTGTGTAGAGTTTGTACCTTCTCCCTATGCTCCGGGTGCTCTGGTTTCCTCCCACATCCCAAAGACATGTGGATTTGTAGATTAACTGGCCACTGTAAATTGCCCCTGGTGTGTAGGATGAGGATGCCAAATTGGGATAACATAGAACGAGTTTGAACAAGTAGTTGGTGTGGACACACTGGGCCAAACAGCCTGTTTCCATACTGTACCATACAATCAATCAATCAAATATTGAAAGATATAGAACATTCAGAATGAACAAGGAGGTGAAGAAATGGCTCTAATTATTAGAAACCAGAATAATAGATGTAGTGTTGAAGAAGGAACTGCAGATGCTGGAAAATCGAAGGTAGACAAAAGTGCTGGAGAAACTCAGCATCTATGGAGCGAAGGAAATAGGCAACGTTTCGGGTCGAAATCCTTCTTCATTTCGCCTTTGAATAGACGATAGTCAATAGGTGCAGGAGTAGCCCATTCGGTCCTTCGAGCCAACACCGCCATTCAATATGATCATGGTTGATCATCCCCAATCAGTACCCCATTCCTGCCTTCTCCCCATATCCCCTGACTCTGCTATTTTTAAGAGCCCTATCTAGCTCTCTCATGAAAGCATCCAGAGAACCTGCCTCCACCACCCTCTGAGGCAGGGAATTCCACAGACTCACCACTCTCTGTGAGAAAAAGTGTTTCCTCGTCTCCGTTCTAAATGGCTTACTCCTTATTCTTAAACTGTGGCCCCAGGTTCTGGACTCCCCCAACATCGGTAACATGTTTCCTGCCTCTAGCGTGTCCAAGCCCTTAACAATCTTATATGTTTCAATGAGATGCCCTCTCATCCTTCTAAACTCCAGAGTGTACAAGACCAGCTGCTCCATTCTCTCAGCATATGACAGTCCCGCCATCCCGGGAATTAACCTTGTAAACCTACGCTGCAATCCCTCAATAGCAAGAATGTCCTTCCTCAAATTAGGGACCAAAACTGAACACAATACTCCAGGTGTGGTCTCACTAGGGGTCTATACAACTGCAGAAGGACCTCTTTGCTCCTATATTCGATTCCTCTTGTTATAAAGGCCAACATGCCATTCACTTTCTTCACTGCCTGCTGTACCTGCATGCTTACTTTCATAGACTGATGTGCAAGGACCCCCAGATCCCGTTGTACTTCCCCTTTTCCCAACTTGACGCCATTTAGATAGTAATCTGCCTTCCTGTTTTTGCTACCAAAGTGGATAACCTCACAGTTATCCGCATTAAACTTCATCTGCCATGCATCTGCCCACTCCCCCAACCTGTCCAAGTCACCCTGCATTCTCATAGCATCCTCCTCACAATTCACACTGCCACCCAGCTTTGTGTCATCTGCAAATTTGCTAATATTACTTTGAATCCCTTCATCCAAATCATTGATGTATATTGTAAACAGTGTGGTGCGTAGGTCTCGAAACGAAAGAGAGGAGTCAGGTATTTCGAGAGGCACCTTTATTTGTGTTCCTCCTGGTTGTAGGGAAGTCCACACGAGAGAAAAATGACCCCCAAACACCTGCCTTTAAACCCTCTGGTTAAGGGCCACCTCCGGACTGAACCACTGCCGTGCCGAGGGGTTCAACAGTTAGGATGGCCCGACCCTTGGGAGCTGCCATAGGACCCCCTCCCCCCCCCCAGAACCCGAGGCACGAAACGCACCGGCGGGCGCACAACCCGGCCGGCCCACGTGCGGATGTCAGCCGATCGTGGGGCTGGTGGAGGCATAGGTGGAGGGACAGGTCGAGGGACCGGCGGGAGGACAGGTGGAGTGACAGGCAGAGGAAGCCGTGAAGGGGGGCGCTCTCGAGGCCGAGGTTGGGCCAGCGGAATGGTCTCCGTCCACCGCATGAAGCGGTCCACCATCGTGAGGAGGTGGGTGATGCCCCGGGACGTCAGAAGAGGCCCCACAATGTCCACAAGGAGATGGTCGAATCGCCGGTGAGGTAGACCAAACTCCTGGAGAGGCGCCCGGACATGGCGCTGGATCTTCGCCGTCTGGCACGGAATGCAGGTGCGAGCCCAGTGGCCAACCTGCTTGAGCAGACCGTGCCACATGAAATGAGCGGCCACTAGTGCCGTTGTCGCCCGGATTGATGAGTGAGACAGTCCGTGGATAACCTCGAAAACCCTCCGTCGTCAGGCGGCAGGGACGATAGGGCGTGGCTGACCGGATGATACATCGCACAGGATCGTCGCTCCTCCAGGACCGAGAGGGACATCCTCGAGGCGGTGGCCGGAGATGGCAGTCCGGTAGGCGGGCATCTCACCGTCCATGAGCTGTACCTCCGCCAGGGCAGAATAGTCAATTCCGGGCGCCACCTCGAAAACGGCGTTTTTAGCAGGGCGGGACAATGCGTCGGCCACCCGGTTCTCTTTCCCCTCGACGTAGCGGATAGATGTGGTATATTCCGAAATGTAGGCTAATTGCCGCTGCTGTCGTGCGGACCAGGGGTCGGAAACCTTCGCCAGGGCGAAAGTGAGCGGCTTGTGGTCCGTGTAGGCGGTGAACGGGCGGCCCTCCAGGAAGTAGCGGAAGTGGCGCACTGCCAGGTACAGAGCCAGGAGCTCGCGATCGAACGCGCTGTATTTGGTCTGCGCGCGGTTGAGGTGCTGGCTGAAGAAGGCCAGTCAGTTGCTCTAGCACGGCACCAACCGCCGACTCCGAGGCGTCCACCGTGAGAGCAGTCGGGGCATCTTCCCGCGGGTGCACCAGCAGTACGGCCCGAGCAAGGGCCTCCTTCGCGCCGCCAAATGCTGCCACTGCCTTGTGGGTCCATTCAACGTTCTTATGCTGCCTCGCCCTGATGACGTCAACGCGCTGGCCGTCAGCAGACACGGGGACGCGCTGAGGACGCGTTCCTAGGTCTCGAAACTGAAGAGAGGAGTCAGGTATTTCGAGAGGCACCTTTATTTATGTTCCTCCCAGTTGTAGGGAAGTCCACACGAGAGAAAGATGGCACCCAAACCCCTGCCTTTAAACCCTCTGGTTAAGGGCCGCCTCCGGACTGAAACACTCCCGTGCTGAGGGGTTCGACAGTTAGGATGGCCCGACCCTTGGGAGCCGCCACAATAGCTGCGTTCACAGCACCGTGCTTTGCGGTATCCCACTAGTCACTGCCTGCCATTCGAAAAGGGACCCATTAATCCCTACTCTTTGTTTCCTGTCTGTCAACGACTTCTCTATCCATGTCAGCACTCTACCCCCAATACCATTGAACTTCTAGAGTCTAGAGTGTTTAATAGTCATTTGTATCGAAAACAGGAGAATGAAATGCTTAATGCAGTAGCATTACAGGTCTATAAACACACTACTCATAGATAACACAATAAGTAAAAGAAAGTTTAATAAATTAAAAATAACAATATTAGTGTAAAGCAAAAGCTCAAAGTCCTTAAGTGCAACTAAGACTCCTCTGTAGTTAACATAGAAACATAGAAAATAGGTGCAGGAGGAGGCCATTCGACCCTTCGAGCCAGCACCGCCATTCATTTTGATCATGGGTGATCGTCCCCCATCAATAACCCGTGCCTGCCTTCTCCCCATATCCCCTGACCACAAACCCCCAGAACTCTATCTAACTCTTTCTTAAATCCATCCAGTGACTTGGCCTCCACTGCCCTCTGTGGAAGGGAATTCCATAAATTCACAACTCTCTGGCTGAAAACGTTCTTTCTCACCTCAGTCTTAAATTACCTTGCCTTTATTCTAAGACTGTGGCCCCTGGTTCTGGACTCGCCCAACATTGGGAACATTTTTCCTGTATCTAGCTTGTCCAGTCCTTTTATAATTTTATATGTTTCTATAAGATATCCCCTCATCCTTCTAAACTCCGGTGAATACAAGTTCATAGTTTAGTTTGGGCCTGCTCTATCATTCAATAGTTATGTAACTCATTTTTGCATTCCTGATGAAATTTGCATCTAGAAAACCATCGAGCTCCTCCTTAAAAAACATGCAGTGACTTGGCGTTACTGTGTTGAGGAACTCCACAGGTTTACCACCCTCTGAGTGAAGACATTGCCGTCCTAAAACTCTTACCCAGTATCCTGACACTGAAATTCCTTCATAGAGTCGTAGAGTGATACAGTGTGGAAACTGGCCCTTCGGCCCAACTTGCCCACACCGGCAAAACAATGTCCCAGCTCACTAGTCCCACTTGCCTGCACTTGGTCCATATCCCTCCAAACCTGTCCTATTCATGTACCTGTCTAACTGTTTCTTAAACGATGGGATAGTCCCAGCTTCAACAACTTCCTCTGGCAGCTTGTTCCATACACCCACCACCTTTTGTGTGAAAATGTTACCCCTCGGATTCCTATTAAATATTTTCCCCTTCACCTTGAACCAATATCCTCTGGTCCTCGATTCCCCCTCTCTGGGCAAAAGACTGAGCATCTACCCGATCTATTCCTCTCATGATTTTGTATACCTCTATAAGATCTCCCCTCATCCTCCTGCGCTACATGGAATAGAGATCCAGCCTACTCAACCTCTCCCTATAGCTCACACCCTCTAGTCCTGGCAACATCCTCGTAAATCTTTTCTGAACCCTTTCAGGCTTGACAATATCTTTCCTATAACATGGTGCCCAGAACTGAACACAATATTCTGAATGTGGTCTCACCAACGTCTTATACAAATGCAACATGACCTCCCAACATGACCTATACTCAATACTCTGACTGATGAAGGCCAAAGTGCCAAAAGCCTTTTTCACCACCTTATCCACCTGCGAGTCGACCTTCAACAAACCATGCACTTGTACTCCTAGATCCCTCTGCTCTACAACACTACCCAGAAGTCTACCATTCACTGTGTAGGTCTTGCCCTTGTTCCACGTCCCAAAATGCAACACCTCACACTTCCCTGTATTAAATTCCATCAACCATTCATCCACCCACCTGGCCAATGGATCCAAATCCTGCTGCAATCTTTCACAACCATCTTTACTATCTGCAAAAACATTAAATTTTATATCAGAAAACTTGCTAATCTTGCCCTGTATGTTCTCATCCAAATCATTGCACACCACTAGTCACAGGCCTCCAGTCTAAGAAGCAACCTTCCACCATCACCCCCGCTTCCTTCCATGGAGCCAATTTACTATCCCAATTTACATCGGGAGGAGGAGCCATCTTGGGGAACGGCTGCTAACCAGCAGCCGTCCGTTAATCCATTTTTTTTCCAGTTTTTTAGTAAGTCTTGTTTTACGTTTGTAGGAGAAATGGACTTCTTAATGTGGGGGGAAGGAGGCAATCTTACTTCTAGGTCCCTACCTGGTCGGTGAGGCAGCTTTTTCTCCGGGCTGCCCGTCCTCGTGGCCTACCAGCGGGCTTGGAGCGCCGTTTCCTGGCGGGGACCGCCCAGCACCTCGGCTTCGTTGGCGGCACAGCGCTGGAGCGCTATCGTGGAGCGGAGCGGGCGATGCCTTGCCTGGGTCGCCGCGCTGGATCGACGCGCTGGAGCTCCAGTGAGCTGTGACCGTCGTGTTCAACACCTCCAGGCTGCGGGTCTGCGGAGCGGAGCGGGCGGCGCCGACTTTAACATCGGGAGCCTGGGAGCTCCAACCCGGTGCATCCCTGTCGGCTTCGGAAGCCGACAATCCCCTGCTAGGAAGCGGCCGTTCCAGGTGGCCCAGCCACTGTGAGGACTCTCCCGACGCCGGGGCAACTCCACCCGGCCAGAACGGCCAGGAACATCGGGCCTCTGTAGAGGCAATAGCGGTGGCCTCAATAGGCCTGACTTTTGGGAGAACTGGGGTTGGGGACTGGACTCTGTGCTTTCCCCCACAGTGGTAACCACTGTGGGGGGATGATTTTTTCCTGTGTGTAGTTACTATGTTAGTCTGTGTCCAAGATGGCTGTCGGAAGGGAGAGTGGACGCTGGCGCGCTTTAGCTGCCGCTGCTCTCTCTTCACATTGTGTTTTTTGATTTTGTGTCTTTGGAGCGATTTCTATCTTTAATTTGTATATTGATGATGTCCTTATTATTTATTTTTCTCCGACTATATGTTTTTTTCTCTTCTGTTAATCTTTGAACGATGTCCTTGAGATTTGAAAGGCCCGAAAATAAAATTTATTATTATTATTATTATCCATTCAGCTATCTCTCCTTGGATTCCATGCAAACTTACCTTGCAGAGCAGCCTACCATGTGGAACCTCGTCGAACGCCTTAATGAAGTCCATGTACACAACATCTACAGCTCTGCCCTCATCAAACCTTTTGCCTTGTTGGAGAACTGCTAGCCAGCAGAACACGGCAGTATGGTGGCTTACTGCCATACAGTGCCAAGAGACACAGGTTCAATCCTGCCTAAGGGAGCTAGTCTGTGCGGAGTTTATTTACGTTCTCCCCGTGACCAGGGTGGGTTTTCTCCGAGATCTTCAGTTTCCTCCCACACTCCAAAGACCTACAGGTTTGTAGGTTAATTGGCTTGGTGTAAATGTAAAATGTCCCTAATGTGTAGGACAGTGTTAATGTGCGGGGATCAGTGGCGGGCCGAAGAGCCCGTTTCCGCTCTGTATCTCTAAACTAAACTAACTCTTCTTGTATCCAGTTTTCCAAGTCCTGTCAGAACTTTGTGCATTTCAGTTTGATTCCCTCTCAATTTTCTAAACTGCAATGCGTGTTAAATCATGTCTACCTACTCAGTTATCTGGTGTCAGTCCAGCCTCTCCAGAAACTTGCCCTCTCTTCATAACAAGTAGAATTTTTCATAAGCAAACCAAAATTGTACACACGCTCCAGTTGTAGTCTCACCAAAGCCCTGCATAGTTATATGAGGCATCCTGTATGCAGTGAAGGCCAACATTGCATTTGTCAAGTCATATTTATTGCCACATATACGGCGAGGTGCAGGTACAATGAAGATCTTGTTTGCAGCAACATAATGGACGCAGGCAACAGCCAAATCATTAAATTATATATAAATTACACATTCTACACAACAGTGAAATGAAAAAGACTGCAATAAACAAGACCTTAGTGCAAAGATATACCCAATTTGCAAACAAGTCCATGGCAGTGAGAGAGGTGGTCCATGGCGGTTCCAGTAACTCCAGTTCATGCCTCACCTAGGAAGGGGAGCAAGACCCAGTAATCTGGAAGAGAGTCATAAATACAGTCAACCCTCGGTATAATGGTGTCCGTTATTGCCGATGGTCCGCTACAACCGGGTGTAAATCATGGCGTTTCACGTGTAGCGACCCAACAATATCATTTAAGCTGATCTAGAACTACACTGACAGAGGTGCCTATTTTCATTTGATGCATTACCTCACCTGCCCCAAAGCTATGAAGCTCCAAGGTCTCAATACAGTCATAAAGGAGGTAGGGGTAGTGTTGAGCTTACTCCTGTGTCAGCGTAAGTAACCTCAATTGGTCCCTTGATTGTGCTGATACAGGAGTAAGCTCCACCGCCCGCTGACCCGCTCTTGAGCTGGTCCCCTCACTGTCCGGTCTACATCGAAAGACACGGACCGGGCAGTGAATGCCATGCAGTCATCCAGCGCAGCAAGTGAGGCCATGTCCTGCTCCCGGCGGCAGTCGGAATTTAAGCATTTGCGGGAAGCGGTTGACATGAGCGAGGCCGGCGAGCGGCAGGAGAGATGTGTTCAGACGGAGAGCACTGCCAGAGGTGAGTGGGCCGGCAGAAGGCGCTGAGGTCCCGGCGGCCGCTCGCAGCCACCCAAGCTACTTCCCTCCCACGCCACAATGCGGTGGCTCATGTGCCCGGTGCCGCGGCAGCGGTGAGTGAGTGAGTTGCTGGCATGATCCCCGATCCCCGACCCCCTCCTTCTCAGCACTCCTGCCCGTGCTGACCCGGGCCAGACTCCCCACACGCTGTGAAAGTAACTCTCCCCCCCCCAATTGGTCCCTTGAACTAGTATTGTCATTCAATAAGATCACAATTGATTCAACTTGGCCTGGTGTGCTCCCGTTTTTCCCACCATCTCTCCACCTGCTGTCACCCTCCACCCATTCAGTCATTCGGAATGAAGGAGATTTGGAAGCCTTGGGCAAATTGAATTGTTACTTTCTTTATTTTTATTTTTATTTTATTGAGCGTGAGAAATTCTATGTCCCGCCAGCCTTCTTTCAAAATTTAGCAACTCAAAATGGGAGTGGCCGGGAAATACGGTACTTTATTAAGAGATATGGCCTTTGAAGACAAATTACTTTATAAAAGTCGACTGACAGCTTACGGAGAGGAGAATAATCTGCGCATGCGTGGTTTAATGATTTTTTTTTTTAAAGCCGACTGACTGCCTATCCTGTGTAATTACTCACGGCACGTGCCTGGTCCTGGAACAAGCTATCTTGTTTATGCATCACACGCAGGGTTGTTTCATTATATATTTGGGCGTTGGGAATCCTCCTGTAGAATGTTCAGATTGCAAAAGATAGTTTATTATCAGTGTGCTCTTTCCAGATTGCAGTGCGGGTATTTTGATGAAGAGTTAAGAAACAACATATTTTCTAACTATCTGTTCCTTATGCCTATATCACAGAGACCTGGAGATATAAACAAATGCCGGTTAATTTTTAACTTCCCTCATTGTCGATATAAAAACAAATCGGATTAATCTGCACCAGGATCTGACCATACAATTCAAACAAAACAAGCGGATGAACAAAAAGCACAGAGAACATCTAAGGGGAGGTGCACCAGATGGCTGACTTGGATGCAGCCTGTGGTTATTTTAATGATCTTGACCTCACATACAGCATTGAAGTAGTACCCACAAGTCCTGGGATTATATAACAACGTTTAAAAGACATTTGGACAAGCATGAAAGGTTTAGAGGGATATGGGCCAAACGAGGGACAGGTGGGACTAGTGTAGATGGGGCATCTTGGTCAGCATGGGCAAGTTGGGCTGAAGGGCCCATTTTCATGCTGAATGTCTCCATGACTCTATTAAAGTGTGAATTGACACATACTACTATCTACTTAAGGTGGGGTCAAGGAAAGAGCGTTCACGTCGCGGCCCTGTTTCCACCAATCTTTCCACCACCACGCAAAAGAAGCAACAAGACAGACACCATTGTATGCAGATGCCGAGAATTGTGTTCAGCTCTGGCTGAACAACTTCTAATCTTGTGTGTGCACTCGATAAAAAGAAGAATCTACTTAAGGTCAAACATTATATTAGCTGTGCCATTTACTTACAGTGGAGTCAACAGCAGACTGGAAGCACTGCAGAATAGTGTTGATGAACCTCTGTGTTCACACCAAAAGCCGACATGATACATTTTAAATAAAAACCACAAAAATTTCTCAATTTAAAAGCTCATTCTCATGGATATCCATACCTGTAATTTACCCACACAAATAGATAATTATCCTAACCTTTAAACTAGAACGGTTGGAGGGAGGGACTCAAATAGAGAAAGCTAGTGGACAGTGTGTGAGGCAGGAGGCAGAGAAGGGAAGCACTCAGACCCAACATGTAGGGGGGGAAGAAGAAAACAATAATAAACAGAGAATGGTGGGGTTCTTAAATGTGTGAGCAAAGAGACACAGGGGTGTAAAATGAGGGTAGAAGCAATAGGTAGCAAGGTGAAAAGTAAAAGTGGCAGGCAGACAAATCCAGGGCAAAAATCAAAAAGGGCAACTTTTCAACATAATTGTGTAAGGGGTAAGAGCGTTGTAAAAACATGCCTGAAGGCTTTGTGTCTCAATGCAAGGAACATTCGTAATAAGGTGGACAAGTTGAATGTGCAGATAGCTATTAATGATTATGATATAGTTGGGATCACGGAGACATGGCTCCAGGGTGACCAAGGCTGGGAGCTGAACATCCAGGGATATTCAATATTCAGAAGGGATAGACAGAAAGGAAAAGGAGGTGGGGTAGCGTTGCTGGTTAGAGAGGAGATTAACGCAATGGAAAGGAAGGACATTAGCTTGGAGGATGTGGAGTCGATATGGGTAGAGCTGCGAAACACTAAGGGGCAGAAAACGCTAGTGGGTGTTGTGTACAGGCCACCTAACAGTAGTAGTGAAGTTGGGGATGGCATCAAACAGGAAATTAGAAATGCGTACAACAGTTATAATGGGTGACTTCAATCTACATATAGATTGGGTGAATCAAATTGGCAGGGGTGCTGAGGAAGAGGATTTCTTGGAATGTATGCGGGATAGTTTTCTAAACCAACATGTGGAGGAACCAACGAGAGAGCAGGCTATTCTAGACTGGGTACTGAGTAATGAGGAAGGGTTAGTTAACAGTCTTGTTGTGCGTGGCCCCTTGGGCAAGAGCGACCATAATATGGTTGAGTTCTTCATTAGGATGGAGAGTGACATTGTTAATTCAGAAACAATGGTTCTGAACTTAAAGAAAGATAACTTTGAGGGTATGAGACGTGAATTGGTAAAGATTGACTGGCAATTAATTCTTAAAGGGTTGACGGTGGATATGCAATGGAAAGCATTTAAAGACTGCATGGATGAACTACAACAATTGTTCATCCCAGTTTGGCAAAAGAATAAATCAGGGAAGGTAGTGCATCCATGGATAACAAGGGAAATCAGGGATAGTATCAAAGCAAAAGATGAAGCGTACAAATTAGCCAGAAAAAGCAGCCTACCAGAGGACTGGGAGAAATTCAGAGACCAGCAGAGGAGGACAAAGGGCTTAATTAGGAAAGGGAAAATAGATTATGAAAGAAAACTGGCAGGGAACATAAAAACTGACTGCAAAAGCTTTTATAGATATGTGAAGAGAAAGAGATTAGTAAAAACAAATGTAGGTCCCTTGCAGTCAGAAACAGGTTAATTGATCATGGGGAATAAGGACATGGCGGACCAATTGAATAACTACTTTGGTTCCGTCTTCACCAAGGAAGACATAAATAATCTGCCGGAAATGGCAGGGGACCGCGGGTCAAATGAGATGGAGGAACTGAGTGAAATCCAGGTTAGCCGGGAAGTGGTGTTAGGTAAATTGAATGGATTAAAGGCCGCTAAATCCCCAGGGTCAAATAGGCTACATCCCAGAGTACTTAAGGAAGTAGCACCAGAAATAGTGGATGCATTAGTGATAATTTTTCAAAACTCTTTAGATTCTGGAGTAGTTCCTGAGGATTGGAGGGTAGCTAATGTAACTTCATTTAAAAAAAAAGGAGGGAGAGAAAAAACGGGGAATTACAGACAAGTTAGTCTAACATCGGTAGTGGGGAAACTGCTAGGGTCAGTTGTTAAAGATGGGATAGCGGCACATTTGGAAAGTGGTGAAATCATTGGACAAAGTCAGCATGGATTTACGAAAGGTAAATAATGTCTGACGAATCTTATAGAATTTTTCGAGGATGTAACTAGTAGAGTGGATAGGGGAGAACCAGTGGATGTGTTATATCTGGACTTTCAGAAGGCTTTCGACAAGGTCCCACATAAGAGATTAGTATACAAACTTAAAGCACAAGGTATTGGGGGTTCAGTATTGATGTTGATAGAGAACTGCTGGCAAACAGGAAGCAAAAAGTAGGAGTATACGGGTCCTTTTCAGAATGGCAGGCAGTGACTAGTGGGGTACCGCAAGGCTCAGTGCTGGGACCCCAGCTATTTACAATATATATTAATGATTTGGACGAGGGAATTGAATGCAACATCTCCAAGTTTGCGGACGACACAAAGCTGGGGGGCAGTGTTAGCTGTGAGGAGGATGCTAGGAGGCTGCAAGGTGACTTGGATAGGCTGGGTGAGTGGGCAAATGCATGGCAGATGCAGTATAATGTGGATAAATGTGAGGTTATCCACTTTGGTGGCAAAAACAGGAAAGCTGACTATTATCTAAATGGTGGCCGATTAGGAAAAGGGGAGATGCAACGAGACCTGGGTGTCGTGGTACACCAGTCATTGAAAGTAGGCATGCAGATGCAGCAGGCAGTAAAGAAAGCGAATGGTATGTTGGCATTCTTAGCAAAAGGATTTGAGTATAGGAGCAGGGAGGTTCTGCTGCAGTTGTACAGGGTCTTGGTGAGACCACACCTGGAGTATTGCGTACGGTTTTGGTCTCCAAATCTGAGGAAGGACATTCTTGCCATAGAGGGAGTGCAGAGAAGGTTCACCAGACTGATTCCAGGGATATCAGGACTTTCTTATGAAGACTGGATAGACTCGGATTGTACTCGCTAGAATTTAGGAGATTGAGGGGGGATTGTTCCCAATGTTGGGGAAGTCCAGGACAAGGGGTCACAGCTTAAGGATAGAGGGGAAATCCTTTAGAACCGAGATGAGAAAAACATTTTTAATGCAGAGAGTGGTGAATCTCTGGAACTCTCTGCCACAGAAGGTAGTTGAGGCCAGTTCATTGGCTATATTTAAGAGGGAGTTAGATGTGGCCCTTGTGGCTAGAGGGATCAGGGGGTATGGAGAGAAGGCAGGTACGGGATACTGATTTGGATGATCAGCCATGATCATATTGAAGGGCCGAATAGCCTACTCCTGCACCTATTTTCTATGTTTCTATGTAACCACACAATACATGGTAAAAGAGTGATACAGTGTGGAAACAGGCTCTTCGGCTCAATTTGCCCACATCGGCTAACATGTCCCAGCCACACAAGTCCCACCTGCCCACGCGTGGTCCATGTCACTCCAAACTTGCCCTATCCATGTACCTGTTTGTTTCTTAAATGTTGGGATAGTCCTAGCCTCAGCTACCTCCTCTGGCAGCTTGTTCCATACACCCACCACCCTTTATGTGAAAAAGTTACCCATTATTCCTATTAAATCTTTTCCCCTTCAAACCTATATCCTCTGGTCATCGATTAACCTACTCTGGGCAAGACACTTGGGACCAGGTAGAAGTTACACATTTTAATGTGGCATAAAATCATGTAAACAGTGGGAATATAGGAGCAGTGATCCTCATAAGCTGAAGGGACATCAAAAGAGGAAGATTATAAAATACCATCAATTAACCCGTCAGCTCCTGTGTTGGTTGATGGGTCTAAACGTCATGCAGTTCCAAAAACGTTGGCGTTAAATTCCACCTGTTCACGCTCCCCTCTAACCCCCCGTGGAAGCTTGAGGATATCATTGACGTTCCTCTTCAGTTGGGTATGTCCCTAGCCACAGAATCAGCAGGTGAATAAAGGTCTTGACCTGAAACGTCGCCTCTATGTCATCCGATGCCTCCAGAGATGCTGTCTGACCCGCTGAGTTACTCCAGCACTTTATGTCTCTTTTTGTAAACCAGTCTCTTGTCGAGAGTATTAGAAGGGAGAAACAAGGAACTGGAAATTCTAGTTAATATACAAAAGGACATAAAGTGCAGGAGCAACTCAACAGGTCAGTCGGGGTGGTAGATTGCAACCCTCACGTGGTCCGCCCTGTTTCGACTAATGCAATCAACTCGACGTGCACAAACGGAAGATCAAATAGAACAAGTTGTCCAGCAACTTTAGGCTGTGCACGTCACACGAAAGAAGAAGAAGAAGCAGGTCAGGCAACATCTCTGGAGAACATAGATAGGCGATGTTTTGGGTTGGGACCCAGTCTCCATAGATGCAGCCTGACCCGCTGAGGTATTCCAGCACTCATATTGTTTTCACTTTTGTTTTTATTATATAAAAAACATCATTAAAGACATGTGGAGTTCTGTAACGTTTGCACACCAGAGATAGACACAAATAGCTGGAGAAACTCAGCGGGACAGGCAACATCTCTGGAGAGAAGGAATGGGTGATTTTTCCAGTCGGAAATCTTCTTCAGACTCACACGGTCTGAAGAAGGGTTTCGACCCGAAACATAACCCATTCCTACTCTCCAGAGATGCTGCCTGTCCCGCTGAATTTCTCCAGCTATTTGTGTCTATCTCTGGTTTAAACCAGTATCTGCAGTTCCTTCATAAACATTTGCATGACCACCTCCCAATAAGGCTGTGTTTGCACTGTTGAGAGCTGTTTGTTGTAGGATATTACTGAAACACACGGTGCAAGATGAGATGGCTTTATGGAGATGCAGGATGACCTCTGGTCATCATAAGTGTGGGACAGACTTGACCAAGTACCTGTTGTTCTTCTGGGTGTCAGTTTTATGTGCAGCCCTTGCTTTGTATTACGTTAGATGGTTTCTTCCTCAGAATCCGAGGTTTTGCAGACTGGCAAAACATGCAGGAAGGAAAACACTAGGCTCTCATTTCCACATGCCAGTCCGATACCAGTAAGTGCTTTCTGTGAGGGCACAATGAACACCACAATATCCCTTTTGGCATTCTGACACCTAGTAATTAGGCCTACACATCAAAATGTTTGAAGGGTATAAGTGTCGGACCTCCATGAAGAAAGTGGGGAGAAATACATAAACAGAGACGTCACTGCTGCATTTGTGGACAAAATTGTCAATGAACTTTTATTTTTTTAAACAATCAATGGGTCTTGCTGCAACTAGCACCGTAAACCCTTCATTTTGAAAATTTACAGCTGAATAAAGAATGTGGGAACAAACAAACACGTGGGCACAGAGCTGGGTGAATTATGAGACAGATGGTCCATTGAACAATTTGTCACCCAGCCTGACCCGTTGCCTGCTGAGAACAAACTCTTCTAAATGTTGCTGCCTGCTCTGATCAGACTCTTGACAAGGCTTTGCATTTGTTTGATAGTGACTGCAAAACTCTGTCCACTCTCAGACATGACTCCTGCCACATTTTGCAGGAAAAACTAGGTTCACAAGCAGACCGAGTCTAACTGTGTTGATGGGACAAGGTCGCCTTTTTGTCAAAGGACATTTGGGGATTTTTACTATTTGTTACATCCAATGTTTGGCAAGTAACATTTGAATGGCATAGCTTTAGCATTTATTCTGATCTGTTCTCACCAGTGCCGGATTTACGTATAAGCTAAACAAGCTATAACTTAGGGCCCCCACATTCTAGGGGGCCCCCCGAAAAAATTGATGGGCCTCGAGGTCTAGGGGGCCTCCGGCCAAGGCAGAACACCTACCGTTCAACTCTGGGCGGCCCCCCTCTCTATCTCTCTCTCTCCATCTCCCCCCGCTATCCGTGTCCGGGCCGCAGGGCTCCGCTCGCTCCTCATCCGCCGGCACGGCAGGCCGCCTTGTACATGCGCACAACCACGGCCAGCACATCATCGGCCGCCCTGCGCATGCGCACTGCAACGGCAACTGGTCGGCGCTGGGCACTTACTCCCTTGCTTTGAATTGTGGGAGATTTGGCCGCCATGGCTGTCCGGTCGTTGGGGGCCTCACAAGTGGAACAGCTTAGGGCCTCTCTTCATCTAAATCCGGCACTGGTTCTCACAGCAATATTTTGTCTCTGTTCTGAGCAAATGCAGGTCAGGGCAAGATTTTGCTTGCTCAAATGTGATTTGTATCCTTTATTTATAAAACTGTAAAACCTGAGTCAACGCGCATGCACCAACTAGTCACATCCGTTCAAAGCGTAAACTGCATGGATCAATTACACATGAAAAAAAAACTCATCTATAATCTCCCTTCCTCCTTGAACCTCTGCAGCAGGGGGTCATCAGCCTTCAAGGCAAAGGTCAGGGTTTGTTTCTGGTAGTACTCCGGATCCAACTGCAGGTTCTCTATCACACTGGAGAGTAGATGTGCACGTTCCACCATGGTGCCTGGAGCATCGTAGCCAACAGCAGTGAAATGAACATGCAGGTGGTAGTAGGAGGGCTGATAATGGAGGTAAATCCTCAGGCTGCTCTTTGGAACATTATATCGCTTAAAGATAGCCATCTGTGGGGGAAATATAGACTTAGTTTAGTTTAGTATAGATAAAGGGTGGAAACAGGCTGTTCAGCCCACCGAGTCCACGTCGACCATCGATCACCCCATACACTAGTTCCATGTTCACTACTTATGTATCCTACATACTAGGGACAATTTATAGAGGCCAATAAACCTGCAAACCGACACGCCTTTGGAATGTGGGAGAAAACCCGAGCACCCGGAGAAAACCCAGGGCCGGATTTACGTATAAGCTTCACAAGCTTACGCTTAGGGCTTCGAGATCTAGCGGGGCCTCGCAGAGCCGGATTTACCACTACGCTTCATAGGTTGAAGCCTAGGGCCTCGAAATCTAGGGGGCCTCCGGCTTAAGGCAGGACACCTGCAGTTCAACTCTGAGCGGGCCCCCCTCTCTATCTTTCTCTCTCTCTGTCACTCTCCGTCTCCGCCCGCCATCCGTATCCGTTTCCGGGTCTCCGCTCTCCGCTCGCTCATCATCCGCCAGCACGGCCGGCCGCCTTGCACATGCGCACTGCAGTGCCAGCACATCCTCCACCCTGCACATGCGCACAACCGCGGCCAGCACATCATCGGCCGCCCTGCGCATGCGTACTGCCACAGCGACTGGTCGGCACAGGGACTTTGGAAGTCGTCTGTGAACGCTGGTCACCACAGCGTCTCGAGTGAATCGTGGATACAGAAGGGAAGGTAATGTTGCAATTTGATGGTTGATGTTTGCAAACTGCATGAATAGCAGTTTTGATTAATACAGTATTTCTAAACTGAATTTGTAATCAAAGCTCCTTGTTAAGGGAAAAGAAAAGTCGTTGAGCACCTCGCAGCAGTAGAGTTGCTGATCCCAACAAATGTCGATCCCAACATATCACCACAATAACCCTAACCTCACCCTAGCAAACCAATATCCTTTGTTGTAACTGTTCTTCACTCATCCTCTCTCATTTTCAAGCTCACTTGTTTTCTCACTTTCCTCATTTTGAATGTTCACATAACTGTTTCTCTTGCTATTTATTAATGCTCTCTGATCTGCTGAATTTTCACAACACTTTCTGTTTCTATTCCAGATTTACAGCATTTGCATTTTTTGTAATTTTTAATTGGGGTCATTCACTGGGTCATCACTTTCTTCCAACACTGCTACAATAACAGTGAACATCAACATATGAGCACCGCAGTCGTCTCAGTCAACCTCCAACACGTGTGATATTACAAGGCCCACGGCTGAAGCTTGTTTACAAGCTTGGGCCACATTGGGCATCAGTAAGGGCAGAATTTAACTGTTCTCCCAAGATTCAACGGCACTGAAGCCAAAGGAAAAAGCATATAAATGTCAGGAACTGAGTTAGAGGGAAAACCGTGGGATTGATACAGAGTCACTTTAGCCAAAAGCCAGCCAGTGTGCCAAGAGACTTTATGCACAGTAAATCTCAATGGTTTCATTCTCTCCATGGATGTCATGTAGCCAGCTGCATATGAAAACAAATTGGCTGATGCACGCTAAAGGCAGCAGCTGCAATTTCCACATGACTAACACTTCTGAATGCAAAGTAAAGGGCTTGAGAAAACAGATTCATACCTGTCCCTCCTGTAGTATGGTCTGTAGCATCGGCAGATGCTCTGCTGTCAGATCCCGCAGTGACTTCACCTCTCGGCGGTGGGCAATAGCAATCGCATACAAGTCATCAATCTGCAGCAAGCAACAGAGTCAGACATTTCCTTGTCAGAACATTTACTGTGCTCTAGTATAAAACCATTCCCTTAAACCCATGTCTCAAGAACAAGTGTAAAGAATTCTTGATTCTCCTCTGACATGGAGCTCATGGATATCTCCGCCCAACCACTTCTATCCCTTCTCCCCTTCTCATGGTCTCTCTTCCTCCAGCACCAAACCCATATCCCTTTGCTGTTCTCCCAAGTCGTCAGCTCATTTTATTCACGACTCAGTTTTCATCTGTGTTCAAGAAGGAACTGCAGATGCTGGAAAATCGAAGGTACACAAAACAGCTGGAGAAACTCAGCGGGTGCAGCTGCATCTATGGAGCGAAGGAAATAGGCAATGTTTTGGGCCGAAACCCTTCTTCAGACTTCATCTGTTTTAGTTACCAAATCAGGGCTCTCGCTTAACTTTTTTTCCCTGTTGCCAGCCGGGCAACCTTGGCAGCTTTTTAGGTTGCCAAATGACAGTTTAGGTGGTCATTTAAGATGGCTTGCATGACGTGTGCGATAATGTGCTCGGACGAAGTGCGTAGTTACCAGTCGGAATTATACTCAATGAAGCATTCACATATTATTTCTGCTTCAAATAAAGTCACAAACTAAACATTCACCAATCAAGACATGATATATCCCACAATGACATGCAGCAAAATTATAAGACAGTATCTCAACTCTTTTTACACATTGCAATTAATGCAATTTCTATTAGTTCTTTCCACTTCCAAACAAAAATGTGGTTGAATTATTCAGCGTATGATCAACCTGTGTCAATAAATCCTGGACCATGGTAACATATATGCGTACGTATAGTTGTGAATGTTGCTCATTAAATAACTACAGTACTGTTATTCCATATTAAGAGCATTGATTTGCCGTTAAAATGAATTCTGTAATAACGTGTCAACGGTAGCAGTGACAATCGAACACTGCGGTTTTAATGTTTCATGTGTTCACAATATAATTATTCCATCTTTATGGAATAAAACAAATAATAACATTGGGAATTAAAACACATTTGATTGCATTCCGTTATCAAACATAGTCAATGTTTGCTCTAAAGAAATTTCCAGGACAATAGGGTCAGGGAGGGGGGTGTGTGCGAATCAGTGCGGGGTGGATAGATGGCGGGGGGGGGGGGGGATTAGAAGGCAGTCGGTGCAGAATGGATTGATTGAGGCAGGTGAATTAGTACGTGTTGGTTGGAGTAGGTAAAATTGTGAGGGGAGAGCACGGGGGATGTCAGTGATGTTGAATGGGGGGGTTCAGTACGGGATGGATGGGGTAGACAAAAGTGCTGGAGAAACTTAGTGGGTGAGGCAGCATCTATGGAGCGAAGGAAATAGGCAACGTTTCGGGTCGAGACCCTTCTTCAGACTGTTCCCCCCATTTTTCTTGAATGGGAGGATCAGTACAGGATGGATGGGGGGGGGGGGAGATCAGTGCAGGATGAATGGGGGGGTGGGGGGGGGTCAGTACAGTGTGGATCGGAGGGTATGTGCAGGATGAATGGGGGATCACTACAGGATGAATGAGGGGAAGGTGCAGGGTAAATGGAGGGTGGGTCAGTACGGGATGAATGCGTGGATTAGTACAGGATGGATGGGGGGGGGGGGTGGCAGGAGAATCAATGTGAGGTGGATAGGGTGATCAGCGCAGGATGAATAGATTGGGGGGGGGAGATGGGGAGGGGAGCACAGGGGATGTCAGTGAGGACTGAATAGAGGCGCGAATGGGGATCAGTGCTAGATGTAGAGGAGGGGTCCCAGGATAAGTGGGGAGGGGTGGAGGGGGCGTACAAGAGAGAGAGAGAAACGGGGGGGGGGCGAGGTGGGGAGGAAGGAAGGTCAGCGCCCCTCGGACAACATTGCCCCGCTGCCTTGGCCGTTGGGAACTCCTCGCCACCGCCTCCCTCCTCCGCCACCCAACAGCAAGGTGCGGGGCCGAGCGGTGCAGCTCAAAGATCCTATAGCTATAGGATCTATGGTGCAGCTGCTTCAGAAGTGTTGGAGCGAATGACTGGTCCCGCACAGCAGCCGCGACAGCGGCTCCATCTCTTCCTCCTCCCTGATAGCGGCCGCTGCTTTCAAATCAAACCCTCCCGCATGCCGAGGCCTCCCGCTCCCTCCCTCCTCCCGGTCTCGGCGTGCGGGAGGGTTTGTTTTGAAAGAGCGCCGTTAGCGGATTTGCAAGCAGCGGCCCTTATCAGGGCGGGCGGGGGGCGGGAGGAGGAGGAGATGCAGCCGCTGTCGCTGTTCGGGGGCCGTCATTCGCTCCGACCCTTCCTCACCCTGCATCTAGTATCTTTCCCACACAATACAGCCGTCACCGCCGACACAAAATGTCGCGTTCCTTTTCTCCAGAGATGCTGCCTGACCCACGGAGTTACTCCAGTTTTTTGTGTCTATCTTCGGTACAAACCAATATCTGGTTGCCAAGCCGGGCAAAATGACTCGGTGTTTAGGTTGCCCGGCGGCGCTTTGAGTGGTCAATGGCACCCGGGCAACCGTTAATTTAGAGCCCTGCAAATCCCTTGAACGTGCTGTGACTAAATCTAAGCTCATCCCTGCCTTAACTCAATACCACAGCAGTCAAGTGAAACCCGGCACAGTGGCACTGCTGCCTTCCAGCGCCAGAGACCCGGGTTCAATCCTGACTATGGGTGCTGCCTGTAAGGAGTTTGTATGTTCTCCCTGTGACCACGTGGGTTTCCTCTGGGTGTTCCAGTTTTCTCCCACACTCCAAATACGTGCTGGTTTGTTGGTCAATTGGCTTCTATAAAAATTTTGGAGTGTACAGGACAGAACTAGCGAACTGGTGATTGTTGGTCGGCAAGGACTCGGTGGGCTGATGGGCCTGTTTCCATACTGTATTGCTAAACTAAACTAAACTAAACTAACCCAAATTAAACTAGTGAAATGCACAAATGATTATGGAGAATTTCTATTTCAATTTAGGCAGCTGATTATTATTAGGATGATCTGTAATGATGGCACAATAATTCAGAATTCAAAGGCTGGACAATGTGTTTCCAGAATAATTAAGGCTTAAACCAGGAACGTGTGATGGAATACTCTCCACTTGTCTGGATGAGAGCAATTTTAACACTCAAAAGGCTCAACACCATACAGGACCGAGTAACCCCTTCACAACCATTCACTCACTCCACTACTGACTCAGTGGCAGCAATCAGCACCGTCTACGGGATGCACTGCAGCAACTCACAAAGATTCCTACAACAATGCTTTCCAAACCTACAAACTCAACCAGATAGAAAGACCGGGCAGCAATGATTAGGCTGCATCCTTTTATCCCCTATTCCCATTACCTTGTATTTGTACACTGTTTATGGAATTGTGCAGGTTAGTGGGGGATACAGTGGAAGACTATTGAGTGGATGATACAGTGGCATGAGGCATGATATGGTGAGATACTGTGGGGACGTATTATGTGGGAGTCTGGGGGAGAGGTGATGTGGTGGGATATTGTGTAAATGAGGGATGATAGACTGGGAGGACAGGCTGTGATATCCTATGGGCAACATGGACACTTGATTGTAATCCCGTATAGTCTTTCGCTGATTGGATAGCATGCAACAAAAAAGCTTTTCACTGTACCTTGGCACACATGACAATAAATTAAACTAAAAAAAACCTAAATCTGCACCACCTGAAAGTTGCCCAATCCACACGCTATTCAGACTTGGAAATATATCATTGTTCCTTTCCCCTTTTTGGGTCAAAATCATGGAACTCTTCCTAACAACACAGTGGGTAAACTCACAACTTCCGGCCAACGCTGGTTCAAGGAGGCAACTCGCCACCACCTTCTCATGGGCAACTAAGGATGGGCAATTAAATACTGACTCTACCCGCAAACCCATTATCATCTTCGCAGAGAACTACACATCACGCCTCCCACTCACATAGAAACCCCCCTCCTCAACATGGTATCCATGTTGCCCACAGGGTATCTCAGCCTGTCCTCCCACACATAGAATCCCACTGTATCATCTCTCATTTACATAATATCCCACCACATCACCACTCCCCCAGACTCCCAAATAATAATACTTCCCCACAGTATCTCACCATATCAAGCCTCATGCCACTGTATATCATCCACTCAATAATCTTCCACTGTATCCCCCACTATCCTGCACAATGTCCCAGTATATTGTGCTATATTCATCACCTCCCACTGCAACACTACTCCCCACCACTCAAATATCAGTTGAGGAGATGCGGTTGCAAGATGGAGACAACAGAATCAGAATTAGCACAGGATCTAGGCAGTAAGAATAATATAGCAACCAACTATCCACTATTGTTACTGTAGTTCTCATAATGCAACCTGCCATGGAATATTATTCTGAAATATAACACTCAGCAAAAAGAACGTCAAGAGACAGTTTAAGCTTATATGTTTTGGTGGGGTCCTAAAGAACTAATTTTTGTCATTTTAATGGAGACATCTTTTAATTATTTCAATTTCTATAAACATTTTGAACATAAATTTAAAACATAAAGTCAAATATAAAATGAGCTGAACAGCTCAGTCTAATTTTGTTTCTATCTGTTCTTTCCATTTTGGCAAGAGTGACCAAAATGCTTCCATTCCATTTTAAGATGGCTGCCGAGGCCAATGCTAAACCTGCGGTTACTGCCACGGGTTGGACAATGGGAGTGCAGGGATCATTTTGGAGGTGGTGCACTTCTGTTATTCATATTGAGCTTCTATGCGCTCTTGACAAATGGAGTTGAGATTTGCAAGTTCATAAGTCATTAGTCATTGGAGAATTAGGCCATCCGTCCATCAAGTCTACTCCACCATTCAGTCATGGCTGATCTATCTTTCCCCCTCAACCCCATTCTTCGTCTTCTCCCCATAACTGTCGATGCCCTTTCTAATCACAAACCCGTCAATCTTCACTTTTATAATACCCAATGACGGTCCTCCACCTCCTTCTATGGCAATTAATTCCACCAATTCACCACCCTTGGACTGACATTTCTCCTTATCCCTTTTCTAAAGGAACATCCTTTTATTCTGAGGCTGTGTCCTCTGGTCCTATCCCACTGGTGGAAACTAGTTCTCAATTATAACTGAATGCTCCCTCTCACTTGGGCAATCATGGCTTTGAGATTTCTCAGTTCAGAAGAATGTTTGTTTTTAAAAGAGGCTTTAGGAATCCTTAAACTGTCTCCGGGATCTCTGGTTTCCATCCACACTCCAAAGACATACAAGTGTGCAGGTTAACTGGCTTGATAACATTGCAAATTGTCCTAGTATGTGTAGGATAATGCTACGTGTGCGGGGATCGCTGGTCAGCGCAGACTCAGTGAGCTGGCAGGTCTGTTTCCGCACTGTATCTCTCAACTAAACTAAACTAAATGTTTTACTGACAGAGGCAGAGAGGTTGGACATTGAAGGAAGGTTGGTAGAGCCTTCATGTTTGTAGGAGTTGACACATTTCACTGAAGAATCTGAGAGACTGGATCTAACCATTAATTTCCATAAAACCAGATTATAATGTTAGACTATTAAACCAGTCAACTTGTGATTTACCTGCTCCAACTGCTCAAGACCAATCAAGGACAGAGAATAAATATAGCTTTGCTGTATATTGGCCCACATCTCAAAACTGAAGGAATGGCACCTCATTCGTCATCATACCTGCTTTTGATTCCACTTGAAGTCTGGAATAAGAATGAAGCCATTTTTTGGGTCCGGATTTTCATGAATTATTCGATCTGCTTCAGCCTTCTTTTCCAGAATGTTGTACACCCACTGAAAGAAAATACACAAATCAATCTAATGAAGATGAACAGACCTGCATGTCTGTCACCAAGATTACGTCATTATACATATTTGTAAGCATCTAAAGCCGCAAATTATGTAAAAAAACAGGCGAATGCTATGAATAGGTCATAAGTGATAGGAGCTATTCAGCCCATCAAGTCTACTACCGCCATTCAATCAAGGCTGATCTATCACTCCCTCCTAACTCCATTCTCCTGCCTTCTCCCCATAACCCCTGACACCCGTACCAATCAAGAATCTATTTATCTCTGCCTCAATGGATAAGAATGAGGGAACTGAGGGCTACCGCTGAATGGGGGTCTTAATTAAGCCTTTTGTTATTCTCATCTAGTCTTTGAATACTGACTGCAAATTAAACAAATGAAAGACTATTTGAGATGGCAGGTCTTTGAAATGCTTGTCCTGGGATTGTCATCATTGTAATCAACCCACCATCAAATAAAAAAATGCTCATCTTTTGTTTAGTTTTAAACAAAATATTTGTCATGGGTTTACTTGTGTGTGCGCATATCTGCCCTGGGTTCACTGTTGTTTGTTGTCGATATTTTACTGATGTGGATGACAATGCAGTGAATGTGGTTAGTGAATTAGCAGATGCCAACAATATTTGTGGCACAATGAACAGTGAGAAAGGCTAACTAACTAACAAAAGGATCTGGATCAACCAGAGAAGTGGGCCAAGGATAGGCAAATGGATTTTAACTTTGTTTAAGAAGGAACTGCAGATGCTGGAAAATCAAAGGTAGACAAAATGTTGCCTATTGCCAGCTCCATAGATGCTGCCTCACCCGCTGAGTTTCTCCAGCATTTTTGTCCACCTTGGATTTTAACTTTGATGAGTTGGTGATGATCTATTTGGGTAAGTCAACCAAGACAGATAATAAATGGTAGGGAAAAATAAAGAATCAAAGAACTGCAGATGCTGGTTTACACCAAAGATAAACATAAAGTACTGGAGTAACACAACGGATCAGGAGGCATCTCTGGAGGGAAAGGATAGGTGACATTTCAAGTCATGGCCTTCGTCAGTCCTGAAGAAGGGTCCTGACCCGAATTGCCCCATATCCTTTTTCTCCAGAGATGCTGCGTGACTGGCTGAGTTACTCCAATAAATGGTGTGGTCCTGAAGAGTGTACTGGGGCAGAGAGACCAAGGGGTACAGGCACACAGTTCCCTGCAACTGGCAGCACAGGTGTGAAGGAATCATTGATCATCCTTGTTTTCATTGGTAAGGTACTGAGTACTGGAGTTGGTACGATATGCTACAAATGTCCTCAGTCCATTCCCTTCACATATGCTGTATAATAATAATAATAATAAATTTTATTTGTGGGCGCCTTTCAAAAGTCTCAAGGACACCTTACAGAATTTAACAAGAGTAAAAAAACATATAATCGGACCCGCTGAGTTCCTCCAGCAGTGTTTTTTGCACAAGTGAAGCAAAACTATCAGTTCTATGTTACAGACTATTCCGACCTAGACATAACATCACCTTTCCTTCATCGTAATTAGGTGCAAAAAAATCTGGATGATTTGTCTGTGTCAACTACTGCCCGACAATAAATATTGCTTTAAAAGATTAAATGTCTTGCCAATATTCACTTGGTGAGCTCACATGTGAAGTATGTATGCCTTTGAGAGATCCTGGAGAATGGTAATTGCTTGTGATACTGTCATTCAATTCAAATCTAAAACTTTAACATGATAGGGAAGAAGAACTGAGCAGGGGAAGGAATATGTGGATTGCTATCTGGTGGGGAATCATTTGATGTGTGATGGATTACCACTGCAATCATTCAAAGTAGCCATCCAGAGAACATTCTATTTCAGTCTGGGACTGATGCCCAACTAAACTACAGTGCAGCTTGGCTCCAAGTTTTTGCTATTTCTGCTGCAACACAGACTTAACAAAAATAATTTCAATAAATAAATGCAACAAGCACACTGCTTTCAACCCGATAAAAGTTTTGATGCAAGACAGAAAGGCGCTAAAAAATGCTGCACAAAATTGGAGTGAGGCTACGCTGGAGAGATTAGGGCATGCGATATACTGGATAGGACTATCCTTAAAAATCAGAGTTTACTTTAAAATAAAGGTGATGTATACCGAGGAAGCTTTGAATGCCGGAAGCGTAGACTAGAGAGGACTCTAGATTTGTTCAGGGCAAGTACTCTGTATATAGGCAGCCACATTCATGCATCTCTCATAGAAACATAGAAAATAGGTGCAGGAGTAGGCCATTCGGCCCTTCGAGCCTGCACCGCCATTCGATATGATCATGGCTGATCATCCAACTCAGTATCCCATCCCTGCCTTCTCTCCATACCCCCTGATCCCTTTAGCCACAAGGGCTACATCTAACTCCCTCTTAAATATAGCCAATTAACTGGCCTCAACTACCTTCTGTGGCAGAGAATTCCAGAGATTCACCACTCTCTGTGTAAAAAATGATTTTCTCATCTCGGTCCTAAAAGACTTCCCTCTTATCCTTAAACTGTGACCCCTAGTTCTGGACTTCCCCAACATCGGGAATAATCTTCCTGCATCTAGCCTGTCCAACCCCTTAAGAATTTTGTAAGTTTCTATAAGATCCCCCCTCAATCTTCTGAATTCCAGCGTGTACAAGCCGAGTCTATCCAGTCTTTCTTCATATGAAAGTCCTGCCATCCCAGGAATCAGTCTGGTGATTGTGCTTCAAGGCCAAAATTTAAAATGACCATCCTTGAGATTGAAATACAGGTGCACCATTGATTTTTCAGCAGCTGGTGGTTAGGCACGTCCTGTAATCCGGACAAAATTATGAGAATGCATTTAAAATCCCCCAGAAGCCCCCGAAAATGTGGCGCCTAGACGGGATGAAGCGGCCGATCTTGACCTGATCGTGACTTCCGCGTCCAATCGGCGGGTTGAATCTGCCCCCTACGGCCAGGGCTCTGGAATTCCGGCCCGGCCGGAACCGGCAAATCCATTCCCATACCGGATTACCGAGACCGACTTTGTGAGCTGGTTTTTCAGACCCACCGAGGCCGCGACCTTCGTTGGTCTGGCAAAACCGATAATACGGCAAGGCCCAGAACCAAGGGTGCCGGAAAATGGGTGGTGAGCCTGTACTCCATGACCTCACCACATTTCATTAATGTGATCTCATTGAGACCATTCATCCCTCCAATTCTGACCTCTGACCTTCTTCAATCGACACAGTAGACTCCACAAAAACTACAGCTGGAGGCGCCATTCATTGAACCAGGACCATAATAGCCCTTTCTGGTCAAAGATTCGTGACCCAAAGATATTACAATTCTTTCCCACCACACAGTCACGCCCCATAGTTGCTGCTTGACCCACTCCAGCAGTAAGTATAAGGCAGGTATGTGCCATGAGTAATTGCTCAGGGTAGGCAGTCAGTCGGCTTTTAAAAAATCTTAAAACGCGCATGCGCAGATTGTTCTCCTCTCCTTAAGCTGTCAGTCGACTTTTATAAAGTCTTCAAAAGCCATTTCTCTTAATAAAGTACCATATTTCCAGGCAATGAAGACGCATCCCCATTTTGAGTTGCTAAATTTTGAAAGAAGGCTAGTGAGACATAGAATTTCTTACGCTCAAAAAAATAAAATAAATAAATAAATGGAGTAATAATTCAATTTGCCCAAGGCTTCCAAATCTCCTCCATTCTGAATTACTGAATGGGTGGAGGGTGACGGCAGGTGGAGAGATGGTGGGAAAAACGGGAGCACACCGGGACAAGTTGAATCAGTTGTGATCTTATTGAATGACAATACTAGTTCAAGGGACCTTTCACAGCGTGTGGGGAGTCTGGCGAGGGGTAAAGTTGCGGGGAGGGCAGGATCGTTGAGAAGGAGGGGGTCATGGACCATGACAGTAACCCACTCACTCACTGCTGCCGCGGCACTCTGGGCGCGGAGCGACCGCATTGTGGCCGGGAGGGAAGTAGCTCAGGTGGCTACGAGCAGCTGCCAGGACCTCAGCGCCTTCTGCCAGCCCGTTCACCTCTGGCAGTGCTCTCTGTCTGAACAGTGAGGGGACCAACTCAAGAGCAAAGATCATAGAGCGGAGCAGGTCAGTGGGCGATGGGTAACAGGACAGCGGGCGGTGGAGCTTACTCCTGTGTCAGCGCGAACAAGGGACCAATTGAGATTACTCGCGCTGACACAGGAGTAAGCTCCACCGCCCGCTGTCCTGTTATCCATCGCCTGCTGACCCGCTCTTGAGCTGGTTGCTGACATGATCCCTGACTCCCTCCTTCTCAACGCTCCTGCCCTCCCCACAACTTTACCTCTGTAGACTCCCCACACACTGCGAAAGGAACTCTTCCCCCCCCCCCCCCCCCCCCCCCCCACAGCGGTGCTGTCCTTTTACAGCCACTTCCCACTTTACAGCTGCTTCCTATCAGCTGCTAGCAATGAGGGATAGACTTGGCTATCCCTCAGTATAGCAACACCGTTCTTGATGTTGCTGTACTGAGGGATAGCCAAGTCTATCTTTCTAACAACCTAACCTTCGGCCTCCAAGACGCATGTAAATTTTCGTCCCTTATATTTGGGCGAAAAAATAGCGTCTTCATTGCTGGGAAATACGGTATTTAAAAACATATAGCTCAAAGAAATCTACTTACCACATTATTTGTACACAAACTCCATTCTTCTCTCTTTGTATCTTAAGATACTCTTGACAATCCATGTTTGAAAAACCCGCCCTGGAACTTGCGTTGCGCATGCACAATACGTATTCTACGGTGCAAACGCAAAATTTCAGCTGCCTTTAGCTCCCCATTTCATTGAAGGTTTGAAGCAGTGTCGACGGCACGTCAGCTGCACACACTTTCGCGTATCACATGTACTCCGGTTTAAAGGCACGGAGAATTATACCGACCTTCAGATTGATCTCTTAGGTAGCCATAATTCGCCCGTGCCTTTACTATTTATATTTAATGATTATAATTTTATAATTTTAGTCAGGGTAGGCAGTGCCTACGTTGCCTACCCTGATGGCATGTGCCTGGTATAAGGGATAATAAATTATGGAAATAGTGCAGATGAGAAACTCACCTGTGTGGATAGACACAACAAGCTGGAGTAACTCATTGGGACAGGCAGCATCTCCGTAGAGGAGGAATGGGTGACGTTTCGGGTCGAGACCCATCTTCAGATGGGTCCATGATGTGGCCTGGATTGGAGGACTTTTGTTGTGGGGAGCGAGTGAAAAGACTGGGTTTGTTTTCCTTGGAGTGAATGTAAGTTGATAGTGGTAAATATGATTGTGAGGGACACAGGTAGGGTATAGGAGCATCACAAACAGAGCTCGGTTTTTTAAGGTGAGAGGGGGGAGTTTTAAAGCGGATCTGAGAAAAAAAGGTTTTTATGTGTAGGAAGGAACTGCAGATGCGAGTTTACATAGTATTTATGATGCAGACACAAAATTCAAGAGAAACTCAGCGGGTCAGGCAGCAGCTCTGGTGAAAAAGAATAGGTGACATTTTGGGTTGGAACCCTCCTTCAGACTGCAAGTGTTAAAGTTTGGTTGGAGCTGCTGGAACCGTTGCCAGAGGAGGTGGCAGGATCAGATACAATTACTATGCTGATGAGTAGAGCCAGGATTTTGCTATAAATGCCATAAGTCTCTTTTTATGCCTTCTTTAAAGATTTCACCAGGACAATGCCTTTCGAGTGCCTAAATCAGCCTTTTTTGACGTTTTGCTAAAAGGTCGTGCTATCTATAATACTAAAAGTCTGATCTTGACCGCTTTTGGCCAACTGTGCTGCGATTTCCGAGAGAACGCCGCCACCTACGGCCTACATTTTTGGCCACCTCGCTCAGAGCCCCCCTCCGTCTTCCTGGACCGGAGGATTTTTCCCCATCAATGACAAATCAGGGAGATATTAATGTTTTTTTTAAATTCACGATTCTCTCTGCTGCCTGTGCTGGAGGGAGGGGAAGGGACTATAAAACCAGGAAGTGGTGTGCCACTCAGTCTCTGCAAGATGGATGAAGCCAAAGGGTCACGTCTCTCTGAGCTCTGAATAACACTGAACACATGTCTACTCAACTGTGAGTCCCCTTAATGTGGTTTGAAAATGAAAATATGGTTTGTTTGAAGTAAAAACGCACTGCCTGCAAATGGTTGTTTGGGTGCTTTGGCGAATTTAAAAGGCACTACTTACTGCAAATGGTGGTTTGGGTGCTTTGGGTTGAAGTTAAAATGCACTACTTATTGCAAATGGTGGCTTGGGTGCTTTGGCTTGAAGTTAAAAGGCACTACTTACTGCAAATGGTGGTTTGGGTACTTTGGCTTGAAGTTAAAAGGCGCTACTTACTGCAAATGGTGGCTTGGGTGCTTTGGCTTGAAGTTAAAAGGCACTACTTACTGCAGATGGTGGCTTGGGTACTTTGGCTTGAAGTTAAAAGGCACAACTTACTGCAAATGGTGGCTTGGGTGCTTTAGCATTCGTGGGCGGCGCTACTCACGTAGCGGCGGCCTCTGCAGTCCGTCTGTCTTTTTATTATTTTTTGTCTCGTCTGTCTTTTTATTATTTTTTTGTGTGTATGTGTGTGGGTATGTGTGTGAGGGGCGGGGGGTGGGGGACACTTTTAAAATCTATCCCCTGCACGGAGAACCCGACCTTTTCTCTGTCGGGTCTCCGTTGTCGTTGGGGCCGAGCACCGTGGAGCGGCCACCGGCAGGAACGACCTGAGGCTCCAGTCGCGGAGCCTGCGGACCTACTCACCATCATGGAGCTGGCCGAGTTCGGAGCGGGTGGAGCTGTGGTGGCGCTCGGCTGCGACCTGACCCCGGAGATTCGGAGGCTTACCGCAGGTCTGGTGGACAGTGACACCGGGAGCCCGCGGGTCCCTGCTGGGAGATCGCTTTTCGGGGCTTCCGCAACGGCGACTTCACCCGCCCGAGTTGCGGGGTTGAAGAGTACCTGGAACGGGGCCTTACATCATCGCCCGGCGCGGCTTGGAATGGCTGTGGGACTTTGCTAGCGCACGCCGGGGGCTCCAACAACAAGACCCGGAGCGCGGCCTTGCATCACCCGGCGCGGCGTAAATGGCCACGGGACAATATCCATTGCCCGCTGAGGACTTTGACTCTGACATCGGGAGGGGAATGGGGAGTGCAGGGGAGAGATAAGTCTTTGCCTTCCATCACAGCGAGGAAGAGATGCGCTGTGATGGATGTTTGTGTAAATTGTGTTGTGTCTTGGTTCTTTCTTGTGTGTATGACTGCAGAAACAACATTCCGTTTGAACCTCAATGAGGTTCAAATGACAAATAAATAGTATTGTATTGTATTGACTTGAAGTTAAAAGGCACTACTTACTGCAAATGGTGGCTTGGGTGCTTTGGCCTGAATTTAAAAGGCACTACTTACTGCAAAATGGTGGCTTGGGTGTTTTGGCTTGAAGTTGAAAGGCACTACTTACTGCAAATGGTGGCTTGGGTGCTTTGGCTTGAAGTTGAAAGGCACTACTTACTGCAAATGGTGGCTTGGGTGCTTTGGCTTGAAGTTGAAAGGCACTATTTACTGCAAATGGTGGCTTGGGTGCTTTGGCTTGAAGTTGAAAGGCACTACTTACTGCAAATGGTGGGTTGGGTGCTTTGGCTTGAAGTTGAAAGACACTACTTACTGCAAATGGTGGCTTGGGTGCTTTGGCTTGAAGTTGAAAGGCATTCCTTACTGCAAATGGTGGCTTGGGTGGTTTGGCTTGAAGTTGAAAGGCACTACTTACTGCAAATGGTGGCTTGGGTGCCTTGGCTTGAAGTTAAAAGGCACTACTTACTGCAAATGGTGGCTTGGGTGCTTTGGCTTGGTTAAAAGGCACTACTTACTGCAAATGGTGGCTTGGGTGGTTTGGCTTGAAGTTGAAAGGCACTACTTACTGCAAATGGTGGCTTGGGTGCTTTGGCTTGAAGTTGAAAGGCACTACTTACTGCAAATGGTGGCTTGGGTGCTTTGGCTTGAAGTTGAAAGGCACTACTTACTGCAAATGGCGGTTTGGGTGCTTTGGCTTGAAGTTAAAAGGCACTACTGCAAATGCACTTACTTCCTGTTTGCACTGTATATTGATTTTAGATAAAACGCTACCACTTATGGCTGTGATTTTTGGCCATCTTACACAGTCACCCCTCTGCTCACCAGGTGCAGAGAATTCTTCCCATCAATGAAAAATAAAATTGTTATCAGTGTTTTAAAAATGTTGAGAATCTCTCTCCTGTCAATCACGCCATGAAGGCCACACCTTTTCCGGCGGGAGGGGGACGGGTTATAAAACCCGGAAGTGTGGGTGTGGCTCAGTCTCTGCATGATAGGGGAGGGAGAGGTCACAACTCTGTCTGAGCTGTGAATCAACTGAACACACTGAATGTCTACTGAACTGTGAGTTTGGTGTTTTGTGTGGTTTTATGGTGGTTTCACCCTGCATGATATGGTTTGAATCTGCATTTGAATTTGGTGGCCTTGCACCCTGCTTGAAGTGGTTGGAAACTGCACTTGAATTTAGTGGCCTTGCACCCTGCTTGAAGTGGTTTGAAACTGCACTTGAATTCGGTGGCCTTGCACCCTGCTTGAAGTGGTTGGAAACTGCACTTGAATTCGGTGGCCTTGCACCCTGCTTGAAGTGGTAGGAAACTGCACTTGAATTTGGTGGCCTTGCACCCTGCTCAAAGTGGTAAGAAACTGCACTTGAATTTGGTGGCTTTGCACCCTGCTTGAAGTGGAATGAAACTGCACTTGAATTTGGCGACCTTGCATCCTGCTTGAAGTGGTATGAAACTGTACTGAATTTGATGACCTTGCACCCTGCTAGAAGTGGTAGGAAACTGCACTTGAATTTGGTGGCCTTGCACCCTGCTCAAAGTGGTAAGAAACTGCACTTGAATTTGGTGGCCTTGCACCCTGGTTGAAATGGTAGGAAAATGGATTTGAATTTGGTGGCCTCGCACCCGGCTTGAAATGGAATTTGAAGGAATAGCCATGAGTTAACTGCCAGCCCACCAGCCATGAGTGAGCTGCCAGCAGATCAGGCTTGAGGGACTGAGCTGCCACCCCAAGAACCCATACCAGCGCTCCAGAGAGCCCCCCCCCACTGGCCACCAATATTGGAATTGGTGGAGAGGTGGAATATTGCGTCGGGGGACCAGCCCTCCCGTGTGAACATGGGACCCAAGGGGTCCCACTTAATCTAGTTTTATCTAGTTGTACCGTGATTACGATGACGTTTTCAATGTTAACACGTTAATATTAATGTTATTATTAACGTGTTAACATAGTATAACTTACAAGAAAACTTCCAACACCGGGGCAAAACCGGGGACACCACCATCGGTCATTCATTCGTTCGTGCCGCTGCCCACTGGTTCAGTTTTCTCCAAGATCTATTTAAGAAAGAACTGCAGATGCTGGAAAAATCGAAGGTAGACAAAAAATTCTGGAGAAACAGCGGATGAGGCAGCATCCATGGAGAGAAGGATTAGGCAACATTTCTGGTTGAGGCTCTTGTTCAGACTGATGTGGGGGTGGGGGGGGAGCGGGAAAAAGAAAGGAAGAGGCAGAGACAGTAGGACTAGAAGGAGAGCTGGGAAGGGGATGGGGATTAGGGAGAAGACAAGGTCTATCTAAAATCAGAGAAGTCAATGTTGATACTGCTGGGGTGCAGACTACCCAAGCGAAACACCCAATCTTGTCTCCTCACTACATATCGAGATGGGGCTCCTAAGGGACCGTGTTAGGAACCTGGAACAGCAACTCGATGACCTCTGTCTGCTCAGGGAGAGCGAGGAGGTCATAGAAAGGAGTTACAGGGAGGTGGTCACTCCAAGACCACGGGAGACAGAAAACTGGGTCACAGTTAGGAAGGGCAACGGGCAGAGGCAGGGACTGGTGAGTACCCCGGTGGCTGTACACCTTGAAAATAAGTACTCATGTTTGAGTAAGGGTGGGGGAGACAGCCTACCTGGGGGCAGCGACAGCGGCCGGGCCTCTGGCACAAAGACTGGTCCTATTGCTCAGAAGGGTAAGGAAAAGAAGAGGAGGGCAATTGTAATAGGGGACTCTATAGTCAGGGGGTCGGATAGGCGATTCTGTGGACGCAGACAGGAGACCCGGATGGTAGTTTGCCTCCCTGGTGCCAGGGTCAGGGATGTGTCTGAACGTGTCCAAGAAATCCTGAAATGGGAGGGAGAGGAGCCTGAGGTTGTGGTACATATAGGTACCAACGACATAGGTAAAAATAGAGAAGAGGTCCTGAAAGAAGAATTTAGGGAGTTAGGTAGAGAGTTAAGGAGAAGGACCGCAAAGGTAACAATCTCAGAATTACTGGCTGTGCCACGCGACAATGAGAGTAGGAATGGAGCGAGGTGGAGGATAAATGAGTGGATGAGGGACTGGTGCAGTGGGTATGGATTCAAGTTTCTGGATCATTGGGACCTCTTTTGGGGAAGGTGCGACCTGTACAGAAAGGACGGGTTGCACTTGAACTCGAGGGGGAACAATATCCTGGCGGGGAGATTTGCAAAGGCTACTGGGGAGACTTTAAACTAGTATGGTTGGGGGGAGAGACTCAAATTGGGAAAGCTAGCAGTCAGTGTGTGAGGCAGGAGGCAGAGAATGGTGGCACTCTGACCCAAAATGTAGGGGAGAGAGAAGAAAAAGACAATAAACAGAGAATAAGAGAGGGTGGGTTTCTTAAATGTGTATATTTTAATGCTAGGAGCATTGTAAGCAAGGTGGATGAACTTAGAGCCTGGATTGACACCTGGAAGTATGATGTTGTGGCGATCAGTGAAACATGGTTGCAGGAGGGCTGTGATTGGAAACTAAATATTCCAGGATTTCGTTGCTTCAGGTGTGATAGAATTGGAGGGGCAAGAGGTGGAGGTGTTGCATTGCTTATCAGGGAAGATATTACAGCAGTGCTTTGGCAGGATAGATTAGAGGGCTCGTCTAGGGAGGCTATTTGGGTGGAACTGAGAAATGGGAAAGGGGTAGCAACACTTATAGGGGTGTATTATAGACCGCCAAATGGGGAGTGAGAATTGGAAGAGCAAATATCTAAGGAGATTGCAGATATTAGTAGTAAGCACAAGGTAGTGATTGTGGTAGATTTCAATTTTCCACACATAGACTGGGAAACACATTCTGCAAATGGGCTGGATGGGTTGGAGTTTGTAAAATGTTTGCAGGATAGTTTTTTGCCGCAATACATAGAAGTACCTACTAGAGAAGGGGCGGTGCTAGACCTCCTGTTAGGAAATGAGACGGGTCAGGTGGCAGAGGTATGCGTTGGGGAACAGTTTGGGACCAGTGATCACAATACCATTAGTTTCAATATAATTATAGAGAGGGTCAGAACTGGACCTAGGGTTGAGATTTTTGATTGGAGAAAGGCTAACTTTGAGGAGATGCGAAAGGATTTAAAAGGAGTAAATTGGGACAGTTTGTTTTATGGGAAAGATGTGGAAGAGAAATGGAGGACATTTAAAGGTGAAATTTTAAGAGTACAGAATCTTTATGTCCCTGTTCGGTTGAAAGGAAATAGTAAAAATTGGAAAGAGCCATGGTTTTCAAGGGAAATTGGACACTTGGTTCACAAAAAGAGAGAGATCTACAATAATTATAGGCAGCATGGAGTAAATGAGGTGCTTGAGGAGTATAAAGAATGTAAAAAGAATCTTAAGAAAGAAATTAGAAAAGCTAAAAGAAGATATGAGGTTGCTTTGGCAAGTAAGGTGAAAGTAAATCCAAAGGGTGTCTACAGCTATATTAATAGCAAAAGGATAACGAGGGATAAAATTGGTCCATTAGAGAGTCAGAGTGGACAGCTATCTGCAGAGCCAAAAGAGATGGGGGAGATATTGAACAATTTCTTTTCTTCGGTATTCACCAAGGAGAAGGATATTAAATTATGTGAGGTAAGGGAAACAAGTAGAGTAGCTATGGAAACTATGAGATTCAAAGAAGAGGAAGTACTGACACTTTTGAGAAATATAAAAGTGGATAAGTCTCCAGGTCCGGACAGGATATTCCCTAGGACATTGAGGGAAGTTAGTGTAGAAATACCAGGGGCTATGACAGAAATATTTCAAATGTCATTAGAAACGGGAATAGTGCCAGAGGATTGTCGTACGGCGCATGTTGTTCCATTGTTTAAAAAGGGGTCTAAGAGTAAACCTAGATATTATAGACCTGTTAGTTTGACGTCAGTGGTGGGCAAATTAATAGAAAGGATACTTAGAGACAATATATATAAGCATCTGGATAAACAGGGTCTGATTAGGAACAGTCAACATGGATTTGTGCCTGGAAGGTCATGTTTGACTAATCTTCTTGAATTTTTGAAGAGGTTACTCGGGAAATTGATGAGGGCAAAGCAGTGGATGTTGAATATATGGACTTCAGTAAGGCCTTTGACAAGGTTCCTCACGGAAGGTTGGTTAAGAAGGTTCAATTGTTGGGTATTAATGGTGGAGTAGCAAGATAGTTTCAACAGTGGCTGAATGGGAGATGCCAGAGAGTAATGGTGGATGGTTGTTTGTCGGGTTGGAGGCCAGTGACTAGTGGAGTGCCACAGGGTTCTGTGTTGGGTCCACTGTTGTTTGTCATGTACATCAATGATCTGGATGATGGTGTGGTAAATTGGATTAGTAAGTATGCAGATGATACTAAGATATGTGGGGTTGTGGATAATGAAGTAGATTTTCAAAGTCTACAGAGAGATTTATGCCAGTTGGAAGAGTGGGCTGAAAGATGGCAGATGGAGTTTAATGCTGATAAGTGTGAGGTGCTACATCTTTGCGGGACAAATCAAAATAGGACGTACATGGTAAATGGTGGGGAATTGAAGAATGCAGGTGAACAGAGGGATCTGGGAATAACTGTGCACAGTTCCCTGAAAGTGGAATCTCATGTACATAGGGTGGTAAAGAAAGCTTTTGGTGTGCTGGCCTTTATAAATCAGAGTATTGAGTATAGAAGTTGGGATGTAATGTTAAAATTGTACAAGGCATTGGTGAGGGCAATTCGGGAGTATGGTGTACAATTTTGGTCGCCTAATTATAGGAAGGATGTCAACAAAATAGAGAGAGTACAGAGGAGATTTACTAGAATGTTGCCTGGGTTTCAGCAACTAAGTTACAGAGAAAGGTTGAACAAGTTAGGGCTTTATTCTTTGGAGCGCAGAAGGTTAAGGGGGGACTTGATAGAGGTCTTTAAAATGATGAGAGGGATAGCCAGAGTTGACGTGGATAAGCTTTTCCCACTGAGAGTAGGGAAGATTCAAACAAGGGGACATGACTTGAGAATTAAGGGACAGAAGTTTAGGGGTAACATGAGGGGGAACTTCTTTACTGAGAGAGTGGTGGCTGTGTGGAATGAGCTTCCAGTGAAGGTGGTGGAGGCAGGTTCGTTTTTATCATTTAAAAATAAATTGGATAGTTATATGGACGGGAAAGGAATGGAGGGTTATGGTCTGAGCGCAGGTATATGGGACTAGGGGAGAATACGTGTTCGGCACGGACTAGAAGGGTCGAGACGGCCTGTTTCCGTGCTGTAATTGTTATATGGTTATACTGCTGGCTTCAGTCGCAAATCTGAGTTTTCGAGTGATTTGTGCAAGGCATTCATTGATGCTGGAATTCCACTGTGGAAATTGGAAAACAAATCTCTCAGACATTTTTTAGAGAAATACACAGAGGAATATATACCAAGCGAGTCATCATTATGGAAAAAATTATCATAAAACCGATAAAGAGGAAGGAATGTGGAAGTTTAAAAGATTTAAATTTCCTCAGTTGTGCAGAAAATTAGAGATAAAGTTGCATGCAACAAAATATGGATCCCAATAGGCAAGACAACCAATGCTTTGGGGGGGTATGTTGCCAATGTGGTCATCTGTATTTGTTGGCATCGGAAGTATTGGGGAAGTCAAACAGCTCAACTATTGCTCAGTTGTTTATATCTTCACTTGCTGTACTTTGGCCAGAAAGTATAAAACACGAGAATGTACTTCTGTTTGTGACTTAAAGTTTTATTCCCTAAAATGTTGCATTTGACATGCTTAGCTAAAAGACTTCATAGAATTGCTAAGCACAGACGTAGCTTGTTTCCAAATGTCGATCGCCTAGGCAATGTCACGAAAAGCTTCCTCAAAGTACAGTCATGTGTGCAGTTGTTCAAGGAAATGACACCCAAGATTCCGCTACCTCCTCAGCCCGTTTTGACTAGGTGGGGTACATGGCTCTCTGCTGTACTTTACTATGCTGTAAATTTTGAAAAGATAAAATAAATCGTCAACTGCTTTGAAGAAGAAGAATCTGCTGCAGTCAGAATCATCAGTGAAATCATGCAGAAAACGTCCCTCTTGTGTATATTGCTTCCAATTTTGCAAACTTCCCACAAGCTACCACTTCCCTTGAGAAATGTGGCAAAACATTAGTGAATAACGTGCAGGTTTTCAACAAAGTAACTGATGATATCCGTAAAGTTCTTGGCGATGTAGGTAAAGACATACAAGGAAAATGTGAGAGAGTGATTTTAGCTAACAAAAATCTTGAAATACAAAGGACAGCTAAGGTTCTCAAAGGTAGTTGTAATGCAAAATATATCGACATGAATATAGAGTCTGTAGCTTTTTTTGGGTATGCACCAGTGACCTCAGCTGGGGTGAAAGAAGTTTTTCACAACTGAAGTATATTCTGTCTGACAGATGGCATAATTTACCACCAGATAATTTGAAAAAAATGCTAGCAACTGGTCATTTAATGTATTATACTTTATATTATTATTTTTAACCATATTTTGGTGGTGGAAATAAATGCCTTTTTATACCTTTTTTTTGGTCAATTAATGCCTTTTTATACCTTTTTTGTAATTTTATTTTGCCCTTTGATTGCCTTTTTGCCTGCCTATTTCAGAGTTTTTTAGTGCCTAAACATCCTGGCTCTACTGATGGCGCATTTAGAGAACACTTAAATAGCCAAGGCGTAGAAGATTACAGTTCCAATGCAGGCAAATAGGATTAGTGTGGATGGGTAAGAAGGTCAGCAAGTTGTGGAGGGCAGAAAGATTTGTTTCTGTGCTTGGGCAACTATGAGTATGTTTTACATGAATCGAAACAAACTCCAATGTTGCATTTTGCACCTTTTATGTTCCCTTGTTGTATCTTCACTCACTAACTACCCTCGCTTAAAAGCTTTTGTTTCCTTGTTCAGATTCTCTCACTAAATGTCCACATATACCCATCGACCGGTTAATCTGAAGTTTAGCTAATCTCCACCGCAACCCTGGCATCACTTCATCAGAGATATTCCATTCGTACCAAAGATGCTCTTTGCAACTTAAAATCTATTTGTTTTCTCCTCCTCCTCAGTTCTGATGAAATGCCTTCAACCTGAAATCCTGCTTCTCCTTCCATAGCTGCTTCTTGAAGCAGTGATTGTTTCCATTGTGGGTTTTTTTTTAATAATGAATAGCCTTTTTAGCAAATAACGCAACAGAAAATGTTTCAGATGAAAAACTTGGCAAAAAATGGTGTGCCGTGGTTACGAAAAGGAAGGCAGCTAGAATTCAGATTTTAAACAGCGTGTGCTTTAAATGGTTGAGAGACAATATGATTGTAATTAATACCTGCTAATGAGTACTGTGCAATTTTGAACCATATTTCAAAATATATTAGATTATTGAAAGAAATGCAGACAAAGGTTTTCTGAATTCATTCCACATTGAAAAGGGCAGGACATTCAGAACAAATTAATGACTCCTGCACATAACAAAGGGGTGATGTAATTGCTTATTTAACATTTGAAACAATTGGATAGGTGGATATACAGACCCTGCCATGCCTGAGCTTCTCGAACAAGCCAATTACTTTTCGAGTTTAGGATGACAGCAAAATATGGATTTCAAGGAAAACTTAATTAAAAATGACAATAAAATTATAAAACAGGGTACTCAGAAGGAGTTCAAGCAGGGCCCATGCAGCTTCCCACAAGCAAATACGGGCCAAGATTATTGACTTAGAAATACATAAAGAAAACAGTGCAACTTGTAGAGCTGCCACTGTACTACTCCAGTGCTGTCTGTGTGGAGTTAGCATGCTCTCCTTTTAATGCATGGGTTTCATCTGGGTATTGTGTTTTTTCCCCATAATTCCAATACATGCACTTTAGTCGGTTCATTGGCCACTAAATTGTCTCTGTGTGTGCAGAAGAGTGGTATATTCTGGGGAGGGGGGAGGGGAAGGATGGAATTAACAGGAGTATGGTGAAAATAAAATGGCATCATAGAATTAGCATAAAAATGAGTGCTAGATTATTGGCAAGGACTCAATGTGCATACAAACCTATTTCCTGTTCTTTTTTTTAATTTTAATTTTTTATTTTTTTATTAAGAAAGATAGAAATAAAAGAAGTAAGGAAAGTGAGAAAGAGTCGTGAAAGTGCAGGAAAGTGTTGGAAAAAGAGAGCCCATTAGAGAGAGAGTTAGAGAAGAAAGTAAAGAAATAGACCCTAGAAAAGAAAGAAAGAAAGAGAAACAATCGCTCTATTATAAAAAACTCCGCAAAAAGTGATATACCAACCATATTTTTCATCCCCCGTTACCAGATCCTGGCACCATTTATTTTTAAAATTACTATTGCACCTTATGCTTCTAGTAAGCTCATAAATGCAGACCACGTCTTTTGGAAGTGGTCTGCTTTGCCTGCGAGGAGGAGTCTCATATCTTCCAGGTGTAATGTTTCAAACATGTTTGAAATCCACAATTTATTGTTGGTATAGGAGCGTTTTTCCAGAATTTGAGTATAAGCTTTTTTCCCGTTATTAGCCCGTAATTAAATAAATTATTTTGAAACACGTTTAGTTCAGGGCTACCTCCCATTATCCCAAAAATAATCCATTCTGCTTTTGGTATCAGTTTTATTTTAAATAGTTTTGTGAAAATTTCAAATATTTAATTCCAGAATTTTTGGATTTTTATACAAAAAACAAAAGAGTGCGCTATGGCAGCTTCTTGAGACTGACATTTATCACAAATGGGTGAGACGTTAGGGAAAAGTTTATTTATTTTGGTTTTTGAATAGTATAGTCTATGTAATGTTTTGAATTGAATTAGAGTATGCCTTACGTTGATAGAGCATTTATGCACATATGGAAAGTGTTTATCCCAGCTCTCTTTTGAAATTTTTATAGCTAGTTCTTGTTCCCAGTCTCTTCTAATACCGTCAGTTGTAGGTATTTCTATATTTAAAATAGTGTTATATTATAATAAGTATGATATTAGGTTTGCTGATTCGGCCTTTGTCTTCATTGCTTCGTCCAGTAAGTCTGGAGGCATGTTATGATAGTCTTTTGTGTATTTTTTCAGATAGTCACACATTTGAAGATATTTGAAATATTGATTATGTCTCAAATTATATTTCAGTTGTAATTGTTGAAATGATAATAATTTTCCAAATTCATGCAAGTCTCCGAGCGTTTTGATTCCTATTTTTTCCCATTGTGTAAATGATTTATCTATAGTAGGTTTAAACAACGGATTATTGACTATTGGCGATAAAAGAGATAGATTTCTTAATTTTAGATTCTGTTTTATTTGTTTCCAAATTCTAATTGTGCTATGTATAATTGGATTTTTATTGTAATTTTTGTTATTCAGATTCATTGGTGAGAGGAGAGTCGCTCCTATATTGCACGGAGACCAGTCCTCTCTCTCCATTGCAATCCAGTCCACCTACTGGGCAGAATTGTCCAGCAGGTGAATCATATTTTTAATATTTACTGCCCAATTATAGTACATAAAGTTAGGGAGTGCTAGACCACCCAGCTCTTTGGGTTTACTCAGGTGTGTTCTTTGTATTCTGTGGGATTTATAGTCCCATATAACATTTGTAATGTCTGAGTCCAGTTTTTTGAAAAACTTTTTTGGAAGATGTATAGGGATTGATTGAAATAGATATAGGATTTGTGGTAGAAAGATAATTTTTATAGCATTTATTCGACCTATTAAAGACATCGGGAACGTTTTCCAGAATTTCCTGTTCTTAAGCTTCTGCAGATAGACACAAAAAGCTGGAGTAACTCATCGGGTCAGCCAGCATCTCCGGAGAAAAGGAATAGGTGATTTTGGTCGAAACACTTCTTCAGACTGAGAGTTGGGGAAAGGGAAATGAGAGATATACAGTGCTCTCCATAATGTTTGGGACAAAGACCAATCATTTATTTATTTGCCCCTGTACTCCACAATTTGAGATTTGTAAAAGAAAAAAACAATCACATGTGGTTAAAGTGCACATTGTTAGATTTTAATAAAGGCCATTTTTATACATTTTGGTCTCACCATATAGAAATTACAGCAGTGTTTATACATAGTCCCCCAATTTCAGGGCACCATCATGTTTTGGATATAGCAATGTCATGCAAATGAAAGTAGTCATGTTTAGTATTTTGTTGCAATGACTGCTTGAAGTTTCCGATTCATGGACATCACCAGTTGCTGGGTGTCTTCTCTGGTGATGCTCTGCCAGGACTGTATTGCAGCCATCTTTAGCTTATGCTTGTTTTGGGGGCTAGTCCCCTTCAGTTTTCTCTTCAGCATATAAAAGGCATGCTCAATTGGGTTCAGATCGGGTGATTGACTTGGCCACTCAATTATTGACCATTTTTTAGCTTTGTAAAACTCCTTTGTTGCCTGAGCTGTATGTTTGGGATCATTGTCTTGCTGTGGAATGAACCACCGGCCAATGAGTTTTGAGGCATTTGTTTGAACTTGAGCTGATAGAATGTGTCTATACACTTCAGAATTCATTATGCTACTACCATCAGCAGTTGTATCATCAATGAAGATAAGTGAGCCAGTACCTTCAGCAGCCATACATGCCCAGGTCATAACACCCCCACCACCGTGTTTCACAGATGAGGTGGTATGCTTTGGATTTTGGGCAGTTCCTTCTCTCCTCCATACTTTGCTCTTGCCATCACTCTGATATAAGTTAATCTTCGTCTCATATGTGCACAGGACCTTTTTCCAGAACTGTGGTTGTTCTTTTAAGTATTTATTGGCAAAATGTAACCTGGCCATCCTATTTATGCGGCTAACCAGTGGTTTGCATCTTGCAGTGTAGCCTCTGTATTTCTGTTCATGAAGTCTTCTGCGGACAGTGGTAATTGACAAATCCACACCTGACTACTGAAAAGTGTTTCTGATCTGTCGGACAGGTGTTTGAGGATTTTTCTTTATTATACAGAGAGTTCTTCTGTCTTCAACTGTGGAGGTCTTCCTTGGCCTGCCAGTCCCTTTGCGATTAATAAGCTCACCATTGCTCTCTTTCTTCTTAATGATGTTCCAAACAGTTGATTTTGGTAAGCCTAAAGTTTGGCTGATGTGTCTAACAGTTTTATTCCTGTTTCTCATTCTCATAATGGCTTCTTTGACTTCCATTGGCACATCTTTGGTCCTCATGTTGATAAACAGCAATAACAGTTTCCAAAGGTGATAGAAAAACTGGAGGAAAGACTAGATGCTGATTGCTCTCTTATACAGTGCATTCAGAAAGTATTCAGACCCCTTCACTTTTTCCATATTTTGTTATGTTACAACCTTATTTTAAAATGGATGAAACTCTTTTTTTAATCATCAATCTACACAGAATACCCCATAATAAAAAAGCGAAAACACGTATTTCGAAATTTTTGCAAAGTAATTAAAAAGATATAACTGAAATATCACATTTACATAAGTATTCAGTCCCTTTACTCAGTACATTGATGAGGCACCTTCGGCAGCGATTACAGCCTCAAGTCTTCTTGGGTATGACGCTTGGTACACCTGTACTTGGGTAATTTCTCCCATTCTTCCCTGCAGATCCTCTCAAGCTCTGTCAGACCAGATGGGGAGCGTGAATGCACAACGATTTTCATGTCCCTCCAGAGATTGGGTTCAAGTCCGGGCTCTGGTTGGGCCACTCCTGCGTTGTCTTGGCTGTGTGTTTAGGGTCGTTGTCCTGTTGGAAGGTGAACCTCCACCCCAGTCTGAGGTCCAGAACACTCCAGAGAAGGTTTTCATCAAGGATCTCTCTCTGTCCTTTGCTCTGTTCATCTTGTCCGCGATCCTGACTCGTCTCCCAGTTCCTACCGCTGAAAAACATCCCCACAGCATGATGCTGCCACCACCATGCTTCACCGTAGGTATGGTATTGATGAGCGGTGCCTGGTTTACTCCAGACGTGACGCTTGGCATTCCGGCCAAAGAGTTCAATCTTGGTTTGAGAGTTCTTTAGGTGCCTTTTGGCAAACTCCAAGCGGGCTATCATGTGTCTTTTACTGGGGAGTGGCTTCCGTTTGCCCACTCCACCATTAAGGGCTGATTGATGGAGTGCTGCAGATATAGTTGTCCTTCTGGAAGGTTCTCCCATCTTCACAGAGGAACTCTGGAACTCTGTCAGAGTGACCATTGGGTTCTTGGTCATCTCCCTGACCAAGGCCCTTCTCCCCTGATTGCTCAGTTTAGCCGGGTGGCCAGCTCTATGAAGAATCCTGGTGGTTCCAAAGTTCTTCCATTTAAGAATGATGGAGGCCACCGTGCTCTTCGGGACCTGCAATGCTGCAGAAATTATTTTATACCATTCCCCAGATGTGTCTCTCGACACATCCTGTCTCGGAGGTCTACGGACAATTCCTTGGTCTTCATGGCTTGGTTTTTGTTCTGACATGCACTGTCAACTGTGGGACCGTATATAGACAGGTGTGTGCCTTTCCAAATCATGTCCAATCAATTTAATTCACCACTGGTGGACTCCTATCAAGTTGTTGAAACATCTCAGGATAATCAATGGAAACAGGATGAACCTAAGCTCAAATTTGAGTGTCATAGCAAAAGGTCTGAATACTTATGTAAATGTGATATTTCAGTTATTTCTTTTTATTTACTTTGCAAAAATTCCAAACACTGTTTTCGCTTCTTCATTTTGGGGTATTATGTGTTGATTAATGATAAAATACCCTTTAATAAAATCTGACAATGTGCACTTGAATCACATGTGATTTTTTTCTATTACAAATATCAAATTGTGGAGTAGAGAGGCAAATAAATAGAAGATAGGTCTTTGTCCCAAACATTATGGAGGGCACTGTAGGAGGTGACATAAAGAGATGTAGAACAAATGAATGAAAGATATGCAAAAAAGTACCGATGATAAAGGAAACAGGCCATTGTCAGCTATTTGTTAGGTGAGAATGAGTACAGACAATAAGTCTCAACAAGATGACTTTGAAACTGGTATGACGGGTCGGGGAGGGATGGAGAAAGAGCAAGAGTTACAAAGTTAGAGAAATCAATGCTTCTATGATGCCAAGATGATTAATTGGTCAGCCAAATGGCCTAGTGTGTCTTTCTGTTGTCTGCATGTAATCATCACTTTATTTTGATCGTATATGTGTTGGCTATTGCCACCAAAGATCTTAGAGCAGAGCAAGATAGGCCACTCCTGCGAAATACAATGGGCTGACGTGTAGTACGCTACGGAGGGGATCCTGGGCATTTTTCACCGCCCATTTTAGTAACCGGAGCCTACCTGACCCGACCCAACTCGCAGTGTAATCAATGTTGCGGGGCAACAGTTTGTGTGTGTGATATAGGGTTAGATTCATAATTTTGTCAGTTCATACTTCTTGTCAAGAATAAAATTTGACTCTGGTAATTGTCTTTTTTAATGTTTTTTAAATCATTTCTTTTTAAATGGCTCACAAGCAGTGTTTGAGTTGATTTTGTAGTGACCAGAACCTACCCGACCCGACTCGCAGGGTAATTGACATTGCGGGGGAAGTTTTTGTGTGCGATATAGGGTTAGATTCATAATTCTGTTAGTTCATAATTCTGTTAATTCTTGTTAAAGAATAAAATGTTTATAAACACACATACATGAATGTGATATCTTTATTACTAAAAGTCTGTTCTTGAACGGTTTTGGCGATCTGTGCTGTGATTTCCGAGAGAACGCCGCCACCTACGGCCGTCATTTTTGGCCATCTCGTTCAGAGCACCCCTACGCCGCATGTGTGCCGAGGATTTTTCCAGTCGATGAAAAATGACAGAGATATTAATGATTTTACAAAATTCCCCATTCTCTCTGCTGTCCCCGCTGGCGGCAGGGGGGATGGACTATAAAACCAGGAAGTGGTGTGCCTCAATTACTCTGCAAGCTGGAGGAAGGCAGAGGGTCACGTTTCTCTGAGCTGTGAATAACACTGAACACATGTCCACACAACTGTGAGTACCCTTAATGTGGTTTGAAAATGAAAATATGGTTAAAGTAAAAAAGAACTGCCTGCAAATGGTTGTTTGGGGGTTTTGGGTTGAAATAAAAAGGCTCTCTCTCTCCCCCCCTCTCCTCTCCCCCCCCCTCTCCTCTCCCCTTCTCCTCTCCCCTTCTCCTCTCCTTCCCCCCTCTCCTCTCCCCCTCCTCTCCCCCCCTCCTCTCCCCCACTCTCATCTCCCCCCTCTCCTCTTCCCCCTGTCCTCTCCCCCCCTCTCTTTTTCTCCCACTTCTCCCCTCCCCCACCGACCCTCCCCTAAACCCCCCTCCCCTCCACACACCCCTATCCCCTTCCCTCCACCCTCCCTGCTCCCCACCTCTCCCCCTCCCCTCACCTCTCCCCCTCCCCTCTCCCCTCACCAGCCCCCCCTCTCTCTCTCACCCTCTCTCTCTCCTCCCCTCCACCCCCACCTTTCCCCTCTCTCCCACCCCCCCTCTTCTCCTCCTCGCCACCCCCCTCTCCTTCTTGCCCCTCTCTCTGTGTCTCTGCCCCTTCTCTCTCTGCCCTCACACTCTCCCCCGCCCCCCCTCTAGATGTGACTGCAAGTTGGGGGCTATGCATCAGTAGATAGGGTGGTTATGGGGTAAAAGGAGCAAATTAATAATATTAATATAATATCACGGGGGGTAATTAGCGCGAGTGCGGGGGGGGGCGGGGGGATAGTTAGTGTGTGTGACGCTGCATGCCGCCTCCCCCCCCACAACCGCACGTTGGGGGAACAGACCCAACGGGTCTGCACTTGGTCTAGTAAATGTATATAATCATATAACACACACAATTATATTTCTTCTGATCCAATGATGAACTTTATTTCAGACTAGACAAGGGACATGTCCCCCTCCTATGCCCCTCTCCCCGCTGCCCCGGGCCGCGCACCTCCTCTCCCCGGGCCGCTCACTCCCACTCCAACTGCCCCGGGCCGCTCACTCCCTCTCCCGCTGCCCCGGGCCGCTCACTCCCTCTCCCCCGGCCGCTCACCCCCTCTCCCCGGGCCGCGGCCACGTCCCCTCCCAGATGCCCGGGCCGCTCCACGATCCCTCTCTCCCTCTCCCCGGGCCGCTCACTCCATCTCCCCGGGCCGCTCACCCCTCCTCCCCGGGCCGCGCACCCTCGCCCCTCCTCCCCGCTGCCCCGGGCCGCTCACTCCATCTCCCCGGGCCGCCTACAACCACCCCCCCCCTCTCCCCGGGCCGCGTGCACTCCCTCTCCCCGCTGCCCCGTGGCCGCTCACTCCCTCTCCCTCTCCCTGGCCGCGGCACTCCCTCTCCCGCTGCCCCGGGCCGCTCACTCCATCTCCCCGGGCCGCTCACACCCTCTCCCCGGGCCGCGCACTCCCTCTCCCGCTGCCCCGGGCCGCTCACTCCCTCTCCCTCTCCCTGGGCCGCGCACTCCCTCTCCCGCTGCCCCGGGCCGCTCACTCCCTCTCCCCGGGCCGCTCACCCCCTCTCCCCGGGCCGCTCACTCCCTCTCCCGCTGCCCCGGGCCGCGCACTCCCTCTCCCGCTGCCCCGGGCCGCGCACTCCCTCTCCCGCTGCCCCGGGCCGCTCACTCCCTCTCCCCGGGCCGCTCACTCCCTCTCCCCGGGCCGCTCACTTCCTCTCCCCGGGCCGCTCACCCCCTCTCCCCGGGCCGCTCACTCCCTCTCCCGCTGCCCCGGGCCGCGCACCCCCTATCCCGCTGCCCCGGGCCCCACACTCCCTCTCCCCGCTGCCCCGGGCCCCACACTCCCTCTCCCCGAGCCGCACACTCCCTCTCCCCGGGCCCCACACTCCCTCTCCCCGCTGCCCCGGGCCCCACACTCCCTCTCCCCGCTGCCCGGGCCACACACTCCCTCTCCCCGGGCCCCACACTCCCTCTCCCCTGCTGCCCCGGGCCCCACACTCCCTCTCCCCGCTGCCCCGGGCCACAACACTCCCTCTCCCCGGGCCCCACACTCCCTCTCCCCGCTGCCCCGGGCCCCACACTCCCTCTCCCCGCTGCCCGGGCACGCACACGCCCTCTCCCCGCTGCCCCGGGCCACACACTCCCTCTCCCCGGGCCGCACACTCCCTCTCCCCGCTGCCCCGGGCCCCACACTCCCTCTCCCCGCTGCCCCGGGCCCCACACTCCCTCTCCCCGCTGCCCCGGGCCCCACACTCCCTCTCCCCGCTGCCCCGGGCCGCACACGCCCTCCCCCGCTGCCCCGGGCCGCACACGCCCTCTCCCCGCTGCCCCGGGCCACACACTCCCTCTCCCCGGGCCGCACACTCCCTCTCCCTGGGCCCCACACTCCCTCTCCCCGCTGCCCCGGGCCACACACTCCCTCTCCCCGGGCCCCACACTCCCTCTCCCCGCTGCCCCGGGCCCCACACTCCCTCTCCCCGCTGCCCCGGGCCGCACACGCCCTCTCCCCGCTGCCCCGGGCCACACACTCCCTCTCCCCGGGCCGCACACTCCCTCTCCCCGCTGCCCCGGGCCCCACACTCCCTCTCCCCGCTGCCCCGGGCCCCACACTCCCTCTCCCCGCTGCCCCGGGCCCCACACTCCCTCTCCCCGCTGCCCCGGGCCGCACACGCCCTCTCCCCGCTGCCCCGGGCCGCACACGCCCTCTCCCCGCTGCCCCGGGCCACACACTCCCTCTCCCCGGGCCGCACACTCCCTCTCCCTGGGCCCCACACTCCCTCTCCCCGCTGCCCCGGGCCCCACACTCCTTCTCCCCTCTCCCCGGGCCGCACACTCCCTCTCCCTGGGCCCCACACTCCCTCTCCCCGCTGCCCCGGGCCGCACACTCCTTCTCCCCTCTCCCCGGGCCGCACACTCCCTCTCCCGCTGCGGAAACAAAGATCCGATCTTTGGCCGGAAGCAAGATGGCGGAACAAGATGGCGGGGGCTGGTTGCTAAAATGAGTCCTATAATCACCCATGAATCTGCCCATGAGCGTACTACACGTTTGCGTGAGAGTAACCCATCTTGCTCTGCTCTAAGATCTTTGATTGCCACCTCCCCATTGAGCACAACATTTGAATTAAAGGCAGTGTTAGTATTGCTCTTGCCAATCTCAATCGTCAAACGATCCATCTGGTTCACTCATGTCCTTCAGGGAAGAAGATCCACTCTCCCTATCTAGTCATGACATTATATCATTGTTCCAATGGGAACAGTCTGAAGAAGGGTTCTGGCCCGAAATGTCATCTGTCCATTCCTTCCCCAGATGCTGCTTGACCGAATGAATTACTCCAGCGCTTTGTGTTTTGCTCAAAATTCTAGCACCTGCAGTTCTTCGAACCTCCATTAGATACTTGTTGATCTTTCTGCTTCAAGTCTGAGGCATTCAGGGATATACGTTAAAATACTGGCATTGTGAGAAACATCTACATCCGTTGAATCATTTTAATTTATTGCTTAAATTAAAAATATGGTTTTTGTTGGATACAACCCTTTCTGTATACCTCCTCCCAGGTCAGGAAGAGGTCTCTTCATAAGTTCTAGGAGCAGAATCGGGCCATTCGGCCCATCAAGTCTACTCCGCCATTCAATCATGGCTGATGTACCTTTCCCTCTCAACCCCATTCTCCTGTCTTGTCCCCATAACCCCTGACACCCTTACAAATCAAGAATCTGTCACTCTCCACCTTAAAAATTGACAGCAGTCTGTGGCAATGAATTCCAGATTCACCACCTTCTGACTGATGAATTCCTCCTCATCTCCTTTCTAAAGGTACGCCCTTTTATTCTGAGGCTATGGCCTCTGGTCCGATGACTCTTCCACGAGTGGAAACATACTCTCCACATTCACTCTCTCGGACTTTCATTATTTGGTAAGTTTCAATGAGGTCTCCCCCTTATACTTCTAAACTCCAGCGAGTACAGACCCAATGCCTTCAAACGCTCATCATATGTTAACCCAATCATTCCTGGGATCATTTTTGTAAACCTCATCAGGATCCTCTCCAACACCAGCACATCCTTCCTCAGATATGAGGCCAAAACTGCTCACAATACTCCAAATGCAGTCTGACCAGTGCCGTATAAAACCTCAGCATTACTCCTCTCGAAATAAATGCTACTCTATTGTGTTGAGACATGAGAAAGGAGAGAGCAGAAGGAAAAATATTTATTGAAGTGGACAATACCTGAATACTGAAGGACTGGGATTGAAGGTATGGAGCGGTAATATTCTTGTAGTCATTTGCTGTTTCATTAATCAAGTGCATCTCCTGCTGCAGGTACTTCTTGATATGCTTCTCTGTAGCTGGATATACCACTGTGGTCTTTATTTCTGCCAAGGAATGCAAATTTCTGTTAGAATTTTAAAAATATTAACACAAAAACAAAATCCAAATCTTCAACTATTGCCTTCTCCCAACGTAATATGTTTGAGTTAAACCCAAACAAATGGCCTGTTTCTTAGCCTCCAATAATTTTATTCTATAAATAAATAGGATTTATAGAAAGTAACCTTAAGACGTTTCGGGTCGAGACCCTTCTTCCCACTCTCGAATGTCACCTATTCCTTTTATCCAGAGATGCTGCCTGACCCGCTGAGTTACTCCAGCATTTTGTGTCTATCTTCGGTGTAATCCAGCATCTGCAGTTCCTCCCTTCACAGATCAGATCAAAGCTCTGTAATGCTGCCTTAACCACTCACGTTAAGTACACAGGAATGTTGATGGCCTTTGCGGAGGAAGGAACTGCAGATGCTGGTTTAAACCGATATAGACACAAAAAGCTGGAATAACTCAACTGGTCAGACAGCACCTCTGGAGAAAAGGAATAGGTGACATTTTGGGTCGAGACCCTTCTTCAGACTCAAATTATTTTAATAAATAATAAGAACAGGCCTCAGTTATTTGCTTGACTGTCACATAAAGGCTACAGGGGGACATCAACTGTTCTTGCACCAAAACAGACGGCTTGCCTGAAAAGGTCAGTTGATGTTAGTATCTACATGAGCCATCTATTCCAATCTCACTACCATGCATATTTTCCAAAACAGTCAAGAGAGTCAAGAGTGTTTTATTGTCAAATGTCCCAGATAGAACAATGAAATTCTTACTTGCAGCAGCACAACATAATATGTAAACATAGTCACAAAATGCTGGAGTAACTCAGAGGGACATGCAGCATATTTTACTGAGAGAAGGAATGGGTGATGTATCTGGTCTCTAACATTTTGCGTCTATCTTCGATTTAAACCAGCATCTGCAGTTCTTTCCTACACAGAATATGCAAACATAGTACACTGTAAACAATATAATAAACAAGAGAGAAAAACATGTTTAAAAATGCATTGAAACGCCCTAGCCCCATTGATCACCTATCCACACTAAGTAGACAATAAAAGCTGGAGAAAATCAGTGGGTGAGGCAGCAAACTCAACAGAGACGGCACCCGAGGTCAGGATCAAACCCGGGTCTCTGGTGCTCTACCAGCTGCGCCACTGTGCCACAGTGAATAGATAGCTTCGTCCCAACTGTTATTAGGCAACTGAACCATCCTACCAACAACTAGAGAGCAGTTGTGAACAACTAGAGAGCAGTCCACCTCACTGGAGACCCTCGGACTATTTTTGATCGGACTTTACTGGTATTTCTCCTGGACTAAAAAGCTATTTAAATTATTCCCGTTATCATGTACCTGTGCACTGTGGATAGCTCGATTGTAATCATGTGTTGTCTTCCCACTGACTGGTTAGCATGCAACAAAAGCTATTCACAGTACCTCATGAACGATGAGGTACACGTGACAATCAACTAAACTCAAGCTGTTTCATTATATACAATATTAACATCCAACAATCTGAAATATTGCCAGGGACGTCCGAACCAATAGTGTGCATTTGAGATCCTGAAGTCGGATGAGTTTCTAAATTGTACGAATGATCATATGATCGTAAGTCTGCCCAACATCCATTATGGATCAGTGGAAATTTTGTTCAACTAAAGGTCAGGAAAAGTTCAACAAAATGTTGGACAAGCCTTTGATTATACCTAGACTGCACACAAATAAGTTTGGTTTACGCAAAATCACCTTAAATATCTCAGCCACCTAATTTATATTGCAGTACTCTTACTGCAAATATACTTTAATCAGATTAACTTTATTTAATTGAAGGTGTTGGCTGTCCATGTTCACTTGCTTATTCTAACTTCAAGATACTCGGTTGTCTAAGTGCATGAGTATCCTTCCCTGGTCCACTACAATATAGATATAGCCATAACAAGATTTTTTTGGTTTTTTTACAGTGAAAAGCTTTTGTTGCATGCTATCCAGTCAGCAGAACGACACACCTTTCACCCCACGAGCCGTCACATAGGTGCAGGTGTAGGCCATTCGGCCCTTCGAGCCTGCACCGCCATTCAATATGATCATGGCTGATCATACAACTCAGTATCCTGTACCTGCCTTCTCTCCATACCCCCTGATCCCTTTAGCCACAAGGGCCACATCTAACTCCCTCTTAAATATAGCCAATGAACTGGCCTCAACTACCTTCTGTGGCAGAGAGTTCCATAATAATCTGCCTTTTTGTTCTTGCCACCAAAGTGGATAACCTCACATTTATCCACATTATAATGCATCTGCCTAGTCACCCAACCTAACCAAGTCACCGTGCAGCCTCATAGGATCCTCCTCACAGCTCACACTGCCACCCAGCTTTGTGTCACCCGCAAATTTGGGAATGTTAACAGAACACTTAATGCAAAAGATGAAGATTTGTGTCACAGGACTAAGGTTCATCTATAGGAATGAGTTATTTGTAGAAAATAACAGAGGAAGCATCAGGAGTCAGCTGTGATTTATAACCGCTGATCTCACAAGCAAGCAAATTGCTCAGACTTGGCTTCAAATGCTGTTTGACGCCGAGGTAGCTGATTGTGGCTGAGTGGGAGATGCGGGCAAAGAAGTGTCACGCCCGAAACTTTACCTGATCCTTCTATCCAGAGATGGTGCCTGTCCCATTGAATTACTCCAGCATTTTGTTCTATCTTGGGTGTAAACAAACATCTGCAGTTCCTTTCTACACATAATCTATTTACATATTTCTCAATCAGCAATGGAGGAAGCAAAACAACAAAACAAAATTACATCTACATAGCTGAGACCAAGAGCTCTCTGACTGCCAAGCTTGTTCTATATAAAGCACCGAGCAACAGTGTACAACAGTGGCAATGCAATCTCCTGGGTGAAACAAAGGAAACAAGCAAACATATCAACAAAGTCCACAAAATTGCTGGGGAAACTCAGCGGGTGCAGCAGCATCTATGGAGCGAAGGAAATAGGCGACGTTTCGGGCCGAAACCCTTCTTCATCAACAAAGTCTCTGGGAATAACTCCAAACCTCTTAGTCAAGTAAAGCCTCAATCCCACATGAATTACTATTAACCTGCTAAAATAATAACTATTCACTCTCCAATCTAACCTCAGATAAAAGTGGCTCTATTGATGAATTGGAGTGGGTAAGGAACACATTGGTTGGTTAAGCACGGAAGCCAAGTTTGCAACATTGGAAATACATCCAAGTAATCACTCAATCTAAGGCAACACTGGGCTGGCCTTTCCATCTGAGCATTTGTTTGGCAGGCATAATCACAAAGAACAAGCATATTTTCCACAATAACACATAACCCATTTCTGATCAGCAACTCAAGAGCTAGAGCTGGAAAATATGTGCTGGAATCACCACATGGGATTAAATTGTGCCTGTTAATTTAGCATGCGTAGCACTTAACATTTCTGTTCCATCCACATTATGAGAACTTTAGACTCCACTCACTGCACTGTTGCTGGCCTATAGGTCTATAACATATATAACAATTACAGCACGGAAACAGGCCATCTCGGCCCTACAAGTCCGTGCCGACTTGTAGGGTCTATAGGTTGCGGTCACAGCAATTGAGTGTTGGAATGAAATCATTGGCCACAACGATCAGCAATTTTGGGACCTCCAGCTGCGCAGGAGTGAAGCAACTGTAGTCTGTTTGTTTGTTATCTAAGGTGATTATAATGCCTCAGATTTAATAAACGTTGCTCATCACAAGGAACATGCTTGACAATCGTGAGATCATTGTATATTTATGATTTGTACTGCGAGAAAATAAACAAACCCATTGTGCAAATTAGAACCATAGTGGTACAGCATAGTAATGGCCCCAGGCCCCGCCAGGCCCATGTGATACACTAATCACATTTGTTTTGCACCAGTTCTGTACCCTTCCACGCAGCTCCTTGCCTATTCAACAGCCGGTCTAATCTCTCTTAAACACAGTAATTTATTCTGTACTCTGAATGTACTCTGGCTGTACATTCAAACACTAGAGGGTATGGCTTTAAGATGAGAGGGGTGAATTTTAAAGGAAACTAGAGCAATGAATCAATGAAAGTAGAGCTTCTCGAGTTCTGGATACTTTATCAAAAGTGAAGGACGGATGGCCAGTCAGAAAGGCAATGGAACAGCCAATTCCACTGGCCTCCTGCAGTAATCCTAGCATGATAATTACCAGTCTTCAGCCAATACGGTTTACTCTTTGTGATATCAAGAAATGGCTAAAGGCATTAGATGCAGCAAGGGCTATGGGCCCTGCCAACGTTCCGGCAATAATTAGGGATGTTCACTGATAACTACATAATCTTGGATCTGGTCCTGTGTAATGAAGCAGGATTAATTAAAAATGTCATAGTTAGGGACTCGTTGGGAACAAGTGACCACAATATGGTCGAATTCCATATTCAAATAGAAGGGGAGCAGGTTGAAACTCAGGCTAGGGTGCTTAGTCTAAATAAGGGGGATTATGAAGGTATGAGGAATGAGCTGATCAAAGTTGACTGGGATAGCAGACTCAAGAATAAGACGGTACATGAGCAGTGGTGTACGTTTAAGGGTCTACTGTATAACCTTCAAGAAAAATTTATTCCTATGAAGAAAAAAAGGGGTAAGGGTAAGAACAGTCAGCCATGGCTCAGTAAAACTATAAAGGATAGTATTCGGCTGAAGGCAAGGGCATATAAGGTAGCCAGAGATAGTGGGAGGGTAGAGGATTGGGAAGCATTTAAAGGTCAGCAAAAAATAACTAAGAGATTAATTAAGACGGGGAAAATAGACTATGAAAGGAAATTAGCAAACAACATAAAAACTAATAGTAAGAGTTTTTATAGCTATATAAAAAGAAAAAGGGTGGCTAAGGTGAACGTTGGTCCATTGGAGGGTGAGACTGGAGAGTTGTTGGTGGGGAACATGGAAATGGCAAAGGCATTAAACGAGTATTTTGTATCAGTCTTCACCATAGAAGACACAAAAAATATTCCAACGCTGGATAAACAGGGGGCGGTAGGAATGGAGGAGCTAAATACTATTAAGATCACCAAGGAGGTGGTATTAGGGAAATTAATGAGACTGAAGGAGGATAAATCCCCTGGGCCTGATGGATTACATCCAAGGGTCTTGAGGGAGATAGCGGTGGGGATTGTGGATGCATTGGTGATAATTTTCCAAAACTCCCTGGAGGCAGGAACGGTCCCAGTGGATTGGAAAATGGCCAATGTAACACCTATATTTAAAAAAGGAAGTAAACAGAAGGCGGGTAACTATAGACCGGTTAGTCTAACATCGGTGGTGGGTAAAATGTTAGAGACAATTATTAAAGAAACACTAACGGGGCACTTGGATAAACATGACTTCATCGGACAGAACCAGCATGGTTTTGTGAAGGGGAAGTCCTGTTTAATGAATCTGCTCGAATTCTTTGAGGAAGTAACAACCTGGGTGGATAAAGGGGAACCGGTGGATGTGGTATACTTGGACTTCCAAAAGGCTTTTGACAAGGTGCCACATAAGAGACTATTGCTAAAAATAAAAAATTATGGGATTGGGGGTAATATATTAGCATGGGTAGAGGATTGGCTAACAAATAGGAAGCAGAGAGTGGGGATAAATGGTTCATACTCGGGATGGCAACCGGTAACTAGCGGGGTTCCGCAAGGGTCGGTGCTGGGACCCCAGTTGTTCACAATTTATATAAATGATTTGGAGGAGGGAACCAAGTGTAATATATCAAAATTTGCGGACGATACAAAAACGGGAGGAATAGTAGGGGATGAGGAGGATAGGAAGAGTCTGCAAAAGGATATAGATAAGCTAGGTGAGTGGGCAACAACTTGGCAGATGAAGTTTAATACTAATAAATGTGAAGTCATTCACTTTGGGAAAAAAAATGATAGGGCAAGTTATTTTCTAAATGAGGAGGAGCTGCGTTGTAATGCAACGCAAAGGGATCTAGGGGTATTAGTACATGAATCACTAAAAGTTAGTATGCAGGTGCAGCAAGCAATCAGGAAGGCCAATGGAGTTTTGGCCTTTATTGCTAGGGGGATTGAGTATAAAAACACGGAGGTCTTGCTGCAGCTGTACACAGTATTAGTGAGACCACATTTGGAATACTGTGTACAGTTCTGGGGTCCATACTTAAGAAAGGATGTACTAGCCCTGGAGGCAGTGCAGCGAAGGTTTACAAGATTAATTCCTGCAATGAGGGGATTGACATATGAGGAAAGGTTAAGTAGGCTGGAACTCTACTCTTTGGAGTTTAGAAGAATGAGAGGCGATCTCATTGAAACATATAAGATCGTGAGGGGCCTTGATCGGGTGGATGCACCGAGGATGTTCCCAATGATCGGGGAAACTAGAACTAGGGGACATAGTTGCAGAATAAGGGGGGGCTCTTTTAAAACTGAGATGAGGAAGAACTTCTTCACCCAGAGGGTGGTTAATTTATGGAATTCACTGCCCCAGGGAGCAGTGGAAGCAGAAACTTTAAATATATTTAAGACTAAAATAGATGTTTTTTTAGCTGCCAAGGGGATAAGGGGCTACGGGGAGAGGGCAGGGATATGGACCTAGGTATGGTTAGTATAGTAAGACCTGAGTGATCTCCTGGACAAGTGTCGATCGCCTGGATTGGGGTCGGAGAGGAATTTCCCGGATTTTTTTCCCGAATTGGACCTGGGTTTTTATCCGTTTTTTTGCCTCCCCCAGGAGATCACGAGGTTTTTGGGGTGGAGAGGGGTGATAGCGGTATAAAGGGGAGGGTAGTGTCTTGTGTTCTGTGTCTTGTGTCTACTGTTTGTGGGTAAGTGTGTCTGTTTAGTGTTCAGCCATGAGCGAATGGCGGTGCGGGCTCGACGGACCTGGTGGTCTGCTCTCGCACCTACTTTCTATGTTTCTATGTTTCTATATTCCGGCCTCTTCAGATAATGAAGCAGCCCACACGCTGATGCAGCAGCACCTGGACAGTACCCTTCTGGGCTGGTAAGTGGCAAGCAAAGATCTTAGAGCAGAGCAAGATAGGCCACTCCTGCGAAATACAATGGGCTGACGTGTAATACGCTACGGAGGGGATCCTGGGCATTTTGTACCGCCCATATTAGTAACCGGAGCCTACCTGAACCGACCCGACTCGCAGTGTAATCAATGTTGCGGGGCAACAGTTTGTGTGTGTGATATAGGGTTAGATTCATAATTCTGTCAGTTCATACTTCTTGTCAAGAATAAAATTTGACTCTGGTAATTGTCTTTTTTAATGTTTTTTAAATCATTTCTTTTTAAATGGCTCACAAGCAGTGTTTGAGTTGATTTTGTAGTAACCGGAACCTACCCGACCCGACCCGACTCGCAGGGTAATTAACATTGCGGGGGAAGTTTTTGTGTGTGATATAGGGTTAGATTCATAATTCTGTTAGTTCATAATTCTGTTAATTCTTGTTAAAGAATAAAATGTTTATAAACACACATACATGAATGTGATATAAATGTATATAATCATATAACGCACACAATTATATTTCTTTTTATCCAATGATGAACTTTATTTCAGACTAGACAAGGGACATTAAATAAGAAACATTGTAAACCTCCCCGCAACTTCACACTTGACCAACAGGGGGCGCGGACCTGTGCGCGGCTGCCCAGCCTGCAGCTGTCTGTCTTTTCATCTTTTTTTTAATTTTTAGTTAGTTAAAGTGTTTTTGTTTCTGGAGTTCTAGACTTTTTTATGTGGGGGGTGGGGGGGGGGGGGGAAGGGGGAAACTACCTTTCAGGGTCCCTACCTGGTCGGAGAGGCAGCTTTTCTCCGGGCTGCAGCTTCGACCCGTCCTCGCGGCCTACCAGCCGGCCTGGAGCGGCGTTTCCTGTCGGGCACTGCCCAGAACCACGGCTTCGGCAGCGGCACAGCGCTGGAGCGCTATCGTGGAGCGGGCGATGCCTTGCCTGGGTCGCCGCGCTGGAGCTCCGGTGAGCTGAAGACCGCTGAGGAAAACATCGCGAGCTGCGGGTTTGAGGAGCGGCTAGCTGCGGGCGGCGGCGCCTGGTATCTCTAGATGAGATTGCCAGTAGTGGAGCTCCAACCGGCGCGGCCTTGTTGGCTTCGGAAGTCGCGGCCTCCAGTACGGAAGCGGCCGTTCCAGGGTTCCCAAGCCGCTGCGAGGATTCTCCCGACGCCGGAGTAACATCACCCGGCGAGAACGGCCAGGAACATCGGGCCTCCGTAGAGGCAACTGTGGAGGCCTCAATAGGCCCGACTATGGGTGAACTGGGGTTGGGGACTGGACTTTGTGCCTTCCCTCATGGTGGGAGCCATTGTGGGGGGATGTTCTTTATGTTTAATCTCTTATTAATGTTATGTCTGTATTCTTTCTTTATGTGCTGCACTGGCAAGAAGCATTTCACTACACCTAGGTGTATGTGACTAATAAATAACCTTTGAACCTTTTGAACCTTTGAACACACACTAGGCCTTATCCCACCCGTCTACTCTCTCCCCCTCCCCCCCCCCTCCCCCCGGCACTCCCTCGCCTGCCCCACACTACAATGTCTCCCCCCCCCTCCTATGCCCCTCTCCCCGCTGCCCCGGGCCGCACACTCCCTCTCCCCAGGCTGCACACCCCCTCTCCCCGCTGCCCTGATCCGCACACCCCCTCTCCCCGGGCCGCACACTCCCTCTCCCCGGGCCGCACACTTCCTCTCCCCGCTGCCCGGGCCGCGCACTCCCTTTCCCCGCTGCCCCGATCCGCGCACCCCCTCTCCCCGGGCCGCACATCCCCTCTCCCTGGCCGCGCACTCCCTCTCCCCGCTGCCCTGGGCCGCACACCCCCTCTCCCCGGGCCGCGCACTCCCTCTCCCCGCTGCCCCGGGCCGCACACTCCCTCTCCCCGCTGCGGAAACAAAGATCCGATCTTTGGCTGGAAGCGAGATGGCGGAGGCTGGTTGCTAAAATGGGTCCTATAATCACCCATGAATCTGCCCATGAGCGTACTACGCGTTTGCGTGAGAGTAACCCATCTTGCACTGCTCTAAGATCTTTGGTGGCAAGTACCATTCACACTGCATGTGCCAGCTGAGGATGATAACCAGCAAGAGGAAATCCTGCTATTACCCCCTGACCTTCAGCATAGTCAAGGATCAGTCTCACACCAGCCACTCCATCTTCTTCTCTCTCCCACCAGGCAAGAGGTATAGAAGTGTGAAAATGCACACCTCTAGATTCAGAGACAGTTTCTTCCAAGTTGTTATCAGGCAACTGATCTATCCTACTGACAATTAGAGAGCAGTGCTGAGCTACTATTTACCTCATTGGAGACCCTCGAGCTATCTTTATTTGGATTTTACTGGACTTTATCTTGCACTACACATTATTCCCGTCAGCATGTATCTGTACACTGTGGATGGCTCAATTGTAATTGTTTACTGTCTTACTGCTGACTGGTTAGCATGCAACAAAAGCTTTTCACTGTACCTCGGAATCTGACAATAAACTAACTGAACAAAACATTCAATGGCATTACAGGTGCACAACCTTTTATCCGAAGATCCAAATAACAAAAACCTCCGAATAGCGGACATTTTTTCGGTCCTTGAAGAAAGGTCCTTGAAAACGTTCACCGAGGGCGGCCCGCAGAGGTGACAGCTGAACCTCCGGTCGGTCCTCGTAGAAAGGGGAACTAAATCCCCATTCATAAAAGAGAAGGTGAGGGTATATTGCGCGGGAGGGTTAATAATTGACAATATGCTGCTGCCTGCCCGCTGAGTTAAAAAGTTCCCACGGTAGACTCACGATACACAGTGTATCGTGAGTCTTGCGTGGGAACGTTTTAACTCAGCGGGCAGGCAGCAGCAGATTGTCGCTCCCTTCATGTTTCACCCCACCTACACCCCTCTGCTTCCCGGCCATGTGTGTGACCCCTTCCCTCCCCTCTCCAGCTCCCCGCTCCAGCTCCCCGCTCATTGCACCGGCGCGGGGGCTTTGCACTGTCTTCACGTCGGCGATACCAGCAGGTCAGTGCCAGTCACCGGAGACGTCAGGACCAACGGGACACCGACCCCCAGGCCCACTGCAAGCACGGAGATCCCAGAGACCCACAGCCAGCAGCAGCCCAGCCCCGTTCCAACTCCAGAGGAAAACTGCAAACTGGCCGGAGACGTCAGGACCACCAGAAGCCGTTCCCCGAGCTGCGCCCCCTCATCGGGACACCGACCCCCAGGCCCACTGCAAGCACGGAGATCCCAGAGACCCACAGCCAACAGCAGCCCAGCCCCACTCCAACTACAGAGTAGGTATGTTGCAAAGCCTACCTGAAGCGTCGTTGAAGATCTGCTGCTGAGGGTGTGCGCGATTTTGGCGCCGTTTAGAGGGGGCGGGTTTAAAACGCGATTTTCTCTAGGCTGTTCCAATCGAAAATGTTCAGCCTAGTTAATTATTAACGAAAAATCGCTGGAAGACCCCGTCGCAAAAGCTATTATTAGGTTTAAAGGCCTTGAATAATAGTTATAGTAGTTTAAAAATCAATCTCTAAACCCGCGACCACCAGCAACCGCAGGGTCTCATAAAGCAAATAGCAGAAGTTAGGCTGTATATTTTTACATTAAAAAGGGCTTCTAAAGATCCCTTTATACTAAGTTTAATATTGCGAGTAGCTCATTTTGGGCCCATTATATCGCGCAGTATTTTTCTCGGCATTTGGGGCACAAATCTACCGCAATGTGAACGTTCTAAACCAGCGCGTTCCACAGGGACCCACTGGAAAGCTGATTTAAATGGGCATTTATTTACAGCAATTAAACACTAAATTCCTTCCTTGGCCTATAAATTAATGTAAATGAGATTTAAAAATCATGTTTTATTGTGAATTATTTGTGAATATTATTTGGACATTTAGGCTATTTAAAAATGTTAATCATTTATTAAGAAATGGATAGATGTTTAGATCTAGTAATTGAAGTCTGAAATTAGCTACAATTAGGTAACTAACTAATTATATGCTTTAATTTCAGGTCATCCAAGTAAGATTATTTTATATTTGTTTCAGAATGCTTCAATCTATGATAACTGAAAATTTCATTCAGTTCTCTTAATTTTTAAGAAAGTTATGGGCTTTTGACTGTTCACGATCACAGCTTTTTTGTTATGTGCATAGAAAATCAATAGGGAACAAGATGCTCATTTCCCAGTATGAAAATGGCCATAACTTTTTAAATACTTGAGATATGAAAGTGAATTAGGTGTCAAATTAAACTTATTTTTATGCTTTATCTGATGGGATAAATTACAGACTTGATTTTTAAAATCTCAAAATTTTGTAACATTGCTATACAGAGGAACCTGGGTTGCGGATGACGGGGCGCAGCTCGGGGCGTCGTAGGGGCCCATCGGGGAGCGGGTTCCTGTTGGTCCTGACGTCTCCGGCCACCTGCCATCCTCCGGGAACTGTACCGCCCTTGCAGGAGAGTGGGGTTGTTTGCAGTTGCAGAGGGAGGGGGCAAGGGCGGTACAGTTCCCAGTCTCAGCTCCAGTCCAGGGGGGTGGCCGGAGACGTCAGGACCAACGGGACACCGACCCCCAGGCCCACTGCAAGCACGGAGATCCCAGAGACCCACAGCCAGCAGCAACTCCAGCCCAGCCCCGCTCCAACTCCAGAGGAACACGTAGGGGCAGAAGCTGATAGTGCACAAGGTACGTCTTGTTCTTGGGGTGGCGGATGAGGGGCGCAGCTCGGGCTGTGGGCAAACTGCCACTTGTCGCAGTAGCGGCCCGTCGGGGAGCGGATTCCTCTGGAGTTGGAGGGGGAGGGGGGTATTGTGCTGTTTGATCGCCCCCTGCTATCCCAGGGACAGGGAGACACAGCGGCTTTTTAGACTGGTGGGCAATCACTTCCAAAGTTCTGCCCACACAGTCAGTACACCTCTCCTACACTGCATTTCATACAAACATTTATTCTGCAAGAAAAAATTATATTGAAGACTCAAACTCGCGACCGAGTAACTACCGGGATCAAGGCGCAAACTCGCGACCTTGCGGATATGAACCGAGCACTCTACCACTGAGACAGCCATTAAAATCTACGCTAAAAAATTTCCATTCCGAAGGCCGACAAATTCTGAATTACGAAAAGTGTCTGGTCCCAAGGCTTTCGGATAAAAGGTTGTGCACCTGTACCAGTATTAAATTCCCACCATCAATATTCAATAATTTTACTGACCAGAAACAGAACTGTAGTAGTTAAATGCATAATTAGACTACAAGAATGGGTATGAGGTTAGGAATCTTGCATTTTACCCCCTGACTCCTTAATGGCTGACCACCATGTACAAAGCCCAAGTCAAGACTGCAATTGAGTACTCGCCTGGAAGATGCATTCAACACTCTAGAAGCTTGATACTTTTCAAGAACTAGCAGACCGCTTGCAAGGGATCCCAGCCACAGCCATTCATTCACTCCACCACCAACATGCAGATACTTCTTGCTTTACTTTACAAAATAATCAATTACATACCACAATACAGGATACTGAGCGCCCGCACGACAAGACTGAAAAACAGCTTCTACCATAGAGCTGTGACACTACTGAACTCTATCCCCCTCCCACATTGATCCCCCCCCTCTCTCTCACACACCCGCCAATACTCCTGTATGTTTATGGTTATAGTTAAATTTTTTAATAGTTCTTTTTTTTTAAATTGTATTTTTATACTTATATTCCTGTGCAGCTGGAGGACTGCTCCAACAGAATTTCGTTGTCTTAAATGTACAATGACAATAAAGATTATTATTATTATATTACAACATTTAAGCAATTTGGCACAACCAATCCATTCTAAGGAGATGTCGGAACGAGATATGGACAGTGATATAGCACAAATGAATAAGAGATAAGCAAAAAAGTAATGATGATAAAGGAAACAGGTCATTGTTTGCTAGGGGCTGAGTGAAAACGAGTTACAGACAATGAGAGTCAACAAGACGACTTTGAAGCTAACCATTGTTAGCTGGGGGTTGGCCCCTGACTTTCCCGACTCTCAGTCTGAAGGATCTTGACCCAAAACGTCACCTATTCCTTTTCTCCAGAGATGCTGTCTGACCCAGAGTTACTCCAGCTTTTTGTGTCTATCTTCAATCCATTCCAAGGTTGTCCCATGCAACCCAAAATGCTTGAGTTTATTTCCACTTTTCCTTTTTCCTCCCACTTCATTAATCCATCCACACTTCTCTCACATATATTCAGTGATTACAAAGACCATGTCCTCACTAATCCTTGGCTAAATCCTGCAGAAGGGTCTTGACCCGGAACTTCGCCTATTCCTTCTCTCCATAGATGCTGCCTCACCTGCTGAGTTTCTCCAGCATTTTTGGTCAATCCTTGGCTAAAGATGTTTTTTTTTGTCTAATTAGATTTCTTGGTGCTTAGTCTCATTTAGTTTAATTTATTTTAGAGATACAGTGCAGAAACAGGCCCTTTGTCCCCCAAATCTGTGCTGACCAGTGATTCCCAGCACATTAACACTACCCTACACACTAAGGACCATTTACAATTTTACCAAGCCAATTAACCTACAACCTATACGTGTTTGGAGTGTGGGAGGAAACCGGCGATCCCAGAGAAAACCGACACTGGTCACGTGGTGAACGTACAAACAGCACCCGTAGTCAGGATTGCACCCGGGTCTCTGAAGCGGTAAGGCAGCAACTCTACTGCTATGTCACCATGCTGCTCCACTTTATTAAGAGGCCCTAGTGTTGTTATTCCCTTCCGAGGTTATTGCAATCATAAGTCTATTAAAATGACTTTGATTCTTCAGACCATTGAAAATCATGTCTTTAATCCATCACCTTTCGTTTGGCAAAGAGGGAATAAAAAAGACGACTTTATAAACTGCGAATGATGATTGTTTTAAACAAGACAACTCATGTAACTGAGCTGCAGCTGTTGTTTCATTAATAATACAAGCGGGAACAGTTATACACAGCAATCAATTTAAAGTACAGTAGGGTTCTAAACAAAGAAACATGGAAACTATACCAAATCCAGAGCTACACTCTCAGCCAAATGGCGATTAACGCACACGATTTGCCCAACAGTTATTTGAGATTAAGGAATCCTGCTCCTAGCCTTCATCCATGCATTGGACATCAGAAGCAGGATGGCTAATTCCTGAACCCACATTGACTGCCCCATCACAATCCCTTTTACTGAAACACAGGATTGAAGCCCTGACCATACTCTTGCCCAAATTAGGTAAATCGAGGACCAGAGGACATAGGTTTAAGGTGAAGGGGAAAAGATTTAACAGGAATCTGAGGGGAAACATTTTCACACAAAGGGTGGTGGGTGTATGCACCAAGATGCCAGAGAATGTAGTTGAGGCAGAGACTATCAAAACATTTAAGCAGCAGTTAGACAGGTACATGGATAGGACAGGTTTGGAGGGATATGGACCAAACACGGGCAAGTGGGACTCGTGTAGCTGGGACATGTTGGCTGATGTGGGGAAGTTGAGCCGAAGGACCTGTTTCCACGCTGCATCACTCTATGACTATTATTGTAGCTAAAACAGTGTACTTCCAATATAGCATGAGGCTTACTTTGCAGAACTCTGACGATGTATAACTTAGGAGCCCATCAGGTCCATGGTGACTCTCATCACTCCCATTAGTTCTATTCCCACTTTTCTTATTTCTTTGTATTCCTCCAACTTATTTTCAATCAGATGTGTCCATCAATTCCTCCCTTGATTGTTTGGCATTAATCTAGACAAAGGAGCCAATAGCAAGTCTTTGGGATGTGGGAGGAAACTAGTTCAGTCTTGGGAAACCCATGCAAAGTTCACATTGGCAGCACCCAGGGTGAGAATCAAACCTTGGGTCACTGGACCTGTGAAACAGCAGTGCTAACTGCTGTGTTACAATACTCTTTTAATGAATCTACTGGGCTAACAGGAAACTTGATGGGCAGTGTTAATCTAATTTTAAGATTTATTTTTAATCTCAGGATTCACATTGCATATTAATGGATGACTGGAATACAGTGGTTTGTAACCAACATGTTTAATCTTTTAACATTATAGCCTTTAAAGCCTGAAGAAGGGTCCTGTCCCCTATCCATGTCCTCCAGAGATAGTGCTTGACCCACTGCATTACTCCAGTGCTTTGTGTTCTACATATAGACAAATAATTTTAAATTTCCTGCTTCTTTTGGGGTCCGTTTCCTAGAAGTAAATATCTCTAACAATGTCAGACCACCCTTATTGAAACAATAACCAAGAAAATTAGGAAGTTCGGCATGTCTCCAACAACTCTCACCAACTTCAACAGATGTGCCGTAGGAAGCATTTTATCAGGATGTATCACAGCATGATTGGGAAAAACTCCATCCAAGACTGCAAGAAATTGCAGCAAATTGTGGACGCAGCCCATACCATCACACAAACCAACCTCCCTTCCATTGACTCCATTTACACCTCATGCTGCCCCGGCAAGGCCACCACTATAAATCAAGGACGAGTTGCACCCTAGCCACTCCCACTTCTCCCCCTCTCCCATTGGGCAAAAGGTATAGAAATGTGAAAACGCATACCTCCAAATTCAGGGACAGTTTTTTCCGAGCTGTTATCAGGCAACTGAACACCAGTAACCAACAACCAGAGAGCAACCCTGAACTACTATCTACCTCATTGGAGACCCACAGGCTATCTTTGATCAGACTTTAATGGACTTATGTTGCACTAAACGTTATTCACGTTATTCCCTTTATCATATATCTGTACACTGTGGATGGCTCGATTGTAATCATGTATTGTTTTTCGGCTGACTGGTTATCAAGAAAAGCTTTTTGCTGTACCTCAGTGCATGTGACAATAAACTAAACCCAACTGTCTATTTTTTTAACAAGGTCTCTTGATTTTCTATGTACAAGACTGATCAGTTGCCTACATTCCATTAGTTGGTTGGCAGAACAGCTTACATGTTAATTTTGGATCCTTTAATTAATGTGATGGTCAAAATAGCCTTTGGAAGTATAAGGAGGAAGGATTTCTCTTTGAACACACAAATACTGTACCAGAAACGAAAGGCTCATCCAGAAGACCTGATACCCAACACACATTGAGTTTCCACTAGCCCTCCCAGCCTTCTCCAATGCACTCCTTATTTTTTACTTCCCCTGCCTGGTCTCCCTGCTTTTTGTATTTGCTTTCAAGGCAAAATGCCTCACCTGGACTGCCAGGCAAGATTTTCAGATTTAAAAAAACATGTTTCAAATGCTAAGGATAGACACAAAAAGCTGGAGTAACTCGTCAAGTCAAGTTTATTTGTCACATACACATACGAGATGTGCAGTGAAATGAAAAGTGACAATGCTCGCGAATTGTGCGAAAAACAAACAAACTACAAGCAGAATATTCACATATTACATATTTGTGGGAGGGAGGGAAGATAAGGAAAAAAACACCAATTTTAAAAAGACACCACACAACAGTAAAATGGTACAGTAAAGTTAGTCTCTGGAGAGACAGGAGACCCGGATGGTAGTTTGCCTCCCTGGTGCCAGGGTCAGGGATGTGTCTGAACGTGTCCAAGAAATCCTGAAATGGGAGGGAGAGGAGCCTGAGGTTGTGGTACATATAGGTACCAACGACATAGGTAAAAAAAAGAGAAGAGGTCCTGAAAGAAGAATTTAGGGAGTTAGGTAGAGAGTTAAGGAGAAGGACCGTAAAGGTAACAATCTCAGGATTACTGCCTGTGCCATGCGACAGTGAGAGTAGGAATGGAGCGAGGTGGAGGATAAATGAGTGGATGAGGGACTGGTGCAGTGGGTATGGATTCAAGTTTCTGGATCATTGGGACCTCTTTTGGGGAAGGTGCGACCTGTACAGAAAGGACGGGTTGCACTTGAACTCGAAGGGGACCAATATCCTGGCGGGGAGATTTGCAAAGGCTACTGGGGAGACTTTAAACTAGTATGGTTGGGGGGAGGGTCTCAACGTGGGAAAGCTAGCAGTCAGTGTGTGAGGCAGCAGGAGGAGAATGGTAGCACTCTGACCCAAAATGTAGGGGAGGGAGAAGAAAAAGACAATAAACAGAGAATAAGAGAGGGTGGGTTTCTTAAGTGTGTATACTTTAATGCTAGGAGCATTGTAAGAAAGGTGGATGAGCTTAGAGCCTGGATTGACACCTGGAAGTATGATGTTGTGGCGATCAGTGAATCATGGTTGCAGGAGAACTGTGATTGGAAACTAAATATTCCAGGATTTCGTTGCTTCAGGTGTGATAGAATTGGAGGGGCAAGAGGTGGAGGTGTTGCATTGCTTATCAGAGAAGATATTACAGCAGTGCTTTGGCAGGATAGATTAGAGGGCTCGTCTAGGAAGGCTATTTGGGTGGAACTGAGAAATGGGAAAGGGGTAGCAACACTTATAGGGGTGTATTATAGACCGCCAAATGGGGAGCAAGAATTGGAAGAGCAAATATGTAAGATTGCAGATATTAGTAGTAAGCACAAGGTAGTGATTGTGGGAGATTTCAATTTTCCACACATAGACTGGGAAACACATTCTGTAAATGGGCTGGATGGGTTGGAGTTTGTAAAATGTGTGCAGGATAGTTTTTTGCAGCAATACATAGAAGTGCTTACTAGAGAAGGGACCTCCTGCTGGACCTCCTGTTAGGAAATGAGACGGCTCAGGTGGCAGAGGTATGCGTTGGGGAACAGTTCGGGTCCAGTGATCACAATACCATTAATTTCAATATAATTATGGAGAGGGTCAGAACTGGACCTAGGGTTGAGATTTTTGATTGGAGAAAGGCTAACTTTGAGGAGATGCGAAAGGATTTAAAAGGAGTAAATTGGGACAGTTTGTTTTATGGGAAAGATGTGGAAGAGAAATGGAAGACATTTAAAGGTGACATTTTAAGAGTACAGAATCTTTATGTCCCTGTTCGGTTGAAAGGAAATAGTAAAAATTGGAAAAAGCCATGGTTTTCAAGGGAAATTGGACACTTGGTTCGGAAAAAAAGAGAGATCTACAATAATTATAGGCAGCATGGAGTAAAGAGGTGCTTGAGAAGTATAAAGAATGTAAAAAGAATCTTAAGAAAGAAATTAGGGAGTTTGTGTGTTCTCCCTGTGACCTGCGAGGGTTTTCTCTGGGTGGTCCAGTGTCTTCCCACACTCCAAAGACATACAGGACTGTTCCTAGTGTGTGTAGGATAGTGTGTTGTAGGCTAATTGGCTTGGTAAAACTGTAAATTTTCCCTAGTGTGTGCAGGATAGTATTAGTGTACGGGGATCGCGGTCGGTGCGGACTCGGTGGGCCGAAGGGCCTGTTTCCGCGCTGTATTGCTAAATTGAACTAAACTAAACATACTAAAAACTTGTGAGAGGTCAAAAAGCTGATAAGGAAACTGCTTTGGTTCAGAGTGGGGATTCAGCAGTGTGCACTCCATTTGATTTGCCTCATGATATTGGCCTCAGAGTGGAATTATTTTCTGACAGAAGCGTCTGAATCAGAACATCCAAAATGGACCGACATGTGACTTGGCATAGAGGGCTGATTGATTGCTCCAGGTGTTAGCTGCAATATATTCTGCCATTGAAAATGTGGCCATATTGGTATGATCTTTAGTGAGCATTATTTATATTATTTATAATGCAAAGAATATAATTCACTGTCATTATGGATGTTTGTATATTCAAACTGCTAGATGCTGTCAACGTCTTTAATAAAGAACTGCTTAAAAAAAAAAAAAAAAAAAAAAAGAAAGAAATTAGAAAAGCTAAAAGAAGATATGAGGTTGCTTTGGCAAGTAAGGTGAAAGTAAATCCAAAGGGTTTCTACAGCTATATTAATAGCAAAAGGATAACGAGGGATAAAATTGGTCCATTAGAGAGTCAGAGTGGACAGCTATCTGCAGAGCCAAAAGAGATGGGGGAGATATTGAACAATTTATTTTCTTCGGTATTCACCAAGGAGAAGGATATTGAATTATGTGAGGTAAGGGAAACAAGTAGAGTAGCTATGGAAACTATGAGATTCAAAGAAGAGGAAGTACTGACACTTTTGAGAAATATAAAAGTGGATAAGTCTCCAGGTCCGGACAGGATATTCCCTAGGACATTGAGGGAAGTTAGTGTAGAAATAGCAGGGGCTATGACAGAAATATTTCAAATGTCATTAGAAACGTGAATAGTGCCGGAGGATTGGCGTACTGCGCATGTTGTTCCATTGTTTAATAAGAGGTCTAAGAGTAAACCTAGCAATTATAGACCTGTTAGTTTGACGTCAGTGGTGGGCAAATTAATGGAAAGGATACTTAGAGATAATATATATAAGCATCTGGATAAACAGGGTCTGATTAGGAACAGTCAACATGGATTTGTGCCATGAAGGTCATGTTTGACTAATCTTCTTGAATTTTTTTAAGAGGTTACTCGGGAAATTGATGAGGGTAAAGCAGTGGATGTTGTATATATGGGCTTCAGTAAGGCCTTTGACAAGCTTCCTCGCGGAAGGTTGGTTAGGAAGGTTCAATTGTTGGGTATTAATGGTGGAGTAGCAAGATGGATTCAACAGTGGCTGAATGGGAGATGCCAGAGAGTAATGGTGGATGGTTGTTTGTCAGGTTGGAGGCCAGTGACTAGTGGGTGCCACAGGGATCTGTGTTGGGTCCACTGTTGTTTGTCAAGTACATCAATGATCTGGATGATGGTGTGGTAAATTGGATTAGTAAGTATGCAGATGATACTAAGATAGGTGGGGTTGTGGATAATGAAGTAGATTTTCAAAGTCTACAGAGAGATTTATGCCAGTTGGAAGAGTGGGCTGAAAGATGGCAGTTGGAGTTTAATGCTGATAAGTGTGAGGTGCTACATCTTGGCAGGACAAATCAAAATAGGACGTACATGGTAAATGGTAGGGAATTGAAGAATGCAGGTGAACAGAGGGATCTGGGAATAACTGTGCACAGTTCCCTGAAAGTGGAATCTCATGTAGATAGGGTGGTAAAGAAAGCTTTTGGTGTGCTGGCCTTTATAAATCAGAGCATTGAGTATAGAAGTTGGGATGTAATGTTAAAATTGTACAAGGCATTGGTGAGGCCAATTCTGGAGTATGGTGTACAATTTTGGTCGCCTAATTATAGGAAGGATGTCAACAAAATAGAGAGAGTACAGAGGAGATTTACTAGAATGTTGCCTAGGTTTCAGCAATTAAGTTACAGAGAAAGGTTGAACAAGTTAGGGCTTTATTCTTTGGAGCGCAGAAGGTTAAGGGGGGACTTGATAGAGGTCTTTAAAATGATGAGAGGGATAGACAGAGTTGACGTGGATAAGCTTTTCCCACTGAGAGTAGGGAAGATTCAAACAAGGGGACATGACTTGAGAATTAAGGGACAGAAGTTTAGGGGTAACATGAGGGGGAACTTCTTTACTCAGAGAGTGGTGGCTGTGTGGAATGAGCTTCCAGTGAAGGTGGTGGAGGCAGGTTCGTTTTTATCATTTAAAAATAAATTGGATAGTTATATGGACGGGAAAGGAATGGAGGGTTATGGTCTGAGCGCAGGTATATGGGACTAGGGGAGAATACGTGTTCGGCACGGACTAGAAGGGTCGAGATGGCCTGTTTCCGTGCTGTAATTGTTATATGGTTATATAGGAGTTTACAGTACTAATGGTCTCTGGGAAGAAACTTCTTCTCATCCTCTCCGTTCTCACAGCATGGCAACGGAGGCGTTTGCCTGACCATAGCAGCTGGAACGGTCCGTTGCTCGGGTGGAAGGGGTCTCCCATCATCTTGTTGGCTCTGGAGTTGCACCTTCTGATGTAAAGTCCTGCAGAGGGGCGAGTGAAGTTCCCATAGTGGGTTCGGCCGAACGCACTACTCTCTGCAGAGCCTTCTTATCCTGGTCAGAGCAGTTCCCAAACCAATTTGTGATATTTCCGGACAAGATGCTTTCCACAGCCACTGAGTAGAAGCATTGGAGGATCCTCAGAGACACTCTGAATCTCCTCAATTGCCTGAGGTGGTAAAGGCGCTGCCTTGCCTTACTCACGAGTGCTGCAGCATGTGATGCCCATGTCATATCCACAGAAATGTGGACTCCCAGGTATTTAAAACAGCTCATCCTATCCACAGTATCCCCATTTATCTTCAGTGGTGTGTACGTCCTCGGATGATGTGCCCTCCTAAAGTCCACAACCAGCTCCTTAGTTTTTTTGATATTTAAGAGGAGGCTGTTGTCCTGACACCAGTGTGCCAGATCAGCCACCTCCTCCCGGTAGGCCTTCTCATCGTTGTCTGAGATCAGGCCCACCACCACAGTGTCATCAGCAAACTTGATTATCGAGTTGGAGCTGAACCTGGCCACACAGTCATGTGTGTACAGGGAGTACAGTAGGGGGCTGAGGACGCAACCCTGGGGGGATCCTGTGCTCAGGGTGAGGGACTTTGATGTATTTCCTCTCATCTTGACTACCTGGTGGTGAGAAAGTCCAGGACCCAGACAACATCTCTGAAGAAAAGGAATAGGTGACTTTCTTGTCGAGACCTTTCTTTAGACCAGAAACGTCACCTATTCCATTTCTCCAGAGATGCTGCCTGACCCGCTGAGTTACTCCAGCTCTTTGTGTTCATCTTCGACTTATACCAGCATCTGCAGTTCCTTCCGACACATTTCAAATGCTATGGGGATTCAGATATAGAGCATCTGGGATGGCCTTTCATTATTTTTGCATTCTCTAGCCCTGTCTACAGATGTACTCTTGGGTTTTTACTCTTCTTGTCAGTTTGTTTATATGTTAAATATCTTTCTCTATAGTCCTTATTCAATTTACGACATACAATTTACCACAAGGAAACATTTTGCCTCAATAAATCTCAATCTAAACAGGATCCATTGATCTACAAGTTTGGTTTAAAAAAATAACTTTTATTTCTACTTCTTTCTTCCAGTTCCATATCTGTAGAATGCATCATGCTTGGGAAAGTTGCCATGCAGATATGTTGATACTGTTCCAGACGTTTAGAACGTTTCTTGGCCAGAGTACATTGTTGCAGACATGTAGCAACATGTAGCAACACTGGTCATAAGGTACAGAAACATCCGAGCATTTTGTCTCAATAAATTGAAGCAAGGCTGCTGATGACCATCCAAACAACTCTGAAAACCTCATGAAAACAACTCTATGAAAACCTCATTGCAGCATACGATTCATAATTACGATGCTGAAACAATTCAACTTGTTAAATCCCGAACTAGATCATATCTATTTAACAATTAGATACCAGACAGATATAGTGAAACAATCTGACACAAAATAGAAATAGTCTCTTGCAATGCCATTCTGTTTATGAATTCCTATGATTTGTGTTCAGGATTAGAAGAAAATTATGCAATGCTATGATTAGCAATCCATGAATCATTGCATTTTCAGTAACATGTTGGGGTGGAAGATTACAACCCTCACCCCCTGTTTCGACTAATGCAATCAACTCGACGTGCACAAATGGATGATCAAATAGAACAAGTTGTCCAACAACTTTAGGCTGTGCACGCCACACGAAAGAAGAAGCAGAAGTAACACGTTAACCACCACGACATATAAAAGTAGCATTTTCTATTTTAAACAAAAAAAATTGAAAACTATAAAAAGCACAAATGATTAAAACTTAAATTTGTACTCCCATAGGACAAATAAGATGTTGGGGTGGCACAGTGGTAGAGTTGCTGCCTTACAGCGCCAGAATCCGGGTTCAATCCTGACTACGGGTACAGAAGTTTGTACATTCTCCCTGTGACCATGTGGGTTTTCAGTGTTCTCTGGTTTCCTCCCACATTCCAAAGATGCACAGGTTTGTAGGTTAATTGGCTTTAAATTGAAAAATGTCCCTAGTGTGTAGGATGGTGTTAATTTACAGGATGGTGGGGTGGTGTGGGGGGTGGAATGGTGGGGGGTGGAATGGTGTAGGGGGTGGTGTGGGGGGAGGTGGGGTGGTGTGGCTGGGTGTGTGGGGAGGAGGGGAAGGGGAGAAGGGTTGTATGTGGGGAGGAGGGGGAGAGGGGTGTGGGGGTGTGTGTGCGTGAGGGGGGGAGTGTATGGGGAGGGGGGGGAAACCACTCAGCGGCCACCGGCTGCGGCACCACACAACAACTTTCTCGACTCCACACAGCGACTTTCACGACTCCACACAGTGACTTTCCCAACTCCACACAGTGACTTTCCCAACTCCACACAGTGACTTTCCCGACTCCACACAGCGACTTTCCCAACTCCACACAGCGACTTTCCCAACTCCACACAGCGACTTTCCCAACTCCACACAGTGACTTTCCCAACTCCACACAGTGACTTTCCCAACTCCACACAGTGACTTTCCCGACTCCACACAGCGACTTTCCCAACTCCACACAGCGACTTTCCCAACTCCACACAGTGACTTTCCCAACTCCACACAGTGACTTTCCCAACTCCACACAGTGACTTTCACGACTCCACTCTTGCGAACTCAGTCAGCACTTGCGGATTCAGCCTCCTCTCAGGGGCTTTGTTCTCCAGCGGGTACTGGAAGGGGCGTTACCTTCATGGTGACTGACAGGCGAGAAGACCAACCGGCTGAACTCACGATTTTTAAACCTTCATAACTTTGGTAATCTTCCACCGATCGGAACAAAACTTGGTGCGCTTGGAAGAGAGAACGGTGAGTAAGGTGGCGATAAAGGGTACCGATTTTGCATAAATATTTTTTAAAAGCAAATGGTTAAGCAGTTTAAAATGGTTTAAAAGCAGTGGTTAAGATGAAAGTTTTAGTAATAGTATAGATAGGTGTGCTATTGATAATTATATTGAGCAAGTCAAATAATTGGTGAAGTAGGGAGGAATTTTAACCTATATAGTGGAGGAAGGGGGAAGCAACATTACAAAATTGTAGTAAACTGAGTAAGGGCTACAGAGAAAGGTATTAACATTTAAAATAATAAAATGTGACATGAAGGGTTAGGGAGTGAAAATCTATGAGTAAATCTTTAGTTAAATGCTAGAAATGCAAAAATAAGAAAAAAAAGGCTCTGTTTGCTCTGTATCTGAATGCACGGAGCATTTTAAATACGATTTATTGATCGGGAAATTTTGCTTGACCAAGAATTTGAAGAAGTAGCATGAGGAGTGGATTAGAGGAAACTAGCAATGTACTACACTTAGATTCCCAGTAAATATTTCATAAAATACTGTATCAAAGGTATAAAAATATAAAAGTTCATGGTGAAGGAGGTAGCATCTTGTCAAGTAGTTAGGCATGTTATTGCGAGGGTAAATGATAAACTTCAGTTATGTAGGGCATGAATGAGACTACATCAGGAATACAGTGCACAGTATCTGTCTCTTCATTTAGGTTGAAGATAGACACAAAATGCTGGAGTAACTGGTCGGACGGCATCTCTGGAGAAAAGGAATGGGTGGCGTTTTGGGTCGAGACCCTTCCTCTTGTTGTGGGTAGAATGTGCAGTTGAGTTACAGTCAGATCAGCAAAGATCTTATGAAATGGTGGAGATGGTTGGAAAAATCAAGTGGCACATAATTCACGCACTCGTGTTGGAAGGAACTGCATATACTGGTTTACACCGAAGAGAGATGCAAAGTGCTGGAGTAACTCAGCGGGTCAGGCATCATCTCTGGAGAAAAATAATAGATGATGTTTGGGTCTGAAGAAGGGTCTCAACCAGAAACGACACCTATTCCTTGTGTTGTTGACTATATTTTTCAGATGTTTCTTCAAATATTAATATTTGCTTCAACAATCATGTAAATTCAGGTAGAAGGTACAGGAGCCTGAAGACTGCAACAACCAGGTTCAGGAATAGCTACTTCCCCTCAGCCATCAGGCTATTAAACCTGGCTCGGACAAAACTCTGATTATTAGCAACCATTTTCTGTTACAGGTGCACAACCTTTTATCCGAAGATCCAAATAACGAAAACCTCCGAATAGCGGCCATTTTTTCGGTCCTTGAAGAAAGGTCCTTGAAAACGTTCACCGAGGGCGGCCCGCAGAGGTGACAGCGGAACCTCCGGTCGGTCCTCGAAGAAAGGGGAACTAAATCCCCATTCATAAAAGAGAAGGTGAGGGTATATTGCGCGGGAGGGTTAATAATTGACAATGTGCTGCTGCCTGCCCGCTGGGTTAAAAAGTTCCCACGGTAGACTCACGATACACAGTGTTTCGTGAGTCTTGCGTGGGAACTTTTTAACTCAGCGGGGCAGGCAGCAGCAGATTGTGGCTCGCTTCAGTTTCACCCCACCTACACCCCTCTGCTTCCCGGCCATGTGTGTGACCCCTTCCCTCCCCTCTCCAGCTCCCCGCCCATTGCACCGGCGCGGGGGCTTTGCACTGTCTTCAAGTCGGCGATTGCAGCACGGACGTGCCAGTCACCGGAGACGTCAGGACCAACGGGACACCGACCCCCAGGCCCACTGCAAGCACAGAGACCCACAGCCAGCAGCAGCCCAGCCCCGTTCCAACTCCAGAGGAAAACTGCAAACTGGCCGGAGACGTCCGGACCACCAGAAGCCGTTCCCCGAGCTGCGCCCCCTCATCGGGACACCGACCCTCAGGCCCACTGCAAGCACGGAGATCCCAGAGACCCACAGCCAACAGCAGCCCAGCCCAGACCCGCTCCAACTACAGAGGGACCTGGGTTGCGGATGACGGGGCGCCGTAGGGGCCCATCGGGGAGCGGTTTCCTGTTGGTCCTGACGTCTCCGGCCACCTGCCATCCTCCAGGAATTGTACCGCCCTTGCAGGAGAGTGGGGTTGTTTGCAGTTGCAGAGGGAGGGGGCAAGGGCGGTACAGTTCCCAGTCTCAGCTCCTGTCCAGGGGGGTGGCCGGAGACATCAGGGCCAACGGGACACCGACCCCCAGGCCCACTGCAAGCACGGAGATCCCAGAGACCCACAGCCAGCAGCAACTCCAGCCCAGCCCCGCTCCAACTCCAGAGGAACACGTCGGGGCAGAAGCTGATGGTGTGCAAGGTACGTCTTGTTCTTGGGGTGGCGGATGAGGGGGCGCAGCTCGGGCTGTGGGCAAACTGCCACTTGTCGCCGTAGCGACCCATCGGGGAGCGGATTCCTCTGGAGTTGGAGGGGGAGAGGGGTATTGTGCTGTTTGATCGCCCCCTGCTATCCCAGGGACAGGGAGACACAGCGGCTTTTTAGACTGGTGGGCAATCACTTCCAAAGTTCTGCCCACACAGTCAGTACACCTCTCCTATACTGCATTTCATACAGACATTTATTCTGCAAGAAACCCGACATTGAAGACTCAAACTCGCGACCGAGTTTACTGCCGGGATCAAGGCGCAAACTCGCGACCTTGCGGATATGAGCCGAGCACTCTACCACTGAGCCAGCCATTAAAATCTACGCTAAAAAAAATCCATTCCGAAGACCGACAAATTCTGAATTACGAAAAGTGTCTGGTCCCAAGGCTTTCGGATAAAAGGTTGTGCACCTGTATTTGCACTACCAGTTTATTTATTCATGTGTGTATATATTTATATCATGGTATATGGACACATTTATCTGTTTTGTAGTAAATGCCTACTATTTTCTGTGTACTTAAGCAAAGCAAGAATTTCATTGTCCTATACAGGAACACATGACAATAAACTCACTTGAACTTGAACTTGAAGTATTTCCTGTTGTTAATAAATCATGATTACAATTATGAACAAATTGTTATCACTAAAAATAGGAATAAAATGGAGATACCTCTCTAAAAAAAATGAAATTGCTAGCGTAAGAATCAATTATTATCCAGCAAAAGAGCAACAAATGGAAGATCTAGTTAAAAACCTGGGAGGTAAGATAGTGATGATAGAAAGATGCATTACATTAATAAATGGCTTTTGAATTCATAATGGTGCTTAAAGAAGCAGCAAGTATACAAAAACATATTTGCGCAGGATATGGAAGTCCAAGAAAAATAATCAGAAACTGCAAATTAATTTTTTTCCCTCTATTTACAGCTTGGAGCATTGCTTGCAAGGTCAGGTTTTGATATCCATCAATAACTGCTTTATCATCAGCTGCAGTCCTTATAGCAAAGTACTCCCACAACAGCTGTTACATGAGGAGGCCCAGGATTCTGACTTAATGATGATAAAGGACCATGAATAAATGTCCAAGTAAGGATATGGTGTGACCCGGGTGGGTGTGGGGGGAGGGTGGAAGGGGGGGAGGGGAGAATGTGCATTTCCAAATTGGCAACTCCCCTCACTGTACATCTGTATGAGTAACTTACTTGTGGACAGGAGACCACATTGATTTTCCCCAAGCTGCTCATTCTAAACCAAAGAATCTGCTTCAGCTTTTCAGTGAAGTCGATACTTTTCTTGCCAACGAGGTGACAGATGTTCTATCCCTTTCTGCATTGGAATTAATGCATGACTGTAGCTGGTGGATCGCATGCTGGGCCAATAGTGCATGTCTGAGTGCCACCTGGTGGCTATGATGTTTGCCTTTCCTATCACCTATATGCATGCAGAAGAAAATACAGCAACATGGAATGAAACAGCACTAGGAGTGATGGTTCAGCTCAATGTGCTGTGTTGATTCTTTCAAAGAGCGTTCCTAACTTACTCCTGAAAGTTTAGTTTAGTTTAGAGATACAGTGCGGAAACAGGCCCTTTGGCTCACCGAGTCCGCATTGACCAGCGATACCCGCACATTAACACTGCCCTACACACACTAGGGACAATTTTACATTTATGTATTTATGCCAAGTCAATTAACATACAATCCTGTACGTCTTTGGTGTATGGGAGGAAACCAAAGCTTTCGGAGAAAACCCACGCGGTCACAGGGAGAACGTACAAACTCCGTATAGACAGCACCCGTACTCGGAATCGAACCTGGGTCTCTGGCGCTGTAAGTGCTGGAAGGCAGCAACTCTACTGCCACGGTTACTGTGCAGCCCAGTAAAGTTATTAAATCTACTCCAAGCACGTTCTCAGGCATTGAATTCCAGCTCATCACAATTATGTCAAGGAATATTCTTCATGTTGCCCACCATTTGCAGCTAATTATTTTATTCCTGTGTTCTCCAATTTCTGACATCCTTCATTGGAAACAGTTTCTTCTTATTTACTTAATCATCCCGAACACCTAGCAGATCTTTAATCAGCTTTGATCCAAGGAAAGAGCCCTAATTCCAGCATCGCTGCACCATTCCTTACAATACAATACAATATTTATTACATGTCATTTGAACCTCAGTGAGGCTCAAACAAAACTCCATTTCCACAGCCATACAAACAAAGACAATTGCCTACAGACATACACACAATTCAATTTACAGAAACATCCATCACAGTGAACCTCCTCCTCACTGTGATGGAAGGCAAAGTATTTTCTCTCCCCTGTTCTCCATTTTTCTCCAGATGTCGAAGCCCCAGGCGGGCGATGGTAAGTCCCACGGCCATTTTAGGCCGTGCCGGGCGATGTACGGCCCCACTCCCGGTCTAAATGTCGCAAAGTTGGAGCCCCCGGCAGGCGCTGGAATGTCCCGCGGCCATTAAGCCGCGCCGGGCGATGTACGGCCCCGCTCTGGGTCTTTCCAACCCCGCGACACGGGCTGGGGATGTTGCGTTGCGGGAGCTCCGGAAAGCGGTCTCCACCCAGACTCCCGATATCCCGACAGTCCACAGAAGCTGCGTTGCTGGAGCCTCCGAGCTCCAGAGTCGGGCCGCAGCAGCGAGCCACCATCGCTCCCCACGCTCCGAAGCCGGCAAGCCCCACGATGTTAAGTCCGCAGCTCGGCAGGCTCCGTGACTGGAGCCCCCAGGTCGTTCCAGCTGGAGGCCGCTCCACGGTGCTAGGCCCCAACGACAACGGAGACCCGACAGAGAAAAGGTCGGGTCTCCCGTGCAGGGAAGAGATTTTTTTAATGTTTCCCCCTCCCCCCCCGGCCCCCCACATATACAGTTAAAAACACTATTAAAAAACACGAACAACTACATTTAACTAGACAAAAAAAAAAAAAAGACAGACAGGCTGCAGGGGCTGCTGCAACAGGCGAGTCGCGCCGCCGCCAATTCGGTGTCCTCCAAGCTCTTATAGCGTTTCCTAGTGTTGGAAACTATTTTCTAGCGCCAGCCTAATGATTTATAAACATTTGGTAAATCTTTGAAAGCTAATTTATTTTATGCCTAGGCTTTCCAATTACTGACTGCCTTCATTGGAAACAGTTTCTGCTTATTTACTCAATCAACATCCTGAACGCTAAGAAGGAATGGGGGACCCGGCGGGGGAGGGGGCACCTGTGGCCATGACCGGCAGCAGGCCTGAATTGCCGCTGCGAGCAGAAGACAAAACTGTTTGGTGAACTTTTTCGGTGCCAGAAACGTGCCGGCTCTTGTGAGGACTGCTGTATGATTTTACTAGGTTGTATGCAAAACAAAGCAAAGTCAAAGTCAAAGATTATTTAATGGTCACATACACCTAGGTGTAGTGAAATGCTTCTTGCCAATGCAGCACATAAAGAAAGAATACAGACATAACATTAATAAGAGATTTAAACATAAAAAAACATCCCCCCACAATGGCTCCCACCATGAGGGAAGGCACAAAGTCCAGTCCCCAACCCCAGTTCACCCATAGTCGAGCCAATTGAGGCCTCCACAGTTGCCTCCACGGAGGCCCGATGTTCCCGGCCGTTCTCGCCGGGTGATGTTGCTCCGGCGTCGGGAGAATCCTCACAGCGGCCTGGGAACCCTGGAACGGCCGCTTCCGTACTGGAGGCCGCGGCTTCCGAAGCCAACAAGGCCGCGCCGGTTGGAGCTCCACTACTGGCGATCTCGTCGCGAGATCCCAGGCTCCCGGTGTAAAGTTCGGCGCCGCCGCCCGCAGCTGGCCGCTCCTCAGACCCGCAACTCCGCGATGTTGTTCCCGGCGGTCTCAGCTCACCGGAGCTCCAGCGCGGCGACCCAGGCAAGGCATCGCCCGCTCCACGATAGCGCTCCAGCGCTGTGCCGCTGCCGAAGCCGAGGTTCTGGCGGTCCGCGACAGGAAACGCCGCTCCAGGCCCGCTGGTAGGCCGCGAGGACGGGTCGAAGCTGCAGCCCGGAGAAAAGCTGCCTCTCCGACCAGGTAGGGACCCTGAAAGGTAGTTTCCCCCTTCCCCCCCCCATCCCCCACACAAAAAAAGTCTAGAACTCCAGAAACAAAAACACTTTAACTAACTAAAAATAAAAAAAAAGATGAAAAGACAGACAGCTGCAGGCTGGGCAGCCGCGCACAGGTCAGCTACCCCTGTTGGTTACGCCGTTCACTTTACATAAACACATGTGACAATAAAGTATCATTGAATCGAATCATTGAACACCTAGAAAATCTTGAATCTGCATTGATCCACGGAAAACAGCCCGAATTCCAGTCTCTTTGCACTATTCCTTTACAATTCGGTGTCCTCCAAGCTCTTGTAGCCCTTTCTAGTGTTGGATACTACTTTCCCACACCAGCCTAATGTTTGAAAAATGTTTGGTAAATCTGAAAGCTTTCTATTCTATATCTGTTGACACAGTCAGGATCCCATATAGGATCCTGGCCAGGTCCGTGGTGGGTGCCAGAGGTTGGTCGAGGACGCGTTACCGAGGGAACAAAGAGGGACCCGGCATTGGGGGGGACCGCCGAGGGAACACAGAGGGAGCCGGTGTGGAGGAGCCACCAAGAACAAAGAGGGAGCCAGTGTGGAAGCGCCACCAGAACAAAGAAGGAGCCGGTGTAGAGGGCCACCAAGAACAAAGAGGGATCATTGGGACTACATTGAACATTTTTGTAACTTTGTCGGCACCCTGTACGTGGCGACTCTGCATACTTTGTGTACGTTAGCAAAACAAAGAATTTCACTGTGATTAAGAAGGAACTGAACTGAACTGAACGTTATTTATAGAGCACTTTAAAAACAACCACTGTGCAACAAAGTGCTGTACATGACTAATCATAAACTTAAAACAAAACAATAAAAACATTAAAAGACAGTAAAAACAATAAAAAACAATAGAAATACTAAAACAAGAGCAAAGTATCATGCAGGGGCGAAAGCCAAGGAATAGAAAAGGGTTTTAAGACTAGTTTTGAAAATGGACAGTGAAGGGGCCTGTCTAATGTGCAAAGGTAGAGTGTTCCATAATGTCGGAGCAGCAACAGAGAAGGCTCTATCCCCTCTGAGCTTCCGCTTAGACCTCGGTACCTCCAGGAGCAGCTGATCAGCTGACCTGAGGCACCGAGCAGGAGCGTAGGGATGAACCAGCTCAGAGAGGTAAGGCGGGGCGAGACCATTTAAAGATTTAAAAACAAATAAAAGAATCTTAAAATGAACTCTAAAGTACACAGGAAGCCAGTGGAGGGAGGCCAGAATAGGCGTTATGTGCTCCCTCTTACGTGTTCCAGTTAAAAGGCGAGCAGCAGCATTCTGAACCAACCGAAGACGTGCAAGGGAAGATTGGCTAACTCCAAAGTAAAGTGCGTTACAGTAATCCAGCCGAGACGTGATGAAGGCATGGATCACTGTTTCAAAATGCTGTCGTTCAAGAATGGGCTTCACCTTTGCCAGCTGCCTTAAATGAAAGAAGCTGGACTTAACTACCGTGCCTATTTGACGATCTAATTTAAAATCACTGTCCATCTTAAAACCCAAGTTTAAAACTGTTGGCTTCACATACAGTGCCAAGGGACCCAAGTCAACAGGGGGAGGTTCACGGGAGCCATTGGGACCAAACACTATCACTTCTGTTTTCTTTTCATTAAAATTAAAAAAGTTTAGGGCCATCCAGGTTTTTTTTAATGTCATCAAGACATAACGGAAGTGGTTTGACTGAGAAAGCATCTTTCTTCTTCAGCGGCACATATATCTGACTATCATCAGCATAACAATGAAAAGAGATGCCATGCTTTCTAAGAATGGAACCCAGAGGAAGTAAGTACAGTGAGAAAAGCAGGGGCCCTAAAATTGAGCCCTGTGGAACCCCATATGACAGAGGAGCGGAGGAGGATTCAGAACCAGCAAGGCTTACACACATAGTTCTGTCTGCCAGATAAGATCTGAACCATTCCAGGGCACTACCACAAATGCCCACTAAGTGCTGTAACCGAGATCTGCAGATGATGGAAAATCGAAGGTAGACATAAATGCTGGAGAAACTCAGCGGGTGCAGCAGCATCTATGGAGCGAAGGAAATAGGCAGCGTTTCGGACCGAAACGTGACATGTTACATGTAATAATAACATATCATCCATAATAAAGTTTCATTCATTCAGCTTTGAACCTGCCATCATCAGACACACTTCACACTTTACTCATATTTCAGACTAAAATTAATTACTTCACAACTGTTCTGTTATGTTTCAGCTGCCAGGAGTACTCCATCCGTCATCTTGATCTGACACCTGATATTAACTTCCCCACAACTTACAAGATACAAGATTTCCACTTCATCCAGGTGCTGAATTTCATGTTCATAAGTGATAGGAGCAGAATTAAGCCATTCGGCCCATCGTCTACTCTGCCATTCAATCATGGCTGTTCTATCTCTCCCTCTTAACCCCATTCTCCTGCCTTCTCCCCATTGCCCCTGACACCAGTATTAATCAGGAATCATCTATCTGCTTTAAAAATATCCATTGCCTTGGCCTGCACAGCCTTCTGTGGCAATGCATTCCACAGATTCACCACTCTCTGACTAAAGAAATTCCTCCTCATCTCAATTCTAAAGGAACGTCCTTTAATTCTGAGGCTATGGCCTCTGGTCCTAGACTCTCCCACTAGTGGAGAAATTCACTCTATCCAGGCCTGGTCCGACCAGCACCTCAGCATTACATTGAAGATAGATACAAAAAGCTGGAGTAACTCAGCAGGACAGGCAGCATCTCTGGAGAGAAGGAATGGGTGACGATTTGGGTCTCGCAATGTCACTTATTCCTTCCCTCCATAGATGCTGCCTGTTCTGCTGAGTTACTCCAGCTTTTTGTTTCTATCTTCGATTTAAACCAGCATCTGCAGCAACTTCTTACACATAGCATTACATCCCTGTTTTTGTATTCTAGTATATAGACACCAATGTAAAACATCAATTCCTTCTGAAGATCTCTCCTGGTCCGAGAACACTGATGCAATTATAAAGAAAGCACATCAGCCCCTCTACTTCCTGAGAAGATTATGGAGAGATGGTATGTCAAGGAGGACTCTCTCGAACTTCTGCAGGTCACAGTAGAGAGCATGCTGACCGGTTGCATCGTGGCTTCGTTCGGCAATTTGAGCGCCCAGGAGCGGAAAAGACTGCAAAAAGTTGTAAACACTGCCCAGTACATCATTGGCTCTGACCTCCTTACCATCAACAGTATCTATCGCAGTCGCTGCCTCAAAAAGGCTGCCAGCATCAACAAGGATCCACACCATCCTGACCACTCACTCATCTCCCCGCTGCCTTCAGGTAGAACGTACAGGAGCCTGAAATCTGCAACATCCAGGTTCAGGAATAGCTGCTTCCCCACAGCCATCAGGCTATTACACTCAACACAAACAAAACTCTGAACATTAATAGCCCATTGCACTTTATCTGCTTATTTATGTGTGTATATATATATATATATATATTCAATGGTAAATGGTCACACTGATCTGTTCGGTATTTATCTATGCCTACTATATTTTGTTGTGCTGAAGCAAAGCAAGAATTTCATTGTCCTATCTGGGACACATGACAATAAACTCTTGAATCTTAAATCTAGTCCTCTTGAAATAAATGCTAGCAATGCTTTTGCTTTCCTTACTACCAATTCGACTTGCAAATGTACTTCTTGGGAATCCTGCACCAGCATCCCAAGTCCCTTTGCACCTCAGATTTCTGGATTATCTCCCCATTTAGAAAATCATCTACGCCTTTATTCCTACCATAAAAATGCATGACTCCACACTTCGCCACGCTGCATTCCATCTGCCACTTCTCTGCCCAATCACCCAACCCGTCCAAGTCCTTCTGCAGAGTCCCTGATTTTGCTATACTACCTGCCCCTCCAACTATCTTCGTAACATTTGCATACTTGGCCAAATTTCTTCTGAATTCAGGAAAAAGCGGAAAAAGCTTCAGTAACTCGTATCTAATTCATTTTCTGGAATTGGATGGTGTAACAACTTTGGCGGCACAGTGGCACAGCTGGTAGAGCTGCAGCCCCCAGCTCCAGAGACCAGGTTTGATATTAAACTCGGGTGCTCTGTATGTAGTTTGCAAGTTCTCCTTGTGAGTGTGTGGGTTTCCTATGGGTGCTCTGACTTCCTCCCACATCCCAACGACGTACGTGTTTTTAGGTTAATTGACTTCTGTAAATTGCCCCTGTTGTGGAGGGAGTAGATGAGAAAATTGGATAACAGAAAAAGTGTGAATGGGTATTCAATAGTTAGCGTGCATTGGGTGGGCTGACGGGCCTGTTTCAATGCTGTATTTTCAATAAAATAAAACCCACTCCTTTAACTCTCTTCAATTTCTCAAAACAAAAGGTATAACTTTGAGAACGTTACTAGGCTCAAGCCAATCTATTTGTAGGATCCATTCTTTGTTTAATCTTACTTAGGTCCTTTCTCTCAGTTCGTTTTTGCTTACATTGATATCTATATAATGCTATTCCCTGCCCTTGTACACAACTCATAGGTTTCATAGACTCTAAATACAATTGCTACCCTGCTCCCATTTTCACCTTGCCCATACACAACTTTTTGCTTCTCTTTCACCATTTTAGTGACCTGCATCCAAGTACAAGCCAAAGATAGACACAAAAAGCTGGAGTAACTCAGCGGGTCAGACATCATCTCTGGCAAAATGGAATAGGTGACTTTTCATGTTGAGACACTTCTTCAGACTGAGAGTCAGGGGAAAGATATGCAGAAAAATGAAAGAAATGCAAAAAAGTAATGATGATAAAGGAAACGGGCCATTGCTGTGCTCCCTTTGAGGACTAACTCCACTCTCTTGGTCTCCATCCCACCTATTCCAACATTGCCATCTTCCACACCAGTTCTTTCAATACCTTTTATCTCAACTATGATTTACCTTATCATGGTTGATTAAGTGTTTGATTGTATCTAAAATAGACACAAAAAGCTGGAATACTTCAGCAGGACGGGCAACATCTCTGGAGAGAAGGATCTCAACCCGAAACATCGTCCTTTCCTTCTCTCCAGAGATGCTGCCTGTCCCGCTGAGTTACTCCAGCTTTCAGAGTCTATCTTCAGTATAAACCGGCATCTGCAGTTTCTTCCTACATGGTAGATTTTATCTGTTCCATTTCTTGCTATTTCTTGTGCTGAATCCCTCTGTCCCCATTCATAACCGATAGAGTTCATCCATCCTCCAATAATTCACCTTAAGACAAAGAATCATCCTCTATATTACAAACACCTCCAACCATGCCGCAGAAAGACACTTCTTCCTCTTACCTCAAGTTTACAAAGGAACCATTCCATCCACCTACCTTCCATCAATCAATATTCAATTAACCCCTTCTCACAACACCGTGCAACATCAGAAGCAATACAATCCCACTTACATTTCGTCATCCAGCTACCCAAAAACCCCTTCCATGTAAGTGGTAACTGATGTTATTTCTTCCAATTTAATGTTCAGCACCCGGAATTTGGGTAATTATTATATAGAATAGTCACAAGCCTGATCCTGATCACTCAGTTATTTCTCACTTTAGCTCTCCAACTTTATCATTGGCTTCTTACACTGCTCCAACATAGCTTAAGGTATACTCAAGAAATAGTACCTCATCTTCTGACTTGGCACATCACAGCCTTGTCATTGAAATCAATTTCAGATATTCACCTGTTCCAGCCTGCATCTCTTGTTTCCAACACTGAGCTTTCTTTCCTCTCTCTTCTTCTGGTAATTGACATTTCATAGTTCTCTCCCTATTTACATCTTCACCAAAAATATTTTTGTTACTCACTAGGTCTTCACTATCACTTAAGTCATTTAGTCTATTCTGGACTCCACTCTCTCAAGGTTCTATCAAGAGAGAAGCACTTTAAATAAACACAGTACTGGTGGACCATCTGGACCCGAATATCCGATTTAGGGCAGCCACTACTTCACAGCATTAGAGACCTGGGTTCTACTCTGACAGTGCTGTCTGTGTGCAATTTGCACTTTCTCCATGTGACTTCGTGGATTTCTCCTGAGAATTCTGATTTCCTCCAACACCCCAAAGACATGCAGATTGGGAGGTTAATTGGCTTCGGTTAATTGGCTTCAGTTAATTACTCCAAGTGTGCGGAATCTTTAGACTTTTAGGCGTTAAAGGCAGAGTGCGGAAACAGGCCCTTTGGCCCACAAAGTCCGCACCAACCCTGTTCACTAGCATTATCCTACACGTTAGGGATAATTTACAATTTTTACAGAAGTCGATTACCGACAAACCTGTACCTCTTTGCAGTGTGGGAGGAAACTGGGGCACCCGGAGAAAACCCATGCGGTCACAGGGAGAATTTACAAACTCCATACAGACAGCACCCATAGCCAGGATTGAACCCGGTTCTTTGGCACTTTAAGGCAGCAACTCTAGAATTGCACCACTGTGCTGCCCAATTCTGGGGAGAGTTGCTGATAAAATGGGGAGTAAAAATACTTGGGATTAATGTAAATGGGAGGTTAATCGTCTGTGCAGACCTGGTGTGCTGCTTGGCCTGTTTCTGTGCTGTATCTCTCTATAACTTACCCATATTCTAGCATTCCATCTGATGAGATAGAATTGTGATTCTGCAGAAATCCCTAGATTCTGCAATGGTTCGGGAAAAAAAAATGAATGCAGATAGTTTTGGTATAACAAAATAATTGTGTTCCTAAGAATATTGTGGAACAAAACCAACTAATTAAATGGTGAAAACAGGGTTCGGGGCTGGAGAGTTTCTGGATGGTAATAACAAAGTTATTTTCCTCTGCAGGATTTTCAAAAATATACTTTAATGCTAAAATAATAAATATTACACAAAATATAATATATTAATAAATAATACTAAAACATAATTGCAAATAATAAAAATAAATAATATAAAATAAAATATTATATAAAAAATAAAATAAAAGCTAAAAATGAAGTTTTATGCTACATGGTTTAATAGAATAATATTGCACGCATCAATTGAAGCAATTGCCGGTCATTTTCAATGGTGTCCCATTGGTTATGAGTGAGAGGGAGGAGATTTAAAGAGAAAATGGTGGCCGATTACTGAGGAGTTAAATGGAAACAGTTATTTCCAAGAAAGCTGGTTTTCTGCTTGCCAATTTCCAAAGTAATGTGGTTCTCGAATTCTTGATTGAAATTGCTTTATAACCAATTAGGCCCACGTAATATAGAGTTCCCCAATTCATTAATCATGTTATATTCAATAACAATTCTGCAAGTTTATTATAGCTCAACTCTCTCTATAAGGAACCGCATTCAGAGATCAGCTGCTAGGCAAATATTAAAACCTACTTAGTAAAAACATAAAACCATTAGGCTCAGTTAACATAGTTTTAAGCAGGGCTGCCAACTCTCACGCTTTGAGCGTGATACTCACGCCCTCAAGCAAACTCTCACGCCCTCACGCTCATCAGACATTTCTCACGCTCAGTGGTGAGAAATTTTGTGATCAACGTAAATTTCAAAACTCGGATAAACTGGTCCGCGGGTGTTGGAGAGCCGGGGCTGCGGGAGGGATGGAAGCAGAACCAGCGGCGGGAACAGATGCGGGGAGCCGGGACTGGTGAGTTTGCTGCGCTGTCGAGTGTTTGCGCGGCTAGCGAGTCGCTCGCTGCAGCTCTGGCCATGGAGCACTCCGGACAGTGCGAGTGTCTCGGGCCGCGGAGGCGTCGGAAGAGGTGGGAGAGAGAGGTGGGAGAGGGAGGAAGAGAGAGAGGGGTAAGAGGGAAGAAAGAGGGAAGAGAGAGGGGGTGGAGAGGGAGGAGAGGGTAGGAGAGAATGGGAGAGCGAGAGGGGGAAGAGAGAGGGGAGAGAGGGGAAAAGATAGAGAGATGGGGGGGGGGGGGGGAAAGAAAGAGGAGATAGAGACAGAGGAGAAAGAGAGGGGAGAGAGAGCCAGGGGGTGAGTGAGGTGGGAGGGAGAAATGAGGGAGAGAGGGAGAGAGAGATGAGAGAGAGAGAGGGGGGAAGAGAGAGAGGTGAGAGGAGAGACAGAGAAAGAGGGGAGAGTGTGTAGAGAGGGAGAGGTAGGGAGGGAGGGAGAAAGAGAGAGAGAGGGGGGAAGAGAGGGAGGGAGAGAGAAGGGGGAGAGAGAAGGGGGAGGAGAGAAGAAAGAGGGGGAGAAAGAGAGAGGGGAGAGAGTTAGGGGAAAGAGAGGGGGAGAGCGAGTTAGGGGAGAGAGAGGGAGAGAGGGGGAGAGAGAGAGAGAGAGGGGGGAGAGGGGAGAGAGGTGGGAGGGAGAGAGGGGGAAGAGAGAGAGGGAGAGAAAGAGGGGAGAGAGAGAGGGGAAGAGAGGAGATGAGAGGGGGGGAGCGAGAGGGGGGGGCAGAGAGAGTTAGGGGAAAGAGAGGGGAGAGAGAGTTAGGGGAAATGGAAGGGAGAGAGGGGAGAGGAGGGGAGAGAAAGGAGAGAGGGGATGAGAGAGAGGGGGAGAGTGAGGTGGGAGGGAGAGAGGGGGAAGAGAGAGAGAGAGAGAGGGGGAGAGAGAGGGGGGAGAGAGGGGGGGGAGAGAGAGGGGGGGGAGGGGGGGAGAGAGAGGAGAGAGGGAGGGGGAGAGAGTGAGAGGGGTGAGACAGGGGAGAGAGCAGAGAGGGGGAGGGGAGAGAGAGAGGGGGGTTGAGAGGAGAGAGAGCGGAAGAGAGGGGGAGAGAGAGAGGGATGAGAGTGAGGTGGGAGGGAGAGAGGGGAGAGAAAGAGAGGTGGAGAGAGAGAGGAGAGAGAGAGAGAGAGAGTGGGAGAGAGAGAGAGGGGGGAGAGGGAGAGGGGGATTGAGAGGCAGGGCTGCCAACTCCCATGCATTGAGCTTGAGAATCACGCATTTCCCCAAATTCTCACGCTGATCACAAATTTCTCTCGTTCTGTTGTGAGAAATTCTGTGATCAACAAAAATGTAAAAACTCATATCAACTGCATGGGCTGCGGGTGTTGGAAGCAGAAGCAGCGGCGGGGACAGATGCGGACGGTGAGCGGGGCTGGCGAGTGTTTGCCGGGCTGGCGAGTCGCTCACTGCAGCTCCGGCCATGGAGCAGCCTCAGTGCAAGAGTCCCGGCCCGTCGGAGGCGTCGAAGCGTTGCGCCGCTGCCGTGAGAGTCTCTGTGCCGAATTCGCCCAGGTGACCGGCATGGATCAGGCTGCGGCTCGGTGCATCCTGGAGGACAACCAGTGGCTGCTGGAAGTAAGTACCAAGCACTGGGTAGATACGGTGGAAGAAAGTGGACTTCAAATGGGGGTGGTTGGTGAAAGCATCCTGCTTGCCTGCTAGATTTTAACTTACTGTAACTGCAGGAAAAATGTTCCCGATGTTGGGGGCGTTCAGAACCATGGGTCACAGTTTAAGAATAAAGGGGGGGCCAGTTAGGACTGAGATGAGAACAAACTTTCTTCACGCAGAGAGTTGTGAAACTGTGGAATTCTCTGCCACAGAAGGCAGTGCAGGCCAATTCATTGGATGTTTTCAAGAGAGAGTTACATTTAGTTCTTGGGGCTAACAGCATCGAAGGATATGGGGAAAAAACAGGAAAGAGGTACTGATTTTAGATGAATAGCCATGATCATATTGAATGGCAGTGCTGGTTCGAAGGGCCGATGGCCTATTCCTGCACCTATTTTCTATGTTTCTATGCTTGAGTATATGGCAATAAAACTCGATCACTTGATTTTGAAGCATTCATGATGGAGGTATAATGTAGTCATAGAGTGATACAGTGTGAAAACAGGCCCTTCGGTGCAACTTGCCCACACCCGCCAACATGTCCCAGCTACGCCAACTGCTTTTGGTCCATACCTCCAAACCTGTCCTATCCATGTATCAGCAGGGCTCGAAATTAGAGGTTGCCCGGGTGCCATTGACCACTCAAAGTGCAGCCGGGCAACCTAAATGCCGACTCATTTTGCCCGGCTTGGCAATCAAATACTGGTTTATACCGATAGACACAAAAAACAGGAACTCCGCGGGTCAGGCAGCATCTCTGGAGAATAGGAACGTGACGTTTCGTGTCGGCGGCGACGGCTGTATTCGTCTAGTATCTTTGATTGTGGGGCAAAGATACTAGGTGCGTGGTGGCGAAGGGTCGAAGCGAATGACGGGCTCCGAACAGCGGCCGCGATAGCGGCTCCTTCGCCTCCTCCTCCCGCACCTCGCCCGGCGGAAGGAACCTCCCTCTCTCCTTCCTCCCGGCCTCGACGTGTTGGAGGGGTTGTGAAACTGCCGTTGGTGGATTTGCGGCCGCTATCAAAGATCTTAAGCCGCTATCGCACTGCTTGCAAATCCGCCAACGGCACTTTCACAACCCCTCCCGCACGCCGAGGTCGGGAGGAGGGAGGGGGAGGCGGAGGCCTCCTTCCGCCGTCTGAAGCAGCTGCACGACAGACCCTATAGCTATAGGATCTTTGAGCTGCACCGCTCGGCTCCGCACCTTCCTGTCGGCTGACGGAGGAAGGACATGGTAGCGTGGAGGCGGCGGCACTTTGACATTGGACAGGGACGGCCAAGGCAGCGGGGCGATGTTGTCCCAGGTTTTTTGCCTTTCTTTTCTTTTTTTTTCTCTCTCTCTCTCTCTCCCTCCCCCTCTCCCTCCCCCCCCCCCCCCCACCCCCCCCCCCTCCTCACTGACATCCCATGTCCTCCCCTCCCCATCTACCCCCCCCCAATCTATTCATCACCCTACCCACCTCGCATTGATTCTCCTGTCACCCCCCCCCCCCCCCCCCGCCCCATCCATCCTAGACTGGTCCCCCAATTCATCCTTTACTGACCCCCCTTCCCATCCATCCTGCACTTCTCCCCCCATTCATACTGCACTGATCCTCCCATTCATCCCGTAACGACCCACCCTCCATTTACCCTGCACCAATTCCCCCCACCCATCCTGTAGTGATCCCCCATTCATCCTGTACTGATCCCCTCATGCATCCTGTACTGATCCCCTCATTCATCCCGTACTGATCCCCCATTCATTCTATACTGATCCCCTCATTCATCCTGTAGTGATTTCCCATTCATCCTGCACAGACCCTCCGATCCACAGTCCTGACACCCCCCCAATTCATCCTGTACTGATCCCCCCCCCATTCATCCTGTGCTGACCCCCCCCCATCCATCCTGTACTGATCCCCCCATTCAAGAAGAATGGGAGGAACAGTTTGAAGAAGGGTTTCGACCCGAAACGTTGCATATTTCCTTAGCTCCATAGATGCTCCCTCACTCGCTGAATTTCTCCAGCATTTGCGTCTACACCCATTCATCCTGTACTCATCCCCCCCATCCTTCCCGTACTGATCCCCCATTCAACACCACTGACATCTCCCCTCACAATTTTACATACTCCAACCAACACGTACTAATTCATCTGCCTCAATCCATCCATTCCGCACCGATTGCCTTCTCAAACCCCCCACCGCCATCTATCCACCCCGCACTGATTCACACACACCCTGACCCTATTGTGCTTCATGGTCTTCAGAGCGAACATTGACTATGTTTGATAACGGAATGCAATCAAATGTGTTTTAATTCCCAATGTTATTATTTGTTTTGACACCTTTAAACATATTACCAAAAGAACATTTGCTGCAGTTATGTCCTTTGGCCATCTCTTGTCAGCTAGTGTAATGTTTAACCTGTCAGATGGGTATAGTCGGTTTTAACAGCTATTATCATAAAATGCCTTTAGAAATTTTCTTGCAACCTGTATATTTTGTTATGGATAAATTATGTGGGAAGCGAGAGTGTTTCTGTGCCAATAGCAATAACGACCCATGCTATGGCCATGTCATGGTAATTTTCGGTCCTTCACAGAAAACATGCTTGCATCAATTGCAATATGTAAAAAGTGTTGAGATATTGTATTATAATTTTGCTGCATGTCATAGCGGTATATATAATGTCTTGATCGGTGAATATGTTTAGTTTGTGACTTTATTTGAAGCAGAAATAATATGTGAATGTGGACAAAAGTGCTGGAGAAACTCAGCGGATGCGGCAGTATCTACGGAGCGAAGGAAATGGGCAACGTTTCGGGCCGAAACCCTTCTTCAGACAGATGGTTTTCGGCCTGAAACGTTGCCTATTTCCTTTGCTCCATAGATGCTGCTGCACCTGCTGAGTTTCTCCAGCACTTTTGTCTACCTCCGATTTTCCAGCATCTGCAGTTCCTTCTTGAACATAATATGTGAATGCTTCATTGAGCATAATTCCAACTGGTAACTACGCACTTCATCCAAGCACATTATCACACACTTCATGCAAACCGTCTTAAATGACCACCTAAACTGTCATTTGGCAACCTAAAAAGCTGTCAAGGTTGCCCGGCTGGCAACAGGGAAAAAAGTTAAGCGAGAGCCCTGATCAGTCTAACTTTTTCTTAAATGTTGGGATGGTCCCTGCCTCAACTACCTCCTCTGGCAGCTTGTTCCATACACTAATCACCCTTTGTGTGGATAAAGTTACCGCTTAAAAAGTTACCTCTTAAAAATACTTCATACAAAAAACATTGAAATCATACTTCTACAGTGCACTAAAACATGATTTTAATACATCAAATTTCAAAAGGTTCCTACCCTGGGAGGGGGGACACCCTTCTTCCACACCCTCTCCCCACTCGGTTGCTCCACTCCCTCACCGGGTACCCCCAAGGCCAGGATTCAGTGATCGCACAGCCTCCCCCCCTTTCAAAAATGCTCCAATCCAATTTAAAGCATATATATTGTATTCACCAGTATGCACCATATTGCACAATTTCAAGCTGAAAAATGCAAATGTTCCGTACCAATGGGAGAGGGACTATGCTGCCCCCGGGCTTGGTCTTTCGCAATTTCTCACTCCCAATTCACACCCAATGTTGGCAGCCGTTTTAAGACAAGAAAAAAGTGTTGTTTGACAAATCCACTCTCTTTTGCCTGTAAGTAGCATGATGGATCAGAGGGACGTGACATATTAAAAATATATATCTAAATTGTTAGATGAAAAAGATCTCAAATATTTTAGGGCAACATATTAGCAGGAACAGAAAATTGACAATTTTCAGGTTGCTATTTGTCATTAAGGTCGTGATAGGAGCAGAATTAGGCCTTGGCCCATCAAGTCTACTCCACCATTTAATCACGGCTGATCTATCTCTCCCTCCTAACCCCATACTCCTACCTTCTCCCCATAACCCTTGACACCTGTACTAATCAAGAATCTATCTATTTCTGCCGTAAAAATATCCGTTGACATGGTCATTAATAGCATGACCAACTGCAGAAACTCAGCTATTCACACTCTTAAGCGGCCTTTTCACGGGGCGAGTTGACGCAAGATGTCACCAGAGTGAAGAGGTCGTGGTCCAGCACGAGTCTCGCACGATATAACGGCAGTAGATAAAGAGTTCCCACGGTACTCGGCATTTCTGCTATTTGTGCGAGTGACTTGTCCGTTTCCCGAGCGTTCCCGTTAAATCTTGAATGAACATCGTGAACTACACGTGACACAAATGATGTAACTTTTTTTTTCACACACTATATATATCCTCCCTTGGTTGAATTGGCTCATTTGGAGACATATTTTACTGTGTATGTGGGAGACACAGATGGACTGAGCACAGTACCTCGGTCTTACTGTGTGTGGGAGAGGGGGAGAAAGAGACGTACACTCACAGAGGCAGAGTCTCTCAGCCTGTGTAAGAGGGAGGGAGAGAGAGAGAGAGGCACACACAAGGTGGATGTGAAATCTCACCTGCCTGTTTCAGTGACAGACACCCGCCGTCAGTAAATGAAGACAACCCCATCTGTCTCCCCCTCCTCTCCCTCGACTCCCCCACCTTTCTCTCCCAACTCCAGTCCCGTCCCGACCCCCTGGGAAACTGAATAGAGCAACAGTCAACTGCTGCCTGTGCGCTGATATGACAATAAAGGCTACTTTACTTTACTGAGTTAAAGAGTTCCCACGGTAGACTGTAAAACTGGGACCCTGGTTCTGGACTCCCCCAACACCGGAACCCTTCTTCAGACAGCCTAATCGGAATTGAGTCTGAAGATGTGTCTCGTCCCGAAACATCAGCTTTTTTTCTCCAGAGATGCTGCTTGACTCGCTGAGTTACTCCAGCTTTTTGTGTCTGTCTTTGGTTTAAACCAGCATGTACAGTTCACTCCTTACACTGGTCTCTGTACAACATTGATTGGTAGCGTTCCGGACCCCTGGACCCGAGGACTCCGACCTGTATCTCTCAAAGAAGTACATGTGAAAAATTTCTCACGGACCATAAAAATGCGTAACCTTTCAGTAAAGTCCCTTTTAAAGTCCCTTTTAAAGATTATAGTTATTTTCTTGAATCTCATTAACATAACTCATGAATAAGTTGATGTCCATATGCGGATGCAAATCTTTATTTTTATTTATTTTTTAAATTCAATCCCACAGAAGATAATTTTTACTCACCTTCTGTCCCCTCTGTCCAGCTTCCGGGTTCACCGTTCGCAGGAGTTCCCACGGTACCCGCAAGAGTTATTACGGATATCGCACTGGCCACTACGTTCATACAATGTTGCAATACTCAACCACAAGTGTACAAGTCACTCTTGGAGAAATTCAAACTTTCTTGAATTTTCTCCCGAGTGACCAAGTTACACGATGACCTGCCGTTAGCGCTACGGTGGTCCACGGTGGTCCACGAATGCCGTACTGTTATCGCACGAGGTTCCCACGATGTTAAACTCCGGTTAACTCTTGCGTCAAGTCGCCCCGTGAAAAGGCCGCTTAAGGGATTAGAAGAAAGTACAATTGCCACATATCCAAGTTGCTGACAACAAAGTGGCAAAAGAATGAGCAATGGGAAGGAAGCAGAGAATTTGCACAGAGAATTACAGGAAACATGCGATTAAGTTAGAAAGGGTGCAGAAATGATTCACAAGGATGTTGCCTGGATTGGAGGTCTTGAATTATGAGGAGAGATTGGATAGGGCGGAATCTGTTTTCCTTGGAACAAAGGAAGCTGAGAGGTGACATGATAGAGGTATATAAAATTATGAGCGTCAGAAGTAAGGTAAATAGTCAGTGTCTGTTTCCCATGACTGATGTGTTTAAAACCTGAGGGTAATCCTGGACATCTTTTGTAGTGTGGGAGGAAACCGTGGATCCTGGAGAAAACCCACACAGATCACTGAGAGAATGTACAAACTTCATACAGACAGCACCAGTAGTCTGGATCGAACCTGGGTCCCCGGTGCAATAAGGCAGCAACTACCGCTGTGCCACTGTGTCACCCATCTCAGCTGCCAGAGAAGATGCTGGAGGCAGGAACAGTGATGACATTTTGGAGGCACTTGGACAGATACTTGAATGAGCAGTGCACGGCAGAATATCAAATTAATGCAGGCATGTGGGACTATTTTTGGTGGGCGTGATGATGGTGGGTTGAAGGACGTTTCTATGCAGTACAACACTATGACACTGCAATGGTGAGGAATTAATAAATGCTTGTGTTCAGAGGGGCAGGTGGCCTACATAAAACTTAATGTGTGGGTACAACAAGCAATTGGAAAATTGCTGGAGAGAAATCACTAAGTTAAGGAAATATTTCTGTAATGATCCAGGTCCTTGATGGGATCACACAGGCATTGAGTGCAGTTTTGTCTTTGAATCCAAATAAGGATATACTTGCCTTAGAATTTAAATTTCATGGTGCAGTTGTTGGAGTCCAGTCCTGTGGTTTACTAATGTGTAGATGGAACTGCAGATGCTGATTTAAACCGAAGATAGACACAAATGAGAGAGTAACTCAGCGGGACAGGCAGCATCTCTGGAGAGAAGGAATGGGTTACGTTTCAGGTTGAGACCTTTCTTCTTCAGAAGAAGACATGGTCCCATAGTGACATCCTGGGTGCTTTGTCCCAGCATGGAGCAAATAGATCTACAGGTACATACAAACACACACTGCGGATCCAATCACTGTCAATATATGTAAAACTAAAGTGATCAGTTTATCACCACTTGTGTGACAAGTTGTGTCAAATAGTCGCCCACTGTGTAACATGAAAGTCATAACTCTAATTGAGCTGTATCAATCCTTGCTACAGCTGCATCTTATGATTTTAAACCAATTTCTGCTTCCATGCATCCACTACAGGCTAGTTTTTTGCTTGCAGTGCCCTCCATAATGTTTGGGACAAAGACCCATCATTTATTTATTTGCCTCTGTACTCCACAATATGAAATTTGTAATAGAAAAAAAATCACATGTGGTTAAAGTGCACATTGTCAGATTTTAATAAATGCCATTTTTATACATTTTGGTTTCACCATGTAGAAATTACAGCTGTGTTTATACACAGCCCCCCCCCCCCCCCCCCCCCCCCCCCCCCCCGCCTCAGGACACCATATTGTTTTGTCAATGTCATGTAAATGAAAGTAGTCAGGTTTGCACTTTTTTTCATATCCTTTGCATGCAATGACTGCTTGAAGTCTGCAATTCATGGACATCACCAGTTGCTGGGTGTCTTGTCTGGTGATGCTCTGCCAGGACTGTATTGCAGCCATCTTTAGCTTATGCATGTTTTGGAGGCTAGTCCCCTTCAGTTTTCTCTTCAGCATATAAAAGGCATGCTCAATTGGGTTCAGATCGGGTGATTGACTTGGCCATTCAAGAATTGACCATTTTATAGCTTTGAAAAACTCCTTTGTTGCCTGAGCTGTATGCTTGGGATCACTGTCTTGCTGTAGAATGAACCGCCAGCCAAGGAGTTTTGAGGCATTTTTTGAACTTTAGCAGATAGGATGTGTCTATACACTTCAGAATTCATATTGCTACTACCATCAGCAGTTGTATCATCAATGACGATGAGTGAGCCAGTACCTTTAACAGCCATACATGCCCAGGCCATAACACCCCCACCACCATGTTTCACAGATGAGGTGGTATGCTTTGGATCTTGGGCAGTTCCTTCTCTCCGCCATACTTTGCTCTTGCCATCACTCTGATATAAGTTAATCTTCATCTCATCTGTCCACAAGGCCGTTTTCCAGAACTGTGGTTGCTCTCTTAAGTATTTCTTGGCAAACCGCAACCTGGCCATCCTATTTTTGCGGCTAACCAGAGGTTTGCATCTTGCAGTATAGCCTCTGTATTTCGGTTCATGAGGTCTTCTGCGGACAGTGATCATTGACAAATTCACACCTGACTCTTGAGTGTGTTTCTGATCTGTCGGACAGGTGTTTGGGCATTTTTCTTCAGAGAGAATTCTTCTGTCATCAGCAAATCCTTTTTCATAGCAAAATAATTTGAGTATAGAAGCAGGGAGGTTCTACTGCAGTTGTACAGGGTCTTGGTGAGACCACGCCTGGAGTATTGCGTACAGTTTTGGTCTCCAATCTGAGGAAGGACATTATTGCCATAGAGGGAGTGCAGAGAAGGTTCACCAGACTGATTCCTGGGATGTCAGGACTGTCTTATGAAGAAAGACTGGATAGACTTGGTTTATACTCTCTAGAATTTAGGAGATTGAGAGGGGATCTTATAGAAACTTACAACATTCTTAAGGGGTTGGACAGGCTAGATGCAGGAAGATTGTTCCCGATGTTGGGGAAGTCCAGGACAAGGGGTCACAGCTTAAGGATAAGGGGGAAATCCTTTAAAACCGAGATGAGAAAAACTTTTTTCACACAGAGAGTGGTGAATCTCTGGAACTCTCTGCCACAGAGGGTAGTTGAGGCCAGTTCATTGGCTATATTTAAGAGGGAGTTAGATGTGGCCCTTGTGGCTAAGGGGATCAGAGGGTATGGAGAGAAGGCAGGTACGGGATACTGAGTTGGATGATCAGCCATGATCATATTGAATGGCGGTGCAGGCTCGAAGGGCTGAATGGCCTACTCCTGCACCTAATTTCTATGTTTCTATGTTCTATGTTTCTATCAGCTGTGGAGGTCTTCCTTGGCCTGCCAGTCCCTTTGCGATTAGTAAGCTCACCAGTGCTCTCTTTCTTCTTAACGATGTTCAAAACAGTTGATTTGGGTAAGCATAAGGTGTGGCTGATGTCTCGAACAGTATAATTCTTGTTTCTCAGTCTCATAACGGCTTCTTTGACTTTCATCGGCACAACTTTGGTCCTCATGTTGATGACAGCAATAAAAGTTTCCAAAGGTTATGGAAAGACTAGGTGCTGAGAGCTCTCATAGATCTGCATGAAGGAGGCAATTAAACACACCTGAGCAAACACAAATGCCTGTGAAGCCATGTCTCCCAAACATTATGGTGCCCGAAAATGGGGGGACTATGTATAAACACTGCTGTAATTTCTACATGGTGAAACCAGAATGTATAAAAATGGCCTTTAATAATATCTGACAATGTACACTTTAACCACATGTGATTTTTTCTATTACAAATCTCAATTTGAGGAGTAGAGGCAAATAAATAAATCATGGGTCTTTGTCCCAAACATTATGGAGGGCACTGTATATTAATGATTTCTACATTAACTCTATAGTGGTGCAGTGGTAGATCTGCTGCCTTATTGTGCCAGAGACACAGGTTCGATCCTGACTACGGGTGCTGTCTGTAGGGAGTGTGTACGTTCTCCCTGTGACTGCTCCGGTTTCCTCCACATTCCAAAGACGTGCAGGTTTGTAGATTAATTGGCTTCTGTAAATTGTTCCTAGTGTCGGATAGAACTAGTGTAGGGGTGATCACTGTTTCGGTGCTGACTCGGTGGGCTGAAGGACCTGTTTCCATGCTATATCTCTAAGAAACTGGTGTCCTGGTGTTAGCCATGTCTAATGGAAAATGTGGTACCAAGATGGCACCCAACCCAGGCAACTATTTGTGTGCTAGTCACAGAAGCGGAACTGCTATCACACATTACAATCGTTCCACACTTTTAAATCTCTATTCCCTTATCCTGTATCTGCACACTGTGAATGGCTCAATTGTAATCATGTACTGTCTTTCCGCTGACTGGTAAGCACATAACAAAAGCTTTTCACTGTACCTCAGTACACGTGACAATAAACTATGTATGATTACTAAATATTATAGAAACATAGAAAAAGGGTGCAGGAATAGGCCATTCGGCCCTTTGAGCTAGCACCGCCATTCAATATGATCATGGCTGATCATCCAAAATCAGTACCCCGCTCCTGCTTGTTCTCCATATCCCTTGATTCCGTTAGCCTGAAGAGCTAAATCTAACATTATTAGTATAATAAAATACAATTTTGTCAGACAGAAATTCAGAAGACTGATGAGGTGCAAGCTGCACTTGTTAAAATAACACTGGGCTCGAGTGCAGTGGTCTGAGTGTTACTGTTAAAGTAACAATGATTGCTGACCATGCAGAAAGCAAGGCAAGAATGGGTTTGTACTGTACCATTGAGGGCCGAAGGTGCATGAAGGTGGTGTGTGCTGTAGATGTCATTCTGCATTTGAAGACGAAGATCTGCATTCTTGTTGAGAAGCTGTGGCAGTGTTTCCTCGCGGAAAGGAGTCTTCTCGAGAATGATCACGGCATCTTGATCATCACCACAGTCTTCTTTAACCTGCCGCGGGAAAACAGCTGGTTAACAATCTGATAGAATTCTCTCTACACCAGAAACTGCATTGAAAATTGTTTAGCCTGTTCAATACAATCTAATAAATTAGGGCCTGCACGGTTGTGCAGCGGCAGCGTTGCTGCTTTACAGCGCCAGAGAATCGGGTTCGATTCTGATTACGGGTGCTTGTCTGTACGGAGTTTGTAAATTCTCACAGTGACTGTGTGGATTTTCTCCAGGATCTCCAGTTTCCTCCCACAATCCAAAGACGTAGAGGTTTGTAGGTTAATTGGCTTGGTATAATTGTAAATTGTCCCTAGTGTGTGTAGGATTGTGTACATGTGCAAGGATCGCTTGACGGCACAGACTCAGGGGGCCGAAGGGCTATTTCCATGCTGTGTCTCTGAACTAGACTAAAACCTGAGCAAAGTGGATCCTTTGTCAAGTAACAACAAAACCAGCTTCCATCAATATTCCACTTTAAACAAAGCAAAATCCCTCAAGATGTTTCACAGGAGTATTATCTAACAAAATTTGTCACCAAAGCTTGTAGGTATTAGTGTACAGTGCACTCCATAACGTTTGGGACAAGACCCATCATTTATTCATTTGCCTCTGTATTCCACAATTTGAGATTTATAATAGAAAAAAGTCACGTGGTTAAAGTGCACAGCGTCGGATTTTAATAAAGGTCATTTTTATACATTTTGGTTTCACCATGTAAAATTACAGCAGTGTTTATACATAGTCCCCCCATTTCAGGGCACCATAATGTTTGGGACACAGCAATGTCATGTAAATGAAAGTAGTTTGTTGCATATGCTTTGCATGCAATGACTGCTTGAAGTCTACGATTCATGGACATCACCAGTTGCTGGGTGTCTTCTCTGGTGATGCTCTGCCAGGTCTGTATTGCAGCCATCTTTCAGCGCACTCGGTCGGCCAAAGGACCTGTTTCCACGCTAAACTAAAATTAATTTATCCACTCTTTTCAACTCGATTCACAACTTAATAAATAAATGTCAGAACAATCAACCTTTCTTTTCAAGATTAAGGGGAATTGATCTGGTAAATGCATAGAATGTTTTACCCAGGTAGGAGAGTCAAGAATCAGAGGACATAGGTTTAAGATGAGAGGGGAAAGATTTAACATGAACCTGAGGAATAACTTAAACACTCAAAAGGTGGTGGGTATATGAGGTAGTCAAGGCAGATACAATAGCACATTTGGAAAGACTCAATGAGGTACATGGAACGAAGGAGATGGGAAAAGGTGAACACTGCCCGGTCCATCACGGGTACTGACCTCCCCACCTTCTAAAGGATTTATAGGAGGCGCTGCCTCAAAAAGGCAGCTAGCATCACCAGAAAGTAGGGAAAACGCGGGGACTTTGCAGGCCTGAACGCTGGTCGCGTGGGAGGTCAAGTGTATTGTTGATAAAGTTGGCAATATTTTAATTTGATAACTGTTTGTTTGTAAACTGCCAATATAGGCAGTCTTTGATCGTGTTACTACTCTGTATTTTTGTTTGATTTGAATAAAAGCATTTTGTATTATTAAAAAAAGCATCATCAGAAACCCACTCCACCCTGGACACACTCTCATTTCCCTCCCGTTCAAACAACCATAATGCTATTGAACATTACAAACTCCAACTACGAACTACCTTGGTTTCACAAGGGCAGCATTTCTCAACTGGGATCCCCCAGAAGGCTAGGGTTCTACCAGAGGTCGTGAGGGGTTCCGCGAGAAATAATGATAAACTACCGACTCGCGGGCCGGATGCGGCCAGTGAAGGGGTCCAATCCGGCCCAGGGGATGATTTCCCCAATGCCAGAGCGGGCTGCAGCTGTCCCTGGTGCCGGATCGGGCTGCAGATATCACCGGTGCCGGGGCGTCCGGATCCCCTTGAGCTTGTGCTCGTGACCCGCCACCCTAGTCAGCCACGGGCTCCTTATATGGCATGAGAGGCCACGGCTGCGCGTTGCCAGCATTGTGACGACTCCTCGACTGACACCTGACCTGACCAATCGAACTGCAGATGCCGCTCGGGGGGCGGGAGGGTCCGAACGCGGCGAGAGCTAGACAAACAGGCTGACTATCATCCCGCGTGACTGGGCAGTCAGCTGTGGCCAATGAGGAGGGAGGGGGAGGGCGCTGAGCGGGGTCCGTTTGCGCGGTGTGGAGCGGCTGGATGCTGGGTTCAAATGCTGTGAGGAAAAAACAACAGTTTAGCGGTGCGGGCTGCGCGGTGGATACTTTTCTCTGCACTATGTGGTGCAGCATGGCGGAGGAGAGAGCTCAGTCGACTGCAAAGCGTCTCTGTTCTAGGCCCTTCCCGGTCTCCCGATCGTCCCAGAAACCCGCACTGACCACAATCTCTCTTGGATGCCAGCACTAAAATGGTGGGGGAGAAGTAAATATAGCGAAACAACAATTTGTTTTGATAGTTCTACATTTGTGTCTGCTAATATTTGATTTCAAATGGTTTATTAATGGAAAGGATGTGGCTCCCAAAACAATCTTAGCCAAAATAGCATTGTTTTTTCCCTCTCTCATCACAACTTTCTTATAGGGTGATTTCACGAAAGGTCACTGGAACGTAGATCCGCACCCACGTGACCACAAAATTTAACTGGAGTACATGCGTCACTTCCGGTACATGTTAGTGAATGGGAAAACACGCACTTTCACACCCGTTAAAAACATCGAAACCGGCCAGTTTTTGAGCTGTAATTTACTGTGCCAGTCGGGGTGACCGTGAGGCACAGCTACCTAAATTTACAGTCCAAAAGAAAGATAGAAACTAAGGTAAATTCAAGAGGGAGCTGAAGGTGCAAAAACAGCGGAAGTGTTTAGCGGACATTTGCGGAGATTTAAAGATCGAAAATATCGGGAATTATCGCGTTTGCTCGCTGCATTTCATCAAAAGTAAGGCATTATTGACTTTTTATCTTTATTCATTTGTTATATGAAAAGTTTTAAAAGTGAAAAATCCGTCAGTAAAATTGCAAAATCGCCCATGGTTCTCAGGTGGGTTTTAACATGCAAAATGAAAACACTTCTGAAGCTCCATTTACCATTTAAATAATCGTTCAAAGTTCAGCATCAACTTGCAGAGCTATAGATGCTTGAGCTGCGACCAAATCTGCTTTAATACTCTCTTCTTGTTGCACGTGCATGGCGTTCTTGTGCACATTGTCTATCCTGCTCACAGTGGGTGCCCAATCCGGATTGTTGACATCATTCCATGCTGCAGGCTTGTCTGTTATTAGATGATAAATAAATAAGTAGTTTGGGTGATTGTGCAGGCTTTAAACAAGAAACATTGAGAAATATATTTTGGCAAATAATAAAATGTCCTGATTTTGTCCAACTAACAGCTGACAATTATCCCATTCCTTAGCTTGCATCTGAGTAAAATTTATTTCAAAACGCATTGATAGTTTACGATTATTTAAATGGTAAATGGAGCTTCAGAAGCGTTTTCATTTTGCATGTTAAAACCCACCTGAGAACCAGGGGCGATTTTGCAATTTTACTGACGGATTTTTAGCTTTTAATACTTTTCATATAACAAATGAATAAAGATAAAAAGTCAATAATGCCTTACTTTTGATGAAATGCAGCGAACTAACGCGATAATTCCCGATATTTTCGATCTTTAAATCTCCACGGCAAATGTCCGCTAACAACTTCCGCCGTTTTGACACCTTCAGCTCCCTCTTGAATTTACCTTAGTTTCTATCTTTTTTTTGGACTGTAAATTTAGGTAGCTGTGCCTCACGGTCACCCCGACTGGCACAGCAAATTACAGCTCAAAAACTGGCCGTTTTCGATATTTTTAACGGGTGTGAAAGTGCGTGTTTTCCCATTCACTAACATGTACCGGAGGTGACGCATGTACTCCAGTTAAATTTTGCGGTCACGTGGGTGCGGATCTACGCTCCAGTGACCTTTCGTGAAATCACCCTACGAATTGGTAAGTTAATACCAATCATAAAAGTAATGCTTGCTAGGCAATCGTGTTCATAAGAAACAACATTCGTAAAGTGAAACACTTTGTAGTTATAGCAGAGACTGAGACACGAGAGCAGATTGAAAAAACGAAGGCGACCTGCCCTTCCCCAACTGCGCAGGCGTGGCTGACAGGTCCCCGTTGTGACTCCAGAGATCGCCATTGTGACGCGAGTCAAAATGGCCGCAGGCCCGGCAGCCCCCAACTCAGGGGTTCCCTGAGACATGAAAACAATTTCAAGGGTTCCGCAAGGGTGAAAAGGTTGAGAAACGCTGCACTCGGAACTTTGGCTTTCTTTTTTTTTTTGTACTATATTATTTGTCTAATATTTAATTTATTTTTGTTTATATTATCTATGGAGTACTGATTACAAACCTGTTGTGCTGCTGCAAGTAAGAATTTCATTGTTCCATTTTGGTACATATGATAATTAAACACTCTGGAGTCTTGATAGGAAAAGTATAAAGGGGTATGAGCTAGATGCAGGAAAATTTTTCCCAATGTGGGGCGAGTCCAGAACTAGGGGCCACAGTCTTAGAATAAAGGGGAGGTCATTTAAGACTGAGGTGAGAAAAAACGTTTTCACCCAGAGAGTTGTGAATTTATGGAATTCCCTGCCACAGAGGGCAGTGGAGGCCAAGCCACTAGATGGATTCAAGAGAGTTAGATAGAGCTCTAGGGGCTAGTGGCGTCAAGGGATATGGGGAGAAGGCAGGCATGGGTTATTGATAGGGGAGGATCAGCCATGATCACAATGAATGGCGGTGCTGGCTCGAAGGGCCGAATGGCCTCCTCCTGCATCTATTTTCTATTTCTGTGTAAATGCAGGCAAATGGGGCATCTTTGTTGGCATGGACGAGTTGGGGTGAAGGGCCTGTTTCCGTGCTGCATGACTCCTTGTCCCTCTCTATAAATAGTCCTCATTCAGTTCTGCATCTGGCAGCCAGTTTCACATTAAAGCAGTCGTTTCTCCATGAACAAATGCATTGTAGTTATATTGAGCAAGATTTGATGACAAGGGCTGCAAGAAAATAACAGATTCATTACCCTGCAGATTGAAGTGATCTATTCATATGCCAGAAAATGCCCAATTGAAATGCAAAATGTAATCAAGGGGTAAAAGGTGTACATCATGACCTTCTGAAGGAACATTCCTTCATAAGGTGGCTCAGCCATAATTATGAATTTGAAGCCACAATTTCCTATGTGTTTACAAATCATCAGTCCTTTGTAGCAGTGTTATAAGCTCTTTCCCCTGAATCATACGATTCAAGTCCTTTTCAGGCATTTGTGCATAACATTTGCTGGCATATCATGGCTGTAATAATGGAATGCTTCATGTACGAAGTGGCACCTTTAAGATTCGCTATGAAATTGATGACACCTTTCAGGTGAATATATAATCCAAGGCGTTAATTGCAAGACAATCCTCAACCACCGATTAAACAGGTAACCTGGTCAATTTTTCATGAACCTCGCAGAATATTCAGTTAGAATACACCTGGAGAGTAGTGCGGCCAGGAGTGTTCCCAGCGAGTGGGGCCAAGCCCTCCAGTAGTCCGGCTCCCTCACTGCGGATGTTGGACCTGCCCAGTAGGCCCGGCTCGCCTGCTACGGACGGCAACAGCACTGAGAGAGCGATGAGGGATCCTCGAGCAACCGCCGAGAGTGAGGAGGGCCGTCAGAGAGCGGGGTGAGGTGGGCCATCGAGGAACGAGGTGGACTACATTGTAGACTTTGTAACTTTGTGGGCACCCTGTAGGTGGTGACCCTTTACATACTTTGTGTATGGTATGCAAAACAACGAATTTCACTGTGACGTCACATGTGATAATAAAGTATCAATCAATAAACCAATCAATCAACTAATTTAGTATGTTATTCAAGGAGAGTCTCTTTCACTGCAATGAAGGGATAGAAACACATCAGGAGACAATCATTCAAACAAAGGCCTCCGAAAACAAATAACATGTAAGTTTTTTGAAGATGATCATGGAGCTCCGTGCCGCGTAGTGTTTCCGTTCCGTCCCCACGCTGGAGTCTCCATCATCCCGATGAGAGAGTTTTAACATCGGACCGTTGGCAGAGGCAGTGCGGAGGGTTCAAAGGCCCTGACCATGGGTGAACAAAGGAGGAAGATGACTGAACTTTATTGCCTTCCATCACAGTGAGGAATGTTGATTCCGCTGTGGTGGATGTTTATGTTAAAATTATTGTCTATAGCGTTCTTTTTTACTTGTATGGCCGTGTGGTAACTCAAATATCACTGTACCTTAATTGGTGCACGTGACAATATATGTGAACTTGGTAAGATGTCTGAAATAAACAAGCAATCTAAAAATGAAAAAAACTCTTGAGCACTTGTAATCTTCCACCCCCGGCAACAAAAGCCACAGGAGGAATGGCTTGCACTGAAGTTGCATTGAGCATTGAAGTTGCATTGGGCTCCGGCTTTGAAATGTCAACGTCACCTGGTAAGCCTAAGTAGCCTGGTAAGGCCAATCTCCGACAAAGCTGATCAAATCCTAATGTGGCCGATCGTCTTCCAGGGTTATCGCCATCACATACACTAGTCACATACCAACCTCTCTACGCTCAATCATCAGCACAGTGACAAAAAGTGTAATCGAAAGTGGTCAAGAGATACTTCTTAGCAAGTTGCTCACAATGTCCAGGTTACACTTCACCAGGAGGATTCAGCTCATTACCTTACCACCCTTAAGCAAAGGGCTCAAATACACAGGTAAGATCAGAATGATTGTTCTTGGCATCGGGCAGGCTTTTGAGTTAGGGTAGAATCAAGGAAAAAGTTTTAAAAAAGTCAAAATACATCAAAGAGGGAATACTGTTACGGTTGAAGTCATATCCCACACGAGGAATGCACTACTGTTATTAAACGTTATTTAACCTTACTCCAGGAATCACAACAGGAGTTCTGCCCAAGATTTTTGCAGAGATGCAGATGTACTTTAGTCCTTCTCACAAACCAGGCTCCCAATGTTGACTCCATCTATACTTCACATTGACTTGGAAAAGCAGCCAATATAATGATAGACTTGAGATAGAAACTAAGTGCTCGAGCAAAGGAGAAAAAGGGTGATGTTTTGGGTTGAGACCATTTTTCAGACAGAATTCAGATTTCACATTTGAGGCTGAAGAACGGTCCCGACCTAAAATGTGTCTATCTTTGGTATAAACCACCATCTGCAGTTCTTTGCTTCTACATAGACCACCAGGGGGCCGGGGCGATGGCTGCCCTGCCGGCAGTCAGTTTGTCTTTTCACTCTTTTTGTTATTTTTTAGTTTGTTAAAAGTTTTTGTTTTAATGTTATTCGGTTTGTTTTATGTGGGGGGAGGGGGGAGGGAGGAGGGGATCGGGGGAAACTTTTTTTCAGGTTCTTACCTTCCCAGAGATGTGATTGAATTTCGGACCACATTTGCCGGGCTCTGCGGCCTACCATCGATGGAGCTGGAAGCCTCCTCGGATTGTCGTGAGCCCAGCCGCGGGGCGTGGACTTAACGTCGGTGCTGATCCCTTGCCTGGGATCGCTCCCACCGCGGAACCAACACCAAGGGCTCGCAGTCTTTGGGAGAGGCCGAGTCGGGAAGCTCAAATGTCGTGGAAGGTTCGACCTGCCCCGACGCGAGATTCGATCGCCCGACGCAGGGGAGCTGACATTCCCCTGATGCGGGAGCTTGAGCGCCTCGACACGGAGGGCCCGAACGCCGCCGGCTAGGGGAGTCAAGATCTACCCGTCAACGGGGGCTCGAGGCCCACGACCGAGGAAGAACTAAGGGAAGGACTTGAACTTTATTTCGCCTTCCATCACAGTGAGGAATGTGTAGGAGTCACTGTGGTGGATGTTCATTTTAAAATGTGTTTTTGAGTGATCTGCTACTTTTAATTGTATGACTGACCTGGAAATGAAGTTCCTCTTATGTTGCAAAACATACTCGGCGAATAAAGTATGATTCTGATTCATAATCATAGACTTGACCCACCCCAGTCATTACTTCTCTCTGCTCCTGTTAGGCAAAAGATACAGAAGGTTGAAAGCATGCACCACCAGACTCAGGAAGTTTCTTCCCTTCTGTTATCAGGCGTATGAACGGTCCTGCCATGAACTAGGGTACTGTCGGCTACATTGGAAATTGTTTGTGGAACCGATGCGCTACAACGCAGAGAACTATATTCTGTAGTCTGCATTTTCCTTTGCTCTACCTATTGGACTTGAGTTTGACTAGATTGTATTCAAGTATAATATTGTCTGATCTGATTGGATAGTATGCCAAACAAAGCTATTCACTCTACCTCGGACTATCTTTAATTATACTTTACCGGACTTGATCGTGCAGAAAACGTTATTCCCTTCATCATATATACACTGTGGATTGCTCAACGGTAATCATGTACAGTCTTTCCACTGACTGGTTAGCACGCTGCAAAAAGCTTTTCATTGTACCTCAGTACACATGACAATAAACTAATCTACCTAATTACATATGACAATAATAAACCTAGCCCTTAAGCTAATTCATTTAATGGAAAATAAAGGATATAAAATACTCCCATGCATACACAGTTACTGCTATGTGTTTTTAATTCCTGGCTCTTTGTTAAAAATGTGAGGGATCACTGGTGATGTGGACTCGGTGGGCCAAAGGGCCTGTTAAGAAACATTGAAAATAGGTGCAGGAGGAGGCCATTCAGCCCTTCGAGCCAGCACCGCCATTCATTGTGATCATGACTGACCGTCCCCAATCAATAACCCGTGCCAGCCTTCTCCCCACATACCTTGATTCCATTAGCCTCTGGAGCTCTATCTAACTCTCTCTTAATTCCATCCAGTGATTCGGCCTCAACTGCCCTCCGTGGCAGGGAATTCCACAAATTCACAACTCTTTGGGGTGAAAATGTTTTTTCTCACCTCAGTCTTAAATGGCCTCCCCTTTATTCTAAGATTGTGGCCCCTGGTTCTGGACTCGCCCAACATTGGGAACATTTTTCCTGCATCTAGCTTGTCCAGTCCTTTTATAATTTTATGTTTCAATAAGATCCACCCTCATCCTTCTAAACTCCAGTGAATACAAGCCTAGTCTTTTCAATCTTTCCTCATATGACAGTCCCGCCATCACAGGGATCAATTTCGTGAACCTACGCTGCGCTGCCTCCATCACAAGGATGTCCTTCCTCAAGTTAGGAGACCAAAACTGTATACAATACTCCAGATGTGGTCTTTCCAGAGCCCTATACAACTGCAGAAGAACTTCTATACTGAAATCCTCTTGTTATGAAGGCCAACATTCCATTAGCTTTCTTCACTGCCTGCTGTACCTGCACGCCAACTTTCAGTGACCAGTGTACAAGGACACCCAGGTCTCGCTGCACCTCCCCTCTACCTAACCCCATTAAGATAATAATCTGCCCCCTTGCTTTTGCCACCAAAGTGGATAACCTCACATTTATCTATATTATACTGCATCTGCCACGCATCTGCCCACTCACTCAACCTGTCCAGGTCACCCTGCAACCTCCTAACATCCTCTTCACAGTTCACACTGCCACCCAGCTTTGTGTCATCCGCAAACTTGCTAGTGTTGCTCCTAATTCCCTCTTCCAAATCATTAATATATATGGTAAACAGTTGCGGCCCCAAACACCGAGCCTTGCGGCACTCCACTCGCCACTGCCTGCCATTCTGAAAAGGACCCGTTCACTCCTACTCTTTGCTTCCTGTCTGCCAACCAATTTTCTATCCATTTCAACACCCTACCCCCAATACCATGTGCTCTAATTTTGGTCACTGGTCTCCCGTGCGGGACCTTATCAAAGGCTTTCTGAAAGTCTAGATACACTACATCCACTGGCTCCACTTCATCCATTTTACTTGTCACATCCTCAAAAAATTCCAGAAGATTAGTCAAGCATGATTTTCCTTTCATAAATCCATGCTGACTTGGACAAATCCTTTTACTGCTATCCAAATGCACCAATATTACCTCGTTAATAATTGACTCCAACATCTTTCCCACCACCGAAGTCAGGCTAACTGGTCTGTAATTCCCCGTTTTCTCTCTCTCTCCTTTCTTGAAAAGTGGGATAACATTAGCTATCCTCCAATCCACAGGAACTGATCCTGAATCTATTGAACATTACACGCTGTATCTCTAAACTAAACTAAATACTAGCAGAAACTCCCTCTCCAGCACTGCATTATGTTCACAAGGCTTTTTGCCTTCTGCACTCCTTTTATGACCTTCTGGAAGGCATTGGTAATGGTAATCACTTAATGAGCTGCAAATGCTCATTAAGCAGAACATCTGTGTAGATATAATTTTTTTAAATAACACATTGGCAGAAAAAAATCCACTTGCCAAAATATTTTTCCATATTTCAGAATTCCCATTAGACAGGGACAAATAATAATACTATTACAGCAAAGTACAGGAATACTAATTTCCAATATTTTCCAAGTTGACTGAATAATAACAGTATTATAAGGCTTCCCACAAACTTCAGTAGTAATAATCGCGTGAATGCTTCATACTCCCGATTTCATCATTACTGGTGGTTAGCTGGTCACAGCCAAGGTGACATGTTCAAGGAGCACAAGGGGCAGTGTAGATGTATGTCAGGACTCAGATCAGACAATCTCCCAGGTGCCCTTCCCACACTGACCTTTATGGTTTAGACCTCCTCCATTGTCAGATTGTGAACCTCTGGGTTAGGAAGGGGAAATAGTTCATCATATGCAGGGATTGAAGGTTTATTGATCACATGCAGGCAGAGGCGATAACTTTAACTTTGCATCATGTTCAGCATCGACATTGTGGGCTGAAAGGACTGTTCCTATGCTGCACTTTTCTAAATTCTCTGATCTCCTGACTGACTGCTTTACCCACTCTTGCAACTCCCGGTTCACAGACAACTCGTTGCATATTTTTTTGACATTATTGTTTGTATTCACTCATGGACTCCCTATAAGCTGTGGGCCGAGCATCAAAAATGTGTCTAGAAATAGGATTTCGTGACCCAAGTCACCAAACTACATGAAATTTTCACATATTGAGTAAAAATATTTATATAAATCACCCCTGAAACTCGATATGAAGAAGACTTGCACATTTTTATTGAATTAGAGAAAAACCGGAAAAGTTTCGGGTAATTTTTAGTCCAATCAAAGCACGTTTAACATTGAGTTGTCTGCCAGTTGGCCAATCACGCGCTTTGCTTCAGGCTAGCACACAAAATGGCTGAGGGGGCTTCACAGATGCCTGTTTTACTGGAGGTTCCGATGTGTTGTTCTGTGGAATAAATGTCGTGGAAACTTGCAGCAGATTAATTGTATTTAGTGGGGAAAGCATTAAAAAGGCTGAAGAAAGTGCTGCGAAGTGGATTAAAGTGCAAGAAAGTCTTCAAAGTCCCTGCTGATGTGCTGGAACACAAAGAAGGCCCCCATGAATCAACTGTAACTAAAAGGTAAGACTAAACTCTGAATTTATGAAAATCTATCTGTATGGACTTTAATTAATTTAATTGCACCATTTTATAATGTGAATAAATTCATTCATTCATTCATTCATTCAGTCATTCATTCCTTATTCATTCAATCACTCACTCACTCACTCACTCACTCACTCACTCACTCACTCACTCACTCACTCACTCACTTACTCACTCACTCACTCATTCATTCATTCATGAAATTGAGGGCCTAAACTATAACACAGTCAATTAAACATTGTCACTAATGCCAGCCTGTTGTAGAGTAATAAGTCTTTAACAGCTAATCTCGGAGCTGCCTGCGAAAACTTACCGGGAAAAAGTGCTCCGATACGGGCCTAAGTACTCGCGGTAAAGTGAAGCCGCGGTCTCAATTAATAAGCGGCCGATTCGCGATCGCGGAGCCGCGGATCATCTCTGCGGGCGGGGGGGGGGGAGGCTGTACATAGTGCCGTCTGTAGCGGTCGTTTTCAGACCCCGATAACGGGAGAAAAACGGAGGGATATCGATCGCTCTTTACCGCGGGTACCTAGGTCCCGCGATCGGAGTACTTTTTCCCGGTAAGTTTTCGCAGGCAGCTCCGAGATTAGCTGTTAAAGACTTATTACTCTACAATAGGCTGGCATTAGTGACAATGTTTAATTGACTGTGTTATAGTTTAGGCCCTCAATTTCATGAATGAATGAATGAATGAATGAATGAATGAATGAATGAATGAATGAATGAATGAATAAGTGAGTGAGTGAGTGAGTGAGTGAATGAATAAGGAATAAATGAATGAATGAATGAATTTATTCACATTATAAAATGGTGCAATTAAATTAATTAAAGTCCATACAGATAGATTTTCATAAATTCAGACTTTAATCTTACCTTTTAGTTAGAGTTGATTCATGGGGGCCTTCTTTGTGTTCCAGCACATCAGCAGGGACTTTGAAGACTTTCTTGCACTTTAATCCACTTCGCAGCACTTCCTTCACCCTTTTTAATGCTTTTCCCACTAAATACAATTAACCTGCTGCAAGTTTCCACGGCATTTATTCCACAGAACAACACATCGGAATCTCCAGTAAAACAGGCATCTGTGAAGCCCCCTCAGCCATTTTGTGTGCTAGCCTGAAACAAAGCGCGTGATTGGCCAACTGGCAGACAGCTCAATGTTAAACGTGCTTCGATTGGACAAAAAAATTCCCGACATTTTTCCGGTTTTTCTCTAATTTAATAAAAATGTGCAAGTCTTCTTCATATCGAGTTTCAGGGGTGATTTATATAAATATTTTTACACAATATAAGAAAATTTCATGTAGTTTGGTGACTTGGGTCACGAAACTGCAGAATAAAGCTCCTCGGCCCACAGCCTACTATAGCCATGAGGCTATTAAACACAGGTAGCAACGGAATGGGTGACGTTTTGGGTCGAGACCCTTTCATTGCTTTTGTCTTAGAGGGGGGGGGGGGGGTGTGGGGTGTGGGTGTTTGTGTGTGTGTGTGTGTGTGTGTGTCTGTCTTATATATATATATATATATATATATATATACAGTGCCCTCCATAATGTTTGGGACAAAGACCCATCATTTATTTATTTGCCTCTGTACTCAACAATTTAAGATTTGTAATAGAAAAAAAAAATCACATGTGGTTAAAGTGCACATTGTCAGATTTTAATAAAGGGCATTTTTATACATCTTGGTTTCACCATATAAAAATCACAGCTGTGTTTATACATAGTCCCCCCTTCTCTGGTGATGCTCCACCAGGACTGTATTGCAGCCAGCTTTAGCTTATGCTTGTTTTGGGAGGTAGTCCCCTTCAGTTTTCTCTTCAGCATATAAAAGTAATGCTCTATTAGGTTCAGATCGAGTGATTGGCCACTCAAGAATATACCGTTTTTTTAGTTTTGAAAAACTCCTTTGTTGTTTTAGCAGTATGTTTGGGATCATTGTCTTACTGTAGAATGAACCGCCGGCCAATGAGTTTTTAGGCATTTGTTTGAACTTGAGCAGATAGGATGTGTCTATACACTTCAGAATTCATTATGCTACTACCATCAGCAGTTGTATCGTCAATGAAGATAAGTGAGCCAGTACCTTCAGCAGCCATACATGTCCAGGCCCAAATCAACCTCACCACCGTGCTTCACAGATGAGGTGGTATGCTTTGGATCTTGGGCAGTTCCTTCTCTCCTCCATACTTTGCTCTTGCCATCACTCTGATATAAGTTAATCTTCATCTCATCTGTCCACAAGGCCTTTTTCCAGAACTGTGGTTGCTCTTTTAATTACTAGTTGGCAAACTGTAACCCGGCCATCCTACTTTTGCAGCTGAGCAGTGGTTTGCATCTTGCAGTGTAGCCTCTGTATTTCTGTTCATGAAGTCTTCTACGGACAATGGTCATTGACAAATCCACACCTGACTCCTGAAGAGTGTTTCTGACCTGTCCGACAGGTGTTTGGGGATTTTTCTTCACTATAGAGAGAATTCTTCTATATAATAACCATATAACAATTACAGCACGGAAACAGGCCATCTCGACCCTTCTCGTCCGTGCCGAACACATAATCTCCCCTAGTCCCATATACCTGCGCTCAGACCATAACCCTCCATTCCTTTCCCATCCATATAACTATCCAATTTATTTTTAAATGATAAAAACGAACCTGCCTCCACCACCTTCACTGGAAGCTCATTCCACACAGCTACCACAAGAAGGAAGGCTGGCGGGACATAGAATCAGCTATCATCAGCTGTGGAGGTCTTCCTTGGCCTGCCAGTCCCTTTGCGAATAGTAAGCTCACCAGTGCTTTCTTTCTTCTTAATGATGTTCCAAACAGTTGATTTTGGTAAGCCTAAGGTTTGGCTGATGTCTCCAACAGTTTTATTCTTGTTTCTCAGTCTCATAATGGCTTTTTTGACTTTCATTGGCACAACTTTGGTCCTCATGTTGATAAACAGCAATAAAAGTTTCCAAAGGTGATGGAAAGACTGGAGGAAAGACTCGGTGCTGAGAGTTCTCTTGTACATGCATTAAGGAGGCATGTATTACACACCTGAGCAATTACAAACACCTGGAAAGCCATGTGTCCCAAACATTATGGTGCCCTGAAATGGGGGGACTGCATATAAACACTGCTGTAATTTCTACATGATGAAACCAAAATATATAAAAATGGCCTTTGACCACATGTGATTTTTTCTATTACAAATATCAAATTGTGGAGTACAGAGGCAAATAAATTAATGATGGGCCTTTGTCCCAAACATTATGTAGGGCACTATATATATATGTGTATATATATATATATATACACACATACAAATATATACATATATACACACACACACACACAGAACTTTTTCAACTCAGTTATATTATTTACAGATTACTGTTTATCAGGCACGTGCCGTGAGTAATTACTCATGGTAGGCAGTCAGTCGGCTTTTTAAAAAATCTTATACCGCGCATGCGCAGATTGTTATCCTCTCCGTAAGCTGTCAGTCAACTTTTTTAAAGTCTTAAAAAGCCATATCTCTTAATAAAGTACCGTATTTCCCGGCAATGAAGACGCACCTGCGACGAAGACGCAGCCCCATTTTGAGTTGTTAAATTTTGAAAGAAGGCTGGCGGGACATAGAATTTCTTACGCTCAAAAAGATAAAAAATAAAAATAAAGAAAGTAACAATTCAATTTGCCCAAGGCTTCCAAATCTCCTTCATTCTGAATTACTGAATGGGTGGGGCGTGGGGGGTGGAGGGTGACGGCAGGTGGAGAGATGGTGGGATAAACGGGAGCACACCAGGACAAGTTGAATCAGTTGTGATCTTATTGAATGACAATACTAGTTCAAGGGACCAATTGGGGGAAGAGTTCCTTTCACAGCGTGTGAGGAGTCTGGCCAGGGGTAAAGTTGCGGGGAGGGCAGGAGCGTTGTGAAGGAGGGGGTCGGGGATCATGCCAGTAACTCACTCACTCACCGCTGCCGTGTCGCTCCGAGCACTGCAAATCCTTAAATTCCGACTGCCGCAAGGAGCAGGACATGGCCTCACTTGTTGCGCTGGATGACACTGCATGGTATTTACTACCTTGTCTTTCAATGGAGACCGGACAGTGATGGAGACCGGACAAGTGCGGGTCAGCGGGCGATGGATAACAGGACAGCGGGCGGTGGAGCTTACTCCTGTGTCAGCACGATCAAGGGACCAATTGAGGTTCCTCGTGCTGACACAGGAGAAAGTTCCACCGGGCAGTGAATACCATGCAGTATCACCCAGCGCAGCAAGTGAGGCCATTTCCTGCTCCCCGGCGGCAGTCGGAATTTAAGGATTTGCTGGAAACGGCTGCCATGAAACCGCTGTCCGGTCCCGGCGGCCGCTCGCAGCCACCCGAGCTACTTCCCTCCCCGGCCACAATGCGGTGGCTCCGTGCCCGGAGCATCGCGGCAGTGGTAAGTGAGTTTCTGGCATGATCCCCAACCCCCTCCTTCTCAACGCTCCTGCCCTCCCCGCAACTTTACCCCTGGCCAGACTACCCACACGTTCTTGATGTTGCTGTACTGAGGGATAGCCAAGTCTGTCTTTCTTGGCTAAGAACCTAACCTTTGACCTCCAAGACGCAGGTAAATGTTTGTGCCTTATTTTTGGGTAAAAAATAGCATCTTCATTGCCGAAAAAAAATACGATATTTAAAAACATTTTGCTCAAAGAAATATACTTACCACATTATTTGTACACAAACTCCATTCTTTTCTCTTTGTTTCTCAAGATACTCTTAAGATAATGGCAATCCATGTTTGAAAAACCTGCCAAGAAACTTGTGCTGCGCATGCGCAGTAGGTTGCTGCGCATGTGCTGTATGCAGTCCACGGTGCAAATGCAGAATTTCAGCTGCCTTCAGCTCCATGTCATTGAAGGCTTGAAGCTGCATCAACAGCACGTGAACTGCACATATCGATCTCTTAGGTAGGCATAATTCTCCCGTGCCTTTACTATTTATATTTAATAATTACCATTTTATAATTTTAGTCTGGGTAGGCAGTGCCTACCTTGCCTACCCTGACGGCATGTGCCTACTGTTTATATATTTTGTAGTGCTGCTGCAAGTAAGAATTCCATTGTTTTATCTGGGACATATAATAATAACACACTCTAGATTCTTAACAATGCCACTTGAGTCGTGTATTAGAAAATACCCTACACTATCACAGCAAGGAGCCTCAAGTTATTTGGATAATCAAAATATATTGTCTAGGTTAGCATCAATACTAATCAACCAACAGTGCTTCGATTCAAATGCATATTTCTCTTCCAGGCAGTTAGACTTCCATCTATGCACAATGGCTGCAGTCTGATGCCAAACACCTGGAGTCCACAAGCAGCAATGTTGTCCAGAAAAGAGCAGCTTTTCCCATGAGAACATTATGTCAGAAACCGGCTATCTCCATCTGGATGAGATTTGTTGCATTATGACAGGAATACATAAGAATGTTTTATTTATTTTTGAATTCTAAACATCGGCCTTGAACACTGGAGCCAATTCATCCCAGAGGTAAAAGCAGAAAGCAGATCATGACTAACTCTATATCATAATTTAAAGGGCTGTGTTATTATAGAGTGGATGGAGGTGGAGGGAGGGTCAGTGTGTTTTGTTTAACTCCAGGCCAACTCATTTAATGAAGCCATTTTTTAGTAAAATCAGGTTTATGTGGTGGATTGGTGGTCAGACACCATGTAGAAAATATATACAGTATTCAATGACGTAACTGGTAGGCTTAGCAGGGAAATTGTTTTCCTGGGAGTGTACATAGTTTCATACAGCACAGAAACAGACATTTCGGTCCCACTTGTCTACGCTGACCAAGATGTCCCAGCTAAATTTATCCCATTTGCCTGCATTTGGCCCAGATCCCTCTAACCCTCTTCCTAACCATGTGCATGACCAAATGTCTTTTAAATATTGTTATTGTACCTGCTTCAGCTACCTTCTCTCACAGCACCGTCCACATATCCAATGCCCACTGAGTGAAAACGTTGCTACTCTGGTTCCTGTTAAAGCTTTCCCCTCCCACTTTAAACCCATGTCTTCTGGTTCTTGATTCCCATGCCCTGAGTAACAGACTGTGCATTCAACCTTTTAATTCCCCTCATGATTTCATATACCTCTTTAAGGTCACCACGTCAGCCTCCTGCACTCCAAGAAATAAATTCATAGCCTGTGCAATCTCTCTCCATAGCTCAGGCCCTCATGTCTTGGCAACATCCTCGTAAATGTAATAAAAAGGAACTGCAGATGCTGGTTTACACCAAATATAGATACAAAATGCTGGAGTAACTCAGTGGGTCAGCCAGCATCTATGGATAAGTTTTCAACCCGAAACGTCCTGAAGAAGGGTTTCGCCCAAAACATCACCTATTCCTTTTCTGCCTGACCCACTGAGTTACTCCAGCATTTTGTGTCCATCTTCGGTGTAAACCAGCATCTGAAGTTCCTTCTTACACATGGATAGGTTTTCACTGTACCTCAGTACATGTGACAATAAACATAACTAAAGTGACATTTTAGGTCAGGACCCTTTTTCAGACAGATTGGAATAAGGGGACCAGGAAAAAAAACATCCTTGTAAATCTTCTCTGCACTCAAGTAGACTTTTGACCCAACCTATCCATGCCAACCAAGTCTTATAACCGAGCTAGTCCATTTTGCCTGTGTTAGGCCCATATCCCACTAAACCTTTCCTTCCTATGTAACCACTGTACCCACTTTTACAGCTTCTTCCAGCAGCTTATTCCCTCTCCTTTGCCCAAGAGTCTCATTCAAATACTTTCCTCCCTCAACTTAAACTTACACCCTCTTATTCTGGACTCCTCTATCCTGCCTCACCTTATCTCTGCCTCTCATCGAAACATAGAAAATAGGTGCAGGAGGAGGCCATTCAGCCATTCGAGCCAGCTCTGCCATTCATTGTGATCATGACTGATCACCCACAATCAGTAACCCGTGCCTGCCTTCTCCCCATACCCCTTGATTCCGCTAGCCCCAAGAGCTCTATCTAACTCTCTTTTAAATTCATCCAGTGAATTGGCTTCCACTGCCTTCTGTGGCAGAGAATTCCACAAATTCACAACTTTCTGGATGAAATTGTTTTTTCTCATCTCAGTTTTAAATGGCCTCCCCTTTATTCTTAGACTGTGGCCCCTGATTCTGGACTCCACCAACATTGGGAGCAGTTTCCCTTGATCTCGCTTGTCCAGTCCTTTAATAATTTTATATGTTTCTATAAGAGACCCTCTCATCCTAAATTCCAGTGAATACAAGCACAGTCTTTCCAATCTTTCCTCATATGACAGTCCCGCCATGCCGGGGATTAACCTCATGAACCTACGCTGCACTCCCTTAATAGCAAGGATGTCCTTCCTCAAATTTGGAGATCAAAACAGCATACAATACTCCAGATGTGGTCTCACCAGGGTCCTATACAACTGCATAAGGACCTCTTTACTCATATACTCAAATCCTCTTGTTATGAAGGCCAACATGCCATTAGGTTTCTTCACTGCCTGCTGTACTTGCATGTTTACTTCCAGTGACTGGTGTACAAGGACACCCAGGTCTCGTTGCACATCCCTTATCCTAATCTGACACCATTGAGATAATAATCTGCTTCCTTGTTCTTGCCGCCAAAGTAAATAACCTCACATTTATCTACATTGTACTGTATCTGCCATGAATCTCACTCAACCTGACAAAGTCACCCTGCAACCTCCTAGCAGTTCACACTGCCACCCAGCTTTGTGTCATCTGCTAGGAGATTGCAGGATGTTTTGGTCGGCCTCTTTTCCTTCTTCCGTCAAGTTGCCATGTCATTGCTATCTTAGTTGCATGTTCTGGTGACATTCAGAGTACATGTCCTGCAAATTTCATCCTGCATCCCTCTATGTCCTGGCTGAGAGGCTTTGTTGCAGTTTCACGGTAGATTTCCTCATTTGTAATGTGGTCTCTGTAGCTAGTCTTCAGGATGTTCCTCAAGCAGCGTTGTTGGAATGCATTCAATTTCTTTTTCATCTTCACATTGATTTTCCATGTCTCACTGGCATCGAGGGCTGAAGGGAGGACTACAGACTGGAAGAGCTTGACTTTTAGCATCTTGGATATGCTGCCACTAGACCATATTGGCTGTATTCGTCTGAAGACTGATGCAGCTCTACCAATTCGGGAGTTGATGTCGACCTCTACATCTCCATAGACTGTGAACATGCTGCCAAGATAGGTAAATCTTATAGCATTTTCCACAGGTTCCCCCTTGATCATCAGACTATACCCCTGAATATTTAATTCCCAGCCCTGATCCTCCTGCAACCATCTCTGTAATCCCCGCAATGCCATATCTACCAATCTCTAACTAAGCCTCAAGCTCATCCTCTTTACTTCTTATACTTTGCACATTCATATATAATACTTTTAATCCATTACTGTCCTCACCTTTCACATCAATTCCTATTTCACTTGGCCATACTCTGCTATCCCTTGGTGAGCTTTCTGTCCCGTTAATTCTGAGTAATAGCTAGATCCAGGAAATGAGGGGTTGATTGGGAGATGTGGGAGAATGTAACCAAGGTTGTTGGTGATGTGGAGAATGCAAAAGATTCCAAATGGTGGAATCTGATAAGGAAGGAAGGTGGAGTGTGAAATGTAGAATGAGAGGAATGGGTAGAAGGCATCGAGGGACATGAATTAGGGTGGGAGGGTCATTTATCCTCAATATTATTCTTTAAGACTACATGCACCTGTTCTTTTGTCAGTTGGATCTGGTCCAACACATCACTACTGATTTCCCTCAGCTCCTTTGCTACCATTACCATCTCCTTGGTATAACGGATGAGCAGTATTCATTTACCACCTGTCTCATCTCCTGTGACATGACAGGATAACATGTTAATCCTTAAGGGGACTTATTCTTTATTCTCTCCATTGTTACCCTTTTGTTCTTAATACGCCTGCAGAATCGCTTTTGATTTTCCATTATCATGTCTGCCAGAGCTGTTCCATGTCCTCTTGAATTCCCTAAGTGCACGCCTACACCGCCTTTCAATGGAGCCTTATTTGTCACATATGCAACTGCACAGTGAAATTCTCTTTGCATATATTACACATGTGGGTGCCGACATTATTGGTGCCATCATTCAAAGTCCGGTCGGCCCGTGCTCTCGATGCACTGAAGCAGTTCCTGCAAACCGACATCCCTCTCCTCTCCTTGCCCGGCTGACTTTGTGTCCCTGGGGGCACCTCCTGCAGTGACCTTGAGAGCACTGGAGGCATTACCCTGGTTCACCCTCCTACTGGCCCTTACTCCTCTTGCACCTGAGGTGCTGCTGTTAATCGGTCGGTGGAACTCACCCGGAAGGCTCGTTGGTCAGCTCCCACCCGGACATGCTTTCTGGGTGAGGTTCACTGACCGATGAACCGTGGCACTTCGGGTCTTATAATTTTCAAAGGATTCACTTAATCCCAACTGCCTATACCTGATACAAGCCTCGTTTTTTTACCTGACTGGGGCCTCAATATCCTTCCGTCAGCCAAGGTTCCCCGAATCTGCCAGCCTCACCCTTCAATCTAACAGGAATATGCTGTTAATAAACTCTCCACAATCCCACCTTTAAAAGCCTCCCACGTCCTGACGTCCCTTTCTTTACCTGTAAACAGCATCTCCCAGTCAAACCTCTGCAAGTTCCTGTCTAAGCCCTTCAGAATTGGCTTTACAACAATTTAGGACTTTGATTCATGGACCAGTCTATTATTTTCCATTACTATAAAACTCATAGAATTATGGTCACTAATCACTAAGCGTTCCACTACCCACACTACAATACCCCCAAACAACCAGAGGAAGTTAAAAGAGCATGTTGGGAAGTTTCTGAGAATAATTAATCTCCAATAATAACAGGGTTTCAACCACCCTGACATTAACAAAGACGGCAACAGAATGAAAGGCATTGAAGCTTTAGATACCATGAAGTGAACTTTAAATGAACTTTTTAAATCATGCACACACAGCAAGACGAGTCTGGACAGTTTTATGCAATGAAACTGGGAAAGTGCAAAGGGCAAAATATAAGATCTGAAAACATTCAGCAGGTCAGGCAGGTACAATGTGAGGAAGTAGAAACAAAGAACTGCAGATGCTGGTATATTTCAAAGAGAGACACAAAGTACTGGAGTAACACACCAGGTCAGTCAGCACCTCTGGCAAAAAAATGGATAGGGGATGTTTCGGGTTGAGTGGGAAGAAGGTTCCTGACCCGAAACGTCACCGATCCTTTTTCTCCGGAGATGCTGCCTGACTTGCTGAGTTTCTCCAGCATTTTGTGTGTAGCGTAACTACAAAATGAGGTTGAGCAGTATCGCTGGCAGCAAGACAAGCCTATCCTACCAGGTGAATGCTCGCTTTGAACAAACGGTCGATGGACTGACATCACCGTCCTGACAGTCTGGGAACGCCTGTACTCACGGCCATTGTTGCAGAAAGCAACTGTCTCAGATAAAGGACCCAGCAGCGCGGACCAGCTGGAAGGACATTCATGAACATCTTTAACTGCTCCCAGGTGGCGCTGAACGATGGCTGCCTCGCCAACGGTCCGTCTCGTCTTTTTCCTTCTTTGTTGTTTTTAGTCTGTTGTTAAATGTATTTTTTAGTGTTTCTTTAGCTTTGTATAATGTGGGGGGGGAACTTTTTAAATCTCTTTCCTCGACGGAGATGCGACTTTATCCGTATTATATCTCCGTCTGCACTGCGGACTAACATCATCGAGTTGGCGGCCTCTTGCTGGGGATCGACTTTGGGAGCTCCAACTGCGGATTTAACATCTCGGAGCTGGCGGTCCCTTTGCCAGGGATCGATCTCTGAAGCTCCAACTGCGGACTTTAACATCGCGGAGCTTATGGTCCCTGGTTAGGGACCAGCTTCGGGAGTTGAAACCGCAGGAGCCTTGACCGTCCCAATCGCGGGAGCTTCGATCGCCACAACACGGGAGTTTTGATCGCCGTCTGCAGGAGCCTCATTTGCCCTGACTGCGGATGGTTCAACTGTCCGGCCGCGGGAGAAAAAGGAGGAAAGAAGATAAGACTTCATTGCATTCCATCACAGTGGGGAATGTGGAGGAGCCTCTGTGATGGATGCCTATGTTAAATTTGTATATGGTTGCGTGTTTTGTTGCATTTTTGGTATGACTGTATGGCAAATTCCTCATATGATTTACATACTTGTTATGTTATCAGACTTGGCTAATATAATCAATAAAATCAATTACAATTCCATTCTGACGTTCTTACCTTCTCCTCAACCCTCTGTCATAGAAACATAGAAAAATAGGTGCAGGAGTGGGCCATTTGGCATTTCGAGCCAGCACCGCCATTCAATATGATCATGGCTGATCATTTAAAATCAGTACCCTGTTCCTGCTTTTTCCCCATATCCCTTGATTCCTTTTGCCCTAAGAGCTAAATCTAACCCTCTCTTGAAAAAATCCAGTTAATTGGCCTCCACTGCCTTCTGTGCCAGAAAATTCCAGATTCAGAACTCTCACAAGTCCCTCTAGAAGTTTGATTTTGCCCCAGATTCCAGCATCTTGTGTAACTCTTTGGCTTAGTTTAACTTAGAGATACAGCGTGGAAACAGGCCCTTTGGCCCACCAAGTCCGCGCCGACATGCGATCCCCCAACACTAACACTATCCTACACACACTAGGGACAATTTACCAATTACCAAGCCAATAACCTACAAATCTGTACGTCTTTGGAGTACGGAAGGAAACCAGTACTCCCGGAGAAAACCCAGGCTGGTCACGGGGAGAACGTACAAACTCCGTACAGACAGCACCCATAGTCAGGATCGAACACGGATCTCTGGCGCTGTAAGGCAGCAACTCCGCCGTTGTGCCACCGTGTCGCTCATTACTTTGTTAGTACTGTTCTGATGAAAGATATTTGAAATGGGGGGGGTGAAAACATTTTGTGGGACTATGAGCAAAAGCTGTGCAAGGAGAGTTAGAGCAGGCACAAGGGGTCAAGTTACATTTGTCTTTTCCATCTACTCTTGCCAAATAGAATTGGAAGTGCTTTTGGCTTTCCCGAACGCATTCAATTTTATGCAACAGAGATAAGAGTGCAGGGAGTTAGGACCACTTATTCGAAACATTTAAACGCACTGATGTTACCAGCATGCTGCAGAGCATCACTGATCAGTCATATCAGTGGTTGGTATACGGAACGAGCTGCCTGAGGCAGGTACTAGAACAATATTTAAAAGGCATTTGGATAGGTACATGGATAGGAATGGTTTAGGGGGATAAGGGCCAAACACGGGCTGGTGGGACCAGTTTTGATGGGGTACCTTGGCTAAATGTTTTATGAATCTATAAATGCTCTGGGTGCAGGATTAAGTTGGAAACTGGGTATACTGCAGTAAGATTCTCATCACCTGATGCCCCATATCTTGACCAATGTCCACAGAACAGAAGTCAGGAGTGTGATCGAAGTTCAGCTCCAACAACTCTCACCTGTAGCACGTACCATCCACAAAAGTGCGCTGCTATTACTTGCTTAGGTGGCACGGTGGCGCAGCGGTAGAGTTGCTGCCTTACAAGACCAGAGACCCGGGTTCGATCCTGACTACGGGTGCTTGTCTGTATGGAGTTTGTATGTTCTCCCCGTGACCTGCGTGGGTTTTGGGTTGTCCAAAGACGTACAGGTTTGTTGTAAAATTGGCTTTGGTAAAAATTGTAAATTATCCCGAGTGTGTAGGATAGAGCAAGTGCATGGGGTGATCGCTGGTCGCTCCATACTTGGTGGGCAGAAGGGCCTGTTTATGCTCTGTATCTCTAAACTCTCAACTAAACTCTATTCTTCAGCAATTGTTAAATCTGTGATTTCAATGACTAAAGATTAAGTCAGCAGATTTAGAGAGACAGCACCATCTACAGGATGCTGATCTTGCACATCAGACAGAGTTGCTGGTGTTTACACGTGTTTAACTTCTGGAACTGCCCACCTCAATTGTTCAAGAAGGGAGATCGCAATAACCTTTTGAAGAGAAATAAGACATGGGGAATACACATTGACCTTGCCTCAATGCTCAGACCCCTGAAATTTTAGTTTAGTTCAAAGACACAGCATGGAAACAGGCCCTTCCGCCCACCGAGTCCACGCTGACCAACGATCTCCTGTACACCTGTTCCATCCTACACATTAGGGACAAATTTACATAAGCCAATTAATCTACAAATCTGCACGTCTTTACCTGCAGGAAACCCACATGGTCAAAGCAAGGACCCGTAGTCAAGATTGAACCCGAGTCTGTGGAGCTGTAAGGCAGCCACTCTACGGCTGTGCCACCATGCAGCCCTTCTTTTTTAAATGAATTTAAGAAAGAAGAAAGGAAGTTTTGACACAGAGCTCTGGGGAAACCAAAGTTCATTTGTATCGTTTGGGTCACGGTTAGGGTTACAGGATGTTGTTTTCACATGCGTTTCCATAACTGCAGGCGATGAATTATGGAACTCTATTTGGATTGGTCACATTACAATTTCCGTGAGGATCCAGAGAACCACTACAAAGTCAGTTTGGAAATTGGCAAACAGAAAACAAACTCGTTTGGCAGTAATCAGATTCCATTGTCATTTCAGAACACGGTTGCTACTTTAACCTCAGGATGTAATTGATTCTATCGATATTTACTGACTGACTCTCTATTAAACATCGTAACATATAGCCTTGCTTCTTTTTAGTTTGCAGTCACAAAACTAAGCTTGGTTAATTGGAACGGTAGAAGTGCTGCCTTTTAGCGCCAGTTCACCCCGTGACCTATGTGAGTTTTCTCTGAGATCTCCGGTTTCCTCCCACACTCCAAACTTCGTAGGTTAATTGGCTTGGTACAAATGTTATATTGTCCCTAGTGTGTGTAGGTTAGTGTTAATGTGCAGGGATCACTGGTCGGTGTGGACTCGATGGGCCGAAGGGCATGTTTCTGTGCTCTATCTCTAAACTAAACTTGTAGCTATCAAAACATAGAAACATAGAAAATGGGTGCAGGAGTAGGCCATTCGGCCCTTTGAGCCTGCACCACCATTCAATATGATCATGGCTGATCATCCAACTCAGTATCCTGTACCTGCCTTCTCTGGTACCCCCTGATCCCTTTAGCCACAAGGGCCACATCTAACTCCCTCTTAAATATAGCCAATGAACTGGCCTCAATCACCCTCTGTGGCAGAGAATTCCACAGATTCACCACTCACTGTGTGAATTTTTTTCTCATCTCGGTCCTAAAAGACTTCGCCCTTATCCTCAAACTGTGACCCCTTGTTCTGGACTTCCCCAACATCGGGAACATCGGGAAAAAAACTTTTATGTTTGAAAATCGTGTGAGGAATCATTTTTGTTACTGCGTGTTTGAAGCTCTCGCCCTTCACCCCCTTTCCCCCATTGATTTATCGGTTTTACAACCGGTTTTCTGCAAATATGAGGAACTACAGCTGCTGGGATCTTGGGATCTGCACAAAAAGCTGGATGACCCAGCGGGTCAGGCAGCATCTGAGGAGGCTGCAGCGGAGTCTCTCCGATCCCTCCACACCTGCTGCCTGGCCTGCTGTGTCACTCCAGCAGTTTGCTTGCTGTCACTCGAGGAGCGTGACTTAAGTGCCAGTGGTTGGAATGACCTGGCCTGACCTGGGGCAGTGAGGGGACAGAGACATTGGAGATATAGTGGAGTGTGACGCGTAGACATTGAGAGGGTGGGGAGAAGGTGCGGCACTAGTTCTCCCCAGACATACCCCCCATCCCGACAACCCCCTCTACCCAGACACCTTCTCCCCCTCTCCCCAGACAACATCTTCCCCCCCTCTTCCCAGTCAACCCCCCCTCTCCCCAGAAGACGATGTATGACGATAGAAGTGACGCTGTGTCAGTCGACAAAGTAAAACTCGACGTCCCAATGTTTTTTACAGCCAACGCAAGAATGTGGTTTTCGATACTAGAAGCTCGATTTCACTCCCTCAATGTCACGAGCCAAAAAAAAAAATGTGGGTGCCTAGCAGCTCGTCTTCCAGAATAGATCGCATGTGAAGTCGAGGACGTGCTCCTTAATCCTAAGGACAAACTTAAATCCGCTGTCTTGGAGCGAACGCAGACCTCGAAACAAGCCCACATTTCGGAGCTGCTGGGAGATGATAATCTCGGTGATATGAGGCCATCACAAATGTTGCGGAGATGGCGCAGGCTGGTGGGAGATGAAGGCATTGACGGTGATGTCTGGAAGCAGAAGTTTCTCCGGTGCATGCTTACTCAGGTGATAGGTACGTTTCAATTGGCCACCATAATCAAGCATGCAAAACATGCCGACATTGTCATGGAGACAACCACTGCGCTGCAGGTGACGGTGGTTAATGCATTCTGAGAGTTATCGGTCGTTCCTCCCAGTTCCCAAGAGCGTTTACATCCTAACCACGGATGCTTTCTCACTGCCGCGAACAATTCTAGCATACGGACATTTGGTCAGAAATCAGTCACGCTCGACTTTGGTCTGCAGAAAACGCTTCGCTAGATTTTCATGGTAAACGACATATCAAAACCTATTATCGGAGCGGATTTTCTTTCACACTTTTCTTTGCTGGTGGATTTAAGAAATCGCCGCATAAGTGATTGCTGCACTCGTGCAGAGGTGAACTGCATCTGCCGTCCGGCAATGACTATCTCTCACCTTACCAGCCTCCAGCCCAGCACCGGCCCATATCAGGGATTACTGAAACAATTTCCGTGACTAATAACTCCGTCTTACTGGCACAATTATATCAAACACTCTGTCACGCATCAAATTCAGACCCGCAGCCCTCTAATTTCGGCGAGAGCGTGCAGGTTACCCATGGATCGCCTCAAGGTGTCAAAGGCGGAATTTGACCATATGTTAGAGCTCGGGATCATCCGTAGGTCTAGGAGCTGCTGGGCATCACCTCTTCAAGTTCAAGTGAGTTTAATGTCATGTATCCCTGATAGGACAATGAAATTCTTGCTTTGCTTCAGCACAACAGAACATAGTAGGCATTGACTACAAAACAGATCAGTGTGTCCATATACCATTATATAAATATATACACACATGAATAAATAAACTGATGAAGTGCAAATAACAGATAATGGGCTATTAATGTTCAGAGTTTTGTCCGAGTCAAGTTTAATAGCCTGATGGCTGTGGGGAAGTAGCTATTCCTGAACCTGGTCATTGCAGTCTTCAGGCTCCTGTACCTTCTACCTGAAGGTAGCAGGGTGAGATGTGTGGCCAGGATGGTGTGGGTCTTTGATGATACTGCCAACCTTTTTGAGGCAGCGACTGTGATAGATCCCCTAGATGGATGGAAGGAAGGTCAGAGCCGATGATGGACTGGGCAGTGTTTACTACTTTTTGTAGTCTTTTCCTCTCCAGGGCGCTCAAGTTGCCGAACCAAGCCACGATGCAACCGGTCAGCATGCTCTCTACTGTGCACCTGTAGAAGTTTGAGAGAGTCCTCCTTCAAATGGTCCCGAAGAAGTTCACTAAACAGTGCCAAGATTGATGCAGCATTCCACATTTGCAGGATTTCTCTGCAAGCCTACAGGGTAAGCAGATGTTCACAAGCATCGATCTCTTGCGCGCCCATAATCAAATTCCAGTTGACCCTGCCGATATTCCCAAGACAGCTGTGGTCACTCCGTTCGGGACTTTTGAATTTCTATGGATGCCGTTTGGTTTACGGAACGCAGCACAATCGTTCCAGCATTTCATGGACCACGTACTCTCCGGCCTCGATTTCATCTACGCAGACATCGGCGACGTGTTGGTGGCGAGCTTCAGCGAAAACGAACACAAGGAACACATTGGAATACTGTTCCGATGTCCCGACGAATATGGTATTGTCATTAACACAAACAAATGGGTGTTTGGCGCTCGTGAACTCACTTTCCTTGGGCATCGAGTGACGGTGCAGGAAATCTGAAATTACCGATTGCCAAATTCGTTAAACCAATTACGGCGATTTTTGGGGATGATGAATTTCTACCGCCATATTCTACTGAATACCACAGGTTTCCCATTACCCTTGACTAACTTACTCAAAGGTTCGGACAAATTGTCTTCAAAGAAACAGTTGAGTTTGTTCGAGGATGCTGTGCAAGCCTTCAACGTCGCTCATATGACTCTCGCCGACGCAACTATGCAGGTCCATTAGAGGCCCAATGCCTTATTTTCATTCACCACTGATGCCTCCGTCAATGCCACGGGAGCCATCGTGGAGCAGCGAGTCAACGGCAGGTGGGAGCCTCTGGCATTTTTTTCGGCAAAATTATCAACCACTCAGGTGAGGTACAGTACGTTCGGGCGAGAACCTTTGGCTATGTACCTCGCCGTCACGCATTTCCGCCATCTGTTGGAAGGCCGTCTACAATATTTATACGGATCACCAACCGCTCATATACACTGCCCGTACAAGTGGGGGGAACGATTCACTGCGGGAAAATCGCTACTTGGATTTCGTTTTGCAATTCTCCAGTGATATCAGACATATTCCAGGAAAAGCAAATTTGGTTGCTGACGCCCTATCTAGACTGGACGTGGATGCTCTGAATGCAGCCACATTAATTGATTTTTATGCCATGGCTCGCGCAGCACACCAATCCCGATCTGATCCATTACCAATGTATGCAGCTAAAATTGGAAGATGTATCGATCGGTGACACGTGGTTTTTAGGTACAGCTTGTTCCCGTTGCCTAGTAACAAGCAGCGTCACGTGAGGGTCGCGAGCTGAGATTCAAACTCCGAGGTCAAAGGGCATTCGGACATATCTGTACATGAGGAATTTGAGGAGATTGAAATTAAACGAGGCACAAGGTGTTTGGCAAAGCTTGGTATTGCTTGTCCTCTACTTTTTGGTTGTGAGATTTAGTGGATCCTACAACACCTTCCCCCCCTCTCTCCAGACACCCCACCCCTCTCCCCGGACGACACCTTCCCATCTCCCCAGACACCCCCGCTCTCCCCAGACACCCCCCTCTCCCCAGACGACACCTTCCCCTGTCCCCAGACACCCCCCCTCTCCCCAGCCACACCCCCCTCAGCCACTGAGTTGCAGCAGCGTTTTGTGTGTGTCCCCGTTGATGGCTGGTGCACGACTTTCACCAGTGGTGGTTCGGCAGCACTTGCGGCGCCGGGGGACCCGTGTTCGATTCTGGCTGCTGATGAGGCGTGAGTCTATTTGCGCGCAGCACTTTCCCCGTCTCCCACTCGCATCTGCCCCCTCTCGCTTTTACACCCCGCTCTTCCGTTACCCTTTCCTCAGATTAAATATATTTTTACACATAAATTATGAATAAAGAATTTATAGTTTTTTACAGCCAGCGCTTCGTTCGCTTTTTCTTTATCGCGAATGACCTTTGACAAATCCCATGATTCCTTGCGTTTTTCGGAATACCGAAATCGCTTATTGGCTTGGTGTATGTGTAAATTGTCCCTGTTGTGTGTGTAGGATAATGTTAATGTGCAGGGATCGCTGGTCGGTGTGGACTCGGTTGGGCCGAAGTGCCTCCCGCGCTGTATCTCTAAACTAAACTAAACTCTCCACAACCCTCCCCCCCCCCCCCAGACTCCCCCCTCCCCCAGACACCCCTCTCCCCCAGACTCCCCCAGACACCCTCCTCCCCCAGACACCCACTACCCCAGACACCCTCCTCCCCCAGACACCCACTACCCCAGACTCCCCCAGACACCCTCCTCCCCCAGACACCCACTACCCCAGACTCCCCCCTCCCCCAGACACCCTCCTCCCCCAGACACCCTCCTCCCCCAGACACCCACTACCCCAGACACCCTCCTCCCCCAGACACCCACTACCCCACTCCCCCAGACACCCTCCTCCCCCAGACACCCACTACCCCAGACTCCCTCCTCCCCCAGACTCCCCCCTCCCCCAGACACCCACTACCCCAGACTCCCGACTCCCCCAGACACCCACTACCCCAGACACCCTCCTCCCCCAGACTCCCCCCTCCCCCCTGGCCCACTGCCCGCGCCCACCTTGCCGTGCACGAACACCGTCTTGTCCCGCGCGCTCCCGCGGAGGATCTTCTCCAGCCGGAAGCTGCCCAGGTTGAACCGGCTCCGCGGCGCCTCCGCCGCTCCCCCGTCGCCATCGCCATCCCCGCTGCCGTTGGCTTTGTGCATCTTGAGCTCGGGCTCCGCCGCGTTGTCCCTCACGCACTCGGCCATCCCTCACCCTGCCGGCGCCCGCCTTCCCCGCTCTCGACAGCGCGCCCCCTGCCGGCCGGAGGAGCTCCACACCGCCCCCTGCCTCCTCTTCATGGAAGTAGGGGAAGGTATTCCGGCCATCCTGGTGTGGGATGGAAGTGAAGGCAGATTATCTTCACGGTGAAGATGGACCAGGTGGGACGAGGAAGCCAGAAACTGTCGGTGGAGGAAATCAGAGGTAACATGGGTGTAAATGGAAAGAACAGAACAAGGAGTGAAAGAATAGTGTCAGGGTGGGATGAAATGAATCAGATGGGGAAGAACAGAAGGCACAGTGGCGCAGTGATAGAGTTGTTGCCTAAACTTTCCAATGAAGGATGTCAGTAATTGGAGAACACAGGAATAAAATAATTAGCTGCAAATGGTGGACAACATGAAGAATATTCCTTTACATAATTGTGATGAATTGGTATTCGCTGCCTGAAAACTAGGAGTAGATTTAATCTACTTTAGCGCCCTTCGCAGACAACGCTTGATTTGGACAGACTCAATGGAGGGGAGCAAGGAATCGGTGATACGTTGGGCAATAGATTTAATAGATTTAATAGCTGGGTGGCACAGCAGTAGAGTTGCTGCCTTACAGTCGGAGACCCGGGTTCGATCCCATCTGTACGGAGTTTGTACGTTCTCCCCTTGACTTGCGTGGATTTTCTCTGAGATATTGGGTTTCCTCCCACACTCCAAAGACGTTTAGATTTGTAAGTTAATTGACTTAGTATAAATGTAAATGGGCCCAAGTGTGTATAGGATAGTGTTAGAGTGCGGAGATCGTTGGTCGTTGCAGACTTGGTGGACCGAAGGGCCTGTTTCCGTGCTGTATCTCTAAAACTAAAATACTAAGACTGAAACGATGGGTTGGTTCACAGAGTTCCATATGCTCCACTGTGTTTGGAGTGTAGGGTGAGGCAATAGCAGGGGATGCAAAACTGGATGAATGTGAGTCTGGATGTGCAGTGGGAAGGTCTCTTGAGGAAACTAGCTCATTTGGGTGAGATCTGCAAGGTGCAATCTTCAGGTAGAACACATCCAGGTAAACAGTTGAGTGAAGACAGAACATTTCCTTCTGCAGCACCTTTCTCAGCATGGAATGACCACAAGACCTACTTTGGAACGATTGCCACTGTGGTCACCAAGAAAATCCAGCAGCTAAACTGCTCACACTTAGGGTTTACAATGGACGCAGTGATGATGGCACATGGTTGAATATCGATCAGCCGCTCACACTAGTTCTATGTTATCCCACTTTCTCATCCACTCCCCACACACTGAAGGCAATTTTTTTGAGGCCAATTAAGCTACAAATCCTGACTTGGTAGATGCGCACAGGCGCTGGTGTGAAGGTGAGGGAGGTGAGGCAGCAAATGGAGCTGAGTTACTGATGAGCTGTGATCCAGGGTGTTTCCAACTTCAGGTTCCTGGGGGTCAACATCTCCGATGACCTCTCTTGGACCCACAATACCTCAACTCTGGTCAAGAAGGCTCACCAGCGTCTCTTCTTCCTGAGGAGACTGAAGAAGGTCCACCTGTCTCCTCAGATTCTGGTGAATTTCTACCGCTGCACCATCGAGAGCATCCTTACCAACTGTATCACAGTATGGTATGGCAACTGCTCTGTCTCCGACCGGAAAGCACTGCAGAGGGTGGTGAAAATTGCCCAACGCATCACCGGTTCCTCGCTCCCTTCCATTCAGTCTGTCCAAATCAAGCGTTGTCTGCGAAGGGCGCTCAGCATCGCCAAGGACTGCTCTCACCCCAACCATGGACTGTTTACCCTCCTACCATCCGGGAGGCGCTACAGGTCTCTCCGTTGCCGGACCACTAGGTCCAGGAACAGCTTCTTCCCTGCAGCTGTCACACTACTCAACAATGTACCTCGGTGACTGCCAATCACCCCCCCACCGGACACTCCTCCCACAGGAAAAACACTATGACTGTATGCATGTAAATAGATTTATTTATTGAAATCATATTCTATGTCGCTCTTCCAGGGAGATGCTAACTGCATTTCGTTGTCTCTGTACTGCACACTGACAATGACAATTAAAGTTGAATCTGAATCTGATCTGAATCCCACAGAAGAACAGGAGAAGATCAGTGTACAGCAGGGCTGTGATCTCCTGCCCCGCATCCATCTCACTAGGACCAAGGATTCCAATCCTATCCTCGAGCAAGGAGTGTAGACACAAGATGTTGGAATCTACAAAGTGCTGGAGTAACTTAGCATGTCAGACAGTATCCCTGGAGAACACGGAAAGGCGGCATTTTAGGTCAGGACCTTCCTCAATCTGGGCTGCATGTATTCAGACCATTCATTTCTGACAATTATGGTAGACAGTCAGAACCTTTTCACCAGGACAGAAAAGTCAAATACTAAAAGGCATAGCTTGAAGGTGAGATGGATAAAGTTTAAAGGAGATGTGCTGAGCAATTATTTGAGGGCAGTATTGGAGCGCAGGTTAATGGTTGAGGCAGATACGATAGTGGCTCTTAAGAGCTTTTGAAACATAGAAACGCAGAAAATAGGTGCAGGAGTAGGCCATTCGGCTCTTCGAGCCAGCAACACCATTCTCTTGATTCCGTTAGCCCTAAGAGCTAAATCTAACTCTCTTGAAAAACATACCGTGAATTGGCCTTCACTGCCTTCTGTGGCAGAGAATTCCACAGATTCCCAACTCTCTGGGTGAAAAAGGTTTCATCATCTCAGTCTTAAATGGCCTACCCCTTTTTCTTAAACTGTGAACCCTGGTTCTGGACTCCCCCAACATCGGGAGCATTTTTCCTGCATCTACCCTGTCCAATCCTCTCAGAATTTTATATGTTTCTATAACGCCACCTCTCATCCTCCTAAATTCCAGCAAATACATGTCCATTCGACCCATTCTTTCATCACATGTCAGTCACACCATCCCAGGAATTAACCTGATGAACCTACACTGCACTCCCACAATAGCAATAAAGTCCTTCCTCAAATTAGGAGACCAAAATCACGCACAATACTCCAGGTGCAGTATCATCAGGGCCCTGTACAACTGCAGTAGGTGCTCCTTGCTCCTAAACTCAAATCCTCTCGCAATGACGGCCAGGGCCGGATTTAGATAAATAGAGGCCCTAAGCTGTTCCACTTGTGAGCCCCCCCAATCCCCCACCTCCATGACTAGAGGAAGATAGTCCACCAGATTGACGCCGATTTGCAGCCGAGCGTGGCCAATGAGATAAGGGGCTGGAAAGCTGTGCTTTATTTATTTATTTATTTATTTATTTATTTATTGCCACTGCTAGTGTCAATAAATTATTGGCTTAAAACACTATTATTCTGAAATGGAGGGCAAGGAAAATTACTGAAGGGTTGTTTAGAGACTACAGTGCGTTGTGACAGCATATGCAAGAAAGGCCAATGACAGTGTCAAAAATATTATACATCTTGCAGGGCTCTTACTTAATTTTTTTTCTCTGTTGTCAGCCGGGCAACGGCAGCTTTTTAACTTGCCAAATGACAGTTTAGGTGGTCATTTAAGACGGCTTGCATGAAGCGTGCGATAATGTGCTTGGACGAAGTGCGTAGTTACCAGTCAGAATTATGCTCAATGAAGCACATATTATTTCTACTTCAAATAAAGCCACAAACTAAACATATTCAAGACATGATATATACCACAATGACATGCAGCAAAATTATAATACAGTATCTCAACTCTTTTTACACATTGCAATGAATGCAATTTCTATTATTTCTTTCCCCTTCCAAACAAAAATGTGATTGGATTATTCAGCGTTTGATCAACCTCGGTGAGACCAAGCGCAGGCTTGGCGATCACTTCGCACAACACCTCCACTCAGTTCGCAATAACCAACCTGATCTCCCGGTGGCTCAACAATTCAACTCCCCTTCCCATTCCGAATCCGACCTTTCTCTTGGGCCTCCTCCATGGCCAGAGTGAGGCCCACCGCAAATTGGAGGAACAGCACCTCATATTTGCTTGGGTAGTTTATACCCCAGCGGTATGGACATCAACCTGAAGAAGGGTCTCGACCCGAAACGTCGTCTATTCCTTCGCTCCATAGATGCTGCCTTACCCGCTGATTTTCTCCAGATTTTTTGTCTACCAATGGGATCCCACCACTGGCCACATCTTCCCATCTCCTCCCCTGTTGGCTTTCCGCAGAGAACGCTCCCTCCGTAACTCCCTGGTCAATTCGTCCCTTCCCACCCCAACCACCCCCTCTCCTGGCACTTTGTCTTGCAACCGCAGGAAATGTCACACTTGTCATTTTAATTAAGTTCAAGACTATGGGGCTGTACATTGGTCATAAAGTTGCTGCCTAAAAGTGCCAGAGACCCGGAATTGATCCTGAATATGGGTGCTGTCTGTATGGAGTTTGCACCTTTTCCCTTTGATCACATGGGTTTTCTCCGGGTGCTCTTGTTTCCTTCCACATTCCAAAGGTGTGCAGGAACCTATTTTAGACCCAACCCAAAACGTAATATTTTCCTTTTGTCCAGAGATTCTGTCTGACCTGTTGAGTTACTCCAGCGTTTTGTGTCTATCTTCAGTTTAAACCAGCATCTGCACTTCCTTCCTACACACATGATACTATACGATAGAACTTTTTTAATCCCAGGAGGGGAATTGTGTGTGTGTGTGGGTATATATATTATACACACACACACACATATACATTTATATAGTTATATATTTATATATAAATATACACCATTTTGTTTTCTCGTTTATAACATTGTTTACAGAGTACTATGTTTACATTTTCTGTTGTGCTGCTGCAAGAAAGGATTTCATTGTTCTAACTGGGATGTGAGAGAATAAAACACTCTTGACTCTTGACTTACTCCACTAATGCGTGGGATAGAACTAGTGTACGGGTGATCAGTGGTCGGCGTGGACTTGGTGGGCTGAAGGGCCTGTTTCCACGCTGTATCTTTAAATTAAACTAAAGACACTAAAACCAGAGGGAGTCTAAAGAAGGGACTCTACCCGAAACGTCACCCAATTTCTTCTATCCTGAGTTGCTAGCTGCTCCATGGAGTTCCCCCGTACAATTAAAGCATGGAATAGTCTTCACCCTACCATAGTTATCCAACCAGATGCAACTAAATTTAAGGTACCTCTGTTTTCCCCAAGAACCCTTTTTGCTTAAGTCCAAGTCAAGAGTCAAGAGAGTTTTATTGTCATGTGTCCCAGACAGGACAATGGAATTCTTGCTTGCTGCAGCACAACAGAATATGTGAACATAATACAGAACAGGAGATAAAAGTTCAGTGTGTTTATATACCATAGACAGGCACGTAAGAAGCTTTTCAAAAAGGGGGTGGCATGACAGGATTTGCGGAACCAGGGTTGGTTTACAGGGCAAGGCCAACGAATGCCCTTGCATTAGTAGAAGTAGTGGTAAATGGCAATATACATTCAGGAGCACCTGTTCCGTTGTTTTGCACAATCCGCAGGCATTGCCACTTTCATTTTACTGCACATCTTGTATGTGTATGTGACAAATAGATTTGACTTACCTTGACTTGACGACAAGTGATTTCCTGTTGTTCACAAACAAGGCACAAGGTAGGCAAAAGACGCCATCCACATGATCGCTATATACAAGCCAGGGGTATGCTAGTAACCAGTCAGGGTTAAATCTTCACCAGCATCCAATCTTATAGAAGGCACAATATTTGTATGGTAGACCCAGTTTAAAGTGATTCTGTATGAGGTACAGCTTCAGAGCATCTGAGAGGTTGGCAATAGCTTTAGCAGCTTCTTCTTTGGTTGTGGTAGAATTAAGGAGAACTAGACCAAGTGCAGACCCATTGGGTCTGTTCCCCCAACGTGCGGTTGCGGGGGGGGGGGGGCGTCATACACATTAACCACCCCCACACACTAACTACTCCCCCCCCGCACACGCGCTAAATACCCCCCTTGTCAATATATTAATGTTATTAATTTGCTCCTATTACCCCGTAACCAACCCATCTACTGACGCATAACTCACAGGCGCATCTAGAATAGAATGCAATTTATAGAATAGAATGCAATTTATTGTCATTCAAACCTAGGTTTGAACGAAATATAATTTCTACAGTTTTTTACATTACAAAACAATCCAAGACCCACACTTAACACAGTTTACATAAACATCCATCACAGTGAGTCTCCAACATCTCCTCACTGTGATGGAAGGCAAAGTCTTTATCTCTTCCCTTTGTTCCTTCTCCCGTGGTCCAGCAGTCCAACTGCAGTGTCGAGGCGAACTGGGGCTCCGATGTTAAAGCCCCCGGCGGGCGATGGTAAGTCCTGAGGCCATTTAAGCCACGCCGGGCGATGTTAGGCCCCGGCTCCATGTCCTTAAACCCGCGATTCCAGCGGGAGAAGTCGCCGTTGCGGAGCTCGGAAAAGCGGCCTCCCACCAGGGACCTGCGTGCTCCCGATGTTCCCGTCCACCGGGTCTGCGGCCGGTGCCTCCGAACTCCAATAGTCGGGTCGCAGCCGCGCGCCACCACAGCTCTTCCCGCTCCGAAGTTGGCCACCTCCGCTCCCTAGAGAGGGAGGGGAGGGGGAACAGGGAGTGAGAGAGTGTGAGAGAGTGGGAGAGTGAGAGAGAGAGAGAGAGAGAGATAGGAGGAGGAGAGAGGAGAGGAGAGAGAGAGAGAGAGAGAGAGAGAAGCATAGAGAGAGAGGAAGGAGTTAGATATCAGAGATAGACGATAGATATACGAGCCTGAATAGCTCTCTTCTTCATCTTCTATCTTATCTACTCGTAGTCGTTTTTTTTCTGTCCCTTTTCTGTAGGTGGGTCGCAAGGTTTTTATCAAAGGACTTGCGAGCGGCGCGACTGGCAGCGCATTGGGTTTGCAGCGGGAGGGAGAGAGGGCCAGTCATGTTCTACCATCGGGCGGGGGATACGGAAAGGATTCAGAAGCCTTGCCTCTGGAAGCCCTTGGAGGTTTTGCTGGCCGCAGCAACGTACGTAAGGTGTGATAACCCTCTAATCCTAAGCCTACTATGAACCATGATGTCTTCTTCTCTCCAGTGATATCATTGGAAATGAACGAAGCCTCCAAGACTACAGTCCATTCCTCAAAATTACACCCAGAATCCAACGGGGGCAACTTTTCTACCATTTGAAAAGCCATGCTATTCAGGTGCACTATATTCTGTTCTCTCACTGTGTTTTCTGCCCTGGACTTAATCCTTTTACATTCTAAGAGATTATCCAGCTCACTGACTATTACTTAATCTTATAGTAATAGATTTATACTATTAACCAACATTTCATGTTAATAGCCAACTACAACATTTTAAACCATATTCCTTCTATGCACACAGATTTACTATTAATGCAGTGACCAATGCATTCCATCCAAAGAGTCCTGCTTTTACTGTGAAGGAATAGTCAATAATGCCTAACATTCAAACAGGGCTTTTATTGTGAAGGATTTCACTGCTCCAGCTTGTCGGCCTGTGGACTCCGGTGCATCCTTGACCTCTCGAGCTGTCCCCACCGATACTTTTGCTGCTGGCCTCATCGGACTTCCGCTGCTGCTTTCGCTGGCTCCCCCGGGCCTCAGCGTTACTTTTAAACACTGCTGGCCACTTCGGACCTCCACTGCTGCCGCTGGCTTAGACGTTGCTGTTGCCTCAGCTAGCTCACATCCAAATGAACTCCTGCTGCTCCACCGACTTGCCTGCTGTCTCCCGTGGCCACCCTGTCCCACGAGCATGCAACCTGCATGCGGCAAGCGCAACCAAACCGGAAGCGGAGGCCACGCAGGGGCTGTGCGGAAGTCGAGTGATCCCCATACAGGACTGGTTCCACCAGCATGCGCCTGCATGCGGCGAGCGCGACCAAACCTGAAGCGGGGGCCGTGCGGAGGTCGAGTGAGTGACGTGAAGTTCGAGCGAAGTCCGCAGGACGTTCGCGCTAGGCGTACGCCGTCAAGATGCTGCGTACAGCGTCAAGACGGTGCGTACGGTGTCGAGACGGTGCGTATGCCCATCGAGGTGGTGCGTACGGCCTCAATGCGGCTGCTAGGCTGGCAGGCTGTTGCCGCGCGGAATTTTTGAACAGGGTCAGTTTTTCGGAGCCCCGCGCGATGTCAGGGCCAGCGCCGCACAACTCCATACAGCTCCGGCGATCGAAGTGGGACCGGCCCCACGAGGCCATACGGCTCAAGTGACCACGTTAGGTTGCGCATGCCGCATGTAGCCACATGCTCGTGGGACAGGCCCTTTAGTCTCTGGCTCCCCGCTGCTCGGCTTGTCGTTGGCTCCATGGCCCGTCTCTGCTGCTCTGGTTCCACAGCCCACATGGCTGCTCGGCTCGTCGGGACTGTGCCCTGCCGTCAGGGGCTGGGTAAACACTGTGTCCCGCTTCTCTCGTGGGGCTGGGACTGCTTTTCTCTCGCGGTCAGCTTTCCCACTCAGCCGGACCGCTTCTCTTGCGCGGCCAGACCCTCTTTTCTGCTCACGGTCGGGCTGACTCTGCTCCCGACCGGGCTTTCTCTGCTTTCTCCCCCGACCCTGCTGACTCTGCTCCCGACCGGGCTGAAGAATCGGCTTTCGTTGGTGGCTTCTCCGGACCTGACCGTGGCCTTCATGGTACTAGGCCCTCATCCGACACCTGTGGCTGCTACTGGGGCTGGCTGTGGGCTACACGGTCCTCTTTTGTCGGTGGTTTCTCCGGACCTGTCCGTGGCCTACACGGTACGAGGCCCTCATCCGACGTCTGTGGCTGCTACTGGGGCCTGGCTGTGGGTTGCACAGCCCTGGAAACGTTCCAGAAAAGTTGACACCGTCGCTCTTAGCTTCCAGCTGCGCTCTTGACCCTTACTGCCCTGCTTGTCTTCCTTGTGCACTTCTTGCTTCTTTGCGCTCTTGCTTACAGTTCCAACCTTTTTTTCTTTGGCGCCAATTCAAAACCATTAGGAGCCAAATCTTTTTGCTTGGTGCTGTTCCACTTTGTTCCAAATACAACCTCTATTTTAACTTGTTTTCGTTTTTCTTGGCTGTCCTTGTTCTTTTCTTTTCTGTTCTTTTATCCTCGTCGCCAATTGTTGTGTATTTGGGGCGCTTGGAACAGACTTACAATAACGCTCGGACACGGGAGTAAACTAACAAGCTTCTTTATTTCAGGACGCCACCTTGAGTCTCCCTTGCGCATGCGTACTTACACAATACATCACATATGCTAATTATACCACATACCTAACAGGTTTCATGTTGTTTAGAAATCCCCTTCCGATGTATCTAACATGTAGATATCATAAATGTCCAGATTCTCCTCATCAAATGGAGTGCATTTGTAAAGGAGACCATTTGTTGACCTTTTGGTGACTTGCATGCAAGCCGTGACCAAAAGCAGCTGTAATGCAAGATTGCAACAGATATGAACCTATTGTAGACTGAACTACAAAAGACTATCCTCCCCCTACTGATAAGGAACCCTGCTTCTCAGCAGAATGTTTCAGATTTAGCTATTTTAACTACATTCTATCCCCAGTATGTGAGCTACAGGCTTAAACAGATTATAACTTACTCACCTTCCTTATAATTCTCAAAATTTCCGACAACAGTACACATTTTTTTTGTGTTTTGCAGAGCTTGAATTCTCCGATTGCACATATCGAGTACCAGGAAGAATGAAATTATGCGATACAGCTTGAGCAAATGTTATTCATTCTTACAAATATAAGGACGATTTAAAGTTTGATTGAAACAAAAAATAATATTCAGGATGCTAATCTATACATCATGAACTATATTCTACCTCTGTATTATCACTGTTGCTTTATGAATTGCTCTAATGAATTTGCTTGAACTGATTGTATCCATTGGACCTGAGTGGATAGGAGGCAACACATCTTTTCACTGTTCCTCGGTACTTGTGACAGTAATATTCCAAGCCTAACCTAACCAAACCCAATGATCAGAGGTAAGAACCAAATACCAAATATCAAGTGGGCGATATGCAGAGGACTGCCCTGCGGACTACAAATTCAGAAGGTTCAGAAGGTATGATCAGAGCCGGAATGACCGTACTGTGATGGCGATTCAGATAGACATAGACGACATTGATAATCAAGAGACCTGATGAATGGTTGTTAAGCACAAACAAACTGTTGGACAAATGCGAAGAGAACGTGAAGACTGGTGCAGGAGGATGAACGCAGTAAAAACTCTGCTGCTGGATTGCAGTCCGCAGTAATTGCCGGGCATCTACATATACAAGAGGAAAACAGGAAATACTCATATGACTCAGAAGACATCGTGGGGAAAGGAAGGACATTTAATGTTATAAATGGATTATCTGATCAAATCCCAGATGCTGGTGAAGCAAATGCACGATATGGTGTCGTTTTGCAAATTACAAGAATGCAAACACTGATGTTGCTCTGCGCACCGCATTAGTGTGCAAACTGGCGCATCAAGGCACCTGAGCATAGCTGAAGAATCAGTTCCTGCCGAACATTTATTGCTCAACTCAAGTAACGAAAGATGCTCACGTATTTACCTCTTGCTACTGTCGAGATGGCAGCTAGATTTCCAAACCATAGTGACTAGAAGTGCCAGCTTTGACTCAACATATCTTAACGACCTCCTCTGATAACTCATTCCATACATGCATCGCCGTGTAAAGTCCTCCCGTCAGGTTCCTTGTAAATCTTGTTCCTCTCACCATATACACATGACCTTTGGTTTTTTATTCCCCATTCTGTAGAAAAGACTGTGCATTCTCCCGATCTATTCCCCGTATATATCTTTAAATGGCCGCGGGACTTGTTAGCACACGCCGGGGGCTCCAATACCAAGACCCGGAGCGCGGCCTTGCATCACCCGGCGGCTTTACAATTGGGGCTGGGACATATTTACCATCGCCCACCGGGGGCTTTGACTCTGACATCGGGAGGAGAACGAGGAGTGCAGAGGAGAGATAAGACTTTGCCTTCCATCACAGTGAGGAGGAGATTCACTGTGATGGATGTTCGTGTAAATTGTGTTGTGTCTTGGTTCTTGGTGGGTGGGAGGTGGGGGTGGGTGGGAGGAGGGTGTGCCCCTCCCATTGGAATTGTGCAATATGGTGCATACTGCAGCAAGTCTTTTAACTTACACTTGAATACAATATATATGCTTTAAATTGGATTGGAGCATTTTTGAAAGGGGGGAGGCTGTGCGATCACTGGCCTTGCGGGTACCCAGTGAGGGAGTGGAGTAACCGAGTGGGGAGAGCATGTGGAAGAAGGTGGTCCCCCCTCCAAGGGTAGGAACATTTTGAATTTTGATGTATTAAAATCATGTTTTAGTGCCCTGTAGAAGTATGATTTCAATGTTTTTTGTATGAAGTATTTTTAAGAGGTAACTTTTTAAGGGGTAACTTTATCCACACAAAGGGTGATGGGTGTATGGAACAAGCTGCCAGAGGAGGTAGTTGAGGCAGGGACCATCCCAACATTTAAGAAAAAGTTAGACTGATACATGGGTAGGACAGGTTTGGAGGTATGGACCAAAAGCAGGTAGCGTAGCTGGGACATGTTGGCGGGTGTGGGCAAGTTGCGCCGAAGGGGCTGTTTTCACACTGTATCACTCTATGACTACATTATACCTCCACCATGCATGAATGCTTCAAAATCAAGTGATCGAGTTTTATTGCCATATACTCAAGCATAGAAACATAGAAAATAGGTGCAGGAATAGACCATCGGCCCTTCGAGCCAGCACTGCCATTCAATATGATCATGGCTATTCATGTAAAATCAGTACCTCTTTCCTGTTTTTTCCACATATCCCTTGATGTTGTTAACCCCAATAACTAAATCTAACTCTAAAACATCCAGTGAATTGGCCTGCACTGCCTTCTGTGGCAGAGAATTCTACAGATTCACAACTCTCTGCTTGAAGAAATTTTGTCCTCCATCTCAATCCTAACTGGCCCCCCCTTTATTCTTAAACTGTGACCCATGGTTCTGAACGCCCCCAACATCGGGAACATTTGTCCTGCAGTTACAGTAAGTGAAAATCTAGCAGGCAAGCAGGATGCTTTCACCAACCACCCCCATTTGAAGTCCACTATCTTCCACCGTTTCTACCCAATGCTTGGTATTTACTTTCAGCAGCCACTGGTTGTCCCCCAGGATGCACTCACTCTCCTCTCAACCCCCCTCTCTCTCCCCCCCCCCTCTATCTCTCCCCTCCATCTCTCTTTCCCCTCTCTCTCTCCTCTCTCCCTCGCTATCTCTCCTCTCATCTCTCTCTCCCCCTCTCACTCTCTCCCCTTCCCTCTCTCATCTCTCTCCCCCCTCTCTCTCTCTCTTCCCCCTCTCTCTCTCTCTTCCCCCTCTCTCTCTCTTCCCCCTCTCTCCGTCCCACCTCACGCTCCCCCTCTCTCCCCCTCTCCCCCCCTCTCTTTCTTCTCTCTCTCCCCTTCTTCTCTCCCTCCCCCTCTCTCTCCTATCTCTCCCCCTCGATTCTCCATCTCTCTCCCCCCCTCTCTCTCTTTCTCCCTCCCTCTCTATCTCCCCCTCTCTCCCTCTCCCTCTCCACACACTCTCCCCCCTCTCTCTCTCCCCTCTCCCTCTGTCTCTCCTCTCACCTATCTCTCTTCCCCCCCCTCTTCTCTCTTTCCTCCTCTCTCCCTCTCTCTCCCCTCTCTCTTTCTCCACTGTCTCTATCTCCTATTTCTCTTTGCCCTCTCTCTCTCTTTCCCCCGTTTCTCTCTTTCCCCCTCTCTCCCTCTTCCCCTCTCTCTTTTACCACCCCTCCCTCTTCCTCCTCTCTCTCCCATTCTCTCCTACCCTCTCCACCCCCTCTCTCTCTTTCCCCCTCTCCCACCTCACTCTCCCCCCTCTCTCTCCCCTACCTCCCTCCCCTACCTCTTTCCCCCTCTCCCTCTTCTCTCTCTCCATTCACCCCCCTCCCCCCTGTCTCTCCCCTCTCTCTCCTCTCACCCCCCTCTCTCTCTCCCCCCTGTCTCCTTCCCCTCTCTCTCTCTCCACCTCCCTTTGAGAGTCTGTCCCTTCGGCACAGAGACTCTCGCGGCAGCGGCGCTTCCGACGCCTCCGCGGCCCGGGACACTCGCACTGTCCGGAGTGCTCCATGGCCGAAGCTGCAGCGAGCGACTCGCTAACCGCCCAAATACTTGTCAGCCCCGCAAACTCACCAGCCCCGGCTCCCCGCATCTGTATCCGCCCGCTGCTTCCATCCCTCCCTCAGCCCCTGCTCTCCAACACCCGCGGACCATGCAGTTTATCCGAGTTTTTTAATTTTTGTTGATCACAGAATTTCTCACCACAGAGCGTGAGAAATTTCTGGTCAGCGTGAGTGCGTGAGAGTTTGCTTGAGGGCGTGATTCTCACGCCCAAAGCGTGAGAGTTGGCAGCCCTGAAACAACTATCTACATTTACTAGCACTTGATCAGCAGAATATTATGCCCTGACACTATATCTTTCACGGAAGGCGGTTCTAACTTGCAATACGATGCAGTCTGAAGTTGAGATTTATCCCACGGATGAAGGAACTGCCAAAGGAGCCACTGTTGTATCTGCCCCATCACCCCTGGCAACACACTCAAGGTGCACTATAACCTCTTATAACTTGCTCCACACATCTTTAAACTTTGCCCCACTCTTGTTAAAGCCATACCCTCTAGTATTCTACCTCTGTTCTGGGAAAAAGGGGCGGGCACGGTGGCACAGTAGTAGAGTTCCTGGCTTACACTGCTTGCAGTGCCAGAGACCCGGGTTCGATCCTGACTACGGGTGCTGTCAGTACAGATTTGTACGTTTTTTTCGAGATCTTCAGTTTCCTCCCACAATCCAAAGACATGCAGGTTTGTAGGTTAATTTGGTATAAATGTAAATTGTCCCCAGTGTGTGCGGGGTAGTTTAATGCGCGGGTATCGCTGGTTGACGTGGACTTGGTGGGCTGAACGGCCTAATTCTGTGCAGTATCTCTAAACTAAACTAAAAAACTTTCTGATTGTCTGGTTAAGATATGAGCACATGGGCTCACTGGTCTGAGGGCTATAGAAAGAATCTTGCGCTTTGCTGACTTTCACAAGCAATGTTAAACTGAGACCAACGAGGTAACGGCAATAGTTTGTTTTAGAGAGATGTCTTAGTCTATCGCTGCGCCACCATGCCGATCAATTCACTTGATGCTAAGGAAGTTGTATGTTTGCCGTCTGCAAACTTTAAAACCCAATGAGATGTACACTAGTCCTATATCCTTCACACTAGGGGCAATTTACAGACGTCAATTAACTTACAAACTGGCACATCTCTAGAATGTGGGAGGAAACCAGAGCACCCGAAGGAAACCCATGTGGGTCACAGGGAGAACATACAAACTACAAGCACGCGTAGTCAGGATCGAACCCGGGTCTCTGGCATTGTAAGGCAGCAACTCTTAGTCTATCGCTGCGCCACCATGCCGATCAATTCACTTGATGCTAAGGAAGTTGTATGTTAGCCCTCTGCAAACTGTAAAACCCAATGAGATGTTCCTTCTCCATTTGGCACATCAAGTCCTCTCCGTCATTCAATCATATCTGGATTGGCATGGCTTAGAACATCAGAACAACCCTCTGCCACTGCCACTGATTTCTCAGGGACTAAAAAAAGAAATGCACTCCAGTAATCCCTCTGTGTGCTTTATATCTGTCTGTTAAGGTGTTCAGAACTGTCTTTAGGTTTATAGAATTAACTGATAAACGCATAAGTAATTTTGTGCGAGGAACAAACTACACGCGCTTTGACTATGGACAACTCTCATTTGGTAAATGTCAAAAAATGTCCAAAATATTCTGCTGCTTTTTAAGTATTTTTCCCCAACAAGGTAGGGTGGTGCTGCGGTAGAGTTGCTACCTCACAGCGCCAGAGACCCAGGTGCTGTCTGTACAGAGTTTGTACGTTCTCCCCGTGACCCGTGCGGGTTTTCTACGGGTGCTCCGGTTCCTCCCACACTCCAAAGACGTGCAGGTTTGTAGGTTAATTGGCTTTGGTAAAAAGTCCCCAGTGTGTAGGATAGTGCGGGTGTACAGGTGAATGCTGGTCGGCGTGGGCTCGGTGGGCCAAAGTTGCCACACTATCTTGAAATGAAAACACTTGAGATTTAATATTGTTTGCCTTTTATTAAGAGCCACATCCAACTCTATCTTGAAAACATCCAGTGAATTGGCCTCCACTGCCTTCTATGGCAGAGAATTCCACAGATTTTCTGCGTGAAAAAGTTTTCCCTCTTCTGAGTCCTAAATGGCCTAACCCGTTATTCTTAAACTGTGCCCCCTGGTTCTGGACTCCCCCAACATCGGGAACATTGTTCCTGCATCTAGCCTTCACTCCTTTAAGAATGTTATAAGTTTCCATAAGATCACCTCTTATCCTTCTCAATTCCAGCAAATACAAGCCCAGTCGACCCATTGTTTCATCATATGTCAGTCCTGCCATCCCGGGAATTAACCTGGTTAACCTACTGTGAAGAAAGGGTTAATAGGGACAGTTGATTTAGACTAGGAATAGAAAATATAACTTAGGAAGAAATAGTGAGCTGTCAGCATGAAACCAGACTGCGCTAGGTTAGATAGTAACAAATAAAAGAACAGAGAGAGACTTTCTAGATAATAACTAACAGATAAAAAACTTCAGCAGAAGCTTTTAAAAAAACTAGGGCAGAGTGTAAAAGGACACCAGGTAACTCTCTAATATGCAGACGTAATAAGGAACATGAATATGAAGACAACACCCACTATGACAAGATGCCTCATTTAAATGCACATGCGATGCATGTTGTGGGAGGTAACTTTGACGTCGGGAGGCGTTTCGGGACGTTCTCGTGGGAATGTAAACCTTAGTGCTCTGATTGGAAGGAGCCCAAAGGGGAGGAATGAGGGTGTGACAATTGTAAACTGAAATGAATAAAAGTGAAGAACATCCCCATCCTCATCGTGTCTCTAGGGGGCGATAGAGAGAGGCACCCAATTTCTGCAGAATTTGAAACTTGGAAAATAAAAAGCTTCTTTGTCTGACTTTGTCTCTAAAAGTGTCGTGATTGTGAGCACACATTTATATCTCACACTACGCTGCACTCCCTCAATAGCAAGAATGTCCTTCCTCAAATTAGTAAAGGTACAGAAGTGTGAAAACGCACACCTCCATATTCATCCTACCACAACCAGATAGCAGTGCTGCTATCTACCTCATTGGTGACCCTCAGACTATCCTTGATCGGACTTTGCTGGCTTTACCTTGCACTAAATGTTATTCCCTTACCAAGTATCTATACAGTGTAAATAGCTCGATTGTAATCATGTATAGTCTTTCTGCTGACTGTTTTTAACACGTGACAAAAAGATTTTCTCTGTACACGTGACAATAAACTCAACTGAACTGAGTTCCTTGTATCTAACATTTGAGTCCAGTTGGTTATAAGCACTGGACGGTCATATGGTGAAGTGGTTTATTCCCTTCTGGGCCTGCCTTCCATTCGTAAGATCGCAAGTTTGTAAAACATCATAATCAGAGGTGACCTCATAATGTGCCTGGCCGATGACCTCACAGTGAACTGCATCCGTAACCATGAGAGACGGGCTCCATTTCATCTGTCAACTGGCAAACTGGCTCCATTACATCTGGCAACTTGAAGTGGGCACCATACCCATTCAACCAGGCATTGAAACAGCTGGTCGAAACTCGAACCTTCACGGTGTGGATCAACAACCCAAGTTTCAAGAATGCCGGATAAAAAGGATGCCAAGCAGACTTACAAGAGAAGATCTAAGGTAGATCTGAATCAGTTAATAGAACAAGATAAAAGGTGGAGTGACTCAGCGGGTCTTATTCTTAAACTGTGACCCCTGGTTCTGGACTCCCCCGACATCGGGAACATAGGGATGTAGGGCTCTTCTGCCACCTCTGAGCTTTTCTTTATGGGAGAGAATCCTATCCATCCAGTGACAATCCTGTCTCCAGTCTCAAACATTCTCCCCACCTCTTCCCACCTCCTCCGCACCCCCCACCCCCCACCCCACGCCCCACCTGCCCCTCTACCCAGCCTGCTACCCTCTCTGGACCTTTTTATATCCACTAGTGGTAGGTATGTTGCAAAACTTACCTTCAGCGGCGCTGCAGTTCTGCCGCTGCCCGTGTGCGCGACTTTGGCGCTTTGAGAGGGGGGTGGGTTTAAAACGCGATTTTCTCTAGGCTGTTGAAATCGATGTTGTTCAGCCTACTTAGTTGCTGACGAAAAATCGCTGCAAAATTCGTTCGCTGCAGGTCTTTTTAAACTAAATTGGGTTATTTAATTGTTATAGTAGATTAAAAATCATCCTCTAAAGCCCGACAACGGGACGGATCTCATGTAGGGGACAACGCAAGGTAGGTTGTTTATTTTTACATTATAAAGGGCTTCTTAAGATCCCTTTATACAAAATGTTATGTTACGAGTAGCTGACTTGGGGGCCCATTCAATCCCGCAGTATCTTTCATGCCATATGGGCTTCAAATTCACCGCAATGGCAGCGTTCCAAACTAGCGCGTTCCACAAAATCCCACTTGCAAGCTGATTTAAATGGCCATTAATTTACCGCAATTGAACACTAAATCCCTTCCATTTGGCCTATAAATTAATGTCAATGAGATTTCAAATTCATGTTTTATTGTGAATTCTTGTGTGAATGTTCTTTGGACACATGCTATTTAAAAATGTTAATCTTTCCTTGAGAAATGGATAGAGTTTAGATCTAGTAATTGAATTTTGAAATTAACTACAATTGGGTAACTAACTAATTATATGCTTTAATTTCAGGTCATCCAAGTAAGATTGTTTAATATTTGTTTCAGAATGCTTCAATCTATAATAACTGAAAATTTCTTTCAGTTCTCTTAATTTTTAATAAAGTTATGGGCTTTATACTGTTCTTGATCACAGCTTTTGTGTTAAGTCAATGGAAAATCAATAGGGAACAAGATGCAAATTTCCGAGTATGAAAATGGCCTTAACTTTTTTAATACTGAAGATATGAAAGTGAATTAGGTGTCAAATTAAACTTCTTTTTATGCTTCATCTGATGGGATAAATTGCAGACTTGATTTTTAAAATCTCAAAATTGCTACTGGTGGTGCAACAACTGGCTTGGCTTCTCTACTCCACTACCCACTCAAACCAGAAGGGTCCCAATGTGAAACGACGAATGTCAGGGAGCATCTCTGGCGAACATGGATAGGTGACATTTCACAGAGTGCTGGACTTACTCAGCGGGTCAGGCAGCATCTCTGGAGAACATGGATAGGTGACATTTCAAAGGACAGTGAAGCTAGTTGGAGAACTAGGGTGGGGGAGGGATGGAGAGAGAGGGAAGGCAAGGGTTATTTGAAGTTGGAGAAATCAATATTCATATCGCTGAGTTGTAATCTGCATGTCCCGCTGAGTTTCTCCAGCATTTTGTGTCTATCTTGAGTGTAAACCAGCATTCCCAGAGCTATAGCGGTTCTGAACCGGCCCTGCTCAGTGCCCCCCATCCCCCCTGGACTGTCTCCCTCAGATGGTCACGTCGCACAGTTTCTTATTTAGTTTATTTTTTTTGACAACGGTTGGAAGCTGCATACGAAATCTCGTTGCACTGATGTGCAATGACAATAAAATATATTATTATTATTATTATTATTATAAATTATTATTATTATTATATATTATTATTATTATTATTATTATTATTATTATTATTATTATTATTATTATTATTATTATTATTATTATTATTATTATTATTATTATTATTATCTGCTGTTCCTGCACATTTTGTCTTGCCCACATTGACCAAGATGCTCCATCTACACTAGTCCCATCTGACTGAATTTGCTCCACATTTCTCCATACCTATCCAATCCATGTATCTGTCAAGAGTCAAGAGTGCTTTATTGTCATATGTCCCAAAATGACCACAGAACTTTATCTGTCCCAGGAGGGAAATTGATCTGGCAACAGTAATAAAACACAAGATAAAGGCGGTCATGGTGGCGCAGCGGTAGAATTGGTACCTTACAGCAAATGCAGCGCCGGAGACCCAGGTTCGATCCCGATTATGGGTGCTGTCTATACAGAGTAATAGATACATTCTCCCCATGACCTGCGTGGGTTTTCTCCAAGATCTTCGATATCCTACAAGACTCCAAAGACTTGCAGGTTTGTAGATTAATTGGCTTTAATAACATTATAATTGTCCCTAGTGTGTGGAGAAGTGCTAGTGTACAGAATGATCGCTGGTTAGAGTTAACGTGCGAGGATCGCTTGTCGGCACGGACCCGGTGGGCCGAAGGGCCTGTTTCCGCGCTGTATCTCTAAACTAAACTAAAATAAACTAAAAATGAAACAGGAAATTAAAGTGACGAGTGGAAAGGATTGGGGATGTGCAAAGATTGGGGAGGGGGAGAGGGGGATGGGGACGGGGAGTCAGTCTACCCCACGACAGAAGGGGATGGAGTTGTACAGTTTGATAGCCACGGGGAAGCAGGATCTCCTGTGGCGTTCAGTGCTGCATCTTGGTGGAAATAGTCTGTTGCTGAAGGTGCTCCTCAGTGTGTCATGGAGCGGCTTACGTAGCAGCACAACAGTAGTGTAAACATAGGTACACAAAATTGCTGGGGAAACTCAGTGGGTGCAGCAGCATCTATGGAGCGAAGGAAATAGGCGACGTTTCGGGCCGAAACCTTTCTTCAGACTCCAGTAGTGTAAACATATTGTACTGTAAAACCCTTACTAAAAAGCAAAAAAAGTTCAGTATATATTAGAAAAACAGACAATTAGTCCAAATAGTCCTGTCCAAATGTCTTCTAAATGCCATTGTACCAGCCTCCACGACCTCCTCTGGCAGCTTGTTCCATATACCCACCTCCTGGGTGAAGAGAGTGAGTTAATTATGGGAGACAAAAGTTCTGGAGAAACTCAGCGGGTGAGGCAGCATCTAGATGCATGCTGGCTCATCCGCTGAGTTTCTCAAGCATTTTTGTCTGCCTTTGATTTTTCCAGCATCCGCAGTTCTTTCTTAAACGGGTTAATTATGGGAGTGCTTTAGGAATGTTGGATACAGGACAGTGTACAGCCGAGTCTTAAACGATGCCTCTGCAGAATAATCTGTTCAGTTTCAGTCGAATCATGCTTTTTTTTGTTGTTGTGGTGAGAAAAAGTATATCTTTGTGGCTGAGCAAATAATCATGGGTCAGGCAAACTAGTTTAAATTAGACAAATTGCATCTTCACTTCAAATGAATAAATTGGCTTGTTTAACCGTTGCTTATTCTTCCACATGAACTCGTTTACAGCATCTGCAGACTTCTTTTAATTTAAAATTATTTTAAAATAGGGTTCGACTTTGTCAAAGCTTCACTTGTAAACGTAACTTTTTGCATCTTTGAAGCATGAATTAGAGACACAAAAATCTGTCTAATTGGTTATCAAAATTACCACGTGCTCCCCGGAATGACCATATAACCATATAACCATATAACAATTACAGCACGGAAACAGGCCATCTCGGCCCTTCTAGTCCGTGCCGAACACTTATTTTCCCCTAGTCCCATCTACCTGCACTCAGACCATAACCCTCCATTCCTTTCCCGTCCATATACCTATCCAATTTATTTATAAATGATAAAATCGAACCTGCCCCCACCACTTCCACTGGAAGCTCATTCCACACAGCTACCACTCTCTGAGTAAAGAAGCTCCCCCTCATGTTACTCCTAAACTTCTGTCCCTTGATTCTCAAATCATGTCCTATTGTTTAAATCTTCCCTACTCTCAATGGAAAAAGTTTATCCACGTCAACTCTGTCTATCCCTCTCATCATTTTAAAGACCTCTATCAAGTCCCCCCTTAACCTTCTGCGCTCCAAACAATAAAGACCTAACTTGTTCAACCTTTCTCTGTAACTTAGTTGCTGAAACCCAGGCAACATTCTAGTAAATCTCCTCTGTACACTCTCTATTTTGTTGACATCTTTGCTATAATTTGGCGACCAAAATTGTACACCATACTCCAGAATTGCCCTCACCAATGCCTTGTACAATTTTAACATTACATCCCAACTTCTATACTCAATGCTCTGATTTATAAAGGCCAGCACACCAAAAGCTTTCTTTACCACCCTATCTACATGAGATTCCACCTTCAGGGAACTATGCACAGTTATTCCTAGATCCCTCTGTCAAACTGCATTCCTCAATTCGCTACCATTTACCATGTACGTCCTATTTTGATTTGGCCTGCCAAGATGTAGCACCTCACACTTATCCTGACGCCAGCGCTTAGGAATATTTTCATTGTAATTCTTCACTTTTTCTTCAAATTCGATTTTTTAAAAAAAGGTTCAGCTTGTGAACTTTAAACAGCCCTTTTATTTTAAATATCCTTCGTAGACTCGGTGCGCTGAAAGGCCTGTTTCCACTCTGCATGTCTAAAACCATATCTAATCTCACACGCATGGCTTTTTGTGGGAATTACAGAGACATGGCAGCAAAAGGGCCAGGGATGGGAACTGAATATTCAACGGTATACCTCCTATCGAAAAGACAGACAAGGTGGGCAGAGGGGGTGGGGTAGCTCTGTTGGTGAGGTATGAAATTCAGTTCCTTGCAAGGGGTGACATTGAAACAGGAGGTGTGGAGTCAGCATGGATAGAACTAAGGAATTGTACGGGTAAAAAGACCTAATGGGACTTATCTACAGGCCCCCAAACAGTAGCCTGAATATACGGTGCAAGTTGAGTTAAAATTGGCATGTAATAAAGGTAATGGTGATATGGGAGATTTCAAAATGCAGGTAAGCTTAGAAAATCAGGTTGCTACTGGACCCCAAGAAAGGGACTTTGTGGAGTGCCTCCATGATGGATTCTTAGAGCAGCTTGTAATGGAGCCTACCAGGGTGAAGGCAATTCTGGATTTAGTGTTATGTAAAGAAGCGGATTTGATAAAGCAGCTTGAGGTTAAGGAGCCAGAAGGAAGTAGTGACTATAATATTGTCAAGTTTAATCTACTGCAGAGGCCCAGGAGCCGTTGGTGAGGGAGGAGCGACCTCCGTGCGGTGAGTGTAAAAACCCAGCGCGGGGCTTGTTTTCAGCAGAGGCCCAGGAGCCGTTGGTGAGGGAGGAGCGACCTCCGTGTGGTGAGTTCAAAAACCCAGCGCGGGGCTTGTTTTCAGCAGAGGCCCAGGAGCCGTTGGTGAGGGAGGACTGCCAAAATCTGCAACGTTCCATTCGCAGATCACACTTCAAATTAAGTGGGCTTGATGAAGCCGCTGATTGGTCGAACGGACTAGAGGAAGCAGCTGATTGGCTTGTATCCCAGGTAAGGCTTTGTATTGTATTCAGGATAAGGGGGAGAATGAGGGCCAGGGCAGTTTACTGTTCTGGATGTCAGATGTGGGAGGTCATGGAGTCTGAGTGCCGTCCAGACGCCCACATCTGCGCCAGGTGCGTCGAGATGGGGCTCCTAAGGGACCGTGTTAGGAACCTGGAGCAGCAACTTGATGACCTCTGTATGGAGGAGGTCATAGAAAGGAGTTACAGAGAGGTGGTCACTCCAAGACCACGGGAGGCAGACAACTGGGTCACAGTTAGGAAGGGCAATAGGCAGTGGCAGGGACTGGTGAGTACCCCAGTGGCAGTACACCTTGAAAATAAGTACTCATGTTTGAGTAAGGGTGGGGGAGACAGCCTACCTGGGGGCAGCGACAGCGGCCGAACCTCTGGCACAAAGACCGGTCCTGTTGCTCAGAAGGGTAAGGAAAAGAAGAGGAGGGCAATTGTAATAGGGGAGTCTATAGTCAGGGGGTCGGATAGGCGATTCTGTGGACGCAGACAGGAAACCCGGATGGTAGTTTGCCTCCCTGGTGCCAGGGTCAGGGATGTGTCTGAACATGTCCAAGAAATCCTGAAATGGGAGGGAGAGGAGCCTGAAGTTGTGGTACATATAGGTACAAATGACATAGGTAGAAAAAGAGAAGTGGTCCTGAAAGGAGAATTTAGGGAGTTAGGTAAAGAGTTAAGGAGAAGGACTGCAAAGGTAACAATCTCAGGATTACTGCCTGTGCCACGCGACAGTGAGAGTAGGAATGGAGCGAGGTGGAGGATAAATACGTGGCTGAGGGACTGGTGCAGTGGGTATGGATTCAAGTTTCTGGATCATTGGGACCTCTTTTGGGAAGGTGCAATCTGTACAGAAAGTACGGGTTGCACTTGAACTCGAGGGGGACCAATAGCCTGGCGGGGAGATTTACAAAGGCTACTGGGGAGACTCTAAACTAGAACGGTTGGGGGGAGGGACTCAAATAGGGAAAGCTAGTAGTCAGTGTGTGAGGCAGGAGGCAGAGAAGGGTAGCACTCAGACCCAAAATGTAGGGAAGAGAGAAGAAAAAGACAATAAACAGAGAATAAGAGAGGGGGGGTTTCTTAAATGTGTATATTTTAATGCTAGGAGCATTGTAAGAAAAGGTGGATGAACTTAGAGCCTGGATTGACACCTGGAAGTATGATGTTGTGGCGATCAGTGAAACATGGTTGCAGGAGGGCTGTGATTGGAAACTAAATGTTCCAGGATTTCGTTGCTTCAGATGTGATAGAATTGGAGGGGCAAGAGGTGGAGGTGTTGCATTGCTTATCAGGGAAGATATTACAGCAGTGCTTTGGCAGGATAGATTAGAGGGCTCGTCTAGGGAGGCTATTTGGGTGGAACTGAAAAATGGGAAAGGGGTAGCAACACTTATAGGGGTGTATTATAGACCGCCAAATGGGGACTGAGAATTGGAAGAGCAAATATGTAAGGAGATTGCAGATATTAGTAGTAAGCACAAGGTAGTGATTGTGGGAGATTTCAATTTTCCTCACATAGACTGGGAAACACATTCTGTAAATGGGCTGGATGGTTTGGAGTTTGTAAAATGTGTGCAGGATAGTTTTTTGCAGCAATACATAGAGGTACCTACTAGAGAAGGGGCGGTGCTGGACCTCCTGTTAGGAAATGAGACGGGTCAGGTGGCAGAGGTATGCGTTGGGGAACAGTTCGGGTCCAGTGATCACAATACCATTAGTTTCAATATAATTATGGAAAAGGTCAGACTGGACCTAGGGTTGAGATTTTTGATTGGAGAAAGGCTAACTTTGAGGAGTACCGAAAGGATTTAAAAGGAGTAAATTGGGACATTTTTGTTTTATGCGAAAGATGTGGAAGAGAAATGGAGGACATTTAAAGGTGACATTTTAAGAGTACAGAATCTTTATGTCCCTGTTCGGTTAAAAGGAAATAGTAAAAATTGGAAAGAGCCATGGTTTTCAAAGGAAATTGGACACTTTGTTCAGAAAAAGAGAGAGATCTACAATAATTATATGCAGCATGGAGTAAATGAGGTGCTTGAGTAAAAAGAATCTTAAGAAAGAAATTAAAAAAGCTAAAAGAAGATATGAGGTTGCTTTGGCAAGTAAGGTGAAAGTAAATCCAAAGGGTTTCTACAGCTATATTAATAGCAAAAGGATAACGAGGGATAAAATTGGTCCATTAGAGAGTAAGAGTGGACAGCTATCTGCAGAGCCAAAAGAGATGGGGGAGATATTGAACAATTTCTTTTCTTCGGTATTCACCAAGGAGAAGGATATTGAATTATGTGAGGTAAGGGAAACAAGTAGAGTTGCTATGGAAACTATGAGATTCAAAGAAGAGGAAGTACTGACACTTTTGAGGAATATAAAAGTGGATAAGTCTCCAGGTCCGGACAGGATATTCCCCAGGACATTGAGGGAAGTTAGTGTAGAAATAGCAGGGGCTATGACAGAAATATTTCAAATGTCATTAGAAATGGGAATAGTGCCGGAGGATTGGCGTACTGCGCATGTTGTTCCATTGTTTAAAAAGGGTTCTAAGAGTAAACCTAGCAAACCTGTTAGTTTGACGTCAGTGGTGGGCAAATTAATGGAAAGGATACTTAGAGATAATATATATATAAGCATCTGGATAAACAAGGTCTGATTAGGAACAGTCAACATGGATTTGTGCCTGGAAGGTCATGTTTGACTAATCGTCTTGAATTTTTTGAAGAGGTTACTCGGGAAATTGATGAGGGTAAAGCAGTGGATGTTGTATATATGGACTTCAGTAAGGCCTTTGACAAGGTTCCTTATGGAAGGTTGGTTAGGAAGGTTCAATTGTTGGGTATTCATGGTGGAGTAGCAAGGGATTCAACAGTGGCTGAATGGGAGATGCCAGAGAGTAATGGTGGATGGCTGTTTGTCAGGTTGGAGGCCAGTGACTAGTGGGGTGCCACAGAGATCTGTGTTGGGTCCACTGTTGTTTGTCATGTACAACAATGATCTGGATGATGGTGTGGTAAATTGGATTAGTAAGTATGCAGATGATACTAAGATAGGTGGTGTTGTGGATAATGAAGTAGATTTTCAAATTGTTCAATATCTCCCCCATCTATTTTTATCTATAGTTATCTAAATCAACATGTAGAGGAACCAACGAGAGAGCAGGCTATTTTAGACTGGGTATTGAGTAATGAGGAAGGGTTAGTTAGCAGTCTTGTTGTACGTGCCCCCTTGGGCAAGAGTGACCATAATATGGTTGAGTTCTTCATTAGGATGGAGAGTGACATTGTTAATTCAGAAACAATGGTTCTGAACTTAAAGAAAGGTAACTTTGAGGGTATGAGACGTGAATTGGCCAAGATTGACTGGCAATTAATTCTAAAAGGGTTGACGGTGGATATGCAAAGGAAGACATTTAAAGACTGCATGGATGAACTACAAAAATTGTTCATCCCAGTTTGGCAAAAGAATAAATCAGGGAAGGTAGTGCATCCGTGGATAACAAGGGAAATCAGGGATAGTATCAAAGCGAAGGATGATGCGTACAAATTAGCCAGAAAAAGCAGCATACCGGAGGACTGGGAGAAATTCAGAGACCAGCAGAGGAGGACAAAGGGCTTAATTAGGAAAGGAAAAATAGATTATGAAAGAAAACTGGCAGGGAACATAAAAACTGACTGCAAAAGTTTTTATAGATATGTGAAAAGAAAGAGATTAGTTAAAACAAATGTAGGTCCCTTGCAGTCAGAAACGGGTGAGTTGATCATGGGGAACAAGGATATGGCGGACCAATTGAATAACTACTTTGGTTCCGTCTTCACTAAGGAAGACATAAATAATCTGCCGGAAATAGCAGGGAACCGCGGGTCAAAGGAGTTGGAGGAATTGAGTGAAGTCCAGGTTAGCCGGGAAGTGGTGTTGGGTAAATTAAATGGATTAAAGGCCGATAAATCCCCAGGGCCAGATAGGCTGCTTCCCAGAGTACTTAAGGAAGTAGCTCCAGAAATAGTGGATGCATTAGTAATAATCTTTCAAAACTCTTTAGATTCTGGAGTAGTTCCTGAGGATTGGCGGGTAGCAAACGTAACCCCACTTTTTAAGAAGGGAGGGAGAGAGAAAACGGGGAATTACAGACCAGTTAGTCTAACATAGGTAGTGGGGAAACTGCTAGAGTCAGTTATTAAAGATGGGATAGCAGCACATTTGGAAAGTGGTGAAATCATTGGACAAAGTCAGCATGGATTTACAAAAGGTAAATCATGTCTGACGAATCTTATAGAATTTTTCGAGGATGTAACTAGTAGCGTGGATAGGGGAGAACCAGTGGATGTGGTGTATCTGGACTTCCAGAAGGCTTTCGACAAGGTCCCACATAAGAGATTAGTTTACAAACTTAAAGCACACGGCATTGGGGGTTCAGTATTGATGTGGATAGAGAACTGGCTGGCAAACAGGAAGCAAAGAGTAGGAGTAAACGGGTCCTTTTCACAATGGCAGGCAGTGACTAGTGGGGTACCGCAAGGCTCAGTGCTGGGACCCCAGCTATTTACAATATATATTAATGATCTGGATGAGGGAATTGAAGGCAATATCTCCAAGTTTGCGGATGACACTAAGCTGGGGGGCAGTGTTAGCTGTGAGGAGGATGCTAGGAGACTGCAAGGTGACTTGGATAGGCTGGGTGAGTGGGCAAATGTTTGGCAGATGCAGTATAATGTGGATAAATGTGAGGTTATCCATTTTGGTGGCAAAAACAGGAAAGCAGACTATTATCTAAATGGTGGCCGACTAGGAAAAGGGGAGATGCAGCGAGACCTGGGTGTCATGGTACACCAGTCATTGAAAGTGGGCATGCAGGTGCAGCAGGCAGTGAAGAAAGCGAATGGTATGTTAGCTTTCATAGCAAAAGGATTTGAGTATAGGAGCAGGGAGGTTCTACTGCAGTTGTACAGGGTCTTGGTGAGACCACACCTGGAGTATTGCGTACAGTTTTGGTCTCCAAATCTGAGGAAGGACATTATTGCCATAGAGGGAGTGCAGAGAAGGTTCACCAGACTGATTCCTGGGATGTCAGGACTGTCTTATGAAGAAAGACTGGATAGACTTGGTTTATACTCTCTAGAATTTAGGAGATTGAGAGGGGATCTTATAGAAACTTACAAAATTCTTAAGGGGTTGGACAGGCTAGATGCAGGAAGATTGCTCCCGATGTTGGGGGAAGTCCAGGACAAGGGGTCACAGCTTAAGGATAAGGGGGAAATCCTTTAAAACCGAGATGAGAAGTACTTTTTTCACACAGAGAGTGGTGAATCTCTGGAACTCCCTGCCACAGAGGGTAGTCGAGGCCAGTTCATTGGCTATATTTAAGAGGGAGTTAGATGTGGCCCTTGTGGCTAAGGGGATCAGAGGGTATGGAGAGAAGGCAGGTACGGGATACTGAGTTGGATGATCAGCCATGATCATATTGAATGGCGGTGCAGGCTCGAAGGGCCGAATGGCCTACTCCTGCACCTAATTTCTATGTTTCTATGTTTCTATCTCTTTTGGCTCTGCAGATAGCTGTCCACTCCATCTCTCCAATGGACCAATTTTATCCCTCGTTATCCTTTTGCTATTAATATAGCTGTAGAAACCCTTTGGATTTACTTTCACCTTACTTGCCAAAGCAGCCTCATGTCTTCTTTTAGCTTTTCTCATTTCTTTCTTAAGATTCTTTTTACATTCCTTATACTCCTCAAGCACGTCATTTACTTCATGCTGCCTATAATTATTGTAGATCTCCCTCTCTTTCCGAAAAAGATGTCCAATTTCCCTTTAAAACCAGGGCTCTTTCCACTTTTTACTGTTTCCTTTCAACCGAACAGGAACATAAAGATTCTGTACTCTTAAAATTTCCCCTTTAAATGTCCTCCATTTCTCTTCTACATCCTTCCCATAAAACAAAATGTCCCAGTTCACTCCTTTTAAATCATTTTGCATCTCATCAAAGTTAGCCTTTCTCCAATCAAAAATCTCAACCCTAGGTCCAATTCTGACCCTCTCCATAATTATATTGAAACTAATGGTATTGTGATCACTGGACCCGAAGTGCTCCCCAACGCATACCTCCGCCACCTGTCCCGTCTCATTTCCTAACAGGAGGTCCAACACTGCCCCTCCTCTAGTAGGTACCTCTATGTATTGCTGCAAAAAACTATCCTGCACACATTTTACAAACTCCAAACCATCCAGCCCATTTACCGAATGTGTTTCCCAGTCTATGTGTGGAAAGTTGAAATCTCCCACAATCACTACTTTGTGCTTACTACTAATATCTGCTATCTCCTTACATATTTGCTCTTCCAATTCCCGATCCCCATTTGGCGGTCTATAATACACCCCTATAAGTGTTGCTACCCCTTTCCCACTTCTCAGTTCCACCCAAATAGCCTCCCTAGATGAGCCCTCCAATCTATCCTGCCAAAGCACTGCTGTAATATCTTCCCTGACTAGTAATGCAACACCTCCACCTCTTGCCCCTCCAATTCTATCACACCTGAAGCAACGAAATCCTGGAATATTTAGTTTCCAATCACAGCCCTTCTGCAACCATGTTTCACTGATCCCCACAACATCATACTTCCAGGTGTCTATCCAGACTCTAAGCTCATCCACCTTTCTTACAATGCTCCTAGCATTGAAATATGCACATTTAAGAAACCTCTTATTCTCTGTTTATTTCCTTTTTTTTTCTTTCTCCTCTTGTGCCCGAGTGCTTCCCTTTTCTGCTTCCTGCCTCCCATTCTGTCTACTAGCTTTCTCTATATGAGTCCCTCGCCCCAACCGTTCTAGTTTAAAGTCTCCCCAGTAGCCTTTGCGAATTTCCCCGCCAGGATATTGGTCCCCCTCGGACAGCTTGCCTGACATCTCCTTCTTTCGTCTCTCCCTCTCCAGCGTTTTGCATAGCCTCCTCTCCTCAGCCTCCTTGCTGAAGACTCTTGAGCCAAACATAGAAAATAGGTGCAGGAGTAGGCCATTTGGCCCTTCGAGCCTGCACCGCCATTCATTATGATCATGGCTGATCATCCAACTCAGTATCCTGTACCTGCCTTCTCTCCATACCCCCTGATCCCTTTAGCCACAAAGGCCACATCTAACTCCCTCTTAAATATAGCCAATAAACTGGCCTCAACTACCTTCTGTGGCAGAGAATTCCACAGATTCACCACTCTCTGTGTGAAAAATGTTTTTCTCATCTCGGTCCTAAAAGATTTCCCCCTTATCCTTAAACTGTGACCCCTTGTTCTGGACTTCCCCAACATCGGGAACAATCTTCCTGCATCTAGCCTGTCCAACCCCTTAAGAATTTTGTAAGTTTCTATAAGATCCTCACACTTTTCTCTCAAAGACTCACACTTTTCTCACAGGGCACTTCCCTCACAAGGTTGCTCCCTCACTGACGCTCCCTAAGTGCCGTCCTGCTTATATTGACTGATAAATTGCCTAATTTTCCAATTTACAAACCAAATTCCTCAATTTTAATCTGTTTTCCCCCTCTGACTCACCTCTAACTCTCCTCCCACTCGGGCTAGTTTAGATGAAGGGATTTAAAGTAACATTAGCAAATTTGCCAATGGAGGCAGGAAACATGTTCCCATGTTGGGGGAATCCAGAACCAGGGGCCGCTGTTTACGAATAAGGGGTAAGCCATTTAGAACAGAGATGAGCAAACACTTCCTCACACAGAGAGTTATGAATACTGTCGAATTCTCTGCCTCAGAGCATGATGGAGGTCGGTTCTCTGGATACTTTCAAGAGAGCGCTAGATAGGGCTCTTAAAGATAGCGGAGCCAGGGGATATGGGGAGAAGGCAGGAACGGGCTACTGATTGGAGATGATCAGCCATAATCACATTGAATGTTGGTGCTGGCTCGAAGGGCCAAATGGGCTTCTCGTGCACCTATTGTCTATTGTCAATTGGCTCATCCCCGGATTGTGACTGGGTTCTCTTCCCGGGAGATCTTTGTAACCCGAACGGTTTGCAAATGGGAAATTCAAGTACGGACCAATTGGTAGAAGATGCCTCCAGTCCCATATCAACCGCCAAATGCATCCACTGGACTCCCAAATACTCTATTGGATGGACGGGCCGTGCAGTGGGGAGGATCTGCATCTAAATGTAGAGCAGGCAAAATGTATAGGAAGGAACTGCAGATGCTGATTTACACCAAAGATAGACGCAAATTGCTGGAGTAACTTAGCGGGACAGGCGGCATCTCTGAATAGAAGGAATGGGTGACGTTTCGGCCCTATCTTCAGTGTAAACCAGCATCTGCAGTTCTTATATCACCCTCTCTAACTCTCGTTTGCATCACCTCTGACTTTCAGTCTGAAGAAGGGCCTTGACCTGCAACGTCACCTACTCCAGCATTTTGTGACTATCTTAAATGTAGAGCAAGATGGGGGCAAATGGCTGGAAGAGAGACCAGAATATGATGCAATGTCAAATTCCCATCTACAGAGGATCAGTTCTTCTCATTATGGTGATGTTTAGTTTGTGCACAGTCTGTATTGAAGAACTTTATGTTTAGATTTATTATTGTCATTTGTACTGAGATACAGTGAAAAACTTTGTTTTCAAAGGTTTCAAAGGCCTTTTATTGTCACATGTACCAATTAAGGTACAGTGATATGCGAATTACTAACCAGCCGTACTAAAAAAGCAACAAGATAAACAACTACATAAAGGTAAACATAAACATCCACCACAGCGGATTCCCCACATTTCTTGCTATGATGGAAGGCAATAAAGTCTAACCTTCTGCCCTCATTTCTCTCCTACAGTCGGGGCAGTTGAGCCATGTGTCGGGGCAGTCGGAGCTCCCGCAGCTGGGGGTCGAAGCCCCCGTGTCAGGGCAATCAAATCTCCCGCGTCGGGGTGATCGAAGCTCCCGTGTCGAGGCGATCGAAGTTCCTGCGGCTTGTAGTTCCGGATGTCTGTCTCTGACCAGAGACCGCGGGCTCCGCGATGTTAAGCCCTGTAGGCTGCGGTGGTGGAGCTCTCGAATTCGGTCTCAAGCAAGAGGCAGCCAACTCGATGTTAGGCCGCATTGTGAACAGCAAGACGATACAGAAAAATCTCACATCTCCGTCGAGGTAAGAGATTAGGTAAAAGTTCCCCAACCCCCACATAAAACAATCTAATGAACACTAAAAACATACATTTTACACATACCAAAAACAAACAAAGGAAGGGACAGACAGACTGTTGGCGAGGCAGCCATTGCTGGCGACACCCAGTGGTTGAATTTTGCATGCTATACAAACAGATCAGATAATCCGATACATAAATACAATCGTAAAACTGAAGTAAAATAGGTAGAGCAAAGGGGAAGATACAGAGTGCCGATTATATTGAATCAATTTTATTTGCCAAGTATGTATACATACAAGGAATTTGCATTGGTGCTTTGCTCGCAAGTGACAACACAATATATAGTAGACAATTAAAAATAAAACATTATAATTTATACATGTGAAGAATGAAATAAAATACCAGAGCACAAGGAAGCTTCAGTCTTTTGGCTGTTCAGTAGAGCTACTGGTCGTGGAAAAATGATGTTATTATGGCTGGGCTGTGGCGTCTCTGTTTTAAGCATTGTAGCGCACCAGTTCCATAGAAAAAGTCCAATTTCCGCAATGGGGTAGAGGTGAACGGACAGTAACCTTGCTTATGGAAGGACTGTTCTGAAGCCTGATAACAGGTCTGCAACCCTGGGTATTGAAGGAAGTGGCTTTAGAAATCTTGAATAAATTCGTGATAATTTTCCAATGTTCTATAGATTCAGGATCAGTTCCTTGGGATTGGAGGGTAGCTAATGTTGTCCCACTTTTTAAGAAAGGCGGGAAAGACAAAACAGGGAATTATAGACCAGTTAGCTTGACATCGGTGGTGGGGAAGATGCTGGAGTCAATTATAAAAGATGTAATAGCGGCATTTGGATAGCAGTAACAGGATCGGTCCGAGTCAGCATGGATTTTTGAAGAGGAAATCATGCTTGACAAATCTTATGGAATTTTCTGAGGATGTACTAGGAAAATGAACAAGGGAGAGCCAGTGGACGTAGTGGATTTACGAAAGGTAAATCATGTCTGACGAATCTTATAGAATTTGTCGAGGATGTAACTAGTAGCGTGGATAGGGGAGAACCAGTGGATGTGGTGTATCTGGACTTCCAGAAGGTTTTCGACAAGGTCCCACATAAGAGATTAGTATACAAACTTAAAGCACACGGCATTGGGGGTTCAGTATTGATGTGGATAGAGAACTGGCTGACAAACAGGAAGCAAAGAGTAGGAGTAAACGGGTCCTTTTCACAATGGCAGGCAGTGACTAGTGGGGTACCGCAAGGCTCAGTGCTGGGACACCAGCTATTTACAATATATATTAATGATCTGGATGATGGAATTGAAGGCAATATCTCCAAGTTTGCGGATGACACTAAGCTGGGGGGCAGTGTTAGCTGTGAGGAGGATGCTAGGAGACTGCAAGGTGACTTGGATAGGCTGGGTGAGTGGGCAAATCATGGCAGATGCAGTATAATGTGGATAAATGTGAGGTTATCCATTTTGGTGGCAAAAACAGGAAAGCAGACTATTATCTAAATGATGGCCGATTAGGAAAAGGGGAGATGCAGCGAGACCTGGGTGTCATGGTACACCAGTCATTGAAAGTAGGCATGCAGGTGCAGCAGGCAGTGAAGAAAGCGAATGGTATGTTAGCTTTCATAGCAAAAGGATTTGAGTATAGGAGCAGGGAGGTTCTACTGCAGTTGTACAGGGTCTTGGTGAGACCACACCTGGAGTATTGCGTACAGTTTTGGTCTCCAAATCTGAGGAAGGACATTATTGCCATAGAGGGAGTGCAGAGAAGGTTCACCAGACTGATTCCTGGGATGTCAGGACTGTCTTATGAAGAAAGACTGGATAGACTTGGTTTATACTCTCTAGAATTTAGGAGATTGAGAGGGGATCTTATAGAAACTTACAAAATTCTTAAGGGGTTGGGCAGGCTAGATGCAGGAAGATTGTTCCCGATGTTGGAGAAGTCCAGGACAAGGGGTCACAGCTTAAGGATAAGGGGGAAATCTTGTAAAACCGAGATGAGAAAAACTTTTTTCACACAGAGAGTGGTGAATCTCTGGGACTCTCTGCCACAGAGGGTAGTTGAGGCCAGTTCATTGGCTATATTTAAGAGGGAGTTAGATGTGGCCCTTGTGGCTAAGGGGATCAGAGGGTATGGAGAGAAGGCAGGTACGGGATGCTGAGTTGGATGATCAGCCATGATCATATTGAATGACCAGTTCATTGGCTATATTTAAGAGAGAGTTAGATGTGGCCCTTGTGGCTAAGGGGATCAGAGGGTATGGAGAGAAGGCAGGTACGGGATACTGAGTTGGATGGGCCGAATGGCCTACTCCTGCACCTAGTTTCTATGTTTCTATGTTTAGTGTACCTGGACTTTCAGAAAGCATTTGATAAGGTCCCACATAGGAGATTAGTGGACAAAATTAGGGCACATGGTATTGGGGGTAGAGTGCTGACATGGAGAGCAAATTGATTGGCAGACAAGAAGAGTCGGGATTAAGGGGTTCCTTTCAGAATGGCAGGCAGTGACTAGTGGGGTACCGCAAGGCTCGGTGCTGGGACCCGCAGCTATTTACAATATACATCAATGATTTAGATGAAGGGATTCAAAGTAACATTAGCAAATTTGCAGATGACACAAAGCTGGGTGGCAGTGTGAACTGGGTGGAAATGCATCCACTGGACTCCCAAATACTCTATTGGATGGACGGGCCATGCAGTGGGGAGGATCTGCATCTAAATGTAGAGCAGGCAAAATGTTTAGGAAGGAACTGCAGATGCTGATTTACACCAAAGATAGACACAAATTGCTGGAGTAACTTAGCGGGACAGGCGGCATCTCTGAATAGAAGGAATGGGTGATGGTTTGGGCCTATCTTCAGTGTAAACCAGCATCTGCAGTTCTTATATCACCCTCTCTATCTCTCGTTTGCCTCACCCTTGACTTTCAGTCTGAAGAAGGGCCTTAACCCATAGCGTCGCCTACTCCAGAATTTTGTGGCTAACTTAAATGTAGAGCAAGATGGGGGCAAATGACTGGAAGAGAGACCAGAATAAGATGCAATGTCAAATTCCCATCTACAGTCGATCAGTTCTTCTCATTATGGTGATGTTTAGTTTGTGCACAGTCTGTATTGAAAAACTTTATGTTTTGGTTTATTATTGTCATGTGTACTGAGATACAGTGAAAAACTTTGTTTTCAAAGGTTTCAAAGGCCTTTTATTGTCACCTGTACCAATTAAGGTTCAGTGATATGCGAATTACTAATCAGCCGTACTAAAATCAATAAGATACACAACTACATAAAAGTAAACATAAACATCCACCACAGCGGATTCCCCACATTCCTCGCTATCATGGAAGGCAATAAATTCTAACCTTCTTCCCCCATTTCTCTCCTACAGTCGGGGCAGTTGAACCATGTGTCGGGGCAATTGGAACTTCCGCAGCTGGCGGTCGAAGCCCCCGTGTCAGGGCAATCAAATCTCCCGCGTCGGGGCGATCGAAGCTCCCGTGTCGGTGCGATCGAAGTTCCTGCGGCTTGTAGTTCCAGATGTCTGTCTTTGACCAGAGACCGCGGGCTCCGCGATGTTAAGCCCCGTAGGCTGCGGTGGTGGAGCTCTCGAAATCGGTCTCCAGCAAGAGGCAGCCAACTCGATGTTAGGCCGCAGTGTGGACAGCAAAACGATACGGAAAAATGTCGCATCTCCGTTGAGGTAAGAGATTAGGGAAAAGTTCCCCAACCCCCACATAAAACAAATTAATATACACTAAAAACATACATTTAATACATACCAAAAAAAAACAAAGGAAGGGACAGACAGACGGTTGGCGAGGCAGCCGTTGCTGGCGCCACCCAGTGGTTGAATTTTGCATGCTATACAAACAGATCAGATAATCCGATACATAAATACAATCACGTCAAACTGAAGTAAAATAGGTAGAGCAAAGGGCAGAGTGCAGAATATATTGAATCAATTTTATTCGGCAAGTATGTATACATACAAGGAATTTCCATTGGGGCTTTGCTCGCAAGTAACAACACAAAATACGGTAGACAATTAAAAATAAAACATTATAATTTAAACATGTGAAGAATGAAATAAAATACCAGAGCACAAGGAGGCTTCAGAATTTGGCTGTTGAGTAGAGCTACTGCTCGTGGAAAAATTATGTTTTTATGTCTGGCTGCAATGCTTTGTTCTCAGCATTGCAGCGCACCAGATCCATAGACAAAGTCCAATTTCCGCAATGGGGTATAGGTGAATCGGACAGTAACCTTGCTTCTGGAAGGACTGTTCAGAAGCCTGATAGCAGAGGGGAAGAAGCTGTTCCTGAGTCCGGCAGTGCGCGCTTTTAAGCTTCTGTATCTTCTGCCAAAAGTGAGCAGGGAGAAGGAGGAATGACTGATGCAGTATGCTTCCTCTGAATTTTCTATGGACTTTTGATCCTTTTGCTTTTGTTGGCAGTATTTAGGGGAGAGGGAAAATGGTTGATAGTGGTGTTCCTTCACTGCGGTCAGCCAGTAGGACTAAGATATTCCATGTCTTGTGTCTCTTCTTCCTCTCTCACATTTTACTGACAATGCAAGTCATACCAATGGCACCTGACCAAGCAAATGCCGTCTCCTTTCCCTAGCCTTGAAATGTAGGGTGGGATTGTTTTTGTGTCGCACAAGTTAGTTATGAGTTATTATGATAATCAGATGATTCATAACTGGAAGGCCAGGAACTTTGAAATCTGGAGCTTAATGTTTCCTCTCAAATTTGCCAGGATTTTATTGGGAAGTTCTTATGCTTCAGCCAATATGTTCAATTTATTAGGAGTTGCGTGATTTCTCATAAGTCTATGCATTGGCCATCAATTAAATAATATTGAATGCCAATGGCAGGGAAATCGGATTGTTTAGTTCAGAGATATTAAACTAACCTTCGGCCCATCAAGTCAATGCCGACCAGTGATCCCATACACTAGCACTATCCTACACACTAGGGACAATTTACAATTTTACCAAAGCCAATTAACCTACAATCTTGCACGTCTTTGTAGTGTGGGAGGAAATTGGCGCACCTGGGAAAACCCACACGGTCACAGGGAAAAAGGAAAAACTCCTATAGAGGTTATATAAGTTATAATGGGGGAGATATTGAACAATTTATTTTCTTCGGTATTCACCAAGGAGAAGGATATTGAATTATGTGAGGTAAGGGAAACAAGTAGAGTAGCTATGGAAACTATGAGATTCAAAGAAGAGGAAGTACTGACACTTTTGAGAAATATAAAAGTGGATAAGTCTCCAGGTCCAGACAGGATATTCCCTAGGACATTGAGGGAAGTTAGTGTAGAAATAGCAGGGGCTATGACAGAAATATTTCAAATGTCATTAGAAACGGGAATAGTGCCGGAGGATTGGCGTACTGCGCATGTTGTTCCATTGTTTAAAAAGGGGTCTAAGAGTAAACCTAGCTATTATAGACCTGTTAGTTTGACGTCAGTGGTGGGCAAATTAATGGAAAGGATACTTAGAGATAATATATATAAGCATCTGGATAAACAGGGTCTGATTAGGAACAGTCAACATGGATTTGTGCCTGGAAGGTCATGTTTGACTAACCTTCTTGAATTTTTTGAAGAAGTTACTAGGGAAATTGATGAGGGTAAAGCAGTGGAAGTTGTATATATGGACTTCAGTAAGGCCTTTGACAAGGTTCCTCATGGAAGGTTGGTTAAGAAGGTTCAATGGTTGGGTATTAATGGTGGAGTAGCAAGATGGATTCAACAGTGGCTGAATGGGAGATGCCAGAGAGTAATGGTGGATGGTTGTTTGTCAGGTTGGAGGCCAGTGACTAGTGGGGTGCCACAGGGATCTGTGTTGGGTCCACTGTTGTTTGTCATGTACATCAATGATCTGGATGATGGTGTGGTAAATTGGATTAGTAAGTATGCAGATGATACTAAGATAGGTGGGGTTGTGGATAATGAAGTAGATTTTCAAAGTCTACAGAGTGATTTATGCCAGTTGGAAGAGTGGGCTGAAAAATGGCAGATGGAGTTTAATGCTGATAAGTGTGAGGTGCTACATCTTGGCAGGACAAATCAAAATAGGACGTACATGGTAAATGGTAGGGAATTGAAGAATGCAGGTGAACAGAGGGATCTGGGAATAACTGTGCACAGTTCCCTGAAAGTGGAATCTCATGTAGATAGGGTGGTAAAGAAAGCTTTTGGTGTGCTGGCCTTTATAAATCAGAGCATTGAGTATAGAAGTTGGGATGTAATGTTAAAATTGTACAAGGCATTGGTGAGGCCAATTCTGGAGTATGGTGTACAATTTTGGTCGCCTAATTATAGGAAGGATGTCAACAAAATAGAGAGAGTACAGAGGAGATTTACTAGAATGTTGCCTGGGTTTCAGCAAATAAGTTACAGATAAAGGTTGAACAAGTTAGGGCTTTATTCTTTGGAGCGCAGAAGGTTAAGGGCGGACTTGATAGAGGTCTTTAAAATGATGAGAGGGATAGACAGAGTTGACGTGGATAAGCTTTTCCCACTGAGAGTAGGGAAGATTCAAACAAGGGGACATGACTTGAGAATTATGGGACAGAAGTTTAGGGGTAACATGAGGGGGAACTTCTTGATGGCGTCGCGTGCACAACGCGAGGCTCTGCGTCGCCGTAGTTTTTGCAATTTAGTTTTTTTCCTGTTAATCATTACCTTAGTTTTCGCCCGGAGCACTCGAGCGAAGACTCTGTACGGCCGTCAGGAGCTACTAGAGCTCGGCCGTCCCTGCATAACGAGCCCCAGAAGCGACTTTCAACTGCCGCCGGAGATCGCCAGGACACCGTGGTCTCGCGGGTCAGCTCCCCCGACAGGAAGTGCCCGGAGGCGGCGCAGGGACCGCAAACAAAGACGTGGGAAGCGAGGAGGCTATCGAGCTAGGCTGAAATCAAACCCGCATCAGCCAGCTCTGCCCAGCATTTTCCTCGCGAATGTCCGGTCCCTGGTGAGTAAAATCGACGAACTACGGTTGCGGATCACCACACACAGAAGGATCGCTGACTGCAACGCCATGGTCTTTACTGAAACATGGCTCAACGGCAACATCCCGGACAACGCCATCGAGCTGGAGGGGCGCACTGTCTTCAGGGCCGACAGAACAGCGGAGGACTCCGGTAAGACCAAGGGCGGCGGACTGTGCATCTATGTGAATAACACATGGTGTACGGACGTTGTTAGGATTGGTAGTCACTGCTCTGCTGACCTGGAATACCTGATGTTAAAGTGCAGGCCCTTCTATTTGCCCAGAGAATTCACATCGACTGTTATCACTGCAGTCTATGTACCCCCGGACGCTAATGCCAGACTAGCAATGGAAGAGCTGCAAGCTGCCATCAGCAAACATCTATCTGCTCACCCAGAGGGGGCATTTATTGTTGCGGGTGATTTCAACCACTCCGACCTTAAAACTGTACTCCCCAGGTTCCATCAGCATGTTTCCTGCCCAACCAGAGGAAACAATATTCTGGACTTAGTTTATACTAATATTACTGAAGCCTACAAAGCCCTTCCCCTCCCCCACCTTGGTCAGTCTGACCACCTCTCTCTGTTCCTGCTCCCCAAATACACACCTCTGATCAGACGTGTGAAACCTACCATGAGGACAGTGAAGGTTTGGCCTGAGGGGGCTGTCTCTGTTTTACAGGAGCAGTTTCAGCAGACAGACTGGAGTCTGTTTGCTACCCAGTCCACCTTCAATTCACAAGTGGACATCAACTCATTCACCTCAACAGTTATGGACTATATAAAATTCTGCACCGATAATGTCACTACCCACAAAGAGATAAAGACCTTCCCTAACCAGAAGCCGTGGATGAGCAGGGAGGTCAGACTCCTACTGAAGGCCGCTTTCAGATCTGGCGATGCTGAGGGATACAGCTCATCCAGGGCCAATCTGAAAATGGGAATTAGGAATGCCAAACTCAATCACAAACGGCGGATTGAGGAGCACTTCCAAAACAACTTTGACCCCAGGCGCATGTGGCAAGGAATCAAATCCCTTGCCGATTACCAGTAAGTTAACACCCCTCCCCCAGACAACGCCACCCTTCCTGACGAGCTAAACCATTTCTATGCTCGCTTTGACCGGGACAACAAAACCCCAGCCATCAAAGTTGCTCCACCCCCGAATGAACAACCCCTCAGTCTCTCCACCTCTGCTGTACAAGATGCACTGAGAAAGGTGAATGAGCACAAAGCTGCCGGCCCCGATGGCATCCCTGGCCGGGTGCTTAGGGCATGTGCTGGACAACTATCCCCAATCTTCACCGACATTTTCAATCTCTCACTGACCCAGGGTGTTGTACCCACTTGCCTCAAGACATCAACCATCGTGCCAGTGCCCAAACAGTCAGCCACAGGAAGTCTCAACGATTTCCGCCTAGTGGCACTCACCCCTGTCATTGCTAAGTGCTTTGAGCGGCTGATCTTGGCTCACCTCAAAGCCAGCCTCCCCCCCACACTGGACCCCCATCAGTTTGCCTACCGGGCCAACAGGTCTACAGAGGACGCCATATCGGCGGCTCTACACTCTGCCCTGACCCACCTGGACAACAACAACTCCTACATCAGGTTGCTGTTCATTGATTTCAGCTCTGCCTTTAACACTGTCATCCCCGCCAGCTTGATCACCAAACTCAGCGGACTTGGCATCTCCACCTCCCTCTGCAACTGGACACTGGATTTCCTCACCAACAGACCACAGTCTGTTAGGGTCAACAACCTCACCTCCTCCACTATAACACTGAACACCGGCGTGCCACAGGGCTGTGTGCTCAGCCCTCTCCTCTACTCCCTCTTCACCCACGACTGCATCCCTAAGTACGGATCCAACGCCATCATTAAGTTTGCTGACGACACCACGGTGGTAGGACTGATCAGTGACAATGATGAGTCAGCCTACAGAGAGGAGGTCCAGCACCTGACAACCTGGTGTGCCAACAATAACCTCGTCCTCAACTCCAAGAAGACGAAGGAAATTATTGTCGACTTCAGGAAGGTCAGAGGAGGCAGTCATACCCCCATCCATATAAACGGGACTGAGGTGGAGCGCGTCTCCAGCTACAAATTCCTCGGGGTACATATCTCGGAGGATTTGTCCTGGTCCCTCAACACCTCCAACCTGATCAAAAAGGCACAGCAGCGCCTTTACTTCCTGAGAAGGCTCAAGAAAGCCCACCTGTCCCCCCAGATACTGACCAACTTCTACCGCTGTACCATCGAGAGCATCCTGAACACCTGCTTCACAGTATGGTACAGCAGCTGCACTGTTGCGGACAGGAAGGCACTACAACGGGTGGTGAAAACCGCGCAGCACATCATCGGTGCCCCGCTCCCTGCCATGGATGCCCTCCACCGAAAACGGTGTCTGAGACGGGCTGGGAAGATCATTAAAGACCCCTCCCACCCCAACCATGGACTGTTTGCCCTCCTCCCATCAGGGAGACGGTACAGGAGCCTCAGGTCTCGTACCAGCAGGATGAGGAACAGCTTCTACAATTATACCATCACATTGCTGAACTCGGAGTCCCGCCGATAGATTTCTCCGGTCCCTCCGTCCCCATTGTTTAATTATTCTGTATTTTTGATTATTCTGTATCTTCTTTTTTTTTAATTTCTACATGCACTACTACTACGGACTGACGCAAAACTGCATTTCGTTGTACACATACTTAGTATTTGTGCAATGACATTAAAGTTGAATTGAATTGAATTGAATTGAAATGTCTTTACTCAGAGAGTGGTGGCTGTGTGGAATGAGCTTCCAGTGAAGGTGGTGGAGGCAGGTTCGTTTTTATCATTTAAAAATAAATTGGATTGTTATATGGACGGGAAAGGAATGGAGGGTTATGGTCTGAGCGCAGGTATATGGGACTAGGGGAGAATACGTGTTCGGCACGGGCTAGAAGGGTTGAGATGGCCTGTTTCCGTGCTGTAATTGTTATATGGTTATATGGTTATATAGAATGTATATAGTACTTCTTAATTTTACCAATATGTTTAAAAACATTTAGTAAAGCTCGCAGATGTCAGCTATTTTTATGTGATCAGAAGTCAAGGCCCAAAAACATGTTATTGCTTAGTTTATTTTTCTTCAGTTAGAACATCATGGTAACTCAGAGATTGGAGATAAAGGGAAAGGACATTGAGAGGTTAAAGTTAGTAAAAACATGCATGCTAAGCAGCCAAAGATAAGAACTGAAATTATAATAAAATGCTGCTTGATATTATGGATCAGAGAACATTTGGTCGGCACGGATTCGGTGGGCAGAAGAGCTTGTTTCCGCGCTGTATCCCGAAACTAAACCTAAACTAAAGTTGTACAGCACAGAAACAGACCTTTCAGCCCAATGACCCTTGCCTTGGAACTTTGCCTGCATACGACCTTGGCCCTCTAAACCCTTCCTTATTTGTACATCCGTCAAACTGTCTTATAAAAGTCATAATTGCATCTTAGCATCCTCTTCTGGAGCTTCCTCTGGAAGACTTATGTTGATTATTCAAAATAGATGTCCTTGAATGAACACTGGAAGAACATGGTGAATTTTGGAACCAAATGTGTCTCATGTCAAGTCTTAACACATCCGTGTCAGAATGCTGACTCTTCAACTGTTGATTTCAAGTTATTCATTACAAACTAGTGTAGGATTTGACTAATTCTCCAAGGATCAATATTGACTTGGTCAGATTTAAATTATTGACACTACCAAGATTCAAGAGAGTTTATTGTCATGTGTCCCAGATAGGACAATAGAATATAGTAGGCATGAATAATACAGAACAGATCAGTGTGTCCAGATACCATTATAGAAATATATACACACATGAATAAATAAACAGATAAAGCAAATAACAGATAATGGGCTATGAATGTTCAGAGTTTTGTCTGTTGAGTTTAATAGCCTGATGGCTGTGGGGAAGAAGCTGTTTCTGAACCTGGACGTTGCAGTCTTCAGGTTCCTGTACCTTCTACCTGAAGGTAGCGGGGAGATGAGTGTGTGGCCAGGATGGTGTGGGTCCTTGATGATGCTGCCAGCCTTTTTGATGCAATGACTGCGATAGATCCCGTCGATGGTAGGGAGGTCAGAGCCGAAGATGGTCTGGGCAGTGTTTACTACTTTTTGTAGACTTTTCCGCTCCTGGGCACTCAAGTTGCCGAACCAAGCCACGATGCAACTGGTCAGCATGCTCTCTACTGTGCACCCGTAGAAGTTAGAGAGAGTCCTTTAGTTAGTGGCGGATCTGGGGAATTAATTGATATTTGGATATTTTTAAGACGGTGATTGACATGTTCTTGATTTATATGGCTGTTAGATGTTATGGGGAGAAGGCAGGAGAATGGGGCTGAGAAGGAAAGATAGATCAGCTATGATTGAATGGCGGAGTAGACCTGATGGGCCGATGGCCAAATTCTGCTCCTATAACATATGGAAGGTCGCCTATCCATGTTCTCCAGAGATGCTGCCTGACCCGCTAAATTACTCCAGTACTCTATGTCTTGTTTTTTAAACCAGTATCTACCGTTCCTTATAATCTCCAGTATTTTGTTCAGCTCTTTCTATAGTTGATGCTTGACCCGACTAAAATGTGTACTGGTGAAGTCCAGACTTCAGGCTACTCATTAATTGATCCAATTGTTTTCTTTAATCCTTTTTTGGGGAATTTTGACACCGCAATATTTTTCTGATTAACATCCTTTATTGCGGCAAACTTGATTGGGAAGAAATTCATCTTTGTTGTTGGAATATACATCTGGAGGTGACCAGGATTAATATCAGGAAGTTATTAAAATGAAAACAATGTGCTGGTGTGGCCTTCTTGTGCGTTTAGCGTGCCCTCTGGTGATTACAGAGTAGTAGCAGTCAAATACGGGACAAGGGCGGTCCCGTATAGGACAAACCAATTTAGCCCAACATACGGGATATCCTGGTAAATACGAGACAGTTGGCAACCCTAAGCACCACCCTACACACACTAGGGACAATTTGTTTCCCATTTTACACGAAGCCAACTAACCAACAAACCGGCACGTCTTTGGAGTGTGGGAAGAAACCGGAGAAAACCCACGTGGGTCATAGGGAGGACGTACAAACTCCATACAGACAGCACCCGTGGTCAGGATCAAACCTGAGTTACTGGCGCTGCGAGGCAGCAACTCTGCCACTGCGCCAGTACCCTCTGTACTGGGACATGGTCCTAGTATGTAGGATGGCTAGTGTACGGGTGATGTACGCGCTGGTGCGGGCTCGGTGGGCTGAAGGGGCTGTTCCATGATGTATCCCTAAACTAAACTAAACTAAACTAAACTAAACGGAGGACCACTTTTTATCCACCAGTGATATCTGTCCTTGGTCGGCGTGGGCAATGCTGTATGACTGTGACTCCTTTGCTTATGGTGAGAAATAGCTAAAGCATGGGGGCCTTGTGAAATAAATCTCACTTTTATGTTCCTGCTCTGGTTTGCTGATGCTGGGAGAACTAGATGGGAAAATGTGGTGGGTACGAGACATGGGTTAAATATTCCAGGTACATGGTTGGTGGGTCACCGTCATCTATCCCATTCCCACAGCACCTGGACTGAAACCCAACCAGGCTTATCGCCCAATTAATTGTTGGGCAAATAAAACAAGCCGGAATTAGCAAGGAGACTGAAAGGATGATGTTTGAACCATGTTTCAGTTATAGATGCATCATGGAGACAGGGCCTGCAGCCTAAAGAGTCTATGCTGACCATCGATCACCTATTCTCACTAGTTCTATGTTATCCCACTTTCTCATCCACTCCCGACACACTGGGGCCAATTAACCTACAAACCCACATGTCTCAGGGATGTGGGTGGAAATTGGAACACTTGGGCACAGGGAGAACATGCAAACTCCACACAGAGAGCAGCTGAGGTCAGAATCGAACCCGGGGTCTCTGGCACTGCAAGGCAGCGGCTCTAGCGGTTGCGCCACTGTGCTGCCACAAGTTGCCAGTGTCTCCGCACCTATGTGAGTTGTCGCATTCGTGTCTGCTCCTGTATTGTGCAGACCTGCTCATCTGTGTCTTTGTTTTTAATAACCCATAGGTGGGTGGAAAAGGTGACGTTTCGGGTCGAGACCCTTCTTCAGACAATGGCAACATCACTTTCAGCCTGGGAGAGGAAGAGGATATGCAGAGAGATGGAATAGAAGAAAAACAGGATTTCCTCTCTTTCCCGTCAAATAAAGTGGCACAACAGTTAACGTAAATGGATGCTGTAAGTAAACAAGGATTTCAAGAGTCAAGAGTGTTCTAATTGTCAAGTGTGCTGAAACGGAACAATGACATTCCTTCTTGCAGCAGAACAACAGCTCTGTAAACACAATACTCAACAGATAGCATAAGCAAACAAACAAAAACAAGTTTGATAAAGTGCACAAAATCATATGAGATATAGATCGGGTAGACGCACAGAGCCTCTTGCCCAGAGCATGGGAATCGAGAACCAGAGGACATAGGTTTAAAGTGAAGGGGTAAAGATTTAATAGCAATCTGGGGTGTAAATTTTTCACACAATGGGTGGTGGGTACATGGAACGAGCTGCTAGAGGACATAGTTGAGTCTGGTACTATTGGAACATTTAAGAAACAATTAGACAGGTCTTGCATATGGTGTGCACAGCCTAAAGTTGTAGATCAAGTGGCATGAAAAACACTACATCTATTTGTTTGTGCACGTCGGGTTGATTGCATTAGTCGAAACAGGGTGGACCATGTGAAGGTTGCAATCGCCCATCCCATTAGACAGGTACATGGATAGGACAGATTAAGAGGGATATGGGCTAAATGCAGGCAGGTGGGACTAGTGTAGATGGGACATGTTGGTTGGTGTGGTCCAGTTGGGCCGAAGGGCCCGTTTCCATGCTGTATGACTCTAGGAGTCTAAATAAAAGAAAATCATTATTTGGAATCACGAACCAGAGGACTCAGATTTCAGGTCGGAAGAGAAAGATTTAAGAGGAATCTGAGGGCAATTTTTTTTACTGAGAGGTTGATGGGTCTATGGAATAAACTGCCAGAGGAGGTAGTTGAGGTAGGTACAATAACATTTAAAAATACATTTGGACTAGTACATGGATAGGAAAGGTTTAGTGGAATATGGGCCAAATTTGGGCAGATGAGGCTTGCGTTGATGGGGCATCTTGGTTAGCATGGGCAAGTTGGGCCAAAGGATCTGTTTCCATGCTGAATGACTCCAGTACAAAACAAAAGCCTTGAGTCCTAGTGCACCAACTGTTTGAAGTTTGGTGTGTGTTGTGCTCAGTAGCCGGATGGTTGTAGTGAAGGAGCTGTTCCTGAAGCTGGAGGTCACGGTTTTCAGGCTCCTGTACCTTCTTCCCCATGGTAGGATTGAAATGGGAGCGTGGCCAGGGTGGGGTGTGTTTCTGATGACCATTTTGTTTGGATCCGTGAGATGAATTTGGGCCCATTAGTTCAGTTTAGTTTATTGTCACGTGTACTGAGGTGCAGTGAAAAGCTTTTGTTGCGTACTATCCAGTCAGCGGAAAGACAATACATGATTACAACCAAACCATTTACAGTGTATAGGTAGTTTAAGAAGATCATAGTTAAAGTAAGAAATGTTGCTGTAGGAGTGGAGATTTAAGAGTGTGGAGCTGTAAGATGAGTTTGTAGATCTGCTTCTGTGGCTAGCACGCAAATAGTCCCCTGAGTTGGATGCCATCTTGGAAGAAGTGCCTGATTACTCCAAATGCCACGTATTAGTATTGAGTGAGCACTCCTGTCTTTTCCTCGCATTATTAGTGCCATTAGTACTATGTTAGTTCACTTCTCACAGCAGCATTTGAAAGTTTCAAGACATTTTGTTTTACACACGTGATTCCGATAGCAAGATTGGAATCCTTGTGCCAGGGAATATTTCAACAACCTTATTGTTTTTTCTGAGCTAGATGTCATGTGAAATAATTAGCTTGGGAGAAAGCCAAGAAGCCTCTACCGTGGCAACATTGGCATAATCGATCCAAATCTATTGAGGGTAAAAAAAAAACTAATCTTCACAGCTTGAATGCAGTTTATATTTCATAATCAAGGGCCAGTCTCAACCCGGTCAGATCCTCTTCTCCCCTTTCACATCAGGCATGAGGTATAGAAATGTGGAAACGCACACCTCCAGATTCTGGGACAGTTTCTTCCCTGCTGTCATCAGGCAACCGAACCATCCTCTCACCAGCTAGAGAGCGGTCCTGCCCTTCCATCTACCTCATTGGCGACAATTAGACTATCTTTAATTGGAATTTAGAAACATAGAAACATAGAAAAAAGTGCAGGAGGAGGCTATTCGGCGCTACGAGCCAGCACCGCCATTCATTGTGATCATGGCTGATCGTCCCCAATCAATAACCCGTACCTGCCTACCAGGTTTTTTCTCACCTCAGTCTTAAATGGCCTCCCCTTTATTCTAAGACTGTGGCCCCTGGTTCTGGACTCGCCCAACATTGGGCACATTTTTCCTGCATCTAGCTTGTCCAGTCCTTTTATCTATATTACTAAATCTCTGTTCTTGACCACTTTTGGCCGTCTGTGCTGCGATTTCCGAGAGAACGCCGCCACCTACGGCCGTCATTTTTGGCCACCTTGCTCAGAGCCCCCCTCCGCCGCATGTGTGCCGAGGATTTTTCCCATCGATAAACAACGACAGAGATATTAATGTTTTTACAAAATTCCCCATTCTCTCTGCTGCCCCCGCTGGCGGCAGGGGGGAGGGACTATAAAACCAGGAAGTGGTGTGCCTCACTCACTCTTGAAGATGGAGGAAGGCAGAGGGTCACGTTTCTCTGGGCTGTGAATAACACTGAACACATGTCTACTCAAATGTGAGTGCCCTTAGTGGTTCCAAAATGCTTGCAAAAAGTGTCTATTGGTTCTAAAATGTTTGCAAAAAGTGTCTATTGGTTCTAAAATGTTTGCAAAAAGTGTCTATTGGTTCTAAATCTTGCAAAAATGTCTCTATTGGTTCTAAAATGCTTGCAAAAACTGTCTATTGGTTCTAAAGTTTGCAAAATATGTCTACGTTGTTATAAAATGCATGGAATAAATGTCTATTGGTTCTAAAATGTTTGCAAAAAGTGTCTATTGGTTCTAAAGCTTGCATAAAATGTCTCTATTGGTTCTAAAATGCTTGCAAAATATGTCTATTGGTTCTAAAATGCTTGCAAAAAATGTCTATTGGTTCTAAAGCTTACAAAAAATGTCTATTGGTTCTAAAATGCTTGCAAAAAATGTCTATTGGTTCTAAAGCTTGCCAAAAATGTCTATTGGTTCTAAAGCTTGCAAAAAATGTCTATTGGTTCTAAAATGCTTGCAAAAATGTCTATTGGTTCTAAAGCTTGCAAAAAAGTGTCTATTGGTTCTAAAGCTTGCAAAAAAAATGACTATTGGTTCTAAAGCTTGCAAAAAATGTCTATTGGTTCTAAAGCTTGCAAAAATGTCTTGGTTCTAAAATGTTTGCAAAAAGTGTCTATCGGTTCTAAAATGTTTGCAAAAAGTGTCTCTTTTCGTTCTATAATGCTTGCAGAATGTGTCTTTTTTGCTTCTAAAATGCTTGCAAAAAAATGTCTATTGGTTCTAAAATGCTTGCAAAAAAGTCCATTGGTTCTAAAATGCTTGCAAAAATGTCTATTGGTTCTAAAGCTTGCAAAAAAATGTCTATTGGTTCTAAATGCTTGCAAAAAGTGTCTATTGGTTCTAAATGCATGCAAAAAGTGTCTATTGGTTCTAAAATGTTTGCAAAAATTGTCTCTTTTGGTTCTACAATGCTTGCAGAATGTGTTGTTTTTGGTTCTCAAATGCTGGCAAAAAATGTCTATTGGTTCTAAAGCTTGCAAAAAAAATGTCTATTGGTTCTAAAGCTTGCAAAAAAAAATGTCTATTGGTTCTAAAGCTTGCGAAAAATGACTATTGGTTCTAAAGCTTGCAAAAAAATGTCTATTGGTTCTAAAGCTTGCAAAAAAATGTCTATTGGTTCTAAAATGCTTGCAGATAGTATCTCTATTGCTTCTAAAGTGTGTGTGCATGTCATCTGTCTGTGCGTGCGTATGTATGAGTTGCTGTGTCTGTGGGTGTGTCTGTGTATGAGTGTGTGTGAGTGTCTGTGTATGTGTGTGAGTGTTTGACTGTGTCTCTGTGTATGAGTGTCTGTATGTGTGTCTGAGTGTGTGTCTGCGTGAGTGTCTGAGTATCTGTGTGTGTGTTTCTGTGTTAATGCGTGTGTGCGTGTGTGTGTGGAGAGCCACTAAGAGTGCATGGGGGGAGATTGAGGGGTAATGGACTGAATGCGTGTGGGGGAGGGGAATGGCATGGAGCAGAGTGGGGGGGAGAAGGGAAGAGGGGTGACTGAGTGAACTGCCACCACCAGCTGTGAGTGACTGGTCTGCCAGCCCACCAGCCATGAGTAAGTGAAATGCCAGCCCACCAGCCATGAGTAAGTGAAATGCCAGCCCACCAGCTGTAAGTGACTGAAGTGCCAGCCCACCACCCATGACTTAGTGAACTGCAAGTCCAAAAATCAATTCAGTCCACAATGTCCATACTAGCCCTCTGGAAACCAGTTCCTTCAGTGCACAACAGCCTGAGTGACTGAGCTGCCCGGCCAGAGTAACTGAGCTGCCTGGTCAGAGTGACTGAGCTGCCAGCTCAAGAATCCATTCAGCCCACAATGTCCATACTAGCCCTCTGGAAGCCAGTCCCTTTGACCAACAACACACATATTAGCGCTCCAGAAACCCCCCCATTGGCCAGAAATATTGGAATTGGTGGAGAGGTGGAATATTGCGTTGGGGGACAAGCCCTCCTGTGTGATGCTGGGACCCAATGGGTCCCACTTAGTCTAGTAATTTTATATGTTTCTATAAGATCCCCCCTCATCCGTCTAAACTCCAGTGAATACAAGCCTAGTCTTTTCAATCTTTCCTCATATGACAGTCCCGCCATCCCAGGGATCAATCTCGTGAACCTACGCTGCACTGCCTCAATCACAAGGATGTCCTTCCTCAAATTAGGAGCCCAAAACTGTACACAATATTCCAGATGTGGTCTTACCAGAGCCCTATACAACTGCAGGAGAACCTCTCTACTCCTATACTGAAATCCTATACTGAAATCCTCTTGTTATGAAGACCAACATTCCATTAGCTTTCTTCACTGCCTGCTGTACCTGCATGCCAACTTTCAGTGACTTGTGTACAAGGACACCCAGGTCTCGCTGTACCTCCCCCTTACCTAACCTAACCCCATTGAGATAATAATCTGCCCCCTTGTTTTGGACACCAAAGTGGATAACCTCACATTTACCTATATTATACTGCATCTGCCACGCATCTGCCCACACACTCAACCTGTCCAGGTCACCCTGCAATCTCCTAACATCCTCTTCGCAGTTCACACTGCTACCCAGCTTTGTGTCATCCGCAAACTTGCTAATGTTGCTCCTAATTCCCTCTTGCAAATCATTAATATATATGGTAAACAGTTGTGGCCCCAACACCGAGCCTTGCGGCACTCCACTCACCACTGCCTGCCATTCTGAAAAGGACCCGTTGGATTCAATGCTTTTCACTGTACCTCGGTACACATGACAGTAATAAGCTCGTAAATTAATATAGTTTTACTGATTGGAGACCTATCATCAATGGTGTGCCACAAGCGTCGATGGGTCCATTCATGATTTGAATGATAATATCATCAGTAAATTAGTTTTAGAGATACAGTGACAAAACGAAGCCTTTGGCCTACTGAGTCCACGCCAACCAGCAATCACTCGTACACTAGTTCTATCCCTACACACTTACAGAGTCCATTTATCTTACAAACCTGCGCATCTTTGGAGTGTGGGAGGAAAGTGGAGCTCCTGGAAAAAATCCACGAAGTCACAGGGTGAACATACAAACTCCGTACAGACAACACCTGCACTCAGGATTGAACCCGGGTCTCCGGCGCTGTAAGGTATCAACTCTACCGCTGTGCCACCGGGCCTTCCTAATGTTAATGTTAATGTTAATAAATTGTTAGTGAATTTCCAGATGCCATCAAAGTTGGTGGTACAGTGGACAATGAGGGAAGATATCCAAGTTGATGGCTGGATCTAGATTAATTTGCGCAATAAATGGTAGAACTTTGGAGAGTGCTAAAGAACAGAGATCTGGGAGTAAAGTTGCAGGGTTTACTAAAAGTGACTATTCGGTGGGGATGGGGGGGGGGGGGGGAGGGGGGCGGGATGTGGGGGAAGGGGGGAGGGAAGGGCGAAGAAGACCTTTGGAGGAAAGGGTATTGATAATGAAATTTGGGACATTATGGTACAGCTCTGTAAGTGGCAGGTGAGAGGGTTTACGGAGTGAAGGCAGAAGAATGGGGTTAAGATGGAGAGATAGATCAGCCATGATTGAATGGTGGAGTGGACTTGATGGGCCACATGTCCTAATTCTGCTCCTATTACTTGACCTTATGAGACCACACATTGACAACTGTGCGTGGAGCTGGTTGCTTGGCCAGATGAAGGGTGTCATCAATTTTGGAAAGGGTGAAGAAGAGGTTCGCCAAAACGATACCTGGACTTGCAGGCCTAGATTATAGCGAGACGCTGAATAGGCCATGATGACTCCTTTGGAGTGTAGAAGGCTGAGGGGGACATAAATGAAGTGGACATAATCATGAGAGGCGTAGGTAAAGTGACCATTAATTCTTTCATTCGACATAATTTGAGCGCATTATTTGAAGTGTAATGTTTAATTGCACCATCACGTATAGTTTAGTTTAGAGATACAGCGTGGAAACAGGTCCTTATAACCATATAACAATTACAGCACGGAAACAGGCCATCTCGGCCCTTCTATTCCGTGCCGAACACGTATTCTCCCCTAGTCCCATCTACCTGCACTCAGACCATAACCCTCCATTCCTTTCCCGTCCATATAACTATCCAATTTATTTTTAAATGATAAAATCGAACCTGCCTCCAACACCTTCACTGGAAGCTCATTCCACACAGCTACCACTCTCTGAGTAAAGTAGTTCCCCCTCATGTTACCCCTAAACTTCTGTCCCTTAATTCTCAAGTCATGTCCTCTTGTTTCAATTTTCCCTACTCTCAGTGGTAAAAGCTTATCCACATCAACTCTGTCTATCCCTCTCATCATTTTAAAGACCTCTATCAAGTCCCCCCTTAACCTTCTGCGCTCCAAAGAATAAAGACCTAACTTGTTCAACCTTTCTCTGTAACTTAGTTGCTGAAACCCAGGCAAAATTCTAGTAAATCTCCTCTGTACTCTCTCTATTTTGTTGACGTCATTCCTAAAATTGTACACCATACTCCAGAATTGGCCTCACCAATGCCTTGTACAATTTTAACATTACATCCCAACTTCTATACTCAATGCTCTGATTTATAAAGGCCAGCACACCAAAAGCTTTCTTTACCACCCTATCTACATGAGATTCCACCTTCAGGGAACTATGCACAGTTATTCCTAGATCCCTCTGTCAAACTGCATTCCTCAATTCGCTACCATTTACCATGTACGTCTTATTTTGATTTGTCCTGCCAAGATGTAGCACCTCACACTTATCAGCATTAAACTCTATCTGCCATCTTTCAGCGCACTCTTCCAACTGGCATAAATCTCTCTGTAGACTTTGAAAATCTACTTCATTATCCACAACACCACCTATCTTAGTATCATCTGCATACTTACTAATCCAATTTACCACACCATCATCCAGATCATTGATGTACATGACAAACAACAGTGGACCCAACACAGATCCCTGTGGCACCCCACTAGTCACTGGCCTCCAACCTGACAAACAGCCATCCACCATTACTCTCTGGCATCTCCCATTCAGCCACTATTGATCTCCCATACTCCACCATTAATACCACCAAATGAACCTTCTTAACCAACCTTCCATGAGGAACCTTGTCAAAGGCCTTACTGAAGTCCATATATACAACATCCACTGCTTTACCCTCATCAATTTCCCGAGTAACCTCTTCAAAAAATTCAAGAAGAATAGTCAAACATGACCTTCCAGGCACAAATCCATGTTGACTGTTCCTAATCAGACCCTGTTTATCCAGATGCTTATATATATTATCTCTAAGTATCCTTTCCATTAATTTTCCCACCACTGACGTCAAACTAACAGGTCTATAATTGCTAGGTTTACTCTTAGAACCCTTTTTAAACAATAGAACAACATGCGCCGTACGCCAATCCTCCGGCACTATTCCCGTTTCTAATGACATTTGAAATATTTCTGTCATAGCCCCTGCTATTTCTACACTAACTTCCCTCAATGTCCTAGGGAATATCTTGTCCGGACCTGGAGACTTATCCACTTTTATATTTTTCAAAAGTGTCAGCACTTCCTCTTCTTTGAATCTCATAGTTTCCATAGCTACTCTACTTGTTTCCCTTACCTCACATAATTCGATATCCTTCTCCTTGGTGAATACCGAAGAAAATAAATTGTTCAATATCTCCCCCATCTCTTTTGGCTCTGCAGATAGCTGTCCACTATGACTCTCTAATGGACCAATTTTACCCCTCGTTATCCTTTTGCTATTAATATAGCTGTAGAAACCCTTTGGATTTACTTTCACCTTACTTGCCAAAGCAACCTCATTTAGGTAGGCCCACAAATCCTACGCCGACCAGCGACCCCCACCCACTAGTTCTATTCTACACACAAGGGACAATTTACAGAAGCCAATTGACTGTTATCTATCCTCTTGCACTTCTGCAAATAGGAATTTCCTTGTTTCATTGTGCATATATTGGGGGAGGTAGATTAGTTTAGTTTAGATTAGACATACAGCACGGAAACAGGCCTTTCGGTCCAGCGATCCATACTAGGGACAATTTACATTAGCCAATTAACTTAAAAACCCGTACATGTTTAGAACATGGGAGGAAACCGGAGCACCCAAAGAAAACCCACGCAGTCACGGGGAGAAGGTACACACTCCGATCAGACAGCACCCGTAGTCAGGATGGAACCTGGGTCTCTGGCGCTATGAGGCAGCATCACTACCATTGAACTGCCCCTTACTTACTTAATTGTTGCGTTTAATTCCAGGAGCTGTTGAAGAAGGTTGTCCCAGATGACTGCCTGGGCGGCGTCTGGTCGAAACGGGACAAGAGGGGGAATGAGCACCTCGCACCCACCGTCCGGGCCACCATCACTCAGTTCAACACCGTCACCAAGTGCGTCGTCAGCACCATTCTGAAGGACCTGCAGCTGAAGCCCCGGCAACGAGGCAAAATCATGGAGAAGTGGATCGACGTTGCCGAGGTAACCACATGGCTTCTCCGTTCTGCCTCTGTCAGCGGTAGAGTTGCTGCCTCACAGTGCCAGAGACCCGGGTTCGATCCTAACCACGGGTGCTGTCTGTTTGTATATTCTTCCCATGACCTGCGTAGGTTTTCTCTCGGTGCTCCGGTTTCCTCCCACACTCCAAAGACGTGCAAGTTTGTAGGCTAATTGGTTTCGGTAAAATTGTAAATTGTCCCTATTGTACCGGATAGTGTTAGTGTACGGAGTGATCGATGGTCAGCATGGACCCAGTGGGCTGAATGGCCTGTTCCCATGCTGTATCTCTGAATGAAACCTCTGCATCCTGGTTTGTAAGCTTGACATAAGCTACAAATTATTTCCATTAGATGCAAATAAACAAGACTGCTTCACTCTGGGTGCTTTTTGAGCATTGCTGTGTTCTGTTAAATATGCTGTGGTTGCTTTGATTAGGAAGGATCTGCAGATGATGGTTTAAACCAAAGATAGACACAAAAAGCTGGCGTAACTGCGGGACAGGCAGCATCCCTGGAGAAAAGGAATGGGTGACTTTTCAGGTTGAGAAACTATCTTCAGACCCACTTTGCTTTGTTCCCTTGTTTCACTTAATTGTACAAGCTATTTGGCATCCACGTATCTGGATTTCATTAACTTGCTTCCGCGATTATCGTGCAGTTTTTAAAATGGTCCATCGGCCCACCTTGTCCATGCCGATCGTACTAGTTCTACGTTATCCCTCTTTCTCATCCATTCTCTACACACGGGACAATATACAGAGGCCAATTAACCTACAAACTAGTATAGTTTACTTTAGAGATACAGGCCCTTCGGCCCACCAAATCCGTTCCGACCAGCGATTGCCACACATTAACACTATCCTGCATCAGTGAGAATGTTTACATTTATACCAAGCCAATAAGCCTACAAACCTGAATGTCTTGGGAGTGTGGGAGGAAACAGAAGCTCTCGGAGAAACCCCACGCAGGTCACGGGGAGAACATACAAACTCCACACAGACAAGCACCCATAGTCAGGATCGAACCGGGGTCTCTGACGCCGTAAGCACTGCAAGCTCTACCACTGTTCCACCCTTGACCTGCCCTGGCTACAAGCCAGATCTCAACCATTGCCTCATATAACCAAGCCAAGCCTTTCGTTATTCATTTCCCTGAAGTAAAGCAGCAAGACTGCTGAAGGAAAATACACAGTAGTTACATACTTAACAATCCATGCTTCAGTATGTGTTTGTATGTGAGTATTAACAAAGCAAAAACAATATTGCCATTTTTTCAATGCATAAAAGCAATCCTTCTTCAGATTTTTAAGTCTGATATAAGTCTGAAGAAGGGTCTTGATCCAAAACGTCACCTATTCCTTCACTCCAGCACTTTGAGTCTATCTTCACATTTTTAAAGTGTGCAGGCAGGCTCTTTAACCCATGAGTCTGCGCTACACTAATACTGTCCTATACACACTAGGGACAATTTGTATTTTTTCGAAACCTACAAACCTGCACGTCTTTGGAGTGTGGGAGGAAACCGAAGATCTCAGAGAACCCACGCAGGTCATGGGGAGAACGTACAAACAGCACCCGTAGTCAGGATTGAACCCAGGTCTCTGGTGCTGTAAGTGCTGTGAGGCAGCAACTCCACTGCTGCACCACCGCTGCCCTTGTAAAATTACATTGGCTTAGAGATGAAAAGCAGTTTCCCTCCCAGAGCAGTAAATCGTATAAACATTTAGTTTTTATTTTCTGTGGACCCTCCTTTGTTTTGACCCTTCTTCAATCATTATCATATGCATGGGTCATGGACATGAGGTGTTAAGGGCCTGTCCCACTTACGTGTCCTTGGCACGCAAAGCAATGGGTAACGTTTCGGGTCAAGACTCTTCTTTCAGACTGAAGAAGAGTCTCGACACGAAACATCACCCATTGCTTCTCTCCAGAGATGCTGCCGGTCCCGCTGAGTTACTCCTGCATTTTGTGTCCATCTTCAAATGACGTCACGCGCTCCAGGCGGCTGTGCGGTTGAATGAAGTCGCGCGTGACCTTCGCGGAAACGTCGCGGCTCAACGGGACCACGAGGTCGCGTAATTTGCGTGCTAAGAACACGTAAGTGGGACAGGCCAATTAATGTCGCCGTTGCTACCTCCTTTAATCCAACAATGGGTAGAAAGAAAGGCTTCCCTTTCTGCCCCTCCACCTTCCCCACTCCCCACCCACAACAGTGAAAACACTCCAGAAGTTATGTTTTCTAACACTTCTTAAGTCTCTGTCGATGTCCTTGACCCCAGCCACCGATGGCCACTGCTGTCGGAAGGTGGTCGGTCGGCATTGAAGTGTAGAGCTGAGGTGAATAACAAGCCTCGGGTTACCCAGTCTAAATGTTTTCCACATAATCGTACCGCTGTAGTATTGTCACAGCTGACTCTCCTCATCGGAGCCGAGTTCATAAACCCTGAGCCATCAGGAAGCCAGCAACCACTGATGGACAAATCTCTTGTTTTCCATTCAGGAATGCAGGATGATGAGGAATTTCTCCTCGCTCCAGGCTATTGTGTCAGCCATGCAGTCAATCTCCATCTACAGGCTGAAGAGGACCTAGGACACTGTTTCCAAGTAAGTTCATTTCTCTTTGGCCTGTTTTTTTCTTAAAAAACATAAGTTATGTGGTGGATGGATTGCAAATTCATTCCTGCTCCCTTTGGACCAGTTTATCGCTATTTTTAGCGCGGAAACAGGCCCATCAGCCCACTGAGTCCACACCGACCTGCGATCCCCGCACATTAACATTTTCCTACATCCACTAGGGACAGTTTTACATTTATGCCAAGCCAATTAATCTACAAACCTGCACGTCTTTGGAGTGTGGGGGGAAGCTGAAGATCTTGGTGAAAACCCACGCAGGTCACAGGGAGAACGCACAAACTCCATACAGACAGCACCCGTAGTCAGGATCGAACCCTGGTCTCTGGCGCCGTGAGGCAGCAACTCTACCGCTGCACCACCGTGTACACGGACAGATCTCAAATATTTAGTAGTAGCCATCAAATCAATTCATAGATACAGAGTGCAGAATATAGGTCTCCGCATTGTAGCGCACCAGTTCCAGATACATAGTCCAATGTTCGCAATGGGGTAGAGGTGAATTGGACAGTACCCTAGCTTATGGAAGGACCATTCAGAAACCTTATAACAGAGGGGAAGAAGCTGTTCCTGAGTCTGGTCGTTGCTCTTTCAAGCTTCTGTACCTTCTGCCTGACGGGAGCAGGGAGAAAGAGGATTGACTGGGGTCAGGAAATCTTTGATTATGTTGGCTTTATTATACAAGCATGGTTGCCAACAATACAAAGCATTTGCAAACCTCTGCCGGCTAATGGAATGTGTTAAATCTTTCTTAAGCATGTGCCTGCAATTGGAACTCCAAGCCACAGACACCTTGATCCTCCCCTGATGTTTGGGCAGCAATGAAATTTGGCTAGCTGCCATAATTAGTTTTACTTCAGAGATACAGCATGAAAATAGTTAAGTGTATATTTATTAATTGTCCCATAGGCAATTAACCACTACATAATGGAATTCATTGTGCATATAATGCTGGTGGTGCCATGTTTGAAACAATTTCTTCGTTCACAGTCCAGGCCTGGCCAAGCATAGCCGCGGTGTCCTCCGCCGCTGCTCCACCGCTGTAGGCCGCAAGCGGTCCACGTGCTCAGCTTCTTGAAGCGGCGCCCGGTCCAGGATGTTGCAGGGCCTCCAGTGGCCACATCCCCGTCTGGACTGCGCACTCACTCTCGCAGCTGGTCTGTTCACCGGCCCTCCGGCCCACTCCCTCCACTCTGGGTGGGCGATCCGAGCCATCTGCGGCAGGCGAGTCCCTGGTCTCCAGCATGCGAGTTGGGCCTACTGGGTAGGCCCATGGTCTTCGAGCGTGTAGCTCCACGGGGGCCCATTCGCCCATCAAGTCCGCACCAACCAATAATCACCCGTACACTAGTTCTAACCTACACATTGGGGACCATTTACAGAAGCCAATTAACCTCCAAACCTGTACGCCTTTGGAGTCTGGGAGGAAACCTTAGCATCTGGAGAAAACCCACACGGTCACGGGGAGAATATACAAACACCACACAGACAGCATCCGTAGCCTGGATTGAACCCAGGTCCCTGGTGCTGTGAGGCAAAAACTCTAGCACTGCCAACCTGTATTGAGAAACCAACATTGAGTAACATTCAGGTTCTGTAAATACCACAATCTCTGTAACGCTATTATTTACTTCATCTCAGACGCCTTGCTAGCAGATGATTAATCCGCCTGGTGTAACCTCCTTGTATCATTCTTTTTATTAGGGACAGCATGTTGATGTTTGAATAGCTTTCAACAATCTTCTCCTATGAGAACAACCAAGAGAGGAGTCAGGAGTTGCTAATGAAGGTACGTCACACCCAGCATGGTGGGACTTTAAATGGTTGTCAAAATTACTTGTAATGGATTAAAGCAGTGGCTGGCAGTTAATCAATATAGATCAATCATTATTGTAGACCAATCAAACAGTAAAAGTAGACACGAGGAACGGCAGATGCTGGAATCATGTGGAGAGTAGTAAGTCAAGACATTTTCCCTTAGTCAAGTCATTGTCCCCACATGCCTCAAAACTTCCACGATAATCCCCATAGTGAAGAAACCAGTGGTTGCCTGCCTAAAAGACTACTGCCCTGTCGCCCTGACCCCAATAATAATGAAGTGTTTTGAATGCCTGGTGAAACCTCACATTACTGCCAGCCTCCCCTCATCGTTAGACCCCCTCCAGTTTGCCTATCGCCCCAACCGTTCTACAGAGGATGTCATCTCTACCACGCTGCACACAGTACTCACGCATCTGGAAAACAAAAACTCATACACCAGAATCCTGTACATTGACTTCAGCTCAGCGTTTAACACCATCATCCCACAGAGACTTGTGGAGAAACTAACCCTGCTGGGCCTCAACACCACCCTGTGTAACTCTATCTTGGACTTTCTGACAGAGAGACCGCAGTCAGTCCGTGTTGGCAAGAACACTTCAGGCTCGATCACGCTGAGCACCGGCTCCCCTCAAGGCTGTGTGCTCAGCCCGTTGTTGTTCACATTGCTCACACATGACTGTGCTGCCAGATTCAGGGACAATATGATCATAAAATTCGCGGATGACACAACAGTGGTGGGACTCATCAGCGGAGACGACGAATCAATGTACAGGGAGGAAGTAAAACAACTAGTGGACTGGTGCGGCAAAAATAATCTAGAATTAAATGTCGACAAAATGAAGGAGATGGTTGTCGACTTCAGGAGGGCGCAGCCAAAGCATACACCCCTCAACATCAGTGACACCCCAGTGGAGAGAGTGGAGAGCATAAAGTTCCTCGGTGTGCAAATTACAGACAGCCTCACCTGGTCCAGGAACACCACTGGGACCGTCAAACGGGCCCATCAGCGACTGCACTTCCTGAGGAAACTAAAACAGGCCTCACTCCCCACCAACATCCTCAGGACTTTCTACAGGGGTACGGTGGAGTCTGTACTCACGTACTGCATAAATACGTGGTACTCCACCTGCAACTCCTCGGACAGGAAGGCTCTGCAGAGGGTAGTGAGGGGAGCAGAGAGGATCATTGGCATCTCCCTACCCTCGGTACAAGAACTGTTCCAGAGCCGCTGTCTGAAAAAAGCTCAGAGAATTGCTAAGGACAAACTGCACCCCCTCCACATACACCTGGATCTCCTGCCATCAGGCAAGAGATATCGAAGCATCAAAGCCCGGACTACAAGACTGCTAAACAGCTTCCTACCACAGGCTGTGAGGCTGCTAAACAGTCACTCTGTACTCACAGTCACTTGATTCTGTGGCTGGCACGGACACTTTAAAACTGGCACTGGCCACTTTAATAATGGCACTGGCCACTCAAATCAGCTGCCCCGGACATTTTTATGATTGGTTTATTGTATTTTAACGTTGTGTTTTACCTGCTTTTAACTATTTATACTGTTCCATCAGGGACTGGATTGTTTTTAGTGTTATTATGTGTGAAATGTTGTAAATTTCATGTGTGATGCTCCGCTAATCCCTGGGAAACGTCTTTTCATTTTGCACTGTACAACTGTTGCTTGCAAGATGACAATAAAGGTTGATTGATTGATTGATTGAAGTGTTGGAGTAACTCAGCGGTAATTCGGCGACCTGCTATGACTGTGACAGTCGCAGGCAGTCGCCGAAAATATCGCCTAAGTGGGACAGGCCCTTTAGATAAGTACATGGATAGGACAGGATTGGAGGGATATGGACCAAATGCAGGCAGGTGGGACTAGTGTAGCTGGGACATGTTGGCCGGTGTTTGCAAGTTGAGCCGAATTGCCAGTTTCCACACTGTATCAATGACTCGATGACAGTACCTCTGTGTAAATATTCACTCAACTACCACCTGTTGTTATGCTTTTTTATTCTGAATGATAACGTTTATCAGCTGTGTGGGATTCAGGCTGCAATTATAATCCACCTGCACCTGCTTTGTTTGCACTATCTTTTGGACGGCAGCTGCTTAATATCATAAATCATATGTTATAGGTTCATGTCATATGTGCAGAATTAGGCCATTTGACCGATCATGTCTACTCAGCCATTCAATCATGGCCCATCTATCCCTCTCAACCCCATTCTCCAACCTTCTTCCCATAACCCCTGACACCACCCATACTAATCATGAATCTGTCTATCTCCACCTTAAAAATATCCATTGACTTGGTCTCCACAGCCGTCAGTGTCAATGAATTGCACAGATTCACCACCTTCTGACTAAAGAAATTCCTCGTCATCTCCTTTCTAAAGGTAAATTGTAGCGGCGCCTGCTGGCGTACGCAGAGATCGAACCTGGCATTCGGAAGCCGCGGTCACATGCCTCGGGAGGGGCCACTTGTTTCGCGCGGTTTTTGCTTGCGTGCGTTAGTTCAGCGCTGGCCACCGTTGAGGGCAGACGTGTCTAAAGAACCTGTATACTGGAAATCGAACTTTTGAATAAAGATCTGTTGGAAGCCCTAGTTGTCGTTCTTCAGACCGCAAAATTGGTGACCCCGACCTGTCTATCCGTCGTTAGACAAGAAGAATTATGCAGGAAGAGAGTGTTCCTGCAGAATCGGCCAGCACGAGGCAGGGCTCACCGGCCTTCAAACTGCCAGCCTTTTGGCCTGATCAACCTCAGGTGTGGTTCGCCTATGTTGAGGCACAGTTCCACCTTCATCGCATCGTGGTGGATGACACAATGTATTTCCATGTGGTGGGGGCTTTGCCGCAGGACTGTGCCTCGAGGTTGTTGCCCTACATCAGGGACCCGCCGTCCATCGGCAAATACGAAGGGCTGAAGGCCCTGCTGTTCCACGCTTACGGTCTCAGCCACTCGCGAAGGTCCGCTAACAACGCTGAAACCGGGACTTCTTGGTCCTGGGGGACAGGCAAGAAATCCTCGGGAACTCGCAAATATGGAGCCATAAACCAACTCGGCTGAGGAGGCTTTGAGGTCCTCCTCAGGCGTTGTTCTGATGCCTAGGAGGACCCAAGGTAACTGGTCGACCCAATCTGGGCCGGTGAGTCGAACTTTCAACGCCGACTTGAGGTGCCTGTGGAAACGCTCAACCAACCCGTTGGACTCTGGGTGACAAGCGGTAGTCTGATGTAACTTCGCTTCATACAGCTGCGCCATACCGCACCATAGGGAGGACGTGAACTGGGCCCCACGATCGGTAGTAATATCTGAGGGGACCCCGGAACGAGCGATCCAATTGGAGACAATGGCCCTCGCGCATGCCTCAGTAGAGGTATCCGTTAACGGTATTGCCTCCGCCAACCTGGTGAACCTGTCCACGATGGTCAGTAAGTGAGTAGCCCCGCGCAAACACGGCAAGGGACCTATCAGGTGAACATGAATGTGCAGGAACCTGCCGTCCGGGACGGCAAAATCCTGGACTGGCGGGTGCACAAGTCTCTGCACCTTGGAGGTCTGGCATGGGATGCAGGAACGACCCCATGCTGCGACCTGCTTCCTTAACCTGTGCCAGACAAACGTCACTGCGACCAAGGCAGAGGTGGCGCGAATGGACGGGTGCGTTAGGCTGTGGATAGTGTCGAAAATCCGCTGCCGCCAAGCGACTGGGACAATGGGACGGGCTTTGCCCGTGGAGATATCGCAAAGGACCTGCACGCCGGCGGCGCCACAGGGAACCTTAGCCAGCATACATAGAAACATAGAAAATAGGTGCAGGCGAAGGCCATTCGGCCCTTCGAGCTTGCACCGCCATTCAATATGATCATGGCTGATCATCCAACTCGGTATCCTGTACCTGCCTTCTCTCCATACCACATCCCTTTAGCCACAAGGGCCACATCTAACTCACTCTTAAATATAGCCAATGAACTGGCCTCAACTACCTTCGGTGGCAGAGAATTCCACAGATTCACCACTCTCTGTGTGAAAAATGTTTTTCTCATCTCGGTCCTAAAAGTCCTCCCCCTTATCCTTAAACTGTGACCCCTTGTTCTGGACTTCCCCAACATCGGGAACAATCTTCCTGCATAACCATATAACCATATAACAATTACAGCACGGAAACAGGCCATCTCGACCCCTCTAGTCCGTGCCGAACACATAATCTCCCCTAGTCCCATATACCTGCGCTCAGACCATAACCCTCCATTCCTTTCCCATCCATATAACTATCCAATTTATTTTTAAATGATAAAAACGATCCTGCCTCCACCACCTTCACTGGAAGCTCATTCCACACAGCTACCACTCTCTGAGTAAAGAAGTTCCCCCTCATGTTACCCCTAAACTTCAGTCCCTTAATTCTCAAGTCATGTCCCCTTGTTTGAATCTTCCCTACTCTCAGTGGGAAAAGCTTTTCCACGTCAACTCTGTCTATCCCTCTCATCATTTTAAAAACCTCTATCAAGTCCCCCCTTAACCTTCTGCGCTCCAAAGAATAAAGCCCTAACTTGTTCAACCTTTCTCTGTAACTTAGTTGCTGAAACCCAGGCAACATTCTAGTAAATCTCCTCTGTACTCTCTCTATTTTGTTGACATCCTTCCTATAATTAGGCGATCAAAATTGTACACCATACTCCAGAATTGGCCTCACCAATGCCTTGTACAATTTTAACATTACATCCCAACTTCTATACTCAATGCTCTGATTTATAAAGGCCAGCACACCAAAAGCTTTCTTTACCACCCTATCTACATGAGATTCCACTTTCATGGAACTGTGCACAGTTATTCCCAGATCCCTCTGTTCACCTACATTCTTCAATTCCCTACCATTTACCATGTACGTCCTATTTTGATTTGTCCTGCCAAGATGTAGCACCTCACACTTATCAGCATTAAACTCCATCTGCCATCTTTCAGCCCACTCTTCCAAATGGCATAAATCTCTCTGTAGACTTTGAAACTCTTCTTCATTACCCGCAACCCCACCTATCTTAGTATCATCTGCATACTTACTAATCCAATTTACCACACCATCGTCCAGATCATTGATGTACATGACAAACAACAGTGGACCCAACACAGATCCCTGTGGCACCCCACTCGTCACTGGCCTCCAACCTGACAAACAACCATCCACCATTACTCTCTGGCATCTCCCATTCAGCCACTGTTGAATCCATCTTGCTACTCCACCATTAATACCCAACCATTGAACCTTCTTAACCAACCTTCCATGAGGAACCTTGTCAAAGGCCTTACTGAAGTCCATATACACAACATCCACTGCTTTACCCTCATCAATTTCCCGAGTAACATCTTCAAAAAATTCAAGAAGATTAGTTAAACATGACCTTCCAGGCACAAATCCATGTTGACTGTTCCTAATCAGACCCTGTTTATCCAGATGCTTATATATATTATCTCTAAGTATTCTTTCCATTAATTTGCCCACCACTGACGTCAAACTAATAGGTCTATAATTGCTAGGTTTACTCTTAGACCCCTTTTTAAACAATGGAACAACATGCGCAGTACGCCAATCCTCCGGCACTATTCCCGTTTCTAATGACATTTGAAATATTTCTGCCATAGCCCCTGCTATTTCTACACTAACTTCCCTCAATGTCCTAGGGAATATCCTGTCCGGACCTGGAGACTTATCCACTTTTATATTTCTCAAAAGTGTCAGTACTTCCTCTTCTTTGATCCTCATAGTTTCCATAGCTACTCTACTTGTTTCCCTTACCTCACATAATTCAATATCCTTCTCCTTGGTGAATACCGAAGAAAAGAAACTGTTCAATATCTCCCCCATCTCTTTTGGCTCTGCAGATAGTTGGCCACTCTGACTCTCTAATGGACCAATTTTATCCCTCGTTATCCTTTTGCTATTAATATAGCGGTAGAAACCCTTCGGATTTACTTTTACCTTACTTGCCAAAGCAACCTCATATCTTCTTTTAGCTTTTCTAATTTCTTTCTTAAGATTCTTTTTACATTCTTTATACTCCTCAAGCACCTCATTTACTCCATGCTGCCTATAACTATTGTAGATATCCCTCTTTTTCCGAACCAAGTGTCCAATTTCCCTTGAAAACCATGGCTCTTTACAATTTTTACGATTTCCTTTCAACCGAACAGGGACATAAAGATTCTGTACTCTTAAAATTTCACCTTTAAATGTACTCCATTTCTCTTCCACATCTTTCCCATAAAACAAACTGTCCCAATTTACTCCTTTTAAATCCTTTCGCATCTCCTCAAAGTTAGCCTTTCTCCAATCAAAAATCTCAACCCTAGGTCCAGTTTTGTCCCTCTCCATAATTATATTGAAACTAATGGTATTGTGATCACTGGACCCGAACTGTTCCCCAACGCATACCTCTGCCACCTGACCCATCTCATTTCCTAACAGGAGGTCCAGTACCGCCCCTTCTCTAGTAGGCACTTCTATGTATTGTTGCAAAAAACTATCCTGCACACATTTTACAAACTCCAACCCATCCAGCCCATTTACAGAATGTGTTTCCCAGTCTATGTGTGGAAAATTGAAATCTCCCACTATCACTACCTTGTGCTTACTACTAATATCTGCAATCTCCTTACATATTTTCTCTTCCAATTCTCGCTCCCCATTTGGCGGTCTATAATACACCCCTATAAGTGTTGCTACCCCTTTCCCATTTCTCAGTTCCACCCAAATAGCCTCCCTAGACGAGCCCTCTAATCTATCCTGCCAAAGCACTGCTGTAATATCTTCCCTGACAAGCAATGCAACACCTCCACCTCTTGCCCCTCCAATTCTATCACACCTGAAGCAACGAAATCCTGGAATATTTAGTTTCCAATCACAGCCCTCCTGCAACCATGTTTCACTGATCGCCACAACATCATACTTCCAGGTGTCAATCCAGGCTCTAAGTTCATCCACTTTTCTTACAATGCTCCTAGCATTAAAATATACACATTTAAGAAACCCACCCTCTCTTATTCTCTGATTTTTTTCTTTTTCTTCTCTCTCCCCTACATTTTGGGTCAGAGTGCTACCATTCTCTGCCCCCTGCTTCACACACTGACTGCTAGCTTTCCTAATTTGAGTCCCTCCCCCCAACCATACTAGTTTAAAGTCTCCCCAGTAGCCTTTGCAATCTCCCCGCCAGGATATTGGTCCCCTTTGAGTTCAAGTGCAACCCGTCCTTTCTGTACAGGTCGCACCTTCCCCAAAAGAGGTGCATCTAGCCTGTCCAACCCCTTAAGCCCTGATTCAGCTTGTGCCCTGATTCAGCATTGCGGTAAACCTCCATACCGGCATCTACCTGTTGGGCAGCGGCCAGCTCCTTATAATAAACCCCTAGGTTAAGCGCTGAGACTTCGGGCAGCGCTGGACGGGATAACGCGTCAGCCACAACGTTCAGCTTCCCTGCCACATGCCGAATATCGGACGTGAATTCGGAAATGTAAGCGAGGTGCCGTTGCTGTCTGGCAGACCAGGGGTCAGATACCTTGGTCAAGGTGAACGTTAGTGGATTGTGATCTGTGAATGCAGTGAAAGCGCGCCCCTCCAGGAAATAGCGAAAATGGCGGATCGCTCGGTAAAGTGCGTGGAGCTCCCGGTGGAAAGTGCTATACTTAACTTCGGGGGCTCGCAGCTGCCTGCTGAAAAATGCCAGCGGCACCCAGCAACTACCTACGCTTGAGGACGGCACCTCCCGCGACGTCGTAAGCGTCTATGGTGAAGGCCGTATGGGATGACGCCCTAAGGTGTTCCAGCATAGTGGCGTTGGCCAATGCGGTTTTAGCCCCCTCGAACGCCTTCTGTGCCTCCTTAGACCAGACCAGGTCCTTGGGCTTACCAGCCAGGCATTGGAACAACGGCCGCATGATGGTGGCTGCTGACGGGACGAATCGGTGGTAGAAGTTAACCATCCCGATAAACTCCTTGACCGATAGGGGCTTGGGGAAGCGACGGATAGCGTTGACTTTCTCGGGCAGTGGCTACGCACCGTGGGAGGTGATGCTATGACCCAAGAAAGAAATGGAGCGCAACCCGAACTGGCACTTCGCGGGGTTGATCACCAACCCATGTTTGCGCAGCCGTTCGAAAAGTAGGCGGAGGTGCCTGACATGCTCTGCCTGTGAGCTGCTGGCCACCAGGATATCATCCAGGTAGATGAAAATGAACGGCAAACCCCGGCCGACCTGATCCATTCACCTTTGGAATGCCTGAGCAGCGTTCTTCAAGCCAAAAGGCATTCTGAGCCATTTCGAAAAGGCTAAAAGGGGTAATGGTGGCCGTTTTAGGGACATCGTCGGGGTGGACCGGGATTTGATTATACCCGCAAATATGGTCAACCTTCGAGAAGAAGGTCGCACCTTCCAGATGGACCAAGAAATCCTGGATGTTCGGGACTAGGTACCGATCGGATGTGGTTACCGTGTTCAAACGCCTGTAATCACCGCAAGTTCTCCAACCCCCGGACGCTTTGGGCACCATGTGTAACGGGGAAGCCCAGGGGCTATCCGACCGCTGGACGATCCCTGGGTTCTCCATAAGTTGGAACTCGTCTCGTGCGATGCGCAGTTTATCGGGCGGGAGACAGCGCGCGCGGGCGTGTACCGGTGGGCCCTCGGTGGGAATGTGGTGGACTGTCTCAGGCGCTATGAGACAGCAGCTGTACCCGCTGCACCACTTTTAATTCCTCTTCTATGTCAAAGGGAGCTGGATTTTTGCTGTGTGTGTGCGTGTGTGTTTGTGGAGGAATAAATGCAGAATTGGGGACACAGAAGAAAAAAGCTTTACTGAAACACCACCCATCTGCCAAAGACCCCCTCCCTCACTAGTCTCCACTGATGGCTTGTCCAGGCTTTGTCCTGCCACCATCACTTTTCAAGCCCCCCCCCCCCCCCCATCTCCACTCACTGCTTTACTGAAATCACAGTACAATACCAACAATGGTGGGTGTATGGAACAAGCTGCCAGAGGAGGTAGTTGAGGCTGGGACTATCCCAAAGTTTAAGAGACAGTTAGACTGGTACATGGACAGGGCAGGTTTGGAGGGATATGGATCAAACACGGGCTGTTGGGAAATTGTTGGCCGGTGTGGGCAAGTTGGGCTGAAGAGCCTGTTCCCGCACTGTATCATTTCCATTCTGACCTCGGCCGCTAACGGTGTGCAGTTTGCACATTCCCCCTGTCAGGGTTTCCCCTGGTTCCTCCCACATCCTTAACTATCTGACACTAACACTCAGGCCAATTTAACCAAAGCAAATTAACCTATAATCCTGCATGTCCTTGGAGTGTTGGAGGAAACCGGAGCACCCGGAGCCAACCCACGCAGTCTTGGGGAGAACGTACAAACTCCATACTGACTGCACCCATAGTCAGGATTGAACCTGGGTCTCTGACGCTGCAAGGCAGCAATGCTGCCAGATATCCAAGTAGATTATCTAAGGATATTATATTGTTTTAATGATAAATTCCAAACCAATTTGGTTTAATACAAAAGATGAGGCAGCGGGCAGTCGGAATGTTTAAGAAATGCACTATTCAGCATGTTCACTGACTAATTTTGCCTGAATTCCCCAGGGAGTGATGCAAGGCACCGTGCCATTTCTGAGAACATTCTTGACTGACTTGATGATGCTGGACTCCGCGTTCCCTGACTATGTCGATGTAAGTAGGGCTACGGGTCGGGATTCCTAGCTGCGGTTTTCTCGCTGTTCCTTGCTACAGTTATGGCATCACTGAAGGTTGTTTGAAGGTGATCAAAGCAACCAAGGCAGAGCAAAGTTTACATCGAAGACAGGCACAAAATGCTGGGATAACTCAGCGGGACAGGCAGAATTTCTGGAGAGAAGGAATGGGTGACGTTTCGGGGCGAAATTCTTCTTCTGAAGAAGTCTGAGTCTGAAGGAGAATCTTGACCCGAAACGTCACCCATTCCTTTTCTCCAGAGATGCTGCCTGCCCCAATGAGTTGCTCCAGTACTTTGTGCCTATCTTCGGTCTAAGCTAGCATCTACAGATCCCTCCTGCACAAAGAGTATACTGCATTGCTTCAGTAATTTAATGGAGCCAGGTTGCCTGAAATTAATAATAATAATATTGTCTTTTATTCTCATTGCACATAAGTGCAACGAGATTTGGTATGCAGCTTCCATCCGATGTCATAACTTAAATAACTAATAACATTTAGATTTAGATACCCCGAGAACATGGTTTGTAAAAAGAACATTTCAACAGTCAAGACAGTTCAAACAGACTAAAGTGCAGATGTGTCTGTGCGACGTCACCATCCGAGGGAGACAGTCCAGGGGGGGTGCGGGGCATTCAGCAGGGCCGGTTCAGAGCTGCTATAGCTCTGGGAATGAAGCTGTTCCTGAGTCTGGAGGTTCGGGCGTAGAAGGCCTTGTCATGTCTGCCGGAGGGAAGTAGTTCGAACAGTCCATTACAAGGGTGTGAGGAGTCTTTATGGATGATGACGGTCTTCCTGAGGCACCGTGTGTGGTAGATGCCCACCAAGGCTGGTAGCTGTGTCCCAATGATCTTCTGCGCTCTGTGGACGATGCGCTGAAGAGCTCTCCTCTCCGCCTCCGTGCAGCTAATATACCACACAGAGATGCCATACGTTAATATGCTCTCTGTGGTGCAACGGTAGAAGGTTGTCAGCAGTTGTTGGGGCAGACCAGTCTTTTCTAATGTTCTCAGGAAGAACAGTCGTTGCTGTGCCTTCTTGACCAGCGCAGCGGTGTTGGTGGACCATGTGAGGTCCTCTGAAATGTGAGTGCCCAGAAACTTAAAGCTGGACACTCTCTCCACACTGTCCCCGTAGATGGAGATTGGGGTGTATTCTCCATTATGTAACCTCCTGAATTCAATAATCAGCTCCTTGCTCTTGGAGGTGTTTAATGACAAGTTGTTACATGCGCACCAGTCCGCCAGGTTCTGCACCTCCGCTCTGTATTTTGTTTCATCACCATTGGTGATCAGCCCAATCACTGTTGTGTCATCTGCAAACTTGACGATGGTGTTAGTGTCGAATGCAGGAACACAGTCGTGTGTGAAGAGGGAGTAGAGCACTCAGTACACAGCCCTGTGGTGTGCCCGTGCTCAGGGTCATAGTGGAGGACAGTTGCGGGCCCAGTCTCACTGCTAAATTACTAAACAGACTCTCTTGCGAGCCTATCACTTTTTAAATTGCATTCTGAATGTTGTTTAGTTTAGAGATACTGTCGTATAGTTTAGAGAACAGGCCCTTCAGCCCATCTAGACCATGCCGATCAGTGATCCACTAGCACTATCTTACACACGAGGGACAATGTACAATCTTTACTAAAGCCAATTAACCTGCAAACCTGCACATCTTTGGAGTGTGGGAGGAATCCAGAGTACCCGGAGAAAACCCACGCCGTCACAGAGAGAACGAACAAACTTCGTACAGACAGCACCCGCAGTCTGAATTGAACCCGGGCCTCTGGCGCTGTGAGGCAGCAACTCCACCGCTGCGCCATGATGCCGCCCATTGCAGAGTTTAGGCAATTTTGGTAATTGGCCCATTTGCTTACGCAGTATAAACGAGATTGCACAAAGACTGCACATAGAAGCAGAATTAGGCCAGTCGGCCCATCGAGTCTGCTCCCCCATTTAATCATGGCAGATCTATTTTTTCCCCCTCAACCCCATTCTCCTGCCTTTTCCCTGTAACCTTTGACGCATCATGTAAAAATATTGTGGCTACTGTATATATAAAATCCTGCTTGCTATTCAATTTTGATCTCCTAGTTTGGAAGCAAGGTGAATTTAATTGTAATCTACTTCAGCCCTTCTAGGACTCTGTAATTCTAGAGTATTGTCCAATCTCACAATCACACAAAGCAACCTCCTTTCCATTGACTCCATTTATACCTCATGTTGCCTCGGCAAGGCAAGCAGCATAATCAAGGACGAGTCATACACTGGCCACTCCCTCTTCCCCTCTCTCCCATCAGGCAAAAGGTATAGAAGTGATAGTGTGAAAACGCACACCTCCAGATTCAGGGACAGTTTATTTCCAGCTGTTATCAGGTGTTTCCAACTGAATCCTCCTACCACAACCAGAGAGCAGTCCTGAACTACTATCTACCTCTTTGTGTACACTCAGACTATTCTTGATAGGACTTTACCAGCTTTACCTTGCACTAAACGCTATTCCCTTATCATGTATCTGTACACTGTGGATGGCTCAATTCTAATCATGTATAGTCTTTCCATTGACTGGATAGCACGTAACTAAGGCTTTTCACTGTACTTCGGTGACAATAAACCAAACGGAATCTTTCAACAGATTAATGTTTTTTTATCTTCTTGCATTTTTTAGGGCTTGACGGACTTAGAGAAAAGACGACGGGTTAGTATAAATTATATATTGCACAATTTTCGAAAATATGCCTAGCAAAATGGTCTTTATGACTATGAAGATTCCTGAAAAATAATTTGTGTAGAAATTTAGTTGGCTTCCATATTTTGAGAAGTTTTGCCGAGGATGCAATTTTAACCCCTTTAACCCTATCTGGTTTCACCGTCTGCTTTACCAGTGGAGGTGGAATATCTATATTACTAAATCTCTGTTCTTGACCGCTTTTGGCTGTCTGTGCTGCGATTTCCGAGAGAGCGCCGCCACCTACGGCCGTCATTTTTGGCCACCTTGCTCAGAGCCCCCCTCAGCCGCATGTGTGCCGAGGATTTTTCCCGTCGATGTAAAATGACAGAGATATTAATGTTTTTACTAAATTCCCCATTCTATCTGCTGCCCCCACTGGCGGCAGGGGGGAGGGACTATAAAACCAGGAAGTGGTGTGCCTCACTCAATCTTCAAGATGGAGGAAGGCAGAGGGTCACGTTTCTCTGAGCTGTGAATAACACTGAACACATGTCTACTCAAATGAGAGTGCCCTTAGTGGTTCTAAAATGCTTGCACAAAGTGTCTATTGGTTCTAAAGCTTGCACAAAATGTCTCTATTGGTTCAAAGATGCTTGCAAAAAATGTCTATTGGTTCTAAAGCTTGCAAAAAATGTCTATTGGTTCTAAAATGCATGCAAAAAATGTCTATTGGTTCTAAAGCTTGCAAAAAAAATGTCTATTGGTTCTAAAATGCTTGCAAAAAATGTCTATTGGTTCTAAAGCTTGCAAAAAATGTCTATTGGTTCTAAAGCTTGCAAAAAAATATCTATTGGTTCTAAAATGCTTGCAAAAAATGTCTATTGGTTCTAAAGCTTGCGAAAAATGTCTATTGGTTCTAAAGCTTGCAAAAAATGTCTATTGGTTCTAAAGCTTGCAAAAAATGTCTATTAGTTCTAAAGCTTGCAAAAAATCTATTGGTTCTAAAATGCTTGCAAAAAATGTCTATTGGTTCTAAATCTTGCAAAAAAATGTCTATTGGTTCTAAAGCTTGCAAAAAAATGACTCTTGGTTCTAAAATGCTTGCAAAAAATGTCTATTGGTTCCAAAGCTTGCAAAAAATGTCTATTGGTTCTAAAGCTTCCAAAAAAATGTCTATAGGTTCTAAAGCTTGCAAAAAAAATGTCTATTGGTTCTAAAGCTTGCAAAAAAATGTCTATTGGTTCTAAAGCTTGCAAAAAAATGACTATTGGTTCTAAAATTCTTGCAAAAAATGTCTATTGGTTCTAAAGCTTGCAAAAATGTCTATTGGTTCTAAAGCTTGCAAAAAATATATTGGTTCTAAAATGCTTGCAAAAAATGTCTATTGGTTCTAAATCTTGCAAAAAAATGTCTATTGGTTCTAAAGCTTGCAAAAAAATGACTCTTGGTTCTACAATGCTTGCAAAAAATGTCTATTGGTTCTAAAGCTTGCAAAAAATGTCTATTGGTTCTAAAGCTTGCAAAAAATGTCTATTGGTTCTAAAGCTTGCAAAAAAATGACTATTGGTTCTAAAGCTTGCAAAAAATGTCTATTGGTTCTAAAGCTTGCAAAAAAATGTCTATTGGTTCTAAAACTTGCAAAAAAATGTCTATTGGTTCTAAAAGCTTGCAAAAAAATGTCTATTGGTTCTAAAGCTTGCAAAAAAATGTCTATTGGTTCTAAAGCTTGCAAAAAAATGTCTATTGGTTCTAAAATGCTTGCAGATAGTATCTCTATTGCTTCTAAAGTGTGTGTGCGCGTCGTCTGTCTGTGCGTGCGTATGTACGAGTTGCTGTGTCTGTGAAAGTGTCTGTGGATGAGTGTGTGAGTGTCCGTGTATAAGTGTGTGTATGTGTGAGTGTCTGTGTATGTGTGTGAGTGTTTGACTGTGTCTCTGTGTATGAGTGCTATATACACTATATTAATAGCAAAAGGATAACGAGGGATAAAATTGGTCCATTGGAGAGACAGAGTGGACAGCTATCTGCAGAGCCAAAAGAGATGGGGGAGAGATTGAACAATTTATTTTCTTCGGTATTCACCAAGGAGAAGGATATTGAATTATGTGAGGTAAGGGAAACTAATAGAGTAGCTATGGATACTATGAGTTTCAAAGTAAAAGAAGTACTGACACTTTTGAAAAATATAAAAGAGGATAAGTCTCCAGGTCCTGACAGGATATTCCCTAGGACATTGAGGGAAGTTAGTGTAGATATAGCCGGGGCTATGACAGAAATATTTCAAATGTCATTAGAAACGGGAATAGTCCCCGAGGATTGGCGTACTGCGCATGTTGTTCCATTGTTTAAAAAGGGTTCTAAGAGCCTAGCAATTATAGACCTTTTAGTTTGACTTCAGTGGTGGGCAAATTAATGGAAAAGATACTTAGAGATAATATATATAAGCATCTGGATAAACAGGGTCTGATTAGGAACAGTCAACATGGATTTGTGCCTGGAAGGTCATGTTTGACTAATCTTCTTGAATTTCTTGAAGAGGTTACTAGGGAAATTGACGAGGGTAAAGCAGTGGATGTTGTCTATATGGAATTTAGTAAGGTCTTTGACAAGGTTCCTCATGGAAGGTTGGTTAAGAAGGTTCAACTGTTGGGTATAAATGCAGGAGTAGCAAGATGGATTCAACAGTGGCTGAATGGGAGACGCCAGAGGATAATGGTGGATGGCTGTTTGTCGGGTTGTAGGCAGGTGACTAGTGGGGTGCCTCAGGGATCTGGGTTGGGTCCTTTGTTGTTTGTCATGTGCATCAATGATCTGGATGAAGGCGTGGTAAATTGGATTAGTAAGTATGCAGATGATACCAAGATAGGGGGTGTTGTGGATAATGAAGAGGATTTCCAAAGTCTACAGAGTGATTTAGGCCATTTGGAAGAATGGGCTGAAAGATGGCAGATGGAGTTTAATGCTGATAAATGTGAGGTGCTACACCTTGGCAGGACAAATCAAAATAGGATGTACATGGTAAATGGTAGGGATTTGAAGAATGCAGTTGAACAGAGGGATCTGGGAATAACTGTGCAAAGTTCCTTGAAGGTGGAATCTCATATAGATAGGGTGGTAAAGAAAGCTTTTGGTATGCTAGCCTTTATAAATCAGAGCATTGAGTATAGAAGCTGGGATGTAATGTTAAAATTGTACAAGGCATTGGTGAGACCAAATCTGGAGTATGGTGTACAATTTTGGTCGCCCAATTATAGGAATTGCTTTTTCCCTTTGAGAATAGGGAAGATTCAAACAAGAGGACATGACTTCAGAATTAAGGGACAGAAGTTTAGGGGTTACATGAGGGGGAACTTCTTTACTCAGAGAGTGGTAGTGCTGTGGAATGAGCTTCCAGTGGAAGTGGTGGAGGCAGGTTCGTTGGTATCATTTAAAAATAAATTGGATAGGCATATGGATGAGAAGGGAATGGAGGGTTATGGTATGAGTGCAGGCAGGTGGGACTAAGGGAAAATAATTGTTCGGCACGGACTTGTAGGGCCGAGATGGCCTGTTTCCGTGCTGTAATTGTTATATGGTTATATGGTTATATGGAGTGTCTGGATGTGTGTCTGAGTGTGTGTCTGCGTGAGTGTCTGAGTATCTGTGTGTGTGTGTGTGTGTCTGTGTGAATGTGTGTGTGCGTGTGTGTGTGTGTGTGCGTGTGGAGAGCCACTAAGAGTGCATGGGGGGAGATTGAGGGGAGATGGACTGAATGCATGTGGGGGAGGGGAATGGCATGGAGCAGAGTGGGGGGAGAAGGGAAGAGGGGTGACTGAGTGAACTGCCACCACCAGCTGTGAGTGACTGGGCTGCCAGCCCACCAGCCATGAGTAAGTGAAATGCCAGCCCACCAGCTGTAAGTGACTGAAGTGCCAGCCCACCACCCATGACTTAGTGAACTGCAACTCCAAAAATCCATTCAGTCCACAATGTCCATACTAGCTCTCTGGAAACCAGTTCCTTCAGTGCACAACAGTCTGAGTGACTGAGCTGCCCGGCCAGAGTGACTGAGCTGCCAGCCCAAGAATCCATTCAGCCCACAATGTCCATACTAGCCCTCTGGAAGCCAGTCCCTTTGACCCACAACACACATATAGGTACCAACGACATAAGTAAAAAAAGAGAAGAGGTCCTGAAAGAAGAATTTAGGGAGTTAGGTAGAGAGTTAAGGAGAAGGACTGCAAAGGTAACAATCGCAGGATTACTGCCTGTGCCACGCGACAGTGAGAGTAGGAATGGAGCGAGGTGGAGGATAAATGAGTGGATGAGGGACTGGTGCAGTGGGTATGGACTCAAGTTTCTGGATCATTGGGACCTCTTTTGGGGAAGGTGCGACCTGTACAGAAAGGACGGGTTGCACTTGAACTCGAGGGGTACCAATATCCTGGTGGGGAGATTTGCAAAGGCTACTGGGGAGACTTTAAACTAGTAGGGTTGGGGGGACTCAAATTTGGAAAGCTAGCAGTCAGTGTGTGAGGGAGGAGGCAGAGAATGGTAGCACTCTGACCCAAAATGTAGGGGAGAGAGAAGAAAAAGACAATAAACAGAGAATAAGAGAGGGTGGGTTTCTTAAATGTGTATATTTTAATGCTAGGAGCATTGTAAGAAAGGTGGATGAACTTAGAGCCTGGATTGACACCTGGAAGTATGATGTTGTGGCGATCAGCGAAACATGGTTGCAGGAGGGCTGTGATTGGAAACTAAATATTCCAGGATTTCGTTGCTTCAGGTGTGATAGAATTGGAGGGGCAAGAGGTGGAGGTGTTGCATTGCTTATCAGGGAAGATATTACAGCAGTGCTTTGGCAGGATAGATTAGAGGGCTCGTCTAGGGAGGCTATTTGGGTGGAACTGAGAAATGGGAAAGGGGTAGCAACACTTATAGGGGTGTATTATAGACCGCCAAATGGGGAGTGAGAATTGGAAGAGCAAATATGTAAGGAGATTGCAGATATTAGTAGTAAGCACAAGGTAGTGATTGTGGGAGATTTCAATTTTCCACATATAGACTGGGAAACACATTCTGTAAATGGGCTGGATGGGTTGGAGTTTGTAAAATGTGTGCAGGATAGTTTTTTGCAGCAATACATAGAAGTACCTACTAGAGAAGGGGCGGTGATGGACCTCCTGTTAGGAAATGAGACGGGTCAGGTGGCAGAGGTATGCGTTGGGGAACAGTTCGGGACCAGTGATCACAATACCATTAGTTTCAATATAATTATGGAGAGGGTCAGAACTGGACCTAGGGTTGAGATTTTTGATTGGAGAAAGGCTAACTTTGAGGAGATGCGAAAGGATTTAAAAGGAGTAAATTGGGACAGTTTCTTTTATGGGAAAGATGTGGAAGAGAAATGGAGGACATTTAAAGGTGAAATTTTAAGAGTACAGAATCTTTATGTTCCTGTTCGGTTGAAAGGAAATAGTAAAAATTGGAAAGAGCCATGGTTTTCAAGGGAAATTGGACACGGTTCGGAAAAAGAGAGAGATCTACAATAATTATAGGCAGCATGGAGTAAATGAGGTGCTTGAGGAGTATAAAGAATGTAAAAAGAATCTTAAGAAATAAATTAGAAAACCTAAAAAAGATCTGAGGTTGCTTTGGCAAGTAAGGTGAAAGTAAATCCAAAGGGTTTCTACAGCTATATTAATAGCAAAAGGATAACAAGGGATAAAATTGGTCTATTAGAGAGTCAGAGTGGACAGCTATCTGCAGAGCCAAAAGAGATGGGGGAGATAATGAACAATTTATTTTCTTCGGTATTCACCAAGGAGAAGGATATTGAATTATGTGAGGTAAGGGAAACAAGTAGAGTAGCTATGGAAATTATGAGATTCAAAGAAGAGGAAGTACTGACACTTTTGAGAAATATAAAAGTGGATAAGTCTCCAGGTCCGGACAGGATATTCCCTAGGACATTGAGGGAAGTTAGTGTAGAAATAGCAGGGGCTATGACAGAAATATTTCAAATGTCATTAGAAACGGGAATAGTGCCGGACGATTGGCATACGGCGCATGTTGTTCCATTGTTTAAAAAGGGTTCTAAGAGTAAGCCTAGCAATTATAGACCTGTTAGTTTGACGTCAGTGGTGGGCAAATTTATGGAAAGGATACTTAGAGATAATATATATAAGCATCTGGATAAACAGGGTCTGATTATGAACAGTCAACATGGATTTGTGCCTGGAACGTCATGTTTGACTAATCTTCTTGAATTTTTTGAAGAGGTTACTCGGGAAATTGATGAGGGTAAAGCAGTGGATGTTGTCTATATGGACTTCAGTAAGGCCTTTGACAAGGTTCCTCATGGAAGGTTGGTTAAGAAGGTTCAATTATTGGGTATTAATGGTGGAGTAGCAAGATGGATTCAACAGTGGCTGAATGGGAGATGCCAGAGAGTAATGGTGGATGGTTGTTTGTCGGGTTGGAGGCCAGTGACTAGTGGGGTGCCACAGGGATCTGTGTTGGGTCCACTGTTGTTTGTCATGTACATCAATGATCTGGATGATGGTGTGGTAAATTGGATTAGTAAGTATGCAGATGATACTAAGATAGGTGGGGTTGTGGATAATGAAGTAGATTTTCAAAGTCTACAGAGAGATTTATGCCAGTTGGAAGAGTGGACTGAAAGATGGCAGATGGAGTTTAATGCTGATAAGTGTGAGGTGCTACATCTTGGCAGGACAAATCAAAATAGGAAGTACATGGTAAATGGTAGGGAATTGAAGAATGCAGGTGAACAGAGGGATCTGGGAATAACTGCACAGTTCCCTGAAAGTGGAATCTCATGTACATAGGGTGGTAAAGAAAGCTTTTGGTGTGCTGGCCTTTATAAATCAGAGCATTGAGTATAGAAGTTGTGATGTAATGTTAAAATTGTACAAGGCATTGGTGAGGCCAATTCTGGAGTATGGTGTACAATTTTGGTCGCCTAATTATAGGAAGGATGTCAACAAAATAGAGAGAGTACAGAGGAGATTTACTAGAATGTTGCCTGGGTTTCAGCAACTAAGTTACAGAGAAAGGTTGAACAAGTTAGGGCTTTATTCTTTGGAGCGCAGAAGGTTAAGGGGGGACTTGATAGAGGTCTTTAAAATGATGAGAGGGATAGACAGAGTTGATGTGGATTCGCTTTTCACACTGAGAGTAGGGAAGATTCAAACAAGGGGACACGACGAGAATTAAGGGACAGAGGTTTAGGGGTAACATGAGGGGGAACTTCTTTACTCAGAGAGTGGTGGCTGTGTGGAATGAGCTTCCAGTGAAGGTGGTGGAGGCAGGTTCGTTTTTATCATTTAAAAATAAATTTAATAGTTATATGGACAGGAAAGGAATGGAGGGTTATGGTCTGAGCGCAGGTATATGGGACTAGGGGAGAATACGTGTTCAGTTAGAAGGGTCGAGATGGCCTGTTTCCGTGCTGTAATTGGTATATGGTTATACTAGCGCTCCAGAAACCCCCCCACTGGCTAGCAATATTGGAATTGGTGGAGATGTGGAATATTGCGTTGGGGGACCAGCCCTCCCATGTGATGCTGGGACCCAATGGGTCCCACTTAGTCTAGTATGTCATAGAGGAGTAAATGTTGGGGTCATTCTATGGTATATGACTAAGCTTGTGAGAGGATGCTGTACAAAGTGTTCTTGAATGGATTCCTGAGTATAGGCTTCATTGAGTTCAGCATTGTAACAAGCCCTTCTGCCCAAGTCATCCATGCTGACCAGGATGCCCCATCCACACTAGTCCCATTTGGCCTATATTCCTCTCAACCTTTCCTATCCAAGTACTGTCCAAGTGTCTATAAAATGTTGTTGTACCAGCCTCAACTATTTCCCCAGGCAGCTCATTCCATATACCCACCTGTTCCTGCTAAATCTTTTAATTTTCACCTTAAACCTATGCCCTTTAGTTCTTTATTCCCCTGCTTATCCTATGGCTTTAACTTGGCCCAACTCACCCATGCTGACCAATGTGCCATCTACACTAGTCTCACCTGCCCAGGTTTAGCCCATACCCCCTTAACCTACCCTATCCATGTAGCTGTCCAAGCCAACTGCCTTAACAACCTCCCCTGGCAGCTCATTCATTGTATCTGAGTGGAAAAATCTACCCCTCGGGTTCGCCTTCAATATTGTCCCTCTCACCTTAACACTAGTAGTTGATTTCCCCTATCATGGTTAAATGACTCTGTGCATTCACCCTATCTATTCCCCTCTCGATTTTATATACCTCGATAAGATCACCTCTCATCCTCCTGCACTCCACAGAATAAAGTGAGTCGCTCTATAGCTCAGCGCCTCAAGTCCCGGCAACATCCCCGTAAATCTTCTCTGTACCTTTTCCAGCATAACGCCATGTTCCTGATGTTGGGAGAGTCCAGAACCAGGGGCCACAGATTAAGAATAAGGGGTAGGCCATTTAGAATGGAGATTAAGAAAAATTTCTTCACCCAGAATGTTGTGAATCTGAAATTCTCTGCCTCAGAAGGCAGTGAAGGCCAATTCTCTGGATGCTTTCAAAAGAGAGTTAGATAGAACTCTTAAAGATAGCGGAGTCAAGGGATATGGGGAGAAGGCAGGAACGGGATACTGATTGTGGATGATCAACCATGAACACAGTGAATGGCGGTGCTGGCTCGAAGGGCCCAATGGCCTATTCTTGCACCTATTGTCTATTAACATCCTTGCTATAGCAGAGTGACAAAAACTGAACACGGTGCTGCAAAACACTGAGTCTGAAGAAGTGATTCGACCTGTAACTTCACCCATTCCTTCTTTCATGTGATGCTGCCTGTCCTGCTGAGTTACTCCAGCATTTTGTGTCTTATTCTCCAGCATCCGCAGTTGCTCCCAACATATTTTGTCAGCTCCATTGCGAAATCTCCTCAAGGTACCCCGACTTTGAGAACGTTCTTCTCCTCTCTGACGGGAGATCTGGTCTGAAGAAGGGTCTCGACCCGAACGTCACCTTTTCCTTCTCTCCAGAGATGCTGCCTGTCTCGCTGAGTTACTCCAGCATTTTGTGTCTATCTTCAGCGTAAACCGGCATCTGCAGTTCCTTGAAAATAGACACAAAATACTGGAGAAACTCATCAGGACAGGCAGCATCTCTGGATAGAAGGAATGGGTGACGTTTCGGGTCTAGACTTTTCTTCTGACTTTCTACACACTGCTCCAAATGTGAGCATCAGTACATCAGTCCACATTTACTATATTTGCAGAACCAAATGCAGTGAGTTGACAGCAACTGATGGTGTTTATAGTTTTTGGCTCCTCTTGAAAGTTCCATCCACATCACAGGAGGCAATGATATTTTACTTTGTTTGTGGAAGAGAGGAAGATTTAATCTTTGTTGTCCTTTGGCAGGAGTTTGAGGTTTTAGCCCAAATTAAGCTGTTGCAGTCTTCCTGTAACGTATACTGCCCCGTCAAAAGTTTTCTCCAGTGGTTCCGCAGGCAACAGCATTTTACTGATGCTGAAAGGTAAGAAGCTTTGGAAGAACATATAATCTTTGGCACTTAGGCCAAAGTGCCTGTTTCCACGCTGTATCTCTAAACTGGCATTGTAAATCAGCACAAGAGTCGAGAGTGACCATATGTACCTAAAATGGAACAATAAAATTATTTCTAGCAGCAGCACAATGGGTCGTAAACGCTGTACCATAGATTGCATAATAAATGAAATATGTTTAGTTTAGAGATACAGCACGGAAACAGGCACTTTGGCCCACTGCATCCACATCGACCAGCGATTCCCGCACATTAACACAACCCAACATACACGTGGGACAATTTTTACATTCATACCAAGCCAATTAACCTACACACCTGTATGTCTTTGGAGTGTGGGAGGGAACCAAAGATGTCAGAGAAAATTCACGCAGGTCACAGGGGCAACGCACAGACTCTGTACAGACAGCACCGGTAGTCAGGATCGAATCCGGGTCCCTGGCACTGTGAGGCAGAAACTCTATCGCTGCGCCACCGAGCCACCCTGTAATGAGCCATGTTCTCTTGCCAGAGATATAAATGCCTCCCGACCAAATGATCTTTGGTGCAAGCTTTGAATTTGGCAGAATAACTGCATTAATTTGTTTGCCATTCTGTAGCTACAACTTATCGCTTGAAATAGAACCACGCATCGATAAAAGTCTGACATCTGCAAAACCCAGGAAGAGCGTGGTGAAGCATTTCAGTCTGTGAGTAGAATAAAATAACACTGCATCTGGTTAACCCAGAGAGCGCGGTTTTTCATTGATGTGTAAGAAGGAGCAGAACTGCAGATGCTGGTTTGAACAGAAGGTAGACACACAAAGCTGGAGTAACTCAGTCGGTCAGGCAGAATCTCTGGAGAAAAGGAATGGGGAACGTTTTGGGTCGAGACCCTTCTCCAGACTGAAAGTCAGGGGTGAGGGAAATGAGAGACATGGAAGACATTTGAAAGCAGATGATGATCAAGGAAATTAACCATATAACAATATAACCATATAACAATTACAGCACGGAAACAGGCCATCTCGGCCCTACAAGTCCGCGCCGAACAATTTATTACCCTTAGTCCCACCTGCCTGCACTCATACCATAACCCTCCATTCCCTTCTCATCCATATGCCTATCCAATTTATTCTTAAATGATACCAACGAACCTGGCGCCACCACTTCCACTGGAAGCTCATTCCACACCGCTACCACTCTCTGAGTAAAGAAGTTCCCCTTCATGTTACCCCTAAACTTCTGTCCCTTAATTCTGAAGTCATGTCCTCTTGTTTGAATCTTCCCTATTCTCAAAGGGAAAAGCTTGATCACATCAACTCTGTCTATCCCTCTCATCATTTTAAAGACCTCTATCAAGTCCCCCCTTAACCTTCTGCGCTCCAGAGAATAAAGACCTAACTTATTCAACCTATCTCTGTAACTTAGTTGTTGAAACCCAGGCAACATTCTAGTAAATCTCCTCTGTACTCTCTCTATTTTGTTGACATCCTTCCTATAATTGGGCGACCAAAATTGTACACCATACTCCAGATTTGGTCTCACCAATGCCTTGTACAATTTTAACATTACATCCCAACTTCTATACTCAATGCTCTGATTTATAAAGGCTAGCATACCAAAAGCTTTCTTTACCACCCTATCTATATGAGATTCCACCTTCAAGGAACTATGCACGGTTATTCCCAGATCCCTCTGTTCAACTGTATTCTTCAATTCCCTACCATTTATCATGTACGTCCTATTTTGATTTGTCCTGCCAAGGTGTAACACCTCACATTTATCAGCATTAAACTCCATCTGCCATCTTTCAGCCCATTTTTCCAAATGGCCTAAATCACTCTGTAGACTTTGGAAATCCTCTTCATTATCCACAACACCCCCTATCTTGGTATCATCTGCATACTTACTAATCCAATTTACCACCCCTTCATCCAGATCATTGATGTACATGACAAACAACAAAGGACCCAACACACATCCCTGAGGCACCCCACTAGTCACCTGCCTCCAACCCGACAAACAGCCATCCACCATTACCCTCTGGCTTCTCCCATTCAGCCACTGCTGAATCCATCTTGCTATTCCTGCATTTATACCCAACAGTTTAACCTTCTTAACCAACCTTCCATGAGGAACCTTGTCAAAGGCCTTACTAAAGTCCATATAGACAACATCCACTGCTTTACCCTCGTCAATTTCCCTAGTAACCTCTTCAAAAAATTCAAGAAGATTAGTCAAACATGACCTTCCAGGCACAAATCCATGTTGACTGTTCCTAATCAGACCCTGTTTATCCAGATGCTTATATATATTATCTCTAAGTATCTTTTCCATTAATTTGCCCACCACTGAAGTCAAACTAACAGGTCTATAATTGCTAGGTTTACTCTTAGAACCCTTTTTATACAATGGAACAACATGCGCAGTACGCCAATCCTCGGGGACTATTCCCGTTTCTAATGACATTTGAAATATTTGTGTCATAGCCCCGGCTATTTCTACACTAACTTCCCTCAATGTCCTAGGGAATATCCTGTCAGGACCTGGAGACTTATCCACTTTTATATTTTTCAAAAGTGTCAGTACTTCTTTTACTTTGAAACTCATAGTATCCATAACTACTCTACTCGTTTCCCTTACCTCACATAATTCAATATCCTTCTCCTTGGTGAATACCGAAGAAAAGAAATTGTTCAATATCTCCCCCATCTCTTTTGGCTCTGCAGATAGCTGCCCACTCTGTTTCGCCAATGGACCAATTTTATCCCTCGTTATCCTTTTGCTATTAATATAGCTGTAGAAACCCTTTGGATTTACTTTCACCTTACTTGCCAAAGCAACCTCATATCTTCTTTTAGCTTTTCTAATTTATTTCTTAAGATTCTTTTTACATTCCTTATACTCCACAAGCACCTCATTTACTTCATGCTGCCTATAATTATTGTAGATCTCCCTCTTTTTCCGAACAAGATGTCCAATTTCCCTTGAAAACCAGGGCTCTTTCCAATTTTTACTGTTTCCTTTCAACCGAACAGGAACATAAAGATTCTGTACTCTTAAAATTTCCCCTTTAAATGTCCACCATTTCTCTTCTACATCTTTCCCATAAAACAAAATGTCCCAGTCCACTCCTTTTAAATCATCTCGCATCTCATCAAAGTTAGCCTTTCTCCAATCAAAAATCTCAACCCTAGGTCCAGTTCTGATCTTCTCCATAATTATATTGAAACTAATGGTATTGTGATCACTGGACCCAAAGTGCTCCCCAACGCATACCTCCGCCACCTGTCCCGTCTCATTTCCTAACAGGAGGTCCAGCACTGCCCCTCCTCTAGTAGGTACCTCTATGTATTGCTGCAAAAAACTATCCTGCACACATTTTACAAACTCCAAACCATCCAGCCCATTTACAGAATGTGTTTCCCAGTCTATGTGTGGAAAGTTGAAATCTCCCACAATCACTACCTTGTGCTTACTACTAATATCTGCTATCTCCTTACATATTTGCTCTTCCAATTGTCGTTCCCCATTTGGCGGTCTATAATACACCCCTATAAGTGTTGCTACACCTTTCCCACTTCTCAGTTCCACCCAAATAGCCTCCCTAGATGAGCCCTCCAATCTATCCTGCCAAAGCACTGCTGTAATATCTTCCCTGACTAGCAATGCAACACCACCACTTCTTGCCCCTCCAATTCTATCACACCTGAAGCAACGAAATCCTGGAATATTTAGTTTCCAATCACAGCCCTCCTGCAACCATGTTTCACTGATCGCCACAACATCATACTTCCAGGTGTCTATCCAGACTCTAAGCTCATCCACCTTTCTTACAATGCTCCTAGCATTAAAATATGCACATTTAAGAAACCCCCCGTCTCTTCTTCTCTGTTTATTTCCTTTTTTTTCTTTCTCTTGTGTCCGAGTGCTTCTCTTTTCTGCTTCCTGCCTCCCATTCTGTCTACTAGCTTTCTCTATTTGAGTCCCTCGCCCCAACCATTCTAGTTTAAAGTCTCCCCAGTGACCTTTGCAAATTTCCCCGCCAGGATGTTGGTCCCCCTCGGGTTCAAGTGCAACCCATCCTTTCTGTACAGGTCCCACCTTCCCCAAAAGAAGTCCCAATGATCCAGAAACATGAATCCCTGCCCTCTGCACCAGTCTTTCAGCCACGCATTTATCCTCCACCTCGCTCCATTCCTACTCTCACTGTCGCGTGGTACAGGCAGTAATCCTGAGATTGTTACCTTTTTGGTCCTTTTCCTTAACTCTCCTCCCAACACCCTAAATCCTCCCTTCAAGACCTCTTCACTTTTTTTACCTATGTCATTTGTACCAATATGTACCACGACCTCAGGCTCCTCTCCCTCTGATTTCAGGATATCTTGGATGCGTTGAGACACGTCCGAGACCTTGGCACCAGGGAGGCAGACCACCATCCTGGTCTCCTGACTGCGTCCACAGAAACGCCTATCCGACCCCCTAACAATAGAGTCCCCAATTACTATTGCCCTCTTCTTTTTTTCCCTACCTTTCGGAGCAACAGGGCCGGTCTCTGTGCTGGAGGCCCGTCCGCTGTTGCTACCGCCGGGTAGGCTGTCATCCTCATCCGTACTCAAACAGGAGTACTTATTTGCAAGGTGTACCGACATTGGAGTACTCCCTCGTTCCTGCCTCTGCCCCTTGCCCTTCCTTAGCGTGACCCACATGTCTCTCTCCTGTGGTTTTGGAGTGACCACCTCCCTATAACTCCCCTCTATGACCTCGTCACTCTCCCTGACCAGACAGAGGTCATCGAGCTGCTGCTCCAGGAACCTAATACGGTCCCTTAGGAGCCCCATCTCTCTGCACCTGGTGCAGATGTGGACGTCTGGAGGGCCATCCACCACCATGACCTCCCACATCTGACATCCAGAACAGTACACTGCTCTGACTGTCATTCTCTCGCCTTACCCTGGATCCGATACCAGTATAATACAATAGAAACTGCTGGGAGAAATCAGCAGGTATCTGACACAAACAGCTGCTCCCTCTTGCCCTATAAACTGCACCTCTGCTGTTAAGAGCTATAAACTGTTAAGATTGGTTCATTCGAAGGTAGACACAAAATGCTGGAGTAACTCAACGGGACATAGACATAGACAAAGAAAATAGGTGCAGGAGGAGGCCATTTGGCCCTTCAAGCCAGCACCACCATTTATTGTGATCATGGCTGATCGTCCTCAATCAATAACCCGTGCCCGCCTTCTCCCCATATCCCTTGATTCCACTAGCCCCTAGAGCTCTATCTAACTCTCTCTTAAATCCATCCAGTGATTTGGCCTCCACTGCCTTCAGTGGCAGGGAATTCCACAAATTCACAACTCTCTGGGTGAAAAATTCTAAGACTGTGGCCCCTGGTTCTGGACTCGCCCAACATTGGGAACATTTTTCCTGCATCTAGCTTGACCAGTCCTTTTATAATTTTATATGTTTCTATAAGATCCCACCCCTCATCCTTCTAAACTCCAGTGAATACAAGCCAAGTCTTTTCAATCTTTCCTCATATGACAGCCCTGCCATCCCAGGGATCAATCTCGTGAACCTACGCTGCACTGCCTCAATCACAAGGATGTCCTTTATCAAATTAGGAGACCAAAACAGTACACAATATTCTAGATGTGGTCATACCAGAGCCCTGTACAACTGCAGAAGAACCTCTCTACTCCTATACTGAAATCCTCTTGTTATGAAGGCCAACATTCCATTAGCTTTCTTCACTGCCTGCTGTACCTGCACGCCAACTTTCAGTGACCGGTGTAGAAGGACACCCAGGTCTCGCTGTACCTCCCCCTTACCTAACGTAACCCCATTGTGATAATAATCTGCCCCCTTGTTTTTGCCACCAAAGTGGATAACCTCACATTTATCTATATTATACTGCATCTGCCACGCATCTGCCCACACACTCAACCTGTCCAGGTCACCCTGCAATCTCCTAACATCCTCTTCACAGTTCACACTGCCACCCAGCTTTGTGTCATCCGCAAACGTGCTAGTGTTGCTCTTAATTCCCTCTTCCAAATCATTAATATATATGGTAAACAGTTGCAGCCTCGACACCGAGCCTTGCGGCACTCCACTCGCCACCGCCTGCCATTCTGAAAAGGATCCGTTCACTCCTACACTTTGCTTCCTGTCTGCCAACCAATTTTCTATCCACGTCAGCACCCTACCCCCAGGGACAGGCAGCATCTCTGGAGAGAAGGAATTGGGTGACATTTTGGGTCGAGACCCTTCTGCAGACTAGAATGGTTCATTATTGGCAGGGGAGAAGTTGACAACAAGGTATACAATCAGTAAAATTAATCTGGACAGTGTTATCAAACCCAAAATGTCACCTGCCCCTTTTCTCCAGGGATGCTGTCAGTCCCACTGAGTTCCTCCAGCCTTTTGTGTCTATCTTCGTTTTTTCGTTGACCTTTGACATTCTCCTTTTGGTGAATAGAGCCTTTTGGTATACAGGCCTTGTTTTCTCAGGACTGTATGATGGTGGGGAGGTCAGTACCCGTGATGGACCGGGCAGTGTCCACCACCTTTTATAATCTCCTTCTTTCCTAGGCTTTCGAATTGCGAACCTGGCCGTGATGCAACCAGTCAAATGTACAGGTCCACCACCGATTGTCCGGCACCCTTGGTTCCAGAGCCTTTCTGGATTATCCTTTTTGTCAGACAAAAAGAGTCATGGTGTCCGAAGGGAGTTCAATGGTACTGGAACGGTCCACCTAGGCCACCGGTAGACTGAGATATCGGCCCGCAAATTTGGCAATTGGAACGGATCTGCCGGCTCCGGCCGCAGGGGGCAAATTCATCCCGCCGATCGGCACTGAAGTCCCGATGAGGTTAAGATCAGCCGCCTCACCTGGCCTGGGTACCACATTTTCGGGGGGGAGTTCCGGGGGCATTTCAAGAGCACTCTCGTAATTTTGTCTGGACCACCAGTTGCCGCAGAATCGGCGGTGGACCTGTATATTGTGTTTGTTTGCGTATGCGCACTGCTTGATGTTAGTGTTTTGAGGTACTTTTCCCGGGGTTGGGATGAATAACCACTCATGGATTCAGTCGACACTGGATAACTATCTCTCCTGCCTAGAGTCACACAACATGCAAGCAGGTCATTCGGTTCAACTTACTCAAACCGACCAACATGTCCCATCTACACTAGTCCCACCTGCCTGTGTTTCACCCATAACCTTCCTAAACCATTCCTACCCATGTACCCGTCCGTTATGCTTAACATATGAATCCTGTTAGAGGAAAGATGTGGTCAATCTGGAGGAGAGGGTGCAGAGAAGATTTACGAGATGTTGCCAGGACTCGAGGGCCTGAGCTATAGGGAGAGGTTGGGCAGGCTAGGACTTTATTCCATGGAGTGCAGGAGGCTGATCTTATGAAAGTGTATAAAATCATGAGAGGAATAGATTGGATAAATGAACAGAGTCTTTTACCCAGAGTTGAGGAAATCGAGAACCAGAAGACATAGGCTTAAGGTGTGGGGGGAAAGATACACCTAGGGTAGAGGTTGTGTGGAGCGAGCTGCCAGAGGAGGTATTCAAAAGGGAACTGCATATGCTGGAATATTGAAGGTACACAAAATTGCTGGGGAAACTCAGCGGGTGCAGCAGCATCTATGGAGCGAAGGAAATAGGCGACGTTTCGGGCCGAAACCCTTCTTCAGACTGAAGAAGGGTTTCGGCCCGAAACGTCGCCTATTTCCTTCGCTCCATAGATGCTGCTGCACCCGCTGAGTTTCCCCAGCAATTTTGTGTACCTGCCAGAGGAGGTAGTTGAGGCAGGGAATAAAACAATATTTAAAACACATGTGGATGGTTTAGAGGGATGTAGACCAAACATAGGCAGGTGGGACAAGTGTAACTGGGACGTGTTGGTTGGTGTGGGAAAATTGAGTTGAGGGGCCTGTTTCCACGCTGTATCTCTCATTGAGCAGGTCCTTTGAGTTATAAATTCTCCGCTGGCATCGAACTATCCATGTGAAACCACGGGCTTACTATTTTGAGCTATTTCCGTACATCACTCAGCGGGGAAATAATGCAGAGCTCAGGCAACCGATGAAACTCATTCACCAACACTCAATCTCACTCTCTCACTCACTCTTCCCTAGCTCACTCTCAGTCACTCTCTCACACCCACTCACACTCTCACTCACTCCTCACCCACTCACTATTCACTCACTCACTCTTCACCCACTCACTTTTCACTCACTCACTCTTCACCCACTCACTTTTCACTCACTCACTCTCACTCTTCACTCACTCACCTACTCAGTCCCTCTCACCCACTCACTCACACTAACTCACCCACTCACACTCACTCACTCTCTCACTCACTCTCACATATTCACTTTTACTCACCCTCACTCACCCACATTCTCACTCTCACCCACTCACTCTCACTCTCAGTCACCCACATACACATTCTCACTCACTCACTCACTCACTCACTCACTCACTCACTCACTCACTCACTCACTCACTCACTCACTCACTCACTCACTCTCACTCTTTACCCATTTACCCTTCACCCACTCACTCACTCTCACCCACTCATTCTCACCCACTCACTTTCACTCAACCACTCTCTCACTTACTCTCACTCACCCACACACTCACTCACTCTTCGCCCACTTACTCTTCACCCACTCACTCACTCTCACTCACTTACACTCACTCTCTCACCCACTCACTCATTCTCACTCTCACTCATGCACCAACTCACTCACCCACCCACTCACACTAACACTCTGACCCATTCACACTTCTCACTCATCATCACTCCCCCATCCACTCTCACTCACTCTCACTCATCCTCACTCACCCTCTCACTCACTCACACTCACTCACTCTCACTCACTTTCACCCACGCACTCACTCTCACTCGCTCAATGTTCACCCAGTCATTCTTCACCCACTCATTCTTCACCCACTTATTCACTCACCCACTCACTCTTCACCTACTCACTGTTCACCCAATTATTCACTCACCCACTCACTCTTCACCAACTTACTCACCTACTCACTCACGCTCTAACTCACTTTCACTCACGCTCACTCACCCAATCACTCTCACTCACCCACTCACATACTCTCACTCACTTACCCACTCATTAACTCTCTCACACTCTTCACTCACATGCACTCACTCTCACACTCTTACTTACTCTTCACTCACTCACTGACCCTTCACCCACTCACTCACACTCAATCAAACTCACTCTCTCACTCACTCTCACTTTCACTCACTCGCACACACTCACACTCACTCTCACGCACCCACTCTCTCACTCTTCACTCACTCTTTCACTCACCCACTCACTCACTCTCACTCACACTCACTCACTCACTCACTCACTCACTCACTCACACTCACTCTTCACTCACTCACCTACTCAGTCCCTCTCACCCACTCACTCACACTAACTCACCCACTCACTCACTCTCACTCTTTACCCACTTACCCTTCACCCACTCACTCACTCTCACTCACTCATTCTCTCACACCCACCCACTCTCACTCACCCACTCACTCTCACTCACTCACCCACTCACTCTCACTCACTCACTAACTCTCACTCACCCACTCACTTTCACTTACACTCACTCACCTACTCTCACTCACTCCCACACTCACTCTCACCCACTCATTCTCACCCACTCACTTTCACTCAACCACTCTCTCACTTACTCTTACTCACCCACACACTCACTCACTCTTCGCCCACTTACTCTTCACCCACTCACTCACTCTCACTCACTTACACTCACTCTCTCACCCACTCACTCATTCTCACTCTCACTCATGCACCCTCACACACCCACCCACTCACACTAACACTCTGACCCATTCACACTTCTCACTCATCATCAATCCCCCATCCACTCTCACTCACTCTCACTCATCCTCACTCACCCTCTCACTCACTCACACTCACTCACTCTCACTCACTTTCACCCACGCACTCACTCTCACTCGCTCAATGTTCACCCAGTCATTCTTCACCCACTCACTCTTCACCCACTTATTCACTCACCCACTCACTCTTCACCTACTCACTGTTCACCCAATTATTCACTCACCCACTCACTCTTCACCAACTTACTCACCTACTCACTCACGCTCTAACTCACGTTCACTCATGCTCACTCACCCAATCACTCTCACTCACCCACTCACATACTCTCACTCACTTACCCACTCATTCACTCTCTCACACTCTTCACTCACATGCACTCACTCTCACACTCTTACTTACTCTTCACTCACTCACTGACCCTTCACTCACTCACACTCAATCAAACTCACTCTCTCACTCTCACTTTCACTCACTCGCACCCACTCACACTCACTCTCACGCACCCACTCTCTCACTCTTCACTCACTCTCTCACTCACCCACTCACTCACTCTCACTCACACACTCACTCACTCACACTCACTCTCACGCTTTTTCTCACTCACACTCACTTTCACCTGCTCACTCGCTCACTCACTCTCACTCATTCACACTAACTCACTCACCCTCACTCTCAATGACTCACACTCTTCACTCACTCTTGCTCAATCCCACTCACTCTCTCACTCAATCTTCACACTCACTCACTCACTCACCCACTCTTCACTCACTCACTCTTCACTCACTCTCACTCACGCTCTAACTCACTCTCACCCATTCACTCTCACCCACTCACTCACACTCTCACTCACTCTTCACTCTCACTCTCTCTCTCTTTCCCACTCTCATACTGTCACTCACTCACTGTCACACTCTCACTCTCTCTCGCTCAGTAACTATGTGCCTATGCTCTCCAGTGAGCAAGTATTGGAAGGAGCTCACAAACAAAGATCTGGAGTTCTACTCTTTTTTTTCTTCTCTTCCTTCATCTGGTCCATTTTAGCTGAGACACCGGTAACTAACATGTTCATCAGACACGGACTATCCCAAACCACCACCTACATGAAAGTTTCAAAATCTCAGCACTTCCTCTCAGCATTAAGCGCACTAGTGTAAAAAGAAAATGCATCACGGTATTGGACACAGATGTTAAACATAAATTGCCTGTGGTATCAGTGAAACGTTCTGTATGTATTATTTTTGTAAATCATTTTCAATATTCCTTGTTCTTAATTTGTTTTTTAAGGAAATAGCTACTAAAAATAAATTTCAATTTATCAATTTATTTTTTAAAATAAAGTTTTGAGAGATTTAAGGCACCAGGCTTTGGCGGCTGATATTTTTCTGCTCTGACTTTAACCGCTGCTCTCTGCATGTTGTTTATTTGTCGTTCTGAGTTCGGTTCCATGGTATGGATTAGGTATTGGGAATACTGCCATCTCTTACACATCACAGATCCAAGCACAAGCCTGATTTCCCAATAAGCTGTTCACACCCCATTTATCGTAACTCCCTTCAATAACATTATCGAGAGACACAAAGTGCTGGAGTAATTCAGTGCGCCAGGCAGCATCTCTGGAGAAAAACGATAGGTGATCTTTTTTTTTTTAGTTTAGAGATACAGCACGGAAACCAGCCCCTTCAGCCCACTGAGTCCATGCCGATTAGCATTCCCCGCACACTAACGCTATCCTGCACACACATACTTTACTTAGACTTAGTTCCTCCTACACTGTTGAGTGCATTGGGCAGCAAGCTTTGGCCATTCTGTTCGGTAATGTGCGTCGTCTTCCACCCTCGATAGGTTAGCGTCCCGAGCTTCCAAATCCTACCGGAATCTTCACCTCCATGTGAGTTTTGGCTGGCCTCTTTTCCTTCTTCCGTCAGCTTGCCATGTCATTGCAATCTTAGGTGCACGTTCTTGTGACATTCTGAGTACAAGTTCAGAATTAAGGGACAGAAGTTTAGGGGTAACATGAAGGGGAACTTCTTTACTCAGAGAGTGGCGGCTGTGTGGAATGAGCTTCCAGTGGAGGTGGTGGAGACAGGTTCGATTTTATCATTTAAAAATAAATTGGATAGGTATATGGATGGGAAAGGAATGGAGGGTTATGGTCTGAGTGCAGGTAGATGGGACTAGGGGAAAATAATTGTTTGGCACGGACTTGTAGGGCCGAGATGGCCTGTTATATGGTTATATGGTTAAGTCCTGCAAATTTCATCCTGCCTGTCCTGGCTGAGAGGCTTTGTTGCAGTTTCACAGTAGATCTCCTCGTTTGTGATGTGGTCTCTGTAGCTAGTCTTCAGGATCTTCCTCAAGCAGCGTTGTTGGAATGCATCCAATTTCTTTTTCATCTCCACATTGATTTTCCATGTCTCACTGGCACAGAGGGCTGTAGGGAGGACTGCGGACTGTAAGAGCTTGACTTTTGGCAATGGATATCCCACCACTAGACCATATTGGCTGCATTTGTCTGAAGACCGATGCAGCTTTACCAATTTGGGGTAATTTATAATTTTTACCGAAGCCAATTAAAACCTAGCATCTTTGTCATGTCGGAGGAAACCAGAGCACCTGGAGAAATCCCATGAAGGTCACGGGGAGAACGTAAAACTCCGTACAGACAGCGCCCATAGTGTGGATCGAAACTGGGTTTCTGGCGCTGTAAGGTAGCAGCTTTACGGGTGACGTTTCGGGCGGGGACTCTCCTTCAGACTGAAAATAAAGGGGAGGGAACTGGAGGTAAGAATAGACTAGAAACATAGAAAATATGTCCAGGAGTAGGCCATTCGACCATTTGAACCAGCACCGCCATTTAATATGATCATGGCTGAATCAGTGCCCTGTTCCTGCTTTCTCCTCTTATCCCTTGCTTCCGTTAGCCCAAAGAGGTAAATCTAACTCTCTTGAACACATGGACCAGTATAGAACAAATCAGGGCTGGCATCAGATGACCAAGGAAGGTTGGAGCCCATAAAGGCCCATTGTTGGTTGGGGAAGAGGTGATAAGGAATGGATACTATTAACATTATATCTGACCCAAAACATCGCCTATCCATGTTCTCCATAGATACTTTCCCACTTGGATATTTTGTGTAGACCAGCATCTGCAGCGGAACCGTCTGAAGTCACGGTCGGTCACGGGCTGAACGTACAAAAGCCATACCAACAGCACCCATAGTCAGAATCGAACCTGGGTCTCTGGCGCTGTGAGGCAGCAACTCTACCGCTGTGCCACCCCTGAATGTATCCAACTGTAAATCCTTGGTGTTGTACCTGTTACATAGTTCTCTTGAATGAGCTTTCCAATTAAACAGAGTGGCGTTCTCTGTTACAGGATTCTCAGTATGATTGCATTAGAGTGCAAGGATTTCTGGCTGCCCATTGCTATGAATCTAGCTGTTTTCATTGCTGATTCTGGTTAGACAGATGTTTCCCATAAATAGTCTAATGACTTAAATGAATTGGAGAAGTGAGAATCACAACAAGTCCAGAGTTTAGTGTTGAGTGAAGCCGTAGCCCCCCTCCCCGTCCACACATCCCCTCCCCCACCACACACACACCCCTCCCCCCTCCTACAGACACACATCCCCGCTCCCATGCACATCATTCCCCCTCCCACACGCATACTTCCTTCCTTCCCCCTCCCCCTCAAAAAAAAGACTTGTTTGAAAAACAGAGCTCGTCTCCCTGGTGGAGACAGATGAGAAAGTGTGTGAGGAATCGGGCAAGTGTGAAGTGTGAATGACAGGGAATAAGACCAATCCCATTTCTGGGCTTGGTTAATTTCTACCAGCAGCGGATACACTGCTGCTTTCTCTGCCAGGGTTCAATAGCAACTCTTTCTCTAACTCTCTCACTCCAACAGGAAGAAGACTTTTGCAACTTAGAAACAGCGCTTGCTACTGCACCAACTACTGCATGCCTTAACCTTCCCAGTCCAACTGGCCATTATTACATGCAATAGCCATGCAGGTGGCCACAACAAAATCTCCCAGGGGAATGCCCCAGCTGACATTATTGCCCACACAGCAGATTATGAATTATGGACATTGGTCCCCACTAAACCAAATATTCTGGTAGACATAATGGCTCTTTAAGACAAGGGAATACAAAGTTAATTAATTATGTTGTGAGGATTGTTGAGAATTGTAAAAAAAACAGCAACAATGTGCTTCAATTTGGTTTATGTATAAAATGTAAATCAAGACAAATGCATTTGCGACAATTGCAATTTATTTTAGCTGGGATAATAAAGCGGGATGCAGGAGGAGCTGAGAAATGTTATTACATAATTATGCCTTCCTCGATTAAATTTGTACCTGATGTTTTTTTTCTTTCACACTATATACACTGCCTTGCACATGCTGATAAGGAGGTAAGATAATGTTGAAAGGAGGTAAGAGAATGTGGAAAGGAGCTTACACTTTGAAGGTTTTAATGAAATGGCCTGTGTCTAAGAGAGAGAGAGAGAGAGAGAGAGCCCAAAATGTGTTTTGGGTTGAGACCGTTCTTCAGTATGTGTTGTATTTATGAACAAAGTACCTGTATGAACATTTTTGGTGAATGATTTGTTTAAATGTCTTGGTCAGAAAAGTTAGTGGAGCACTGATCTTGGCTTGCAACATTCTAGCTGTGTTTAAATACATTTTGTAATTACGTGAGGAAATTAAATCCTGTATCTCCAGTGGTATAAACTCAAGGTTATGTGAAATGGCTGGCTGACAAATTACATTTTCCTCTGATACAGCCTATATATGAATCTTGTCTACAGCACAGCTATCTTATTGTTTTTCTTAAATTATAGTTAAGAAGTATATGGCTCTGTTTTATAATTTTCTAAAGCTAGCTTGGTCAAGGTCAGCAACACAGCACGAGACATAGTGGTTTTGCCTGATATCATATTAAAATGTAAATCAAAGTTTCAAGAGTTTTACATAAATTCCTTGAGGAGTGTATAACTGTGAATCTTGAGTGACAATGTTATTGCTTTAACGTGTGTGAATATCTGAGATTTAACATATTGCACGAGGTGTAGAAATTTGTGAGTGAATGGCACAGAAAATAGGGTGTAGAGTGAGTGAGTTTAAAGACTTTTACATGTTTGTCCAACCAGTTCTTGGTGAATGTTGAAATAACATATAATTAAGATGAAATAGGATGTCATTGAATGAGCTTGCTCATTTAAGTGATAAATCTTTGCAGAATCTCATGTGTTTTAAAAGGTAGTGTCTCTTTAAGAAGTTGCAGCTTTGTTTAATAACTTCATCAAAGTTATTTTATTTTCCTTTGCTCTTTGAAAATGTATTAGCTATCTCTGTGGAAATTAACTGTGTACTCTCTGTCTTCTCAACTTTTATTCAACAGCTTCAGCAAAGGGACTGTTCATTTTCTTTGCCGCATAACCTGGCATTAGGATTGGTGACCTTGTCGGTATTTTAAATGTGATTTCTTCCTATTTCTTATCTTTTGAATTGAATTCAAGAGAGATCTGAATTGCGCACTGGCCATGTGGTATTCAGATTGAGGTGTTGGATGAGAATTGGGAATAATTTTTAAATTATTTTTCCTTTATAATGACATATTTTTAAAGGGTCTGCCTTGTCAGTACTTAAAGAGTTTAAGTAATTCCTTGACTGAGACTGGACAGGGCCTTAGTGTGAATTAATTACATATGCACAGCAATTGACCCAAACATTGTTAGTCTTACTGAAACCACTGAACCAGAGAAACGCAGAAACCAATATCAGTTGACCATAACGGTGTATACATACAACCAGGAGGTCACTAACTGATAAGAAATTGGGATCGGAGGAAATTGTGAGAACGGTAGAAGGAGCCCTTCCCAATACTACTGACTACACCTACCTACAGTGAAGGTCAAAAATAATCCTTGATGGATACACCTAACTTATTGCAAAATAATTGGAAAGTGGAAAAAGGAAGTATGAACTTGGATGTCCTCCTGCAAGACTGGAGGTAAAAGCAAACCATACACAAAAATAAAAAAAGGTCAGTATTTACAGCATCTTGTTAAAACCAGCCATGAGCATAAGCGAACGCACTGCACTGAATTATATATGTGCCCCCTTAATCCCGGATACTTGGAACGAGTCTCCCCCTGGTTGAAGAAAGTTGAACAATTAACAGTGACCCCTTATTTGTTCTTTGCGGTCCCGGGATTAGGAATAAAACCAAAGGGATCGATTTGAGATGGGAGACACCTCTGAGTCACACTTAATCATAACTACCAGACCTCCAGCAACAATGAAATAGGAAAAATGATAAATGGCTGAAGGATAAACAGACACTTCATGTTTTAAGTTGCCAATGACACAGAAGGAAATATCACATGTGTCAGAAAGGAATGGGACTCTATGAAAAGCACCTGCTGCCCACTGAGGATCTGCCTACTATGGTTCTGGTCCAAGTACCCTACAAACTATGGACAAAGCATAAGAATCATTTGGGATGAGTGTGTTCAGCCCCTGAACATAAATTGACTATAAAAAAGGGGAGCTGCCTTGCCAAGAATTAAAACAATATTGAATGGCCCCAGAGGCTGAAGAAGGGATAGTCTTTATGGTTGGCTTGATGGACTTTGGAATACTGTAGTACACTATAGCTCTATCATTTTATTAATCATAGCTCTAGTTTTTATTGTTAACTGCTTGCGACCATTGTGTACCTAACGAGGATTCTGAATGTCATCATAAACTGGTAAAGAGGAAGGAATGAAGACATTTAAAAAATATAAAAGTTACAAAACTTGATTCAGCTGACAAGTAAGACAGGCTGTTACCTTTCTCTTATTAATTGCAAAACCAGCAGAAAACGCATACTCTTGCCCCTATTACACTCACAATGCTAACAAACATGTTTATGCTCTATTCCAATAATGCAAGCAAGATAATAAGCACAACTTCATGAATGTATGATATATATATATTAAAATTATGTTCAGACTCTCTGCTCCTACCCTTGCTCTATAAGATTATAATGTGAATAATTTAAGTAAAAAAAAACAAAATGCCTGATCTGTAGAAAATTAGTCTTCATATCATAACTATATATGGGCTAACACTTCCTCTTCTGGAAGGACCTGTCAATCTGAAGTTTCGTCGCATTTCACGTCCTGAAATGTTGTCGCTTTTGGCGTCCCCAATTTTCCCATCCTGAATTTTTGTCGCTTTTCGCGTGCTGAAGGTTCGTCGCTTTTCACATGCTGAATTTTCGTCACTTTCGCATGCTGAATTTTCATTGCTTTTAGCGTCCTGACGGTTCCACGCTTTTCGTGTGCTGAATTTTCATCGCTTTTCGCATGCTGAATTTTCATCGCTTTTTGTATGCTGAAATTTCGTCGTTTTTAACGTCCTGAAATTTAGTCGCGTTTTGCGTCCTGAATTATCGTCGCTTTTCACGTGCTGAATTTTCATCACTTTTCGCGTCCTGAAGATTCATCACTTTTCAAGTGCTGAATTTTCGTCGCTTTTCACGTCCTGAAGGTTTGTCACTTTTCGTGTGCCGAAATTTTGTCGCTTTTCGTGACTTGAAATTTTGTCGCTTCATGCGTCCTGAACTTTTGTCGCTTTTCGCATCCTGAATATACGTTGCTTTTGGCGTTTTGAATTTTCGTCACCTTTCGCGTGCTGAATTTTTGTCACTTTTCAAGTGCTGAATTTTCGTTGCGTTTCACGTGCTGAATTTTAGTTGCTTTTCGCATCCTGAAGGTTCGTCACTTTTTGCGTGCTGAATTTTAATCGCTTTTCGCATGCTGAATATTCGTCGCTTTTCGTGTGCTGAATTTTCATCGCTTTTTGTATGCTGAAATTTCGTCGCTTTTCACGTCCTTAAATTTAGTCGCCTTTTAGTGTAAAGAGTAAACCTAGCAATTATAGACCTGTTAGTTTGACTTCAGTGGTGGGCAAATTATTGGAAAAGATACTTAGAGATAATATATATAAGCATCTGGATAAACAGGGTCTGATTAGGAACAGTCAACATGGATTATGTGCCTGGAAGGTCATGTTTGACTAATCTTCTTGAATTTTTTGAAGAGGTTACTAGGGAAATTGACGAGGGTAAAGCAGTGGATGTTGTCTATATGGACTTTAGTAAGGCCTTTGACAAGGTTCCTCATGGAAGGTTGGTTAAGAAGGATAAACTGTTGGGTATAAATGCAGGAATAGCAAGATGGATTCAGCAGTGGCTGAATGGGAGAAGCCAGAGGGTAATGGTGGATGGCTGTTTGTCGGGTTGGAGGCAGGTGATTAGTGGGGTGCCTCAGGGATCTGTGTTGGGTCCTTTGTTGTTTGTCATGTACATCAATGATCTGGATGAAGGGGTGGTAAATTGGATTAGTAAGTATGCAGATGATACCAAGATAGGGGGTGTTGTGGATAATGAAGAGGATTTCCTAAGTCTACGGAGTGATTTAGGCCATTTGGAAAAATGGGCTGAAAGATGGCAGATGGAGTTTAATGCTGATAAATGTGAGGTGTTACACCTTGGCAGGACAAATCAAAATAGGACGTACATGATAAATGGTAGGGAATTGAAGAATACAGTTGAGCAGAGGGATCTGGGAATCACCGTGCATAGTTCCTTGAAGGTGGAATCTCAGATAGATAGGGTGGTAAAGAAAGCTTTTGGTATGCTAGCCTTTATAAATCAGAGCATTGAGTATAGAAGCTGGGATGTAATGTTAAAATTGTACAAGGCATTGGTGAGACCAAATCTGGAGTATGGTGTACAATTTTGGTCGCCCAATTATAGGAAGGATGTCAACAAAATAGAGAGAGTACAGAGGAGATTTACTAGAATGTTGCCTGGGTTTCAACAACTAAGTTACAGAGATAGGTTGAATAAGTTAGGTCTTTATTCTCTGGAGCGCAGAAGGTTAAGGGGGGACTTGATAGAGGTCTTTAAAATGATGAGAGGGATAGACAGAGTTGATGTGATCAAGCTTTTCCCTTTGAGAATAGGGAAGATTCAAACAAGAGGACATGACTTCAGAATTAAGGGACAGAAGTTTAGGGGTAACATGAGGGGGAACTTCTTTACTCAGAGAGTGGTAGCGGTGTGGAATGAGCTTCCAGTGGAAGTGGTGGCGGCAGGTTCGTTGGTATCATTTAAAAATAAATTGGATAGGCATATGGATGAGAAGGGAATGGAGGGTTATGGTATGAGTGCAGGCAGGTGGGACTAGGAGAAAAAAGTGTTCGGCACGGACTTGTAGGGCCGAGATGGCTGTAATTGTTATATGGTTATATTATATGGTTTTGCGTCCTGAATTTTCGTTGCTTTTCACGTGCTGAATTTCCGTCACTTTTCGCATCCTGAAGATTCATCACTTTTCAGGTGCTGAATTTTCGTCGCTTTTCGCGTCCTGAAGGTTTTTCACATTTCGCGTTCTGAATTATGTCACTTTTCACGTCCTCAATTTACATCGCTTTTCGAGTGCTGAATTTTTGTTGCTTTTCGTGTCCTGAAATTTCTTCGCTATTCGGGTCCTGAAATTTCCTCGCTTTATATGTCCTGAAATTTCGTCACTTTTTGCATCCTGAATTTACATTACTTTCGGCGTTTTGAATTTTTGCATTCTGAATTTTCGTCACTTTTCACGTGCTAAATTTTCGGTACTTTTCACATGCAGATTTTCCGTTGCTTTTCATGTGTTGAAATTTCGTCGCTTTTCGCATCCTGAAATTGTGTCGCATTTTGCATCCTGAAATTTTGTCGCTTTTCGTGTTCTGAAATTTTGTCGCTTCATGTGTCCTGAAATTTTGTCGCGTTTCGCATCGTGAATTTATGTCGCTTTTGCTGTTTTGAAATTTCGTTGATTTTTGCGTCCTGAAATTTCGTCGCCTGTCGCCTCCTGAATTTTCGTCGCTTTTCTCATACTGAATTTTCGTCCATTTTCATGTGCTGAAATTTCGTCACTTTCCTTGTGCTGAATTCTCGTCCTTTTTCATGTGCTGAAATGTCATCACTTTTTGCGTCCTGCAGTTTCGTCGCTTTCCTGGTCCTGAATTTCCGTTGCCTTTTGCGTCCTGAAGGTTCCTCGCTTTTCGCATGCTGAATTTTTGTTGCTTTTCACATGCTGAAATTTCGTTGCTTTTTGCATCCTGAAATGTTGTCGCTTTTCTCATCCTGAATTTTCGTCGCTTTTCGTGTCCTGAATTATTGTCACATTTGGCTTTTTTGAATTTGTGTCGCCTCTTGCGTCCTGAATTTTAGTCACTTTTCATGTGCTGAATTTTCGTCGCATTTCTCATGCTGAATTTTTGCCGCTTTTCACGTTCAGAAATTTTGTCGCTTTATGCGTCCTGTGATTTCGTCGCTTTTCACGTCCTGAATTTTCGTCACTTTTCGCTTGCTGAATTTTTGTCGCTTTTCGCGTGCTGCATTTTCATCGCTTTTCGCTTTCTGAATTACCGTCGCCCTTTGTGTGCTGAATTGTCTGCGCTTTTCGTGTTCTGAAATGTCGTCGTTTTTCGCCTGCTGAATTTTCATCGCCCTTTGTATACTGAATAGTCGGCGCTTTTCGTGTGCTGAAATTCGTTGTTTTTTGCGTCCTGAAATTTTGTCACCTTTAGTATCCTGATTTTTCGTCGCTTCTCATCTGCTAAATTTCATCTTTTTTCATATGCTGAAAATTCATCGCTTTTCTCTTCCTGAATTTTCATTGCTTTTGCGTCCTGAATTTACGTCGCTTTTGGCTTTTGGAAATGTTGTCGCCTTTTGCGTCCTGCATTTTCGGCACTTTTCATGTTCTGAATTTTTGTCGCTTTTCAAGTGCTGTATTTTCGTCGCTTTTCATGTCCTGAAGGTTTGTTGCTTTTCGTGTGCTGAATTTTCATCGCTTTTCGCGTCCTGAATATTTGTTGCTTCTCACGTACTGAATTTTGTCGCTTTCCACGTGGTTCAAGTGCTGAAATGTTGTCGCTTTTAGCGTCCTGAATTTTCGTCGCCTATCTTGTCCTGAATTGTCGTCACATTTCGTGTCCTGAATTTATGTCGCTTTTGGCGTTTTTAATTCTTGTCGCCTCTTGCATCCTGAATTTTCATCTCTTTTCGCGTCTTGAAGGGTTGTCGCCGATTGCGTGCTGAATTTCCGTTGCTTTTCAATGAAACATAGAAACATAGAAAATTGGTGCAGGAGGAGGCCATAATCGGCGCATTCATTGTGTTCATGGCTGATCATCCCCTATCAATAACCCATGCCTGACATCTTCCCATTCTTCCCTCTTAAATCCATCTTGGCCTCCACTGCCCTCTGTGGCAGGGAATTCCATAAATTCACAACTCTCTGGGTGAAAACGTTTTTTCTCACCTCAGTCTTAAATGACCTCCCCTTTATTCTAAGTGTGACCCCTGGTTCTGGACTAGCCCAATATTGGGAACATTTTTCCTGCATCTAGCTTGACCAGTCCTTTTATAATTTTATATGTTTCTATAAGATCCCACCTCATCCTTCTAAACTCTAGTGAATACAAGCCTAGTCTTTTCAATCTTTCCTCATATGACAGTCCCCCCAACCCAGGTATCAATCTCGTGAACTTATGCAGCACTGTCTCAATCACAAGGATGTCCTTCCTCAAATTAGGAGACCAAAATTGTACACAATACACTAGATGTGGTCTCACCAGAGCCCTATACAACTGCAGAAGAACCTCTTTACTCCTATACTGAAATCCTCTTGTTATGAATGTATGTTTCACGTCCTGAATTTTCATCACTTTTCATGTGCTCAATTTTTGTCGCTTTTCGCATGCTGAATTTTCATCGATTTTCCTGTCCTGAAGGTTCGTCGCTTTTCGCATGCTGAATTTTCGTTGCTTTTCGCATGCTGAATTTTCATCGCTTCTTGTGTGCTGAAGTTTTGGCGCTTTTTGTGTGCTGAAATTACGTTGGTTTTTACGTCCTGAAATTTCGTCGCCTGTCGCCTCCTGAATTTTCGTTGCATCTCACGTGCTGAATTTTCGTACTTTTTCATGTGCTGAAATTTTGGCGCTTTTCACGCCTGAATTTTTATGCTTTTCTCGTCCTGAATTTTTGTTGCTTTTCGCATCCTGAATTTACGTCGCTTTTGGCGTTTTTAATTTTCGTTGCCTTTCACGTCCTGAAGGTTTGTCGATGATCGCGTGCTGAATGTTCATTGCTTTTCGCATCCTGAAGGTTCCTCGCTTTTCGTGTGCTGAATTTTTGTCACTTTTCTCATGCTGAATTTTCGTCACTTTTCCTGTGCTGAAATTTCGTCGCTTTTCGTTTTCTGAAATTTCGTCACTTTATGCGTCCGTGATTTCGTCGCTTTACGCGTCCTGAATTTAAGTGGCTTTTGGCTTTTTGAAATTTCGTAGCCTTTCGCGTCCTGAATTTTCAGCATTTTTCGGGTGCTGAATTTTCGTCGCTTTTCAGGTGCTGAATTTTTGTCGCTTTTCGCGTGCTGAATTTTCGTCGCTTTTCGCTTGCTGAATTTTCATCACCCTTTGTGTGTTGAATTTTCGCCGCTTTTCATGTGATGAAATTTCGTCGGTTTTTTGCGTCCTGAAATTTCGTCGCCTTTAGCATCCTGAATTTTCTTCACTTCACACGTGCGAAATTTCATCCTTTTTCATGTGCTGAAATTTTGTCGCTTTTTGCATCCTGAATTTTCATTGCTTTCCACGTCTTGAATTTAGTCGTTTTTCGCGTGCTGTATTTTCGTTGCTTTTCACGTCCTGAAGGTTCGTCGCTTTTCTTGTGTTGAAATTTCATCGCTTTTTGTGTCCTGAAGATTTGTCGCTTCTCGCGTGCTGAATTTTCATCGCTTTCCGCGTGGTGAATTTTTGTCACTTTTCATGTGCTGAAATTTTGTCGCATTTTGCGTCCTGAATTTTTGTCGCCTATCTCGTCCTGAATTTTCTTCGCATTTTGAGTCCTGAATTTATGTCGCTTTTGGCGTTTTGAATTTTTGTCCCCTCATGAATTTTCATCACTTTTCCTGTGCTGAATTTTCGTCACTTTTCTTGTGCTGAAATTTCATCGCTTTTCGCGTGTTGAAGATTTGTCGCCGATTGCATGCTGAATTTTTGTTGCTTTGCACGTCCTGAAGGTTCCTTACTTTTTGTGTGCTGAATTTTTGTCGTTTTCGCATGCTGAATTTTCGTCGCTTTTCGTGTGCTGAAATTTCGTCGGTTTTGTCGTACTGAATTTTCGTCGCTTTTCCCGTCCGAAAGGTTCGTCGCTTTTCCCGTGCTGATTTTTCATTGCTTTTCGCATGTTGAACTTTTGTCCCCTTTTGTGTGCTGAATTTTCGTCCTTTTTCATGTGCTGAATTTTCGTCGCTTTTCGCGTCCTTAATTTTCGTCGCTTTTCGCGTCCTGAATTTTCGTCGCTTTTCTCCTCCTGAATTTTCATTCCTTTTCGCGTCCTGAATTTACATCGCTTTTGGCATTTTGAATTTTCGTCGCCTTAAGTGTCCTGAATTTCTGCCACTTTTCATGTGCTGAATTTTCGTCGCTTTTGACGTGCTGTATTTTCATTGCTTTTCGCGTCATGAAGGTTCATCGCATTTCGCGTCATGAATTTTCGTCACTTTTCGTAGCAATGTTACAAAATTTTGAGATTTAAAAAATCAAGTCTGCAATTTATCCCATCAGATAAAGCATGAAAATAAGTTTAATTTGACACCTAATTCACTTTCATATCTCAAGTATTTAAAAAGTTATGGCCATTTTCATACTGGGAAATGAGCATCTTGTTCCCTATTGATTTTCTATGGACATAACAAAAAAGCTGTGATCGTGAACAGTCAAAAGCCCATAACTTTCTTAAAAATTAAGAGAACTGAATGAAATTTTCAGTTATCATAGATTGAAGCATTCTGAAACAAATATAAAATTATCTTACTTGGATGACCTGAAATTAAAGCATATAATTAGTTAGTTACCTAATTATAGCTAATTTCAGACTTCAATTATTAGATCTAAACATCTATCCATTTCTTAATAAATGATTAACATTTTTAAATAGCCTAAATGTCCAAATAATATTCACAAATAATTCACAATAAAACATGATTTTTAAATCTAATTTACATTAATTTAGACCAAATGGAAGGAATTTAGTGTTCAATTGCTGTAAATTAAAGTCCATTTAAATCAGCTTTCCAGTGGGTTCCTGTGAACGCGCTGGTTTAGAACGTTCACATTGCGGTAGATTTGTGCCCTCAAATGCCCAGAAAAATACTGCGGGATATAACGGGCCCAAAATGAGCTACTCGCAATATTAAACTTTGTATAAAGGGATCTTTAGAAGCCCTTTTTAATGTAAAAATATACAGCCTACCTTCTGCTATTTGCTTTATGAGTCCCTGCGGTTGCTGGTGTTCGCGGGTTTAGAGGTTGATTTTTAAACTACTATAACTATTATACGTGGCCTTTAAAACTAATAATAGCTTTTGCGACGGGGTCTTCCAGCGATTTTTCGTTAATAATTAACTAGGCTGAACATCTTCGATTTGAACAGCCTAGAGAAAATCGCGTTTTAAACCCTCCCCCTCTAAACGGCGCCAAAATCGCGCACACCCGCAGCGACAGATTTTCAGCGACGCTTCAGGTATGCTTTGCAACATACCTACTTTTCGCGTTCTGAAATTTCGTACGCTTTACGCATCCTGAAATTTTGTCGCGTTTTGCATCCTGAATTTACATTTCTTTTGGCGTTTGAATTTTTGTCGCTTTTTGCGTGCTGAATTTTCGTCGCTTTTCATGTACTGAAATGTTGTTGCATTTCGCATCCTGAATTTTTGTCATTTTCATGTGTGGAATTTTCATCACTCTTTGCGTGCTAAATTTTCTTCCCTATTCGCATCCTGAACCATTTAATAATTACAGCACGGAAACAGGCCAACCCGGCCCTTCTAGTCCGTGCCGAACACTTATTCTCCCCTCGTCCCATCTAACTGCACTCAGACCATATCCCTCCATTCCTTTCCCGTCCATATCCAATTTATTTTTAAATGATAAAATCGAACCTGCCTCCACCACTTCCACTAGAAGCTCATTCCACACAGCTACGACTCTCTGAGTAAAGAAGTTCCCCCTCATGTTACCCCTAAACTTCTGTCCCTTAATTCTCAAGTCATGTCCTCTTGTTTGAATCTTCCCTACTCTCAATGGGAAAAGCTTATCCACGTCAACTCTGTCTATCCCTCTCATCATTTTAAAGACCTCTATCAAGTCCCCACTTAACCTTCTGGCTCCAAAGAATAAAGACCTAGCTTGTTCAACCTTTCTCTGTAACTTAGTTGCTGAAACCTAGACAACATTCTTGTAAATCTCCTCTGTACTCTCTCTATTTTGTTGACATCCTTCCTATAATTAGGCGACCAAAATTGTACACCATACTCCAGAATTGGCCTCACCAATGCCTTGTACAATTTTAACATTACACCCCAACTTCTATACTCAATGCTCTGATTTATAAAGGCCAGCACACCAAAAGTTTTCTTTACCACCCTATCTACATGAGATTCCACCTTCAGGGAACTGTGCACAGTTATTCCTTGATCCCTCTGTTCAACTGCATTCCTCAACTCACTACCATTTAACATGCACGTCCTATTTTGATTTGTCCTGCCAAGAAGTGGCACCTCACACTTATCAGCAATACACTCCATCTACCATCTTTCAGTCCACTCTTCCAGATGGCCTAAATCTCTCTGTAGACTTTGAAAATCTACTTCATTATCCACAACACCACCTATCTTAGTATCATCTGCATACTTACTAATCCAATTTACCACACCATCATCCAGATCATTGATGTACATGACAAACAACAGTGGACCCAACACAGATCCCTGTGGCACCCCACTAGTCATCGGCCTCCAACCTGACAAACAGCCATCCACCATTACTCTCTGGCATCTCCCATTCAGTCACTGTTGAATCCATCTTGCTACTCCACCATTATTACCCAACAATTGAACCTTCTTAACCAACCTTCCATGAGGAACCTTGTCAAAGGCCTTACTGAAGTCCATATAGACAACATCCACTGCTTTACCCTCATCAATTTCCCGAGTAACCTCTTCAAAAAATTCAAGAAGATTAGTCAACCATGACCTTCCAGGCACAAATCCATGTTGACTGTTCCTAATCAGACCCTGTTTATCCAGATGCTTATATATATTATCTCTAAGTATCCTTTCCATTAATTTGCCCACCACTGACGTCAAACTAACAGGTCTATAATTGCTAGGTTTACTCTTAGAACCGTTTTTAAACAATGGAACAACATGCGCAATACGCCAGTCCTCCGGCACCATTCCCGTTTCTAATGACAATTGAAATATTTCTGTCATAGCCCCTGCTATTTCTACACTAACTTCCCTCAATGTCCTAGGAAATATCTTGTCAGGGCCTGGAGACTTATCCACGTTTATATTTATCAAAAGTGTCAGTACTTCCTCTTCTTTGAATCTCATAGTTTCCATAGCTACTCTGCTTGTTTCCCTTACCTCACATAATTCAATATCCTTCTCCTTGGTGAATACAGAAGAAATGAAATTGTTCAATATCTCCCCCATCTCTTTTGGCTCTGCAGATAGCTGTCCACTCTGACTCTCTAATGGACCAATATTATCCCTCGCTATCCTTTTGCTATTAATATAGCTGTAGAAACCATTTGGATTTACTTTCCTAGCCAAAGCAACCTCATATCTTCTTTTAGCTTTTCTAATTTATTTCTTAAGATTCTTTTTACATTCTTTATACTCCTCAAGCACTTCATTTACTCCATGCTGCCTATAATTATTGTAGATCTCCCTCTTTTTCCGAACCAAGTGTCCAATTTCCCTTGAAAACCATGGCTCTTTCCAATTTTTACTATTTCCTTTCAACCGAACAGGGACATAAAGATTCTGTACTCTTAACATGTCATCTTTAAATGTCCTCCATACCTCCTCCAAACAAAATGTCCAAATTCACTCCTTTTATATCCTTTCGCATCTTCTCAAAGTTAGCCTTTCTCCAATCAAAAATCTCAACCCTAGGTCCAGTTCTGACCCACTCCATAAATATATTGAAACTAATGGTATTGTGATCACTTGACCCGAAGTGTTCCCCAACACATAGTTTTTTTGCAGCAATACATAGAGGTACCTACTAGAGAAGGGGCAGTGCTGGACCTCCTGTTAGGAAATGAGACGGGTCAGGTGGCAGCCATCCGGGTCTTCCGACTGCATCCACAGATTCGTCTGGCTGATCCCCTAACTATAGAGTCCCCTATTACTAATGTCCTGCTCTTTTTTTCCTTACCCTTCTGAGCAACAGGACCGGTCTCTGTACCGGAGGCCTGGCCGCTGTTGCTACCCCCAGGTAGGCTGTTCCCCCCAACAGTACTCAAAACAGGAGTACTTATTGTCAAGTTGTACAGCCACCGGGGTACTCTCTAGTACCTGCCTGTGCCCCTTGTCCCTCCTAAACGTGACCCACTTGCCTGCCTCCTGTGGTCTTGGAGTGACCACCTCTCTGTAACTCCTCTCAATGACTACCTCGCTCTCCCTGACCAGACGGAGGTCATCGAGCTGTTGCTCCAGGTTCCTAATACAGTTCCTTAGGAGCCCCATCTCGATGCACCTGGCGCAGATGTGGACATCTGGAAGGCTATCAGATTCCTTGACCACCCACATCTGACATCCAGAACAGTAAACTGCCCTGGCACTCATACTCCCCTCTTACCTAGGATACAATACAAAGTACAATATAATACAATACAAACTGCTACAATACAATACAAACTGCTGGAAGAAATCAGCAGGGATCTGACTCCCAATCAGCTGCTCCCTCTTGTCTGCTTCCACCAATCAGTGGCTTCCCAAGCCCACTTGTTTTGAAATGCGAATGGAACGTTGTCAATTTCGGTACTCCTCCCTCTGCGACCGCTCCAACGGCTCTCGGGCCTCTGTAAGCAACAAGCCCCGCGCTCGGGTTTTATCCCTACCGCTCGGGTGTAGCTCCTCCCTCTGCGACCGCTCCAACGGCTCTCGGGCCTCTTAAAGCAACAAGCCCCACGCTCGGGTTTTATCCCTACCTCTCGGATGTAGCTCCTTCCTCTGCGACCACTCAAACAGCTCTCGGGCCTCTGTAAACACACGAAAAGTGACAAAAATTCAGCATGCGAAAATTTCATGACGCGAAAAGTGATGAAAATTCAATATGCCAAAAGCGACGAAATTTCAGGACATGAACGTCACAGAAATTTCCGCACACGAAAAGTGATGAAAATTCAGCATGTGAGATGCGACGAAAATTCAGCATGCGAAAAGTGACGAATTTTAGGACGCGAAAGGTGACGAAAATTCAAAATGCCAAAAGCGACGTAAATTAAGAATGCCAAAAGCGACAAATGTTCAGGACACATGAAGCAACAAAATTTCAGCACCCAAAAAGCGAGGAAAATTCAGCATGCGAAAATTGACGAAAATTCAGCACGTGAAATAGATACATAGATAGATACATAGAAAATAGGTGCAGGAGTAGGCCATTCGGCCCTTCGAGCCTGCACCGCCATTCAATATGATCATGGCTGATCATCCAACTCAGTATCCTGTACCTGTGTTCTCTCCATACCCCTTGATCCCTTTAGCCACAAGGGCCACATCTAACTCCCTCTTAAATATAGCCAATGAACTGGCCTCAACTACCCTCTGTGGCAGAGAGTTCCAGAGATTCACCACTCTCTGTGTGAAAAAGTTTCTTCTCATCTCGGTCCTAAAGGATTTCCCCCTTATCCTTAAGCTGTGACCCCTTGTCCTGGACTTCCCCAACATCGGGAACAATCTTCCTGCATCTAGCCTGTCCAACCCCATAAGAATTTTGTACGTTTCTATAAGATCCCCTCTCAATCTCCTAAATTCTAGCGAGTATAAGCCAAGTCTATCCAGTCTTTCTTCATATGAAAGTCCTGACATCCCAGGAATCAGTCTGGTGAACCTTCTCTGCACTCCCTCTATGGCTATAATGTCCTTCCTCAGATTTGGAGACCAAAACTGTACGCAATACTCCAGGTGTGGTCTCACCAAGACCCTGTACAACTGCAGTAGAACCTCCCTGCTCCTATACTCAAATCCTTTTGCTATGAAAGCTAACATACCATTCGCTTTCTTCACTGCCTGCTGCACCTGCATGCCTACTTTCAACGACTGGTGTACCATGACACCCAGGTCTCGCTGCATCTCCCCTTTTCCTAATCGGCCACCATTTAGATAATAGTCTGCTTTCCTGTTTTTACCACCAAAGTGGATAACCTCACATTTATCCACATTATACTACATCTGCCAAACATTTGCCCACTCACCCAGCCTATCCAAGTCACCTTGCAGTCTCCTAGCATCCTCCTCACAGCTAACACTGCCCCCCAGCTTAGTGTCATCCGCAAACTTGGAGATGTTGCCTTCAATTCCCTCATCCAGATCATTAATATAAATTGTAAATAGCTGGGGTCCCAGCACTGAGCCTTGCGGTACCCCACTAGTCACTGCCTGCCATTGTGAAAAGGACCCGTTTGCTCCTACTCTTTGCTTCCTGTTTGCCAGCCAGTTCTCTATCCACATCAATACTGAACCCCCAATACCGTGTGCTTTAAGTTTGTATACTAATCTCTTATGTGGGACCTTGTCGAAAGCCTTCTGAAAGTCCAGATACAACACATCCACTGGTTCTCCCCTATCCACTCTACTAGTTACATCCTCGAAACATTTTATAAGATTCGTCAGACATGATTTACCTTTCGTAAATCCATGCTGACTTTGTCCAATGATTTCACCACTTTCCAAATGTGCTGCTATCCCATCTTTAATAACTGACTCTAGCAGAAATGTGACGAAAATTCAGGACGCGATAAGCGATGAAAATTCAAAACGCTAAAGGCGACGTAAAATAGTAAGATTAAACGAGAACTTACCAGTTTGAAGTTTGATCTGTATTTTATGAGGAGTTACGATGAGGGATTACGTGAAGAACCCGCTCGGTGCGCAGGCGCGGCATACTTCCAAGCAGCGGTGTGGAATCACAGATAGACACAAGTATTTGAAGTAAACATAGTAAAGAAAAAGAGACATCAATTTATCAGTTTGATCCATATAATGAGGGTGGGAGCGGAGGGCACGTAATCCCTCATCGTAACTCCTCATAAAATACAGATCAAACTTCAAACTGGTAAGTTCTCGTTTAATCTTACTATTTCGGAGTCACGTGAGTGACTACGTGAAGATTTCAAAGCTCTGTGATTTCAAACCGTGTAACAGTTTTATTCACTCACTGCCGAAGTTCTTGAGGGAGGAAGTGTTATCGTAATTACCCAATGAATCTGTTTTTCAAGAAACAAAAAGGTATTTATTAACAATAACAAAAATAAATTGCTCCCCCGGGCTTAAATTAAATATTTGCAGCTTCTAATATCTTTGCTGCAAATAAATCAGGTTTCATCAACGGCTTATTGTAAAATGTTCTGAATGTTGATTCCCTCGACCATCCTGCTGTATTCAGAATGAGGTCAATAGGTACATCCATTCTTGCTGCCGTTGATGTGGACGCTGCCCTAGTGGAATGAGATTTAAAGGTATTAATATCTATCCCGGCAGCTTTCAGTACCTGTTTTAGCCATCTTGTTACCCGGTCATGAGGTTTTTTGTGGCTGACCCATGAGGCTTGTTCACTCCCTCTGATGTTGTGGGTTGTGTCTATATACTGTAGTAGATGGGTCACCACACACAATCGTGGCTCTGGTGGGTAGGCCCGGAATACCACTAGTGGATTGGATGTTCCTGGCCTGCTTTGTTTCACTAGACCTTGTAGAATGAATGTGATCTGATCTGGGGTTGTCACCATGTTGTCCAGTCTCAATTTGTGTAGTGACTGGACCCTCTGAGCGGATACGAGTGCCATCAGCATGAGCGTCTTCAGTGTTGATTGCTCGAGGCTGAGGGATCTAGCTGGTGGCCATTCCCTGAGGTATGTCAGGACGACACTGATGTCCCAAATATGGGTATACCTGGGCTTGGGGGGCTTAATATTATAAATGCCCCTCATAAGTTTTACCACCAGTGGATGGGATCCCATTGCCTGATGTCCTGCTGGCTTGAGGTAAGCAGAAAGAGCACTACGTGCTGTGTGGATGGCACTGTAGCTGACCCCTTCATGATGGTGTAGATAGGCTAGGAACTCCAATACGTTGGTTACTGTGGCTGTTTCATATGTTGTCCCTGTTTCCTGGCAGTACTTTTCCCATTTTTTGATGCTGGTTAAGTACTGCCTTTTGGTGGATGTTTGAAGGGATGCTGACATGGTGGTGATGGTTTGTTCGGACAATCCCAGTTCCAGGTAAGGTCTGTTCAGAACCTGCAACCCAGGAGATTAATGTCTTCATGGCATGGGTGGCTTATGCCTGATACTGGGTGAGTTAATAGTCCTGGATCACTGGGAAAACACCATAGGTGATTCTACCACCATGTCATGTAGTACTGGGAACCATGGCTGTGTAGGCCAGTCGGGCACCATCAAAATACCAGAAGCAGAGTCCATCTGTATTTTGCGAAGTACCCGACTGATGAGGCAGAAGGGGGGAAAGGCATAGAAAAAGAACTTTCCCCAATCCAGCGTGAAGGCATCTACCGCTGCTGCCTCTGGGTCTGGTTCCCAAGCGACATACATAGGTAACTGGTGATTTAGTCTTGATGCAAATAAATCGATATCTGGCGTTCCATATTGCTTGATAACTTTAGCAAATACTTTAGGGTTTAACATCCATTCGATGTTGTCATTGAATTTGCGTGACCTGGTGTCTGCCACTGTGTTTAGCTTACCTGGTAGATAGGTAGCTGAAAGCCAAATATGTCTTTCGATACACCATTGCCAAATCATATTGACCAATTTGTCGCATGATAAAGATTTTATGCCGCCCATATGGTTAATGTAAGCCACCACCGTAGTATTATCAATTTGTAACCGAACATGCAAGTGCTGCATATTGGATGCATATGCTTTTAAACCATAAAAGGTGCCCAACATTTCTAAATAGTTAATGCCCAGTGTAGATAGTAATGATGAGTCTGGGTTAGTCCATCTACCACCTGTGCTGGATATGGGGTTAGTTGCTCCCCAGCCTTGAGCACTGGCATCTGTCTGAAGAACTAAAGTAGGGTTAGTGATGATAATAGGACTAAAACTATGCCAAACATTTTGTGTCCACCACTGTAGCTCTGATATTGCTTCCGTGGGTAATATCATGACACGATCATAGTGACCTTTATGTCGTTTTAGTGCCTGTACCTTTGCTCTTTGTAAATTTTGATAGTGCAAAGGTCCAAATTGTGTAGCCGGAAATGCTGCTACCATTTTACCAATCACTGTTGCTACTTGTCGAATAGTTGGTCTTTTGTTGACCATTAAATTATTGCATGATTGTGCTAATCCAATCATTTTCTCCCTTGGCAGGGTAACAATCATATGGACTGAGTTAATTGTGAAACCCAGGTAGTCCATGATAGTGGATGGATTTAACTCAGATTTATCTGGATGTAGGACGAACCCCAGAGTTTCAAGGAGCTGTTTTGTAGCTGAGACTGCTGCCACAGCCAGTTCCATTGTTTTCCCCACTTTGAGGATATCATCCAAATATGCCATGACAATATGTTTTTGTTTCCTTAGTATTGCCATGGCTGGCTTCAATATTTTTGTGAATAATCTTGGGGCTGAAGTGAGGCCATTAGGCAATGCTTTGTACTGCCACTGCTGCCCCATCCAGATAAATTTTAGGTATCTGCTATGATCCTTGTGTATGGGTATTAGATAGTAAGCATCTTTGAGATCAATGCTTGCCATGTAGTATCCTTTGGAAATCAGTTGTCTAGCAGTGACAAATGTTTCCATTTTGAGATGTATATACTTAATAAACTTGTTTAGTGATGTTAAGTCAATGATGATGCGACATCCACCATCTTTTTTGGTTTTGGTGAATATATTGGATACAAATTCCAAGGGTTCATGTTTGGTCTTTTCTATGACCCCCTTTGTGATAAGTCTCACCAGTTCAGCTTGTCCCTCCCGTTGCTCTTTGACGGAGGGAGAAAATACCCTTTGGGGCCAATGTTGAACTGGCGGCATTTTTTCTGATATAAACTGAATTTTATATCCACTAATGCTGTTGAGTATATACTTGTCACTCGTGACCATACCCCATGCTTCTTTAAACAAGTGTAATCACCCCCCTGTTAGTAAAGCACCCTTATTCTCTATATGCTGGTAGGAACCAGACCCACCTACCTCCATGGTTATTGGCGATTCTGTTTCTTCATTTTCCTGAAGGTTCTGTTCTGACGTGCTGGCGATGTTGGGGGGAGGCGCATTTTCCAGGGGGTCCGCTGCGGGCCCTGATCTAAAAAAGATCTTTGGGGATAATGTGCAGACCCCAAGCGTTCACCAGTCCCATATTGCGGACGTCGACTGGTGGTTGCCGTGGGGTGCTGCCGCTTGGGTATCGGAGGTCTTGGTTTGCTCGTCCCGGGGCCTGCCTTCATTAGGCCGAAGGTTTTTGATGCTTCCTCCATCTCCTTCAGTCTTTTATCTTTCCCAAATAGCAGCGCGTCCGTCTCCGCAGCTGGGGTTTTACACAAGCCAGCAAATTTGGGATTGAGGGCAGGTCTTATGATTTCCCTCCGGAGATTGTTGATCTCAAATTGTGTGGTACACATTAATGCCAGCACATCCTGCTGGCAGGTATCCATCTCCGTGGTCTCCACGGAACGAGCAAAGGCTGTGATGGCCGACGTCAGGAGCCTTAGGATCCGCTGTAGCTTGAGTTCTTGGGCACGGATGTGTGACCCCACATGCCCCCAGATTTGGCTGTTGACACTTTTTACTTTGAGGGCCTCACAGTTTTCTGGTGCTGTGTGTTGTTCCAGCACCTCAGCGAGCACCTTTTCCAGTAATGGTTTATTGGATAGATGGTTGATGCTGGCCGCCATTCTTGGTTCCAGCGGTGCTCAAGCCCGTGGGGTTGCTACAAAGCGGTCCACCACACCCAACAGCTCTTCCTGTTCCTGCACCTCTGGCATACTCCCGAATTCGTCCGCCTGCCCCTGTTCCAGACCAGCCCAGCCCTGGTCACCAATGCTAGCCTCCAGTAATGAGGGAGCAGACGGCAGTGCACAAGACACTGTGGAGGAGGTACCTGTCCTTCCTCCCCGGGAGCGCTCTTGCTGCGTGTCCCGGTGGAGCATCTGCTCCAGGAGCTGCTGAATGCAGCTCAGGCAGCTGTCTCTCCTCCGCTTTGGTGGAGACATGTCCCCCTCCGACGAATCGGAAATGACCGGCCGGTTGGACTTCCTGGCCGCTTTCCCAGTCCGCCATGCAGGCTTTGGCGAGACTGGGCTTGGCTCGGTCTCGGGGATAGCGAAACGCTCTGAGAGCGACGCTGCGGCCGGTTACTGCGCCGCTGGAATGGAACGCTCCTCTGGTGGAGTTGAAGCGGGGGCAGTTCTCTTTGAGAGTTTTCTGTGTTGTGTCGACATTCTGAAAGGCAAACACAACTCCAACTCTGCTCCGTTATTCCACGCGCACCATATACTTACCTGACGGTCCGTTTTAAAGTGCAGCTGGAGAGCCTGACTCCAGCTGCCGCCGCTGTTGCACTGCTGGCGTAATGCCGCGCCTGCGCACTGAGTGGGTTCTTCACGTAGTCACTCACGTGACTCCGAAGTAAAATCAGTACATGAACAGCGACGAAATTACAGGACGCATACAGTGACAACGCTTCAGCACACGAAAAGCGACGAAAATATCGCACTCGAAAAGCGAGGTAAATTCAGGACACAAAACGCGACAAAACCTCAGGACACATAATTTCAGGACGTGAAAAGCAACGAAAATTCAGGACTCGAAAGGCGACAAAAATTCAAAACGCCAAAAGCGACAAATTCAAGGACGCATGAAGCGACAACATTTCAGGACATGAATACTGACAACATTTCGGCAAACGAAAAGTGACGAACCAGGATGTGAAAAGCGATGAAAATTCAGCATGCGTCAAAACCTCAGGACGCATAAAGACACAAAATTTCAGGACGTGAAAAGCAACAAATTTTCAGCACGAGAAAAGCGACAAACATTCGGCCTGCAAAAAGCGATGAAAATTCAGCACTTGAAAAGTGATGAACCTTCAGGACGTAAAACGCGACGAAACTTCAGCATGCGAAAGACGAAAATTCAGGACGTGAAAAGCGGCGCAATTTCAGGATGTGTAAAGCGACGAAATTTCAGCACACGAAAAGTGCTGAAATTTCGGCACACAAAATGCAACGAAGATTCAGCATGCAAAAAGCGATGAAAATTCGGCACACAAAAAGTGGCGAAAATTCGGCACAGAAAAAGCGGTGAAAATTCAGCATGCGAAAAGCGACGAAAATTCAGGACGTGAAAGGTGACAAAAATCAAAAACGCCAAAAGCGACATAAATACAGGATGCGATAAGTGACAAAATTTCACCTCAGGAAAAGCGATGACATTTCAGCATGTGAAAAGCGATGACATTTCAGCATGTGAAAAGCGTAAAAAATGAAGCGCGTGAAAAGCGACGAAAATTCAGCATGCGAAAAGCGACAAAAATTCAGCACGCGAAAAGCGACAAAAATTCAGCACGCAAAAAGCGACAAAAATACAGCACCCGAAAAGCGACGTAAATTCAGGACGCGAAGAGCGGCAAAACCTCATGATGCATAAAGCGACAAAATTTCAGGACGTGAAATGCAAAGAAATTTCAGCACGAGAAAAGTGACAAAAATTCAGCCTGTTATCTGTTACTGTTGTAACACCTTTTATACGTTATAGCATAGTAATCCTGTAGTAACGTTGCTATATATTATAGTGTAACTATAATGTACTTTTGTGTATAAAAGTAGTTGTGTTAGTGCATTCGTGTTAAATTGCGCTAGAGCGTTATTTATCAAAGTATATTATGTATTATATTGTGGTATAATGTGTGATTATAATATAATGTGTTGTGTGGTATTTATTGTTATACTATCAAATTGCGATAGTGTATGTTCTGGTGCATTTTGTGTATTGTTTTATATTGTTAAGCTGTTATAATATATATATTTATTATCGCGTGTGTTGCCGTGTGTTCGTGTTATATTTTTATAGTGTTTTATTGTGCAAGACGTTATAATGTACTATAGTGTGTTATGTGTTATAGTGTATTATATTCTGCAACATAATGAATAATAATGTTATTTGGTGTTAACTTTACCCGGCGCTGCAACGTGTGCGCGAGTGGGCGTGAGAAAATTCCCTTTTCTCCAACCTGTTGAACTCGATGTTTTTCAGGTTGTTTAGCAGAGAAATCGCTCCGACATCCGTTTTTTAAAATTATCACTGGATAATTGATAGCAGGAGTAAAATAAAAATCGTCTTCAAAAACCATCAACGCCGACAACGGGGCGGTTCTCACGTACGGGACAAAGCAAACGTAATTTACGGGAATTAAACACTAAATTCCTTCCATTTGGCCTATAAATTCATGACAATTAGATTTAAAATCATGTGATATTGTGAATTATAGTGTTATTGTTATAATGTATCATTCAGTGCAATAAGCTATAGCACTAACACTACGTTATACTGGTTTATAGTGTCACATCGTATGCATTATAATACAGAACATTATAACACACTTTTAACACACTATAATACCATAACTATATACTATAATGCACTAAAACAATATTGCGCACTAATATGGTCTAATACACAAAAGCACACTAACATTATAACATATTATATAATACTATATAACAAGTTATAATACGTTATAAACGTAATTACACATTCTAATGCACTAGTACAAACTACAATACTATTACACTAACAGTATAAAATTACATAATATACCACCTAAATACACTATCATCTAATACACCGTGATACACTATAACACTATATATACTCTATCACATAATACACGAAGCACTCACAATTTAACGCTCTATTATCACAGTCTAACTGTAATACACAATAACATACCATACACACTATACTATAACACGCTATAACTATGATGAATGAGCTAGATCGAGAGATATAACCATATAACCGTATAACCATATAACAATTACAGCACGGAAACAGGCCATCTCGACCCTTCTAGTCCGTGCCGAACACGTATTCTCCCCTAGTCCCATGTACCTGCGTTCAGACCATAACCCTCCATTCCTTTCCCGTCCATATTACTATCAGATTTATTTTTAAATGTTAAAAACGAACCTGCCTCCACCACCTTCACTGGAAGCTCATTCCACACAGCCACCACTCTCTGAGTAAAGAAGTTCCCCCTCATGTTACCCCTAAACTTCTGTCCCTTAATTCTCAAGTCATGTCCCCTTGTTTGAATCTTCCCTACTCTCAGTGGGAAAAGCTTATCCACGTCAACTCTGTCTATCCCTCTCATCATTTTAAAGACCTCTATCAAGTCCCCCCTTAACCTTCTGCGCTCCAAAGAATAAAGCCCTAACTTGTTCAACCTTTCACTGTAACTTAGTTGCTGAAACCCAGGCAACATTCTAGTAAATCGCCTCTGTACTCTCTCTATTTTGTTGACATCCTTCCTATAATTAGGCGACCAAAATTGTACACCATACTCCAGAATTGGCCTCACCAATGCCTTGTACAATTTTAACATTACATCCCAACTTCTATACTCAATGCTCTGATTTATAAAGGCCAGCACACCAAAAGCTTTCTTTACCACCCTATCTACATGAGATTCCACTTTCAGGGAACTGTGCACAGTTATTCCCAGATCCCTCTGTTCACCTGCATTCTTCAATTCCCTACCATTTACCATGTACGTCCTATTTTGATTTGTCATGCCAAGATGTAGCACCTCACACTTATCAGCATTAAACTCCATCTGCCATCTTTCAGCCCACTTCCAACTGGCATAAATCTCTCTGTACACTTTGAAAATCTACTTCATTATCCACAACCCCACCTATCTTAGTATCATCTGCATACTTACTAATCCAATTTACCACACCATCATCCAGATCATTGATGTACATGACAAACAACAGTGGACCCAACACAGATCCCTGTGGCACCCCACTAGTAATATAACTATGGTTGGAGATGGAGATTGAGCTCGAGATAATGATATCCTAGAAATAAACCATCATACACAATTACATTCTAAGAAACACACACTAAGATGTACTAAGATAACTAATCCTAAGATAACTAAGATAACATTATAAAATACTTTATAATACACTAATTATATTATACATTATAAACTCACCAACAATATTTCAGTATAACATTTTACAATATTTTACAAAACTCGCTATACCCACCATATAAATATAGTACTATTTACCTCAATACACAATAACACGCTATAATACACTATAACACACACTAACACACGACAATACACAACTATAATAGAATCGCACTATAACACACCATCATAAAGGTAACAAACTATTACTAACACTATATAATAATAATAATAATAATAATAATAATAATAATAATAATAATAATAATAATAATAATAATAATAATAATAATAATAATAATAATAATAATAATAAATTTCATTTATGGGCGCCTTTCAAGAGTCTCAAGGACACCTTACAAAAATTGAGCAGGTAGAGGAAAAACATGTAAGGGGAATGAAATAAATAGTAGAGACATGACTAGTACACAAAGTAAAGACAGAATTCAATACAAAACACAGTTTGAGGCAATTAATGCACAGATGAAAAGAGACGGGGACATGGGGCTAAGGATAGGCAGAGGTGAAGAGATGGGTCTTGAGGCGGGACTGGAAGATGGTGACGGACACGGAATTGCGGATCAGTTGGGGGAGGGAGTTCCAGAGCCTGGGAGCTGCCCTGGAGAAGGCTCTGTCCCCAAAACTGCGGAGGTTGGACTTGTGGATGGAGAGGAGAGCGGCTGATGTGGATCTGAGGGACCGTGAGGGTTGGTAGGGGGAGAGGAGGTCAATGAAATATGGGGAGGTCAGATGGTGGAGGGCTTTGTAGGTGAGGATCAGGATTTTGTAGGTGATCCGGTGGGAGATGGGAAGCCAGTGAAGTTGTTTGAGGACTGGAGTGATGTGATGCCAGGATTTGGTATGGGTGATGAGTCGGGCGGCTGCGTTCTGGACCAGTTGGAGTCGGTTGATGTAAGTGGAGCTGATGCCAAGGAGAAGTGAGTTGCAATAGTCCAGTCGGGAGGAGATGAAGGCATGGATGAGTCTTTCAGCAGCGGGCGGTGTGAGAGAGGGTCTGAGTTTGGCGATGTTGCGGAGATGAAAGAAGGAGGTTTTAATGACATGGCGGATGTGAGGCTCAAGGGAGAGGGTGGAATCAAAGATCACGCCAAGGTTGCGGGCCTGGGGAGATGGGGAGACAGTGGTGCCGTCGATGGTGAGAGTGGGGTTATTGATTTTGCTGAGTGTGGCTTTGGAGCCTATGAGGAGGAATTCTGTCTTATCGCTGTTGAGTTTGAGGAAATTATGTTGCATCCAGGTTTTTATAGCTGACAAACAGGAGTTGATATGGGAGAGGGGGGGTTGTGGGGGGATTTGGCGCCAAGGTAAATCTGGGTGTCATCAGCGTAACAGTGGAAGTCCAGATTGAAGTGGCGGAGTATCTGACCAAGGGGGAGGATGTAGATGATGAAGAGGAGGGGGCCGAGTATGGAGCCTTGGGGAACGCCTTGAGTGACTGCGGCTGTGTGTAATATAGTGTAATACTGATTTATAGTGTTTCATTGTGCTATAATTATAGAAGATTCTAGTGCGTTAAGCGAATATTTATTATCTTATTGTTATATTGCTACATATGTATTATGATATGTTGTGTTGTATAGTCGTATTAATGTGTTATAGTGTATTATAGTGTCTACTATAAGTTAGTGAAGGAATAAATTGACCGGTGTTAAAGTGCATTATATTATTATATTATAATAATTATATTATTATATTATGTTCGGGTGATTATTCGTATATAGCGCATAAGGGTGAAGAAATGTGTTATATTGCGTTGTAGTGCATTATTGTGAAAGAGCGTATTGTTTATTGCGTTGTTATAGCGTTATAATAACATTATAATACAATATAAAGTTAGAACACTATAACACACTGTTAACACACCTTAACGCAATCTAAAACTAATATACAATATATGTATTTAAATTATTGTCATGCATTTATAGGTCAAATGGAAGGAAGTTAGTGTTGAATTCCCGTAAATTACGTCTATATGCTTTTTATTTTACACCTGCTATTAAATTATCCAGGGTTCATTTTTTAAAAATTGATAAACTATCATCACTAACACACCATAATACACGAAGCACTATCACAACACTATATACAGTCTAACAATATTACATTATAAAACTATACACACTATAACACGCGTAAATACACAATCACACTAAGATATACTACAACACATTTAGACATTTAAACAATATCTTTATATTACAATGCAATAAATATGATTGAGCGCGATCGATAGACAGAAAGAGGCATGGTTGGAGATAGATATATAGAGAGAATGGTTACAGTGTGGAAGAAAGTTTTAAAGTGTATCATATTGTGTATTTTGTTATATTGTGTTATAGTGTGTTAGGGTGATTTACGTTATAGCGTGATAAAATGAGATTGCGTTGATTTATAATGCAATTATAGCTAGCGTTATAATAGCATTATAAATGTAGTGTTATAAGGTATATCATGTGTTGTAGTGCAAACATCTTCGTGTTAAAGTGTTATAATGTACTATTGTGTATGAAAGTGTGTTTAACTATTATGTTATATTATAGTATAATGTGTGATAATGTGTATTGTAGTGCTATTGGGTGTAGTGCGATAGTGAGTTTTATAGATAGATGTATTTAGACACACTACAACACAATACAACACAACATCGTGTTATCGTATCATAGTGTTACATATGTGTTATAATAATAACACATATGTAACACTATGATACGATAATACATTCTTAACACTAGAATCTGCTATAACTATATCACAATGAAACTATCAATCAGTATAATGTAGTTATAGTTTATATAGTGTGTTATTGTATATTTTAGTCCATTATTTTAGTTAAAGGGAGAATCTATTATAGTGATATAATGTTTTATAATGCATTAGAACGTGTTGTGCTATCGTGTATTAATATGTGTTATAACGTCTAATTGTGTATTATGTGTTACAGTGTGTTGTAGTACAATAGAAGTAATTGTACAGTGGGTTACAGTAATGTTATAAAATGTTATAGTGATACTGTATGTATTATAATGTAATGTATTAGTGTATTATCGTATATAATGTTTTAAAGGATGTACTATTATAAACTATAATGTTGTAGTTTATAATGTGTAAAAAACGATTGCACTAACACTATTAATTATAACAATTATTCCCGCCCTACAATATTATATTATAATCACACCTTAATATTCTTACACATAACACAGCAAAATACAATATAACACATAATATATAATCATACGTTAATATTCTTACACACACATTATAACACATAATATATTATAACGCTCTAGCACAATATAACATTATAATACACAATAATTGTCAAGTCAAACTGAAATGAAAGAACAGGTGCAGAGAAATGCTACAATTGAAATCACGAGACAGTGATTAAAGTGGGCGGAACCCCAGCCTGCCGAGTTCTGCCTGGGGGTCAAAAGGGCACACAGCACCAGAAGCCAGTGAAGGAGAGACAAGAAACTTGCGAGCAGAGAACTTGAACAGTAAATCAAAAGGACTGTCCGAAAAGACTGCCGCGAGAGCCAGAAAAGGCAAGCAGGACTGATTTTCTACAGACCCGATTGGCAGCCGGTAAGGACTGAACTCTAAATGGACTGAGTCGAAGACTGCAGTCCCAGAGACTCTGTTTAACCCTTTAAAAGCTGTGAAGTATAATGTAAAGTATTAGTGTATTATCGTATATAATGTTTTAAAGGATTACTATTATAAACTATTATGTTGTATTATAGTTTATAATAGTACATCTTTATCTCGAGCTCAATCTCTATCTGCAACCATATCTATCGATCTTGCAATCATCTTTATTGCATTGTAATGTTAGATTGTAGTATAATGTATATTATAATGTGTTACAGTTATGTTTTGTAGAGCATTAGTGTGATAGTGTATTTATGCATTTTATAGTGTGTTCTAATGCGTATAGTGTTACAGTGTATCTGTGACTGTAATGTGCTTGTGCTGTATGTATTATAATGTATTATAGTATAATTTGTGATAATGTGTATTGTGCTATTGGGTGTAGTGTTTGTGACTTTTATAATTTAGATGTTACGTTATTTATTTTGTGTGTGTATGATACTGTGATAAAATGTATCATAGTATTAGTGTGTAATATTGGAATGTGTTATTATTATATCGTTTTATATAGTATATAGTATAATGTTAGTTAAATTACACTATATTAATGTGATATAGATTTAGTGCTTTATGGTGTGTTATTGTGTATTATAGTGTGTTAAATGTGTTATAGTGTGTTATAGTGTTATAATGCATTATAAACTATAGTTTATAAAGTGTAAAAAACGATAGCACTAACAATTAGTTTCTATGGTTGATAATCCTACATTTACTGCAGTCTGTTGTAGTATTGTAGTGTGATGTAACTTCATTATAGTTACAGTGATACTGTGATATTTACAGTATTACAGCAGCGCTATAATATAGTTGTATTGTAATATATTGCTTATAGCATTATAACCTACTATATATATATATACATAAAATACTATAAAAATGTAGAACGATACCAAACTAATTCGGTAGTGTATTATAATGAGTTATTAAAGTGTATTATGTTGTGGTGATCTATTTTGATGTGAGTGTATTATAGTTATAGTCATATTGAGCTTGTGGTATAATGTATCAAGTAATATTATGTGCTATATTGTATTATATTGTGTTATAATGTATTATTGTGAGTAACAATATTAACGAGTGATTATAATATAGTGGTGTAGTTATATATTTCGGTGTTATATTATATTGTAATGTGTGTGTTAGACTGTGATAATGTGTTTCATATGTGTAATATTATATTAGAATATGTTATTATATGTTATAATGTGTTATATCGTTTTATAGTATTATATAGTATATAGTTATACTATTATTGTGTTATAGTGAGCGCTTCGTGTATTATGATGTGTTACAGTGTATATATCAAGTGTTATAGTGTATGGTATATTACATGATAGTGTATTTAGGTGATATTATATTGTAGTGTGTTATGCTGTGTTAAAGTGTATCATAGTATTGTAGTTTATAATAGTGTATTAGATTGTGTTATTACGTGTTATAATGGATTATATCATTTTATATAGTATTCCATACCTTAGTATTGTTATAATGTTAATACGCTTTTGTGTATTAGACTATATTAGTCTGTAATATTGTTTTAGAGTGCGTGTGATAGTGTATTATAGTGTGTTATACTGTTATAATCTATTATGTATTATAGTGTTACGGTGTGATACTGTGTTATATTATTATAGATAGATCCTTTATTGTCATTCAGACCTTTCGGTCTGAACGAAATTATGTTGCCTGCAGTCATACACAGAATAGTAAGATTAAACGAGAACTTACCAGTTTGAAGTTTGATCTGTATTTTATGAGGAGTTACGATGAGGGATTACGTGAAGAACCCGCTCAGTGCGCAGGCGCGGCATACTTCCAAGCAGCGGTGTGGAATCACAGATAGACACAGTTATTTGAAGTAAACATAGTAAAGATAAGGAGACATCAATTTATTAGTTTGATCCATATAATGAGGGTGGGAGCGGAGGGCACGTAATCCCTCATCGTAACTCCTCATAAAATACAGATCAAACTTCAAACTGGTAAATTCTCGTTTAATCTTACTATTTTACTTCGGAGTCACGTGAGTGACTACGGGAAGACTTCAAAGCTCTGTGATTTCAAACCGTGTAACAGTTCATACTTCACTCGCTGCCGAAGTCATTCGAGGGAGGAAGTATGTTATCGTAATCAACCATGAATCTGTTTGTAAAAACAATAATGGTGTTATTAACAACAACAAGACCAATTGCTCCCCCGGGCTTAAATTATATATTTTTTGCAGATTCTTTTTCTGCAAACGATACAGGTTCTGTCAGTGGTTTGTTATAAAAGTTTGGAACGTATACTCCCTAGACCACCCTGCAGTAGCCAGGATGTGGTCCATAGGCTCGTCCATCCTCTTAGTTACTGACGTGGAAGCTGTCCTGGTGGAATAAGATTTTATAAACGTTAGTATTTACTCCAGCAACTCCCAGTACCTGCTTGAGCCACTAGAGATAGTTTAGCTCGTCACCCGACCATGAGGTTTCCTGTGGCTGACCCATAAGGCTTTTTCCTCTCCCTCGGTATTCCTTATTGTGTCGATCTCTAAGTGGGTCATGACACATAAAACGTGGTTCAGGTAGGTATGCCCGGAATTTCATGACTGGACCTGATGTTCCTGGTCTGTTCTGTTTGGCCAACCCTTGAATGGGCATGTGACACTATCTGGTGTTATAACCATGTTGTCCCATCGCAGTAGATGGGAGAGCTGGCTCTTTGTGTTGATGTAAGGTCACCAGCATGTCCATCTTCAGGGTAGGCTGTTCCAGGGTGAGTGACCTGACTGGTGATCATCCCCTAAGGTATGTCAGGATTTCACTGACATCCCAATTTGGGTGTACCTATTTCTGGGGAATGGATTGATATACCTCTCCTGTATCTGATCACCAGTGAGCGGTACCCAAGTTGAGTAGGCTAACAGAACATGTCCTTCATTGTGGTGAAGACCTGCCAGGAGCTCCATTTTTTTTGTTTTTTTTTTTTTGTTTTGGTTATAGTTGAATGTGTAATTCCTGTTTTGGAAAACAGTGTACCATTTCTTGATGCTCCTCAGGTATGTTCCCTAGGATATGCGACGGAATACTGTCATCAGGTTGATAGTGCTGCTGATCCAAGCACAGCAATGGTCTTCCCAATTCTGCAATTCTTTTAATGACCATGTCGAGGATCACTGGGAACCATGCTTGTGGACTTGGTCCACTGTAATTTGCGTAGTACCCGACTGATGAAGCCGTAGTACCTATTGAAGAGGTAGAAGGAAAGGAAAACATAGAGATTAGGTTCCCCCCACCCCTCAATACGCGGGAATGTCTCCATTGCCGCTGCCTTGAGATTGGTTTCATGTGACGTAAATTAGTACGTGGTGATTTAATTGGATATAAGGAATTGATATCTGGCGTCCATATTGCTTAGTGATTTCAGCAAATATTTTTGGTTTAAATGTATGTTTACAGTATTTAGCTAACCTGATAGGTGAGTTACTGATGGTCAAACATGTTTGACGACATACGGTTTCCAATTGTTAATAAATTGTCACCTAATATCGATGTTCTCCGCCCAAGTGGTTTGGTATATGCCACCACTGATGTTGTTATCTTATAAACGAACATGCAAATTTGGTGGATTACTGAGCAAATGCTTCACTAGAATTAAGTAAGTTAATATATAACATGTTTAAGTCAATTCATATTGGCATTAAGTATTACAAGCTCAGTAACACATCAGGACACATAAGATGTTACTCAAAACAGGTGGAAGTGTACAACCATAATCCTTCCTGCCGATAAATTCCATGATAACACTACAGATTAATCCATTTGCCCCCATATTACAGGTATGGAGATAGTTTTGAACACTAGTATCTCAGCTCATAGGAAAGGTACAAAGTTCAGTAGCTGGTAATGCTGCTATATCCCAATTACTTTGCCACGTAGTTGATTGGTGGTTAATGCACCATGACTGATAGTCTTAATGAATACCAGATAACAACGTTGTGGATGGTCAACGTAAATATCTGGATATATATTTTGTGCACCGTTCCCAGAGGCACTGCAATACTGGGTCGATGCGTGGAGTGGACGGAGCAAGCCCCTATTCCATCTCCCTGTTCCAAAATTCAATTTAATATATGGTCCCTAGATAAGGGCCGTATCAGATTATTAAACTGATAAGAACAGATACTACACTTGATCTTAGCCAAAAGGCCGAGAAGCGATGCAGCTAAAGCTGTATCCAAGGATAGTTTGTCGTTAATATATAGACATGCCATGACGGAATGTTTCTAAGTGTCAGGGCTAGTTGATTCTGGATAACTTTGACTTAAATGCCGCAACGCTCATCATGGTTACTCCATCCAGGTAATTGCGGTATATCCGAAACTTATATGAGAAGGTACTGAATAGTGTGCATCTTCAAGGTCGATGTCTACCATAAAGTATCCTTGGATCATGGTAGTAGTTACAAATCCCATGAATGGGTATACCTGGTGAAATACTCAAGTGGTTTATCAACGATGGTGCGACATTCACCATCGTGGGAGGGTAGACCACTTGGGGTGCTTGCTGAATTGGTGGCAAGATATTAATTCTATTCCCCTTGTATTTATTTTTTGGTATATAACTACCAAGAGTGATAGCTTCCTAACCAGGCGCGATTCATCCACCCCTTGTTAGTACAACCCTTAACCTTTATGTGATGGTAGGAACCATACTTATCTGTCTTCATTGTTGTTTTCTTCGGTTTCTGGTTCCTTGTTCTTGTAGGGACGATGTTTGTTGGGGGGTGGCGCATTTTCCCCTGGGGCCTGCTCTGGGCCGTGGCCTAAAATGCTACGGGTTTGGCATGCAGGCCCCGAGCTTTCACCAGTACCATGAGGAAGACGCCCCTGGTGGACACGTAGAGGTACTGCTGTCTGGTTCAGTGTGGTGCTCATTCCAGACTCTGCCCTCTTGTGCCGAATAGTTTGAACACTTCGTCCAGTTTTTTAGGACTGGTTTGGTAAGTGCCAGGTAGCAGGATCTGTGCTTGTGAGGTCGGCGTTCTCATAGTCCTGTTAATTTCATAGATTGAGGGCAGGTTTGTGAGTTCATTTCAGAAGTTATGAGGTATACCGTTGAACAGTAGGGTCAGGTGTTTTGCCATACTACCCTGCCCTTCTGGAATGAGCAGGTGGACATGATAGCCGACGTCAGGTTACCAAATGCATTTTTAAAATATTTAGGTTAAATGCGCTGCTCAATGTATCCCCCAATAATGGCGGGCACTTTGAGTAAATGCAATTTAGGGGAGGCGTGATAAAACCAACGCCTCATGGCTACCTGTCTTGGAGAGGTTTTTTGGAAAAGACAGGTAGTAAGCTGGCCATCAGTTGAGACTGAAAAGCCATCTCGCTAGTGGTGGAGCCACATAGCGGCCACACCCAGCAGCTCTTCCTGATCCTGTACCTCAAGCATACTCCCGATATTGTTCAGCCAGTGACCCCTCTTCATGACCAGCCCAGCCACTGGTCACCCCAAAGCTAACCACACTAAGGAGGAAGTGATGGGCAGTGCCTAGGCACTGTGGAGGGTATGCCTGAACCCTCCAGCGAGACTGCCCCTCAAGTAGCGTGTCTCGCAGGAGCTCCTGCTCCAGGAGCCGCTCCAGCGGCTCAGGCGGCTGTCTCTCTCCCATGCGGGTGGAGAGATGTCCCCTCCGACAAGTCGGAAGCCACCGGCCGGATGCCTCTTCGGATGGCTGAACATCCAGCCCGCAGCTCAGGCACTAGCGGGACTGGCTTCGGCGCGGTGTGGGGATAGCGGTGCGCCCGGTAAATGTTCCTACCGCCTTCTTCTGGAGCTTTGGTGCCTTGTAGTAGTGAGAGCGCCCCTCTAGCAGTGCGTCTCGCAGGCACCTGCTCCGAGAGCCGCTCCAGCGGCTCAGGCGGCTCTCTCTCCCCCCGTGCGGGTGGAGAGACGTCCCGTCCCAAATCCGGAACACCTGCCGGATGCCTCTTCGGGTGGCTATACATCCAGCCCGCTATCGGGCTGGGCTCGGCACGGTGTCGGGGAATTGCGGAACACCGGGTAAACGCTCCTACCGCCTGTTGCTGCCCCCCTTCCCCCCGACGGGAAACGTTCCTCCTTGAACGGGGGACAGTTTTGTTCCAGAGCCTTTTTCTCTGCCTGTAAAACACAAGCAGATAAAGGGGCTCCCCTGTAAAAGAAACCCGACCTCAGGATACTCACCTGACGGTCCGTTTCTCTGTTGCGGGAGTGCCTAACTCCCGCTGCCGCTGTTGCACTGCTGGCGTAATGCCACGCCTGCGCACTGAGCGGGTTCTTCACGTAGTCACTCACGTGACTCCGAAGTAAAATCAATAATAACAAACCATACAATAAACACAAATTAAACATCCACCACAGTGAGTTCACCAAACACATCCTCACTGTGATGAAGGCAAAGTCTTGATCTCCGTCTCTTCCCTCCTTGTTCTCCCTCTGCGCTGAGGTGATCGATCCAGGCCGGAGATGCCACTCTCCAGTCCAGCGGACCTCCGTGGTGATGTCGCCGCCGCCGAAAGCCGGAACGCCGTCTCCGCTCCGAGACGGCCCGCCACAGCCCCAGCTCCGGGTCCCGCAGTCTCTGCTCCGGGCCGCTGCCCCAGCTCCGGGTCCCGCCCCAGCTCCGGGCCGCTGCCCCAGCTCCGGGTCCCGCAGTCTCTGCTCCGGGCCGCTGCCCCCAACTCCGGGTCCCGCAGTCTCCGCTCCGGGCCGCTGCCCCCAGCTCCGGGTCCCGCAGTCTCCGCACCGGGCCGCTGCCCCAGCTCCAGGTCCCGCAGTCTCCGCTCCGGGCCGCTGCCCCAGCTCCGGGTCCCGCAGTCTCCGCTCCGGGACGCTGCCCCAGCTCCGGGTCCCGCAGTCTCAGCTCCGAGCCGCTGCCCCCAGCTCCGGGTCCCGCAGTCTCAGCTCCGAGCCCCGCTGCATCAGCTCCAGGCCGCCGCCGAAAGCCAGAATGCCACACCAGCAAGTCGGGCCACCACTGCCTTAGCCCCGAAGACGGCCAGCCTCTCGTTGGTAAGTCCTGGCTGGCTCTGCCTCTGGAGCCTCGGGGTCGGTCGCAGGATGGGGGCCGCCAGCTCCGCCATTAGGCCTCAGCGCAGACGGGGCAGAGAAGGGGGATACGACACGAAAAAGTCGCATTCCCCCGAAGGAAGAGACAGAGAACATGTTTCACCCCCCCCCCCTAACACAACCCAACAAACCAAAACTTAACCAAAACAAGACAAAAAAAACAACAGAAAAAAGTAAAGACAGACGGACTGCAGGCGAGCCGCAGCTGTTAACAGCGCCGCCACTTCCGGTGATAACGGATGTGATGTGATAACGTGTTATACTGTATTTATAGTGTATTATGGTCTGTTTTAATGGATTGTAATAGTATATTAGAATGTGACATAATTTACTGTATCTTTCTAAGTATTTTTATAATATTTTATGTATATATATAGTAGGTTATAATGCTATTAGCAATATATTACTATATAACTGTATAATAGCAGTGCTGTAATACTGTAAATATCAGTCTCACTAACTATAATGAAGTATAATACATAACACTATAGGATTATAAACAATATAACAAACTAATAGTGTTAGTGCTATTATTTTTTACTGTTTATAATATTATGGTTTATAATGCATTATAATGCACTATAAACATTTAACACAATATAATACATAATATCACACAATAACGCACTAAAACTATAACACAAGGTATAGTTTTAGTATTAGTACAATGTAGTACGATATAATACATCATAACACATACATTCCAATATAATATTACACACTAATTGATACATTTTATCAGTATAATACACACATTAAATATATAACATAACCTCAATACAATGTCACAATCATACTACACCCAATAGCACTATAATGCACATTATCACATTATACATTATAATACACCAGCACAAACACACTACACTGCAACACATTATTACACATTATACACTCTCTCGCTTTAGCCGACTATAGCACAATAACACACTATATTATAACATAATTTAATACAATAATACAATATACCATAACACAACACTATTCTAACCTCTAGCATTGGTACGCTAAAACACCTTAATAATATAACAGGAAATCACGCAACAGTACACGCGATGATAACTATTTATCGTTATCATACTTACAGTTGAACATTATAAAACAACAGTCAATACAACAGCAAACACTAGACCACAACACATTATGATACTCTCGCAATTTGACAGACTATAACAATTATTCCCACACTACAACATTATATTATAATCAAACGTTAAATATTCTCACACTAAAGTGACAAATATTCTCACACAAAATACAATATAACACATAATATATAATCATACGTTAATATTCTTACACACATATAATATAACGCTCTAGCACAATATAACATTATAATACACCATAACACGTTATAATAGTTAACCACACTTTTATACACAATAATACATTATAACACTTTAACACTGATAGATGCACTACAACACATGTTAATATTCTTACACTACATTTATAACGCTGTAACACATTGCACTATAAATCAAAATAACGCAATATAACACATTTTATCACCTTTATACATTATATACACAATCACCCTAACCCAATATAACACAATATAACAAGATAATACACAATATAATACACTTTAACTTTCTTCCAGTTATTGTACTACCACACTGTAACCATACTCTCTATCTCCAACCACCTATCTATCGATCTAGCAATCATATTTATTGCATTGTAATATACAATACAATACAATACAATACAATTCAATTTATTGTCATTTGGACCCCTTGAGGTCCAAACGAAATGCCGTTTCTGCAGCCATACATTACAAACAAATAGACCCAAGACACAACATATTTTACATAAACATCCATCACATTGCTGTGATGGAAGGCCAAAAAAACTTTTCTCTCCACTGCACTCTCCCCCCCCATGTCAGAGTCAAAGTCAAAGCCCCCGGCGGGTGATGGCGAATTGTCCCGTGGCCATTAAAACCACGCCGGGTGATGCAAGGTCGCACACCGGGTCTTGGTGTTAGAGCCCCCGGCGCGCGCTCGCAAACTCCCGCGGCCATTCCAAGCCGCGCGGGGCGATGATGTAAGGCCCCGCTCCAGGTGCTCTTCAACTCCGCAACTCCGAAGTCGCCGCTGCGGAAGCCCCGAAAAGCGGTCTCCCTCCAGGGACCCGCGGGCTCCCGGTGCCGCCCGCCAAACCCGCAGTTGCAGCCTCCGAAACTCCGGGGGTCGGGTCGCAGCAGCGTCTACCACAGCTCCACCCGCTCTGGACTCGGCCAGCTCCGCGACGGTGAGGTGAGTAGTCAGCACCAGAGCCCCCGGTTTTCCTGTTGGAGGCCGCTCCTCGTTGCAGCCCCAACGACAACGGAGACCCGACAAAGAAAAGGTCGGGTCTCCCGTACAGGGAGAGATTTAAAAGTTACCCCCAACCCCCCCACACCACCCCCACCCCCCCACACCACCCCCACCCCCCCACACACATACCCCAACAAAAATAACAAAAACTACATTAAAACATAGACATAAAATAATAAAAAAACGCAGATGGACTGCAGAGGCCGCTGCAGACGAGAGTCGCGCCGCCTACCGGACTACCGGTGTTAATATAACAATATTGTAGTATAATGTAATTTAATGTGATAGTGCTTCGTGCTAAAGGCTGTTTAGCAGAGAAACCGCTCCGGCATGATAAAACTATCATCTAACATACCATAATATACTATATATACACTATAACACACCATAACGCTCTTTAAAACAATATAACACTAATATAGTGTAATACACACACTTTAACATTATAACATACTATATAATACTATATAAAACGATATAATACGTTACATAATAACACATTCTAATACAATATTACACTAATCTATGATACACTTTATCACAGTCTAACACATTACAATATAATATAACATCGAAATTACATCACAAACACACTACACCCAATAGCACATTACAATACAAATTACCACACATTATACTATAATATACTAACATTATAACACTACTCTACAACACACATTATTATAGTCGCAGAATATAGGAAATGAAAGCAAACGATAATACACGCGATAATAACTATAATAACTATAATAAAACAATACCCCAGCACAAACACACTACACCACAACACATTATTATACACTCGCAATTTGACAATATCAATTTATACCACACGACAATACACAATTGTAATCACACGTTAATATTGTTAAACACAATAATACATTGTAGCACTCAATCAAACTCCAATACACCAAAACAACGACACACTTTATAACACTAGAGCTCATGATAATACATGCGTGTCAAGATATGACACCAGAATACACTAGAATACAGTTATAATACAGTTTAACACATAAACACACTTTTATACACAATTTCAATATAACACATTAACGCACTAAGATATATGCACATGATATAATGTATAACACTACATATACGCTATATACGCTTAATCACCCTAACACACTATAACACAATAGAACAACACTTTCATTCACTTTTATTCTACTAGCACTTTAACACTTATAATGCACTTATAAAACACTCTAACACACATTGACACGAATTAGGCATTATAAGGCATGTAGTGTTGTGTATAGACTGTTATAATCATTATTTTATAAACGTAATAGTGCTTGGTGTATTATGGTGTTAAAATGTATATATAAAGTGTTATGGTGTATCATGGAATGCTAGTTATACTAGTAGAGCGCATTTGTGATATATTGTAATGTGTTATAATGTGTTAAAGTCTATCATAGTACTGTAGTGTGTAATAATGTAATATAATGATATTACGTGTTATAATGTTATATCTATATATAGTATTATATAATATATTATAATGTGCTTTTGTGTTTCAGAGTGCGTTATGGTGTGAACCAGGAGAAACCAGTCTAACATACTAATAGTATTAGTGCTGTACTTTATTACAATAAAGTTTATAATACATTATAACACACTTTTAACTATAAAACACTATAACACATATCGCAATCTGAAACAATATCAGATTAATAACAATATCACATTATAACACATAATAACACATTCTAATACAATATTCCACACTCTAATACTATGATTACGCAGTAACACGCACGCATTACAATATTGTATTTAGTGGTTTTATTGTATTGTTGTATTGTAATGCAGTTAAAGTGTATCATAGTACAGTTAGTGTAAATGTAATGTGTAATGTGTTATGTGTATCTTTTTATATAGTATGTTAAAATGTGCTTTTGTGTATTAGATTATATTAGTGTATTATATTGTTTTAGAGTGCCTGCTGTGTTATAGTGTTATAATGTATTATAGTGTTACGGTATGACACCAGTATAACGTATTAATAGTGTTTATTACACAGTCTAGTTTAATAACTTTTAACTATATACACTATAACACCATAATGCACTAAAACAATATACACTAATATTGTGTAATAGACTAAAACACACTTTAACATTTTAACATACTATATAATACTATATAAAACGATATCATACTATCTATCTATCGATCTAGCTCAATCATCTTTATTTCATTGTAATGTTATATTGTCGGAAAATGGATTTAGGATACAATGTTAGGTTATGTATTGTAATCCTTTAGTGTATTTATGCGTGTTATAGTGTGTTATAGTATAGTTTCATAATGTATTATTGTGTATTACTGTTATAATGTATAGTGTTAAAATGTGAGTGCTTGGTGTATTATGGTTTAAATGTATGTCGTGTTATAGTGTATCATGGAAGTTATACTATAGTAGATAGTGTATTTTGTTGTTATATTATAATGTAATGTGTTAAAGTCTATCAGTACTCTAGTGTAATAATGTATTAGAATGTGATATTACGTGATAATTATATATTTATATATTGTATTATATGATATTTTAGAGTGTGCTTTTGTGTATTAGACTATATTACTAATTTTTAATGCTTTTTGGAGTGTTATCTGGTGTGTAATATAGTGTTGTGATATTGTGTCATATCGTTAATTATTATTACTATAATAATTAACTAGATGTGACTATAATTAATGGATGTGACTATAAACCAGTATAACATACTAATAGTGTTAATGCTATAGTTTATTACACTGTAGATTCTATAATACATTAATAACTATAACGCACTACAACACTCTTAACACACTATGATACACCAATAACAACATCACATTATAACCATATCACATTATAACATTTGTGCTTTTGTGTATTAGACTATATTAGTGTATTATGTTGTTTTAGAGTGCGTTATGGTGTGTTATAGGGTGTTATACTGTGATTGTGTAGTGTATTATAGTTACCGTGACACAATAACACATTATTATAAACTGTCGCACTTAAAAACACACTACAACACACTATATTATAATCTCAGTGTAGTGCACTAGAACATTAATACAATGTAACACAATGTAACATAATATATACAATATATACACAATATAACATAATATATACAATATAAACACAATATAACATGATATAACATTAATACTAGTAATATACTATACACACCATAATTCACCACGACAACATAACACACTTTAATACACTATACCTCAATACACTGTACCGAATTAAAGTATTGTGTGTGTGTGTGATTATAATATATTGTGTTATAGGGAGAATGTAGTATAGTGATAGTGATAAGGCATTATAATATGTGGTGTTGTATTGCCGTGTATTAATCTGTGTTATAGTGCATTATAGCGTGTTATTGTGTATTATGTGTACTATATATTAGGTGTACTTCCAGCAAGGTCGCCGTACTTCCGGCCAGGTCGCCATACTTCCGTCTAGGTCGCCATACTTCCTGCCAGGTCGCAATACTTCCGGCCAGGCCGCCATACTTCCGGCCAGGTCGCCAAACCCGGCAAGGTGCCATTCTTCCGGCCAGGTCGCCATACTTCCGGCAAGTAAGGTCGCCAAACTTCTGGCAAGGTCGCCTCACTTCCGGCATGGTCGACATACGTCCGGCCAGGTAGCTATATTTCCGGCCAGGTAGCCATACTCCTGGTCAGGCCGCCATTCTTCCGGCAAGGTCGCCACACTTCCGGCATGGTAGCCTCACTTCCGGCATGGTCGACATACTTCTGGCCAGGTCGCTATATTTCCGGCCAGGTAGCCATACTCCTGGTCAGGCCGCCAGACTTCCGGCCAGGTCGCCATACTTCCGGCCAGTCCTCCATACTTCCAGCAAGGTCGCCGTAACTTCCGGCAATGCCGCCAAAATTCCGGCAATGTCGCCAAAACATCCGGCAAGGTCGCCATACTTCCGGCCAGGTTGCTATATTTCCGGCCAGGTCGCGATACTCCTGGTCAGGCCGCCATATTTCCGGCAAGGTCGCCACACTTCCTGCAAGGTAGCCATATTTCCTGCAAGGTCGCCATACTTCCGGCAAGGGTCGCCATACTTCCGGCCAGGTCGCCATACTTCCGGCTAGTTCGCCATACTTCTGGTCAGCCCGCCATACATCCGGCCAGGTCGCCATACTTCCGTCTAGGTCGCCATACTTCCTGCCAGGTCGCAATACTCCCGGCCAGGCCGCCATACTTCTGGCAAGGTCGCCATTCTCCGGCCAGGTCGCCATACTTCCGGCAAAGTCGCCATACCTACGGCAAGGTCGCCAAGCTTCCGGCAAGGTCGCCCCTCTTCCGGCAAGGTCGCCACACCTCCGGCAAGGTCGCCATACTTCCGGCAAAGTCGCCATACCTACGGCAAGGTCGCCTCACTTCCGGCAATGTCGCCACACTTCCGGCAGGGTCGCTATACTTCCGGCAAGGTCGCAACACTTCCAGAAAGGTCACCACACTTCCGGCAACATCGCCATACTTACGGCTAGGCCGCCATACTTCCCGCCAGGCCGACATACTTCCGACAAGGTCGCCATTCTTCCTGCAAGTTCGCCATACTTCCGGCAAGGTCGCCATACTTCCGGCGATGTCTCCAATGTTCCGGCAATGTCGCCAAACTTCCGGCAAGGTCGCCACACTTCCGGCAAAGTCGCCATACTTCTTGTTAGGTCGCCATACTTCCGGCTATGTCGCCATACTTCCGGCCAGGCCGCCACACCTCCCGCCAGGCCGCCATACTTCCGGCAACGTCGCCATACTTCCGGCAACGTCGCCATACTTCCGGCCAGGCCGCCATACTTCCGGCAAGGTCACCACACTTCCGGCCAGTTCGCCACACTTCCGGAAAGGTCGCCACACTTCCGGCCAGGTCGCCATACTTCATGCTATGTCGCCATACTACCGGCCAGGCCGCCACACCTCCGGCCAGGCCGCCATACTTCCGGCAACGTCGCCATAATTTCGGCAATGTCGCCAAACTTCCGGCAAGGTCACTACATCCGGCAAGGTCGCCATACTTCCGGCATGGTCGACACATTTCCGGAAGGCTCGCCACACTTCCGGCAACGTCACCATAGTTCCGGCCAGTTCGACACAATTCCGGTAAGGTCGCCATACTTACGGCAAGGTCGCCACAATTCCGGAAAGGTCGCCAAACCTCCGGCAAGTTCGCCACATTTCCTGCGTCGCCATACTTCCGGCCAGGCCGCCACACCTCCGGCCAGGCCGCCATATTTCCGGCAACATCGCCATACTTCCGGCCAGGGCGCCATATTTCAGGCAAGGTCACCACTCTTCCAGCCAGTTCGCCACACTTCCGGAAAGGTCGCCACACTTCCGGAAAGGTTGCCGTACTTCTGGTCAGGCCGCCATACTTCCGGCCAGGTCGCCATACTTCCGGCAAGGTCGCCATTCTTCTTACAAGTTCGCCATACTTCCGGCAAGGTTGCCATTCTTCCGGCAAGGTCGCCACACTTCCTGCAAGGTAGCCATACTTCCGGCAATGTCGCCAAACTTACGGCAAGGTCGCCACAATTCCGTAATAGTCGCCACACTTCCGGCAATGTCGCCATATTTCTTGTTAGGCCGCCATACTTCCGGCTAGGTCGCCATACCTCTGGCTAGGTCGCTAGACTTCTGGCTAGGTCGCCATACTTCCGGCTAGGTCGCCATACTTCCGGCAGGTTCGCCGTATTTCTGGTCAGGCCGCCATACTTCCGGCCCGGCCGCCATACTTCCGGCAAGGTCACCATACTTCCGGCCAGTTCGCCACACTTCCGAAAAGGTCGCCACACTTCCGAAAAGGTCGCCAAACTTCCGGCAAGGTCGCCGTACTTCTGGTCAGGCCGCCATACTTCTGGCAAGGTCACCATAGTTCCGGCCAGTTTACCACACTTCCGGAAAGGTCGCCACACTTCCGGAAAGGTCGCCAAAATTCCGGCAAGGTCGCTGTACTTCTGGTCAGGCCGCCATACTTCCGGCCAGGCCGCCGTACTTCCAGTCAGGTCGCCAAACTTCCAGCAAGGTCGCCATACTCTGGCAAGGTCGCCATACTTCCGGCAAGGTCGTCATACTTCCGGCAAGGTCGCCATTCTTCCTGCAAGTTCGCCATACTTCCGGCAAGGTCGCCATACTTCCGGCGATGTCTCCAATGTTCCGGCAATGTCGCCAAACTTCCGGCAAGGTCGCCACACTTCCGGCAAAGTCGCCATACTTCTTGTTAGGTCGCCATACTTCCGGCTATGTCGCCATACTTCCGGCCAGGCCGCCACACCTCCCGCCAGGCCGCCATACTTCCGGCAACGTCGCCATACTTCCGGCAACGTCGCCATACTTCCGGCCAGGCCGCCATACTTCCGGCAAGGTCACCACACTTCCGGCCAGTTCGCCACACTTCCGGAAAGGTCGCCACACTTCCGGCCAGGTCGCCATACTTCATGCTATGTCGCCATACTACCGGCCAGGCCGCCACACCTCCGGCCAGGCCGCCATACTTCCGGCAACGTCGCCATAATTTCGGCAATGTCGCCAAACTTCCGGCAAGGTCACTACATCCGGCAAGGTCGCCATACTTCCGGCATGGTCGACACATTTCCGGAAGGCTCGCCACACTTCCAGCAACGTCACCATAGTTCCGGCCAGTTCGACACAATTCCGGTAAGGTCGCCATACTTACGGCAAGGTCGCCACAATTCCGGAAAGGTCGCCAAACCTCCGGCAAGTTCGCCACATTTCCTGCGTCGCCATACTTCCGGCCAGGCCGCCACACCTCCGGCCAGGCCGCCATATTTCCGGCAACATCGCCATACTTCCGGCCAGGGCGCCATATTTCAGGCAAGGTCACCACTCTTCCAGCCAGTTCGCCACACTTCCGGAAAGGTCGCCACACTTCCGGAAAGGTTGCCGTACTTCTGGTCAGGCCGCCATACTTCCGGCCAGGTCGCCATACTTCCGGCTAGGTCGCCATACTTCCGGCCAGGCCGCCGTACTTCCGGTCAGGTCGCAACACTTCCGGAAAAGTCGTCATACTACCGGCAAGCTCGCCATACTTCCGGCAATATCGCCATGTTTCCGGCAAGGTCGGCAATCATCCGGCAAGGTCGCCACACTTCCGGCAAGGTCGCCAAACTTCTGGTCAGGCCGCCATACTTCCGGCCAGGCCGCCATACTTCCGGCCAGGCCACCATACTTCCGGCAAGGTCGCCATTCTTCTTACAAGTTCGCCATACTTCTGGCAAGGTTGCCATTCTTCCGGCAAGGTCGCCACACTTCCTGCAAGGTAGCCATACTTCCGGCAATGTCGCCAAACTTACGGCAAGGTCGCCACAATTCCGTAATAGTCGCCACACTTCCGGCAATGTCGCCATATTTCTTGTTAGGCCGCCATACTTCCGGCTAGGTCGCCATACCTCTGGCTAGGTCGCTAGACTTCTGGCTAGGTCGCCATACTTCCGGCTAGGTCGCCATACTTCCGGCAAGTTCGCCGTATTTCTGGTCAGGCCGCCATACTTCCGGCCCGGCCGCCATACTTCCGGCAAGGTCACCATACTTCCGGCCAGTTCGCCACACTTTCGGAAAGGTCGCCACACTTCCGAAAAGGTCGCCAAACTTCCGGCAAGGTCGCCGTACTTCTGGTCAGGCCGCCATACTTCTGGCAAGGTCACCATAGTTCCGGCCAGTTTACCACACTTCCGGAAAGGTCGCCACACTTCCGGAAAGGTCGCCAAAATTCCGGCAAGGTCGCTGTACTTCTGGTCAGGCCGCCATACTTCCGGCCAGGCCGCCGTACTTCCAGTCAGGTCGCCAAACTTCCAGCAAGGTCGCCATACTCTGGCAAGGTCGCCATACTTCCGGCAAGGTCGTCATACTTCCGGCAAGCTCGCCATACTTCCGGCAATATCGCCACACATCCGGCAAGGTCGCCACACTTCCGGCAAAGTCGCACACTTCCGGCAGGGTCGCCATAAATCCGGCAAGGTCGCAACACTTCCGGAAAGGTCGCCACACTTCCGGCAACGTCGCCATACTTCCGGCTAGGCCGCCATACTTCCCGCCAGGCCGCCATACTTCCAGCAAAGTCGCCATTCTTCCTGCAAGTTCGCCATACTTCCGGCATGGTCGCCATTCTTCCGGCAAGGTCGCCATACTTCCGGCGATGTCACGAATGTTCCGGCAAGGTCGCCACACTTCCTGCAAGGTAGCCATACTTCCGGCAAAGTGGCCATACTTCATGTTAGGTCGCCATACTTCTGGCCAGGTCGCCATACGTCCGGCTAGTTCACCACACTTTCGGCCAGGTTGCCATACTTCCGGCAAGGTCGCCATACGTCCGGCTAGTTCGCCATACTTCCGGTAAGTAAGGTCGCCATACTTCCGGCCAGTTCGCCACACTTCCGGAAAGGTCGCCACACTTCCGAAAAGGTCGCCAAACTTCCGGCAAGGTCGCCGTACTTCTGGTCAGGCCGCCATACTTCCGGCAAGGTCACCATAGTTCCGGCCAGTTCGCCACACTTCCGGAAAGGTCGTCACACTTCTGGAAAGGTCGACAAACTTCCGGGAAGGTCGCTGTACTTCTGGTCAGGCAGCCATACTTCTGGCTAGGTCGCCATACTTCCGGCCAGGCCGCCGTACTTCCAGTCAGGTCGCCAAACTTCCAGCAAGGTCGCCATACTTCTGGCAAGGTCGCCATACTTCCGGCAAGATCGTCATACTTCCGGCAAGCTCGCCATACTTCCGGCAATATCGCCACACATCCGGCAAGGTCGCCACATTTCCAGCAAAGTCGCACACTTCCGGCAGGGTCGCCATAAATCCGGCAAGGTCGCAACACTTCCGGAAAGGTCGCCACACTTCCGGGAACGTCGCCGTACTTCCGGCTAGGCCGCCATACTTCCCGCCAGGCCGCCATACTTCCGGCAAAGTCGCCATTCTTCCTGAAAGTTCGCCATACTTCCGGCATGGTTGCCATTCTTCCGGCAAGGTTGCCATACTTCCGACGATGTCACCAAAGTTCCGGCAAGGTCGCCATACTTCAGGTCAGGACGCCATACTTCCGGCCAGGCCGCCATACGTCCGGCCATGTCGCCATACTTCCGGCATGGTCGCCATTCTTGCGGCAAGGTCGCCATACTTCCGGCGATGTCACCAAAGTTCCGGCAAGGTCGCCATACTTCTGGTCAGGCCGCCATACTTACGGCCAGGTCGCCATACTCCCGCCAAGGTCGCAACACTTCCGGAAAGCTCGCCACACTTCCGGCAACATCACCATACTTCCGGCCAGTTCGCCACACTCCCGGAAAGGTCGCCATACTTCCGGCAAGTTCGCCACATTTCCTGCAAGGTCGCCATACTTCCGGCCAGGCCGCCATACTTCCGGCATGGTCACCATACTTCCGGCAAGGGCGCCATACATCCCACCAGGCCCGCATGCATCCGGACAGGTCTCCATTCTTCCTGCCAGGTCGCCATACTTCCGGCCAGGCCACCCTACTTCCGGCAAGGTCGCCATCCTCAGGCCAGGTCTCCATACCCGGCAAGGTCGCCACTCTTCCGGCAAGGTCGCCACACATTCCGGGAAGGTCGCCATACTTCTGGCCAGGTCACCATACTTCTGGTCAGCCCGCCATACATCCGGCCAGGTCGCCATACTTCCGGCAAGGTCGCCATTCTCCGGCCAGGTCGCCAATCTTCCGGCAAGGTCGCCACTCTTCCGGCAAGGTCGCCACACTTTCGGCAAGGTCGGCACTCATCCGGCAAGGTCGCCTCACTTCCCGCAATGTCGCGACACTTCCGGCAGGGTCGCCATACTTCCGGCAAGATCGCAACACTTCCGGAAAGGTCGCCACACTTCCGGCAACATCGCCATACTTACGGCTAGGCCGCCATACTTCCTGCCAGGCCCCCATACTTCCGACAAGGTCGCCATTCTTCCTGCAAGTTCGCCATACTTCCGGCAAGGTCGCCATTCTTCCGGCAAGGTCGCCATACTTCCGGCGATGTTGCCAATGTTCCGGCAAGGTCGCCACACTTCCTGCAAGGTAGCCAATGTTCCGTCAATGTCGCCAAACTTCCGGCAAGGTCGCCACAATTCCGGAATAGTTGCCACTCTTCCGGCAAAGTCGCCATACTTCTTGTTAGGTCCCCATACTTCCGGCCAGGTCGCCATACGTCTGGCTAGTTCGCCATACTTTTGGCCAGGTTGCCATACTTCTGGCAAGGTCACCATCCGTCCGGCTAGTTCGCCATACTTCCGGCAAGTAAGGTAGCCATACTTCCGGCCAGTTCGCCACACTTCCGGAAAGGTCGCCACACTTCCGAAAAGTTCGCCAAACTTCCGGCAAGGTCGCCGTACTTCTGGTCAGGCCGCCATACTTCCGGCAAGGTCACCATAGTTCCGGCCAGTTCACCACACTTCCGGAAAGGTCGCCACACTTCCGTAAAGGTCGCCAAACTTCCGGCAAGGTCGCTGTACTTCTGGTCAGGCCGCCATACTTCCGGCCAGTTCGCCTACTTCCGGCTAGGTCGCCATACTTCCGGCCAGGCCGCCGTACTTCCAGTCAGGTCGCCAAACTTCCAGCAAGGTTGCCATACTTCTGGCAAGGTCGCCATACTTCCGGCAAGGTCGTCATACTTCCGGAAAGGTCGCCACACTTCCGGCAAAGTCGCACACTTCCGGCAGGGTCACCATAAATCCGGCAAGGTCGCCTCACTTCCGGCATGGTCGACATACTTCCGGCATGGTAGCCACACTTCCGCTAAGGTCGCCATACTTCTGGCCAGGTCGCTATATTTCCGGCCAGGTAGCCATACTCCTAGTCAGGCCACCAGACTTCCGGCCAGGTCGCCATACTTCCAGCAAGGTCGCCGTACTTCCGGCAATGCCGCCGAAATTCCGGCAATGTCGCCACACATCCAGCAAGGTCGCCATACTTCCGACCAGGTCACTATATTTCCGGCCAGGTAGCCATACTCCTGGTCAGGCCGCCATTCTTCCAGCAAGGTCGCCACACCTCCGCGAAGGTCGCCATACTTCCGGCAAAGTCGCCAAACATCCGGCCAGGTCGCTATACTTCCGTCTAGGTCGCCATACTTCCTGCCAGGTCGCAATACTTCCGGCCAGGCCGCCATACTTCCGGCAAGGTCGCCATTCTCCGGCCAGGTCGCCATACTTCCGACAAGGACGCCACTCTTCCGGCAAGGTCGCCACACCTCCGGCAAGGTCGCCATACTTCCGGCAAAGTCGCCATACCTACGGCAAGGTCGCCTCACTTCCGGCAATGTCGCCACACTTCCGGCAGGGTTGCCATACTTCCGGCAAGGTCGCAACATTTCCAGAAAGGTCGCCACACTTCCGGCAACGTCGCCATACTTACGGCTAGGGCGCCATACTTCCCGCCAGGCCGCCATACTTCCGACAAGGTCGCCATTCTTCCTGCAAGTTCGCCATACTTCCGGCAAGGTCGCCATACTTTCAGCAAGGTCGCTATACTTCCGGCGATGTCCCCAATGTTCCGGCAAGGTCGCCAAACTTCCTGCAAGGTCGCCATACTTCCGGCAATGTCGCCAAACTTCCGGCAAGGTCGCCACAATTCCGGAATAGTCGCCACACTTCCGGCAAAGTCGCTATACTTCTTGTTAGGTCGCCATACTTCCGGCAAGTAAGGTCACCAAACTTCTGGCAAGGTCGCCTCACTTCTGGCATGGTCGACACACTTCCGGCCAGGTCGCTATATTTCCGGCCAGGTAGCCATACTCCTGGTCAGGCCGCCATTCTTCAGGCTAGGTCGCCATACTTCCGGTAAGGTCGCCACGCTTGCGGCAAGGTCGCTATATTTCTGGCCAGGTAATCATACTCCTGGTCAGGCCACCATTCTTCCGGCATGGTCGCCACCCTTCCAGCATGGTAGCCACACTTCTGCTAAGGCCGCCACACCTCCGGCCAGGCCGCCATATTTCCGGCAACGTCGCCATACTTCCGGCCAGGGCGCCATATTTCAGGCAAGGTCACCACTCTTCCAGCCAGTTCGCCACACTTCCGGAAAGGTCGCCACACTTCCGGAAAGGTCACCAAACTTCCGGCAAGGTTGCCGTACTTCTGGTCAGGCCGCCATACTTCCGGCCAGGTCGCCATACTTCCGGCTAGGTCGCCATACTTCCGGGCAGGCCGCCGTACTTCCGGTCAGGTCGCAACACTTCCAGAAAAGTCGTCATACTACCGGCAAGCTCGCCATACTTCCGGCAATATCGCCTTATTTCCGGCAAGGTCGGCATTCATCCGGCAAGGTCGCCACACTTCCGGCAAGGTCGCCAAACTTCCGGCAAGTTCGCCGTACTTCTGGTCAGGCCACCATACTTCCGGCCAGGCCGCCATACTTCCGGCATGGTCGCCATGCTTCCTACAAGTTCGCCATACTTCCGGCAATGTCGCCAAACTTACGGCAAGGTCGCCACAATTCCGTTATAGTCACCACACTTCCGGCAATGTCGCCATATTTCTTGTTAGGCTGCCATACTTCCGGCAATGTCGCCATATTTCTTGTTAGGCTGCCATACTTCCGGCTAGGTCGCCATACTTCCGGCTAGGTCGCCATACTTCCGGAAAGGTCACCAAACGTCCGGCAAGTTCGCAACATTGCTTGCAAGGTTGCCATACCTCCGGCTAGGCCGCCAGACTTCCGGCTAGGTCGCCATACTTCCGGCTAGATTGCCATACTTCCGGTCCGGCCGCCATACTTTCGGTAACGTCACCATACTTCCGGCCAGGCCGCCATACTTCCGGCAAGGTCACCATACTTCTGGCCAGTTCGCCACACTTCCGGAAAGGTCGCCACACTGCCGAAAAGGTCGCCAAACTTCCGGCAAGGTCGCCGTACTTCTGGTCAGGCCGCTATACTTCCAGCAAGGTCATCATAGTTCCGGCCAGTTCGCCACACTTCCGGAAAGGTCGCCACACTTCCGGAAAGGTCGCCAAACTTCCGGCAAGGTCGCTGTACTTCTGGTCAGGCCGCCATACTTCCGGCCAGGTCGCCTACTTCCGGCTAGGTCGCCATACTTCCGACAAGCTCGCCATACTTCCGGCAATGTTGCCTTACTTCCGGCGATGTCGCCAATATTCCGGCAAGGTCGCCACACTTCCTGCAAGGTAGCCATACTTCCGGCAATGTCGCCAAACTTCCGGCAAGGTCGCCACAATTCCAGAATAGTCGCCACACTTCCGTCAAAGTCGCTATACTTCTTGTTAGGTCGCCATACTTTCGGCCAGGTCGCCATATTTCTGGCCCGATCACCATACTTCTGGCCAGGCCGCCTTACTTCTGGCCAGGTCGCCATACTTCCGGCTAGTTCACAATACTTCCGGCCAGTTCGCCATACTTCCGGCCAGGTCACCATACTTCCGGAAAGTAAGGTCGCCAAACTTCCGGCAAGGTCGCCTCACTTCTGGCATGGTCGACACACTTCCGGCAAGGTCGCCATACTTCCGGCCAGGTCGCTATATTTCCGGCCAGGTAGCCATACTCCTGGTCAGGCCGCCATTCTTCCGGCATGGTTGCCGTACTTCCGTCAATGTCGCCGAAATTCCGGCAATGTCGCCACACATCCGGCCTGTTCGCCATACTTCTGGTCAGGCTGCCACACTTCCGGACAGGTCGACATACTTCCGGCAAGTAAGGTCGCCAAAATTCCTGCAAGGTCGCCTCACTTCCGGTATGGTCGCCATACTTCCGGCAAGTTCGCCATACTTCCGGCCAGTTCTCCATACTCCCGGCCAGGTCGCCATACTTCCGGCAAGTAAGGTCGCCAAACTTCCGGCAAGGTCGCCTCACTTCCGGCATGGTCGACATATTCCGGCTAGGTCGCCATACATCTGGCCATGTCGCCATACTTCCGGCCAGGCCGCCATACCTCCGGCTAGGTCGCCATACTTCCGGTTAGTTCGCCATACTTCCAGCAAGGTCGCCACACTTGCGGAAATCTCACCACACTTCCGGCAACGACACCATACTTCCGGCCAGTTCGCCACACTTCCGGCAAGGTCGTCAAACTTCCGGCAAGTTCGCCACATTTCCTGCGTCGCCATACTTCTGGCCAGGTCGCCATACATCCGGCTAGGTCGTCTACTTCCGGCTAGGTCGCCATACATCCGGCTAGGTCGTCTACTTCCGGCTAGGTCGCCACACTTCCGGGCAGGCCGCCACACCTCCGGCCAGGCCGCCATACTTCCGGCCAGGTCGCCATACTTCCGGCTAGGTTGCCATACTTCCGGACAGGCCGCCGTACTTCCGGTCAGGTCGCAACACTTCCGGAAAGGTCAACATACTTCCGGCAAGCTCGCCATAAATCTGGCAATATCGCCATACTTCCGGCAAGGTCGCCAAGCTTCCGGCAAGGTCGCCACACTTTCGGTAAGGTCGGCACTCATCTGACAAGGTCGCCACACTTCCGGCAAGGTCGCCACACTACCGGCATGGTCGCCATACTTCCGGCAAGGTCGCATCACTTCCGGCTAGTTCGCCATACGTTCGGCCAGGTCACCATACTTCCGGCCAGATCGCCATAATTCTGGCCAGGCCGCCTTACTTCCGGCCAGGCCGCCATACTTCCGGCTAGGTTGCCATACTTCCAGCTATTTCGCCATACTTCCGGCTAGTTCGCCATACTTCCGGCCAGTTCGCCATACTTCCGGCCAGTTCGCCATACTTATGGCCAGGTCGCCATACTTCCGGCCAGGTCGCCATACTTCTGGTCAGGCCGCCATACTTCCTGCCAGGTCGCCAAACTTCCGGCAAGGTCGCCTCACTTCCGGCATGGTCGCCATAATTCTGGCCAGGCCGCCTTACTTCCGGCCAGGTCGTCATACTTCCGGCTAGGTCACCACACCTCCGGCCAGGCCGCCATACTTCCGGCAACGTCGCCATACTTCCGGAAAGGTCGCCAAACTTCCGGCAAGTTCGCCACATTTCCTGCGTCCTCAAACTTCCGGCAAGGTCGCCGTACTTCTGGTCAGGCCGCCATACTTCCGGCCAGGGCGCCATACTTCCGGCTAGGTCGCCATACTTCCGGCCAGGCCGCCGTACTACCGGTCAGGTCGCAACACTTCCAGAAAGGTCGTCATACTTCCGGCAAGCTCGCCATACTTCCGGCAATATCGCCATATTTCCGACAAGGTCGCCAATCTTCCGGCTAGGCCGCCATACTTCCCGCCAGGTCGCCATACTTCCGGCAAGGTCGCCATTCTTCCTGCAAGTTCGCCATACTTCCGGCCAGGTAGCCATACTCCTGGTCAGGCCGCCATTCTTCCGGCATGGTTGCCGTACTTCCGTCAATGTCGCCGAAATTCCGGCAATGTCGCCACACATCCGGCCTGTTCGCCATACTTCTGGTCAGGCTGCCACACTTCCGGACAGGTCGACATACTTCCGGCAAGTAAGGTCGCCAAAATTCCTGCAAGGTCGCCTCACTTCCGGTATGGTCGCCATACTTCCGGCAAGTTCGCCATACTTCCGGCCAGTTCTCCATACTCCCGGCCAGGTCGCCATACTTCCGGCAAGTAAGGTCGCCAAACTTCCGGCAAGGTCGCCTCACTTCCGGCATGGTCTACATATTCCGGCTAGGTCGCCATACATCTGGCCATGTCGCCATACTTCCGGCCAGGCCGCCATACCTCCGGCTAGGTCGCCATACTTCCGGTTAGTTCGCCATACTTCCAGCAAGGTCGCCACACTTGCGGAAATCTCACCACACTTCCGGCAACGACACCATACTTCCGGCCAGTTCGCCACACTTCCGGCAAGGTCGTCAAACTTCCGGCAAGTTCGCCACATTTCCTGCGTCGCCATACTTCTGGCCAGGTCGCCATACATCCGGCTAGGTCGTCTACTTCCGGCTAGGTCGCCATACATCCGGCTAGGTCGTCTACTTCCGGCTAGGTCGCCACACTTCCGGGCAGGCCGCCACACCTCCGGCCAGGCCGCCATACTTCCGGCCAGGTCGCCATACTTCCGGCTAGGTTGCCATACTTCCGGACAGGCCGCCGTACTTCCGGTCAGGTCGCAACACTTCCGGAAAGGTCAACATACTTCCGGCAAGCTCGCCATAAATCTGGCAATATCGCCATACTTCCGGCAAGGTCGCCAAGCTTCCGGCAAGGTCGCCACACTTTCGGTAAGGTCGGCACTCATCTGACAAGGTCGCCACACTTCCGGCAAGGTCGCCACACTACCGGCATGGTCGCCATACTTCCGGCAAGGTCGCATCACTTCCGGCTAGTTCGCCATACGTTCGGCCAGGTCACCATACTTCCGGCCAGGTCACCATACTTCCGGCCAGATCGCCATAATTCTGGCCAGGCCGCCTTACTTCCGGCCAGGCCGCCATACTTCCGGCTAGGTTGCCATACTTCCAGCTATTTCGCCATACTTCCGGCTAGTTCGCCATACTTCCGGCCAGTTCGCCATAATTCCGGCCAGTTCGCCATACTTATGGCCAGGTCGCCATACTTCCGGCCAGGTCGCCATACTTCTGGTCAGGCCGCCATACTTCCTGCCAGGTCGCCAAACTTCCGGCAAGGTCGCCTCACTTCCGGCATGGTCGCCATAATTCTGGCCAGGCCGCCTTACTTCCGGCCAGGTCGTCATACTTCCGGCTAGGTCACCACACCTCCGGCCAGGCCGCCATACTTCCGGCAACGTCGCCATACTTCCGGAAAGGTCGCCAAACTTCCGGCAAGTTCGCCACATTTCCTGCGTCCTCAAACTTCCGGCAAGGTCGCCGTACTTCTGGTCAGGCCGCCATACTTCCGGCCAGGGCGCCATACTTCCGGCTAGGTCGCCATACTTCCGGCCAGGCCGCCGTACTACCGGTCAGGTCGCAACACTTCCAGAAAGGTCGTCATACTTCCGGCAAGCTCGCCATACTTCCGGCAATATCGCCATATTTCCGACAAGGTCGCCAATCTTCCGGCTAGGCCGCCATACTTCCCGCCAGGTCGCCATACTTCCGGCAAGGTCGCCATTCTTCCTGCAAGTTCGCCATACTTCCGGCAAGGTCGCCATTCTTCCGGCAAGGTCGCCATACTTCCGGCGATGTTGCCAATTTCCCGGCAAGGTCACCACACTTCCTGCAAGGTAGCCATACTTCCGGCAGGGTCGCCTTACTTCCAGCAAGGTCGCCACAATTCCGGAATAGTCGCCACACTTCCGGGAAAGTTGCCATACATCTTGTTAGGCCGCCATACTTCCGGCCAGGTCGCCACACTTACGGCAAAGTTGCCATACCTCTTGTTAGGCCGCCATACTTCCGGCCAGTTCGCCACATTTCCGGCTAGTTCGCCATACTTCTGGCCAGTTCGCCATACTTCCGGCCAGGTCGCCATACTTCTGGTCAGGCTGCCATACTTCCGGCCAGGTCGCCATACTTCCGGCAAGTAAGGTCGCCAAACTACCGGCATGGTCGCCACACTTCCGGAAGGGTCGCCAAACTTCCGGCAAGTTCGCCACATTTCCTGCATCGCCAAACTTCCAACAAGGTCGCCGTACTTCTGGTCAGGTCGCCACACTTCCGGCCAGGTCGCCATACTTCCGGCTAGGTCGCCATACTTCCGGCCAGGCCGCCGTAATACAGGTCAGGTCGCAACACTACCGGAAAGGTCGTCATACTTCCGGCAAGCACGCCATACATCCGGCAATATAGCCATACTTCCGGCAAGGTCACCAAGCTTCCGGAAAGGTCGCCACACTTTTGTTAAGGTCGGCAGTCAACCGGCAAGGTCGCCACACTTCCGGCAATGTCGCCACACTTCCGGCACGGTCGCCATACTTCCGGCAATGTCGCAACACTTCCGGAAAGGTCGCCACACTTCCGGAAAGGTCGCCAAACTTCCGGCAAGATTGCCGTATTTCTGGTCAGGCCGCCGTACTTCCGGTCAGGTCGCTACACTTCCGGAAAGGTCGTCATACTTCCAGCAAGCTCGCCATACTTCCGGCAATATCTCCATATTTCTGGCAAATTCGCCAAGCTTCCGGCTAGGCCGCCATACTTCCCGCCAGGCCGCCATACTTCCGGCAAGTTCGCCATTCTTCCTGCAAGTTCCCCATACTTCCGGCAAGGTAGCCATTCTTCCGGCAAGGTCGCCATACTTCCGGTGATGTCGCCAATGTTCCGGCAAGGTCACCACACTTCCTGCAGGGTCGCCATACTTCCGGGAAGGTTGCCACAATTGCGGAATAGTCGCCACACTTCCGGCAAAGTTGCCATACTTCTTGTTAGGCCGCCATACTTCCGGCCAGGTAGCCATACTTCCGGCCTGGTCGCTATATTTCCGGCCAGGTAACCATACTCCTGGTCAGGCCGCCAGACTTCCGACCAGTCCTCCATGCTTCCAGCAAGGTCGCCGTACTTCCAGCAATGTCGCCAAAATTCCGGCAATGTCGCCATACTTACGGCAATGTCGCAAAACCTCCGGCAAGGTCACCACATCTGGCAAGGTCCGCATATACTTCCGGCAGGGTCGCCATACTTCCGGCCAGTTCGCATATGGCAAGGTCGCCGTACTTCTGGTCAGGCCGCCATACTTCCGGCCCGGCCGCCATACTTCCGGCAAGGTCGCCATACTTCCGGCAAGGTCGCCACACTTCCGGAAGGGTCGTCAAACTTCCGGCAAGTTCGCCACATTTCCTGCATCGCCATACTTCCGGCCAGGTCGCCATACTTCCGGCTAGGTCGCCATACTTCCGGCTAGGTCGCCATACTTCCGGCCAGGCCACCACACCTCCGGCCAGGCCACCATACTTCCGGCAACGTCGCCATACTTCCGGCCAGGCCGCCATACTTCCGGAAAGGTCGCCAAACATCCGGCAAGTTCGTCACATTTCCAGCGTCGCCAAACTTCCGGCAAGGTCGCCGTACTTCTGGTCAGGCCGCCATAATCCCGGCCAGGTCGCCATACTTTCGGCTAGGTCGCCATACTTCCGGCCAGGCCGCCGTACTTCCGGTCAGGTCGCAACACTTCTGGAAAGGTCGTCATATTTCCTGCATCGCCATACTTCCGGCCAGGTCGCCATACTTCCGGCTAGGTCGCCATGCTTCCGACAAGGTTGCCACACTTTCGGCAAGGTCGGCACTCATCCGGCAAGGTCGCCACACTTCCGGCAAGGTCGCCACACTTCCGGCACGGTCACCATTATTCCGGCAAGGTCGCAACACTTCCGGAAAGGTTGCCTCACTTCCGGCAACGTCGCTATACTTCCGGCTAGGCCGCCATACTTCCCGCCAGGCCGCTATACTCCCGGCGATGTCGCCAAACTTCCGGCAAGTTCGCCACATTTCCTGCATCGCCAAACTTCCGACAAGGTCGCCGTACTTCTGGTCAGGCCGCCAGACTTCCGGCCAGGTCGCCATACTTCCGGCTAGGTCGCCATACTTCCGGCCAGGCCGCCGTAATACAGGTCAGGTCGCAACACTTCCGGAAAGGTCGTCATACTTCCGGCAAGCACGCCATACATCCGGCAATATAGCCATACTTCCGGCAAGGTCACCAAGCTTCCGGAAAGGTCGCCACACTTTTGTTAAGGTCGGCAGTCAACCGGCAAGGTCGCCACACTTCCGGCAATGTCGCCACACTTCCGGCACGGTCGCCATACTTCCGGCAATGTCGCAACACTTCCGGAAAGGTCGCCACACTTCCGGAAAGGTCGCCAAACTTCCGGCATGGTCGCCATAATTCTGGCCAGGCCGCCTTACTTCCGGCCAGGTCGCTATACTACCGGCTAGGTCACCACACCTCCGGCCAGGCCGCCATACTCCGGCAACGTCGCCATACTTACGGCAATGTCACAAAACCTCCGGCAAGGTCACCACATCTGGCAAGGTCCGCATACTTCCGGCAAGGTCGCCATACTTCCGGCCAGTTCGCATATGGCAAGGTCGCCGTACTTCTGGTCAGGCCGCCATACTTCCGGCCCGGCCGCCATACTTCCGGCTGGGTCGCCATACTTCCGGCCAGTTCGCCATACTTCCGGCCAGGTCGCCATACTTCTGGTCAGGCTGCCATACTTCCGGCCAGGTCGCCCGACTTCCGGCAAGGTCGCCACACTTCCGGAAAGCTCGCCACACTTCCGGCAACGTCACCATACTTTCGCCCAGTTCGCCACACTTCCGGCAAGGTCACCATACTTCCGGCAAGGTCGCCACACTTCCGGAAGGGTCGTCAAACTTCCGACAAGTTCGCCACATTTCCTGCATCGCCATACTTGCGGCCAGGTCGCCATACTTCCGGCTAGGTCGCCATACTTCCGGCTAGGTCGCCATACTTCCGGCCAGGCCGCCACACCTCCGGCCAGGCCGCCATACTTCCGGCAACGTCGCCATACTTCCGGCCAGGCCGCCATACTTCCAGAAAGGTCGCCAAACATCCGGCAAGTTCATCACATTTCCAGCGTCGCCAAACTTCCGGCAAGGTCGCCGTACTTCTGGTCAGGCCGCCATACTTCCGGCCAGGTCGCCACACTTTCGGCTAGGTCGCCATACTTCCGGCCAGGCCGCCGTACTTCCGGTCAGGTCGCAACATTTCCGGAAAGGTCGTCATACTTCCGGCAAAGCTCGCCATACTTCCGGCAATATCGCCATACTTCCGGCCAGGCCGCCACACTTTCGGCAAGGTCGCCACACTTCCGGCACGGTCACCAAACTTCCGGCAAAGTCGCAACACTTCCGGAAAGGTTGCCACACTTCCGGCAACGTCGCTATACTTCCGGCTAGGCCGCCATACTTCCCGCCAGGCCGCTATACTCCCGGCGATGTCGCCAATGTTCCGGCAATATCGCCACAATTCCGGAATAGTCGCCACACTTCCGGCAAAATCGCCATATTTCATGTTAGGCCGCCATACTTCCGGCCAGGTCGCCACATTTCCTGCGTCCTCAAACTTCCGGCAAGGTCGCCGTACTTCTGGTCAGGCCGCCATACTTCCGGCCAGGGCGCCATACTTCCGGCTAGGTCGCCATACTTCCGGCCAGGCCGCCGTACTACCGGTCAGGTCGCAACACTTCCAGAAAGGTCGTCATACTTCCGGCAAGCTCGCCATACTTCCGGCAATATCGCCATATTTCCGACAAGGTCGCCAATCTTCCGGCTAGGCCGCCATACTTCCCGCCAGGTCGCCATACTTCCGGCAAGGTCGCCATTCTTCCTGCAAGTTCGCCATACTTCCGGCAAGGTCGCCATTCTTCCGGCAAGGTCGCCATACTTCCGGCGATGTTGCCAATTTCCCGGCAAGGTCACCACACTTCCTGCAAGGTAGCCATACTTCCGGCAGGGTCGCCTTACTTCCAGCAAGGTCGCCACAATTCCGGAATAGTCGCCACACTTCCGGGAAAGTTGCCATACATCTTGTTAGGCCGCCATACTTCCGGCCAGGTCGCCACACTTACGGCAAAGTTGCCATACCTCTTGTTAGGCCGCCATACTTCCGGCCAGTTCGCCACATTTCCGGCTAGTTCGCCATACTTCTGGCCAGTTCGCCATACTTCCGGCCAGGTCGCCATACTTCTGGTCAGGCTGCCATACTTCCGGCCAGGTCGCCATACTTCCGGCAAGTAAGGTCGCCAAACTACCGGCATGGTCGCCACACTTCCGGAAGGGTCGCCAAACTTCCGGCAAGTTCGCCACATTTCCTGCATCGCCAAACTTCCAACAAGGTCGCCGTACTTCTGGTCAGGCCGCCAGACTTCCGGCCAGGTCGCCATACTTCCGGCTAGGTCGCCATACTTCCGGCCAGGCCGCCGTAATACAGGTCAGGTCGCAACACTACCGGAAAGGTCGTCATACTTCCGGCAAGCACGCCATACATCCGGCAATATAGCCATACTTCCGGCAAGGTCACCAAGCTTCCGGAAAGGTCGCCACACTTTTGTTAAGGTCGGCAGTCAACCGGCAAGGTCGCCACACTTCCGGCAATGTCGCCACACTTCCGGCACGGTCGCCATACTTCCGGCAATGTCGCAACACTTCCGGAAAGGTCGCCACACTTCCGGAAAGGTCGCCAAACTTCCGGCAAGATTGCCGTATTTCTGGTCAGGCCGCCGTACTTCCGGTCAGGTCGCTACACTTCCGGAAAGGTCGTCATACTTCCAGCAAGCTCGCCATACTTCCGGCAATATCTCCATATTTCTGGCAAATTCGCCAAGCTTCCGGCTAGGCCGCCATACTTCCCGCCAGGCCGCCATACTTCCGGCAAGTTCGCCATTCTTCCTGCAAGTTCCCCATACTTCCGGCAAGGTAGCCATTCTTCCGGCAAGGTCGCCATACTTCCGGTGATGTCGCCAATGTTCCGGCAAGGTCACCACACTTCCTGCAGGGTCGCCATACTTCCGGGAAGGTTGCCACAATTGCGGAATAGTCGCCACACTTCCGGCAAAGTTGCCATACTTCTTGTTAGGCCGCCATACTTCCGGCCAGGTAGCCATACTTCCGGCCTGGTCGCTATATTTCCGGCCAGGTAACCATACTCCTGGTCAGGCCGCCAGACTTCCGACCAGTCCTCCATGCTTCCAGCAAGGTCGCCGTACTTCCAGCAATGTCGCCAAAATTCCGGCAATGTCGCCATACTTACGGCAATGTCGCAAAACCTCCGGCAAGGTCACCACATCTGGCAAGGTCCGCATATACTTCCGGCAGGGTCGCCATACTTCCGGCCAGTTCGCATATGGCAAGGTCGCCGTACTTCTGGTCAGGCCGCCATACTTCCGGCCCGGCCGCCATACTTCCGGCAAGGTCGCCATACTTCCGGCAAGGTCGCCACACTTCCGGAAGGGTCGTCAAACTTCCGGCAAGTTCGCCACATTTCCTGCATCGCCATACTTCCGGCCAGGTCGCCATACTTCCGGCTAGGTCGCCATACTTCCGGCTAGGTCGCCATACTTCCGGCCAGGCCACCACACCTCCGGCCAGGCCACCATACTTCCGGCAACGTCGCCATACTTCCGGCCAGGCCGCCATACTTCCGGAAAGGTCGCCAAACATCCGGCAAGTTCGTCACATTTCCAGCGTCGCCAAACTTCCGGCAAGGTCGCCGTACTTCTGGTCAGGCCGCCATAATTCCGGCCAGGTCGCCATACTTTCGGCTAGGTCGCCATACTTCCGGCCAGGCCGCCGTACTTCCGGTCAGGTCGCAACACTTCTGGAAAGGTCGTCATACTTCCGGCAAAGCTCGCCATACTTCCGGCAATATCGCCATACTTCCGGCAAGGTCGCCAAGCTTCCGACAAGGTTGCCACACTTTCGGCAAGGTCGGCACTCATCCGGCAAGGTCGCCACACTTCCGGCAAGGTCGCCACACTTCCGGCACGGTCACCATTATTCCGGCAAGGTCGCAACACTTCCGGAAAGGTTGCCTCACTTCCGGCAACGTCGCTATACTTCCGGCTAGGCCGCCATACTTCCCGCCAGGCCGCTATACTCCCGGCGATGTCGCCAAACTTCCGGCAAGTTCGCCACATTTCCTGCATCGCCAAACTTCCGACAAGGTCGCCGTACTTCTGGTCAGGCCGCCAGACTTCCGGCCAGGTCGCCATACTTCCGGCTAGGTCGCCATACTTCCGGCCAGGCCGCCGTAATACAGGTCAGGTCGCAACACTTCCGGAAAGGTCGTCATACTTCCGGCAAGCACGCCATACATCCGGCAATATAGCCATACTTCCGGCAAGGTCACCAAGCTTCCGGAAAGGTCGCCACACTTTTGTTAAGGTCGGCAGTCAACCGGCAAGGTCGCCACACTTCCGGCAATGTCGCCACACTTCCGGCACGGTCGCCATACTTCCGGCAATGTCGCAACACTTCCGGAAAGGTCGCCACACTTCCGGAAAGGTCGCCAAACTTCCGGCATGGTCGCCATAATTCTGGCCAGGCCGCCTTACTTCCGGCCAGGTCGCTATACTACCGGCTAGGTCACCACACCTCCGGCCAGGCCGCCATACTCCGGCAACGTCGCCATACTTACGGCAATGTCACAAAACCTCCGGCAAGGTCACCACATCTGGCAAGGTCCGCATACTTCCGGCAAGGTCGCCATACTTCCGGCCAGTTCGCATATGGCAAGGTCGCCGTACTTCTGGTCAGGCCGCCATACTTCCGGCCCGGCCGCCATACTTCCGGCTAGGTCGCCATACTTCCGGCCAGTTCGCCATACTTCCGGCCAGGTCGCCATACTTCTGGCCAGGCTGCCATACTTCCGGCCAGGTCGCCCGACTTCCGGCAAGGTCGCCACACTTCCGGAAAGCTCGCCACACTTCCGGCAACGTCACCATACTTTCGCCCAGTTCGCCACACTTCCGGCAAGGTCACCATACTTCCGGCAAGGTCGCCACACTTCCGGAAGGGTCGTCAAACTTCCGACAAGTTCGCCACATTTCCTGCATCGCCATACTTGCGGCCAGGTCGCCATACTTCCGGCTAGGTCGCCATACTTCCGGCTAGGTCGCCATACTTCCGGCCAGGCCGCCACACCTCCGGCCAGGCCGCCATACTTCCGGCAACGTCGCCATACTTCTGGCCAGGCCGCCATACTTCCAGAAAGGTCGCCAAACATCCGGCAAGTTCATCACATTTCCAGCGTCGCCAAACTTCCGGCAAGGTCGCCGTACTTCTGGTCAGGCCGCCATACTTCCGGCCAGGTCGCCACACTTTCGGCTAGGTCGCCATACTTCCGGCCAGGCCGCCGTACTTCCGGTCAGGTCGCAACATTTCCGGAAAGGTCGTCATACTTCCGGCAAAGCTCGCCATACTTCCGGCAATATCGCCATACTTCCGGCCAGGCCGCCACACTTTCGGCAAGGTCGCCACACTTCCGGCACGGTCACCAAACTTCCGGCAAAGTCGCAACACTTCCGGAAAGGTTGCCACACTTCCGGCAACGTCGCTATACTTCCGGCTAGGCCGCCATACTTCCCGCCAGGCCGCTATACTCCCGGCGATGTCGCCAATGTTCCGGCAATATCGCCACAATTCCGGAATAGTCGCCACACTTCCGGCAAAATCGCCATATTTCATGTTAGGCCGCCATACTTCCGGCCAGGTCGCCATACTTCCGGCTAGGTAGCCATACTTCCCGCCATGTCGCCATACTTCCGGCCAGGCCGCCATACTACCGGCGATGTCGCCAATGTTCCGGCAAGGTCGCCACACTTCCTGCCAGGTAGCCATACTTCCGGCCGTGTCGCCGTACTTCCGACAAGGTCGCCACAATTCCGGAATAGTCGCCACACTTCCGGCAAAATCGCCATACTTCTTGTTAGGCCGCCATAGTTCCGGCCAGGTCGCCATACGTCCGGCTAGTTCGCCATACTTTCGGCCAGGTTGCCATGCTTCTGGCCAGGTCGCCATACGACCGGCTAGTTCGCCATACTTTCGGCAAGGTCGCCATACTTCCGGCAATGTCGCCAAACTTCCGGCAAGATCACCAAACATCTGGCAAGAACTCCACACTTCCGGCAAGTTCGCCATACTTCCGGCAAGATCGCCACACTTCCGGCAAGGTCGACATATTTTCGGTCAGGCCGCCATACTTCAGACCAGGTGGCCAAACTTCCGGCAAGGTCATCACAATTCCGAAAAGTCACCACACTTCCGTCAAGGTCGCCATACTTCCGGCCAGGTCGCCATTTTTCCGGCTAGGTCGCCATACTTCCGGCCAGGTCGCCATAATTCCGCCCAAGTCACCATACCTCTGATCAGGCCGCCATACTTATGGCCAGTTCGCCATACTTCCGGGTAGGTCGCCATACTTCCGGCCAGGCCGCCATACTTCTGGCAAGGTCGCCATACTTCCGGCTAGGTCGCCATACTTCCGGCCAGGCCGCCACACCTCCGGCCAGGCCGCCATACTTCCGGCAACGTCGCCATACTTCTGGCCAGGCCGCCATACTTCCAGAAAGGTCGCCAAACATCCGGCAAGTTCATCACATTTCCAGCGTCGCCAAACTTCCGGCAAGGTCGCCGTACTTCTGGTCAGGCCGCCATACTTCCGGCCAGGTCGCCACACTTTCGGCTAGGTCGCCATACTTCCGGCCAGGCCGCCGTACTTCCGGTCAGGTCGCAACATTTCCGGAAAGGTCGTCATACTTCCGGCAAAGCTCGCCATACTTCCGGCAATATCGCCATACTTCCGGCCAGGCCGCCACACTTTCGGCAAGGTCGCCACACTTCCGGCACGGTCACCAAACTTCCGGCAAAGTCGCAACACTTCCGGAAAGGTTGCCACACTTCCGGCAACGTCGCTATACTTCCGGCTAGGCCGCCATACTTCCCGCCAGGCCGCTATACTCCCGGCGATGTCGCCAATGTTCCGGCAATATCGCCACAATTCCGGAATAGTCGCCACACTTCCGGCAAAATCGCCATATTTCATGTTAGGCCGCCATACTTCCGGCCAGGTCGCCATACTTCCGGCTAGGTAGCCATACTTCCCGCCATGTCGCCATACTTCCGGCCAGGCCGCCATACTACCGGCGATGTCGCCAATGTTCCGGCAAGGTCGCCACACTTCCTGCCAGGTAGCCATACTTCCGGCCGTGTCGCCGTACTTCCGACAAGGTCGCCACAATTCCGGAATAGTCGCCACACTTCCGGCAAAATCGCCATACTTCTTGTTAGGCCGCCATAGTTCCGGCCAGGTCGCCATACGTCCGGCTAGTTCGCCATACTTTCGGCCAGGTTGCCATGCTTCTGGCCAGGTCGCCATACGACCGGCTAGTTCGCCATACTTTCGGCAAGGTCGCCATACTTCCGGCAATGTCGCCAAACTTCCGGCAAGATCACCAAACATCTGGCAAGAACTCCACACTTCCGGCAAGTTCGCCATACTTCCGGCAAGATCGCCACACTTCCGGCAAGGTCGACATATTTTCGGTCAGGCCGCCATACTTCAGACCAGGTGGCCAAACTTCCGGCAAGGTCATCACAATTCCGAAAAGTCACCACACTTCCGTCAAGGTCGCCATACTTCCGGCCAGGTCGCCATTTTTCCGGCTAGGTCGCCATACTTCCGGCCAGGTCGCCATAATTCCGCCCAAGTCACCATACCTCTGATCAGGCTGCCATACTTATGGCCAGTTCGCCATACTTCCGGGTAGGTCGCCATACTTGCGGCCAGGTCGCCATACTTCCGGCTAGGTCGCCATACTTCCGGCCAGGTCGCCATACTTCCGGCCAGGTCGCCATACTTCCGGCCAGGTCGCCATACTTCTGGTCAGGCCGCCATACTTCCGGCCAGGCCGCCATACTTCCGGTCAGTTCGCCATACTTCCTTCAAGTTCGCCATACTTCCGGCAAGGTCGCTATACTTCCGGCAAGGTCACCATACTTCCGGCAAGGTCGCCATACTCCCGGCCAGGCCGCCATACTTCCGGCCAGGCCGCCATACTTTCGGTCAGTTCGCCATACTTCCGTCAAGGTCGCCATACTTCCGGCAAGGTCGCTATACATCCGGCAAGGTCTCCACACTTCCGGCAATGTCGCCATACATCTGGTCAGGCCGCCATACATCTGGTCAGGCCGCCAAACTTCCGGCTAGGTCGTCATCCTTCCGGCCAGTCCGCCATACTTCCGGCCAGTCCGCCATACTTCCAGCCATGTCGCCATACTTATGGCCAGGTCTCCATACTTCCGGCCAGGCCGCCATACTTCCAGCCAGGTCGCCATACTTCCGGCCAGGCCGCCATAGACTTTGATCCGTCAATTTGAGGTGCTCATCTGGGGGTATTTTTACATGTGATTTTCTGTTGCGTGATGTGGGTCTCCTCCTCTCAGAGGATGCGGTTTGGGCTGCCAACCCGCCCCGCCCCGGTTGCCATCTTTTCGAGCTGCCCACTGTCTCCCCAGTCGTCACCACCTTATTCTTGGTTGTCAACCAGTCTATTCCTGGTCGCCACTGGTTTCACCAGCACAGTGATTGATACAAATACATCGATAGATGCTCCTGAACACATCATCAGTGAATACAAGCCTAGTCTTTTCAATCTTTCTTCATATGACAGTCCCGCCATCCCAGGGATCAATCTCGTGAACCTACGCTGCAATGCCTCAATCACAAGGATGTCTGTCCTGAAGTTAGGAGACCAAAACACTACACAATACTCCAGATGTGTTCTTACCAGAGCCCTGAACAACTGCAGAAGAACCTCGCTAATCCTATACTGAAAACCTCTTGTTATGAAGGCCAACATTCCATTAGCTTTCTTCACTGCCTGCTTTACCTGTACGCCGACTTTTAGTGACCGGTGTACAAGGACACTCAGGTCTCGCTGTACCTCCCCCTTACCTAACCTAACCCCATTGAGGTAATAATCTGCCCTCTTGCTTTTGCCACCAAAGTGGATAACCTCACAATAAAGAACAATGAATGACAAATATGCAAAAAAGTGACAATGATAAAGTAAACATGCCATTGTTAGTGTTTAGAAACATAGAAACATAGAAAATAGGTGCAGGAGTAGGCCATTCGGCCATTCGAGCCTGCACCGCCATTCAATATGATCATGGCTGATCATCCAACTCAGCATCCAACTTAGATTATGAAAGAAAACTGGCAGGGAACATAAAAACTGACTGCAAAAGTTTTTATAGATATGTGAAAAGAAAGAGATTAGTTAAAACAAATGTAGGTCCATTGCAGTCAGAAACAGGTGATCATGGGGAACAAGGATATGGCGGACCAATTGAATAACTACTTTGGTTCCGTCTTCACTAAGGAAGACATCAATAATCTGCCGGAAATAGCAGGGGACCGCGGGTCAAAGGAGTTGGAGGAATTGAGTGAAATCCAGGTTAGTCGGGAAGTGGTGTTGGACAAATTGAATGGATTAAAGGCCGATAAACCCCCACGGCCAGATAGGCTGCATCCCAAAGTACTTAAGGAAGTAGCTCCAGAAATAGTGGATGCATTATTAATAATCTTTCAAAACTCTTTAGATTCTGGAGTAGTTCCTGAGGATTGGCGGGTAGCAAACGTAACCCCACTTTTTAAGAAGGGAGGGAGAGAGAAAACGGGGAATTACAGACCAGTTAGTCTAACATCGGTAGTAGGGAAACTGCTAGTCAGTTATTAAAGATGGGATAGCAGCACATTTGGAAAGTGGTGAAATTATTGGACAAAGTCAGCATGGATTTACAAAAGGTAAATCATGTCTGACGAATCTTATAGAATTTTTCGAGGATGTAACTAGTACGGGATACATAGAAACATAGAAACATAGAAATTAGGTGCAGGAGTAGGCCATTCGGCCCTTCGAGCCTGCACCGCCATTCAATATGATCATGGCTGATCATCCAACTCAGTATCCGGTACCTGCCTTCTCTCCATACCCTCTGATCCCCTTAGCCACAAGGGCCACATCTAACTCCCTCTTAAATATAGCCAATGAACTGGTCTCGACTACCCTCTGTGGCAGAGAGTTCCAGAGATTCACCACTCTCTGTGTGAGAAAAGTTCCGGCCAGATCGCCATACTTCCGGCCAGGTCGCCATACTTCTGGTCAGGCCGCCATACTTCCGGCCAGGCCGCCATACTTCCGGTCAGTTCGCCATACTTCCTTCAAGTTCGCCATACTTCCGGCAAGGTCGCTATACTTCCGGCAAGGTCACCATACTTCCGGCAAGGTCGCCATACTCCCGGCCAGGCCGCCATACTTCCGGCCAGGCCGCCATACTTCCGGCCAGTCCGCCATACTTCCGGCCAGGCCGCCATACTTCCAGCCAGGTCGCCATACTTCCGGCCAGGCCGCCATAGACTTTGATCCGTCAATTTGAGGTGCTCATCTGGGGGTATTTTTACATGTGATTTTCTGTTGCGTGATGTGGGTCTCCTCCTCTCAGAGGATGCGGTTTGGGCTGCCAACCCGCCCCGCCCCGGTTGCCATCTTTTCGAGCTGCCCACTGTCTCCCCAGTCGTCACCACCTTATTCTTGGTTGTCAACCAGTCTATTCCTGGTCGCCACTGGTTTCACCAGCACAGTGATTGATACAAATACATCGATAGATGCTCCTGAACACATCATCAGTGAATACAAGCCTAGTCTTTTCAATCTTTCTTCATATGACAGTCCCGCCATCCCAGGGATCAATCTCGTGAACCTACGCTGCAATGCCTCAATCACAAGGATGTCTGTCCTGAAGTTAGGAGACCAAAACACTACACAATACTCCAGATGTGTTCTTACCAGAGCCCTGAACAACTGCAGAAGAACCTCGCTAATCCTATACTGAAAACCTCTTGTTATGAAGGCCAACATTCCATTAGCTTTCTTCACTGCCTGCTTTACCTGTACGCCGACTTTTAGTGACCGGTGTACAAGGACACTCAGGTCTCGCTGTACCTCCCCCTTACCTAACCTAACCCCATTGAGGTAATAATCTGCCCTCTTGCTTTTGCCACCAAAGTGGATAACCTCACAATAAAGAACAATGAATGACAAATATGCAAAAAAGTGACAATGATAAAGTAAACATGCCATTGTTAGTGTTTAGAAACATAGAAACATAGAAAATAGGTGCAGGAGTAGGCCATTCGGCCATTCGAGCCTGCACCGCCATTCAATATGATCATGGCTGATCATCCAACTCAGCATCCAACTTAGATTATGAAAGAAAACTGGCAGGGAACATAAAAACTGACTGCAAAAGTTTTTATAGATATGTGAAAAGAAAGAGATTAGTTAAAACAAATGTAGGTCCATTGCAGTCAGAAACAGGTGAGTTGATCATGGGGAACAAGGATATGGCGGACCAATTGAATAACTACTTTGGTTCCGTCTTCACTAAGGAAGACATCAATAATCTGCCGGAAATAGCAGGGGACCGCGGGTCAAAGGAGTTGGAGGAATTGAGTGAAATCCAGGTTAGTCGGGAAGTGGTGTTGGACAAATTGAATGGATTAAAGGCCGATAAACCCCCACGGCCAGATAGGCTGCATCCCAAAGTACTTAAGGAAGTAGCTCCAGAAATAGTGGATGCATTATTAATAATCTTTCAAAACTCTTTAGATTCTGGAGTAGTTCCTGAGGATTGGCGGGTAGCAAACGTAACCCCACTTTTTAAGAAGGGAGGGAGAGAGAAAACGGGGAATTACAGACCAGTTAGTCTAACATCGGTAGTAGGGAAACTGCTAGTCAGTTATTAAAGATGGGATAGCAGCACATTTGGAAAGTGGTGAAATTATTGGACAAAGTCAGCATGGATTTACAAAAGGTAAATCATGTCTGACGAATCTTATAGAATTTTTCGAGGATGTAACTAGTACGGGATACATAGAAACATAGAAACATAGAAATTAGGTGCAGGAGTAGGCCATTCGGCCCTTCGAGCCTGCACCGCCATTCAATATGATCATGGCTGATCATCCAACTCAGTATCCGGTACCTGCCTTCTCTCCATACCCTCTGATCCCCTTAGCCACAAGGGCCACATCTAACTCCCTCTTAAATATAGCCAATGAACTGGTCTCGACTACCCTCTGTGGCAGAGAGTTCCAGAGATTCACCACTCTCTGTGTGAGAAAGGTTCTTCTCATCTCGGTTTTAAAGGATTTCCCCCTTATCCTTAAGCTGTGACCCCTTGTCCTGGACTTCCCCAACATCGGGAGCAATCTTCCTGCATCTAGCCTGTCCAACCCCTTAAGAATTTTGTAAGTTTCTATAAGATCCCCTCTCAATCTCCTAAATTCTAGAGAGTATAAACCAAGTCTATCCAATCTTTCTTCATAAGACAGTCCTGACATCCCAGGAATCAGTCTGGTGAACCTTCTCTGCACTCCCTCTATGGTAATAATGTCCTTCCTCAGATTTGGAGACCAAAACTGTACGCAATACTCCAGGTGTGTTCTCACCAAGACCCTGTACAACTGCAGTAGAATCTCCATGCTCCTATACTCAAATCCTTTTGCTATGAAAGCTAACATACCATTCGCTTTCTTCACTGCCTGCTGCACCTGCATGCCTACTTTCAATGACTGGTGTACCATGACACCCAGGTCTCGCTGCATCTCCCCTTTTCCTAGTCGGCCACCAGTTAGATAATAGTCTGCTTTCCTGTTTTTGCCACCAAAATGGATACCCTCACATTTATCCACATTATACTGCATCTGCCAAACATTTGCCCACTCACCCAGCCTATCCAAGTCACCTTGCAGTCTCCTAGCATCCTCCTCACAGCTAACACTGCCCCCCAGCTTAGTGTCATCCGCAAACTTGGAGATATTGCCTTCAATTCCCTCATCCAGATCATTAATATATATTGTAAATAGCTGGGGTCCCAGCTCTGAGCCTTGCGTTACCCCACTAGTCACTGCCTGCCATTGTGAAAAGGACCCGTTTACTCCTACTCTTTGCTTCCTGTTTGCCAGACAGTTCTCTATCCACATCAATACTGAACCTCGAATGCCGTGTGCTTTAAGTTTGTATACTAATCTCTTATGTAGGACCTTGTCGAAAGCCTTCTGGAAGTCCAGATACACCACATCCACTGGTTCTCCCCTATCCACGCTACTAGTTACATCCTCGAAAAATTCTATAAGATTCGTCAGACATGATTTACCTTTTGTAAATCCATGCTGACTTTGTCCAATGATTTCACCACTTTCCAAATGTGCTGCTATCCCATCTTTAATAACTGACTCTAGCAGTTTCCCCACTACCGATGTTAGACTAACTGGTCTGTAATTCCCCGTTTTCTCTCTCCCTCCCTTCTTAAAAAGTGGGGTTACGTTTGCTACCCGCCAATCCTCAGGAACTACTCCAGAATCTAAAGAGTTTTGAAAGATTATTACTAATGCATCCACTATTTCTGGAGCTACTTCCTTAAGTACTCTGGGATGCAGCCTATCTGGCCCTGGGGATTTATCGGCCTTTAATCCATTCAATTTACCCAACACCACTTCCCGGCTAACTTGGATTTCATTCAATTCCTCCAACTCCTTTGACCCGCGGTCCCCTGCTATTTCCGGCAGATTATTTATGTCTTCCTTAGTGAAGACGGAACCAAAGTAGTTATTCAATTGGTCCGCCATATCCTTGTTCCCCATGATCAACTCACCTGTTTCTGACTGCAAGGGACCTACATTTGTTTTAACTAATCTCTTTCTTTTCACATATCTATAAAAACTTTTGCAGTCAGTTTTTATGTTCCCTGCCAGTTTTCTTTCATAATCTAAGTTGGATGCTGAGTTGGATGATCAGCCATGATCATATTGAATGGCGGTGCAGGCTCGAAGGGCCGAATGGCCTACTCCTGCACCTATTTTCTATGTTTCTATGTTTCTATGTTTCTAAACACTAACAATGGCATGTTTACTTTATCATTGTCACTTTTTTGCATATTTGTCATTCATTGTTCTTTATTGTGAGGTTATCCACTTTGGTGGCAAAAGCAAGAGGGCAGATTATTACCTCAATGGGGTTAGGTTAGGTAAGGGGGAGGTACAGCGAGACCTGAGTGTCCTTGTACACCGGTCACTGAAAGTCGGCGTACAGGTAAAGCAGGCAGTGAAGAAAGCTAATGGAATGTTGGCCTTCATAACAAGAGGTTTTCAGTATAGGATTAGCGAGGTTCTTCTGTAGTTGTTCAGGCCTTTGGTAAGAACACATCTAGAGTATTGTGTACTGTTTTGGTCACCTAACTTCAGGACAGACATCCTTGTGATTGAGGCATTGCAGCGTAGGTTCACGAGATTGATCCCTGGGATGGCGGGACTGTCATATGAGGAAAGATTGAAAAGACTAGGCTTGTATTCACTGATGATGTGTTCAGGAGCATCTATCGATGTATTTGTATCAATCACTGTGCTGGTGAAACCAGTGGCGACCAGGAATAGACTGGCTGACAACCAAGAATAGGGTGGTGACGACTGGAGAGACAGTGGGCAGCTCGAAAAGATGGCAACCGGGGCGGGGCGGGTTGGCAGCCCAAACCGCATCCTCTGAGAGGAGGAGACCCACATCACGCAACAGAAAATCACATGTAAAAATACCCCCAGATGAGCACCTCAAATTGACGGATCAAAGTCTATGGCGGCCTGGCCGGAAGTATGGCGACCTGGCTGGAAGTATGGCGGCCTGGCCGGAAGTATGGCGGACTGGCCGGAAGTATGGCGACATGGCTGGAAGGATGACGTCCTAGCCGGAAGGATGGCGACCTGGCCGGAAGTTTGGCGGCCTGACCAGATGTATGGCGGCCTGACCAGATGTATGGCGACATTGCCGGAAGTGTGGCGACCTTGCCGGAAGTATAGCGACCTTGCCGGAAGTATGGCGACCTTGACGGAAGTATGGCGGCCTGGCCGGAAGTATGGCGGCCTGGCCGGGAGTATGGCGACCTTGCCGGAAGTATGGCGACCTTGCCAGAAGTATAGCGACCTTGCCGGAAGTATGGCGAACTTGAAGGAAGTATGGCGAACTGACCGGAAGTATGGCGGCCTGGCCGGAAGTATGGCGGCCTGACCAGAAGTATGGCGACCTGGCCGGAAGTATGGCGATCTGGCCGGAACTTTTCTCACACAGAGAGTGGTGAATCTCTGGAACTCTCTGCCACAGAGGGTAGTCGAGGCCAGTTCATTGGCTATATTTAAGAGGGAGTTAGATGTGGCCCTTGTGGCTAAGGGGATCAGAGGGTATGGAGAGAAGGCAGGTACGGGATACTGAGTTGGATGATCAGCCATGATCATATTGAATGGCGGTGCAGGCTCGAAGGGCCGAATGGCCTACTCCTGCACCTAATTTCTATGTTTCTATGTTTCTATGTATCTCGTACTAGTTACATCCTCGAAAAATTCTATAAGATTCGTCAGACATGATTTACCTTTTGTAAATCCATGCTGACTTTGTCCAATGATTTCACCACTTTCCAAATGTGCTGCTATCCCATCTTTAATAACTGACTCTAGCAGTTTCCCCACTACCGATGTTAGACTAACTGGTCTGTAATTCCCCGTTTTCTCTCTCCCTCCCTTCTTAAAAAGTGGGGTTATGTTTGCTACCCGCCAATCCTCAGGAACTACTCCAGAATCTAAAGAGTTTTGAAAGATTATTACTAATGCATCCACTATTTCTGGAGCTACTTCCTTAAGTACTCTGGGATGCATCCTATCTGGCCCTGGGGATTTATCGGCCTTTAATCCATTCAATTTACCCAACACCACTTCCCGGCTAACTTGGATTTCATTCAATTCCTCCAACTCCTTGTCCCCTGCTATTTCCGGCAGATTATTTATGTCTTCCTTAGTGAAGACGGAACCAAAGTAGTTATTCAATTGTCATCCCCTACAGAATCTGTATGTCCCTGTTTGGTTGAAAGGAAATAGTAAAAATTGGAAAGAGCCATGGTTTTTAAGGGAAATTGGACACGGTTCGGAAAAAGAGAGATATCTACCATAATTATAGGCAGCATGGAGTAAATGAGGTGCTTGAGGAGTATAAAGAATGTAAAAAAAATCTTAAGAAAGAAATTAGAAAAGCTAAAAGAAGATATGAGGTTGCTTTGGCAAGAAAGGTGAAAGTAAATCCAAAGGGTTTCTACAGATATATTAATAGAAAAAGGATAACAAGGAATAAAATTGGTCCATTAGAGAGTCAGAGTGGACAGCTATCTGCAGACGCAAAAGAGATGGGGGAGTTTTCTTGGCGCAGGGAAGCTTGTGCAACGGAATGAAGTGGATCATCTTAGAAAATCTGTCCACTACCATCATGACTGTGGTGTTACCTTCAGAAGAGGGCAGGCCCGCTGGGGCCATGCCACCCCCACTGGGCCCTAGCCACCCCCGCGTGGACACACACCACCCCCGCTGACACCCACTGGGCCCACGCCACCCCCGCTGGGCCCATGCCACCTTCATCTTAGTCCCCCCAACCAGAGGGGGGCGATGTGGGAGGGGGAGAGAGAGATAGGGGAGGGAAGAGGGAAAGGGGATTATCTTTAGTGAGATTGTAAAATTAAGGTAGGTTTTAGAACTATTATATTTTCTCCTTCATATGAATAATTTTAAACAATATCAAATAATAGCAAATAATTGGAACTGCTTTTCCTTGATAATAATAATACTGAAAAATATGAATTCCATAGTTTGTGACATAATGGGATCATTATATACAGATGTAACATTTCCATTTCGAGATCGGGGGGGAGGGGTGGGGGCAAATATGCATCAAACCGATAGCCTAATCGTTAAAGTGTTAAAAGATAGCCTAATCGATAAAGATCTGAGAAGAGGAATCGGAGCTGCCAAGGAAAGGTACTCTGAGAAATTGAGGAGCAAGTTCTCAGCTAGTGACTCTTCTTCAGTTTGGAAGGGCATGCAATAAATCACCAGCTATAAGAGGAAAGCTCCCTGCTCTTTGGACAATCGTCAGCTGACGAACTACCTGAATGTGTTTTACTGCAGGTTTGAAAATCAGAAACGTAACCCTGGTACCCCTTCCCCAACAAACACAACCAGACCCCAGTCTGCAAAGAATGGACTCTGCACCCTTTCCTTCCCATTCACCGCCTCACACCTACTTAAGGCAAGACTCCAGTAATGAAAAGAGTGGACCCTTTCCCACCCCCACCAACACTTCACACCCAATTACTCATTTTTAACCAGTCCTTGCAAAGATGCACTGTCCCTGCCTGCTTCAAAGTCTCCACTATTATCCCTGTACCCAAAAAGGTAAGGATTACTGGTCTTAACGACTACAGGCTTGTCGCACTGACCTCTGTAGTCATGGAGACCATTGAAAGGCTTATGCTGGCCAAGCTGAAAAATATCACAATCCCTCTGCTGGACCCTCTGCATTTTGCATATTGGGCCAATAGATCTGTGGGTGATGCAGTCAATCTGGACCTACACGTCATCCTCCAGCACCTAGACCGCCAGGGGATCTATGCGAGGATTTTAGCTCTGCATTCAACGCCATTGTACCAGAGCTACTACGCTCCAAACTTTCTGAGTTGACTGTGCCTGAACCCCTCTGTCGGTGGATCACCAGCTTCCTGACAGACAGGAAGCAGCATGTGAGACGGGAAAGGTTTTCTCGGACCCGCAAACGCTCAGCATAGGAGCACCGCAAGATGCGTCCTCTCCTCTCTCCTCTCCTCTTGCCAAACCAATGACTGCACCTCCACAGACACCTCTGTTAAGCTTCTCAAGTTTGCGGACGACACAACCCTGATTGGACTGATCCAGGATGGGGATCTCTGTACTCTTTTCAATTTGACATCTTTCCTATAACATGGTGCCCAGAACTGAACTCACTATTCTAAATGCGGTCTCACCAACGTCTTATTCAACTGCAACATGACCTCACAACTTCTACACTCAATACTCTGACTGATGAAGGCCAAAGTGCCAAAATAAAGTTTGACCACCTGATATACCTGCGACACGATCTTCAAGGAACCATGCAACCATCAACAATTCCTCTGCCCACCCGGCTAATTGATCCAGATCCTGCTACAATCTTTCACAACAATCTTCACTATATGCAAAACAACTCACGTCTGTATCATCAGCAAACTTGCTAATCTTGCCCTGTTCTGTGACGTTTCACAGAGTGCTGGAGTAACTCAGTGGGTCAGGCTGAGCATGGAGGTTGGGAGGTTTGTAAAACGTCACTTTTCTTATTCTCCGCAGATGCTGCCTGGCCCACTGAGTTACTCCAGCACTTTGTGTCTATTTTCCCTTCACCCATCTGCCAAAGCCCACTCTCCCCCCTCCTTTCCTATGTTCATTTCCACCCATAAAACTCTCTCTGCCTTTACATTTCACTCCTCTTTCAAATTTGCTCTACTTATCTACATTCATTTTTCTTCTTAACTTTTTAGTCATAAAATGATGCAGTGTGGAAACAAGCCCTTCAGCCCAACTTGCCCACACCGACCAACATGTCCCATTTAAACTAGTGCCACTCACACGCGTTTGGCCCATATATCCATCTAAATCTGTCCTATCCATGTACGTGTCCAAATGTCTCTTAAACATTATAGTAGTCCCAGCCTTAACTACCTGCAAAAAGAAAATGCTTCTGAAGCTACATTTACCATTTAAATAATCGTAAACCATAAATGCGTTTTGAAATGAATTTTACTCAGATGCAAGCTAAGGAATGGGATAATTGTCAGCTGTTAATTGGATAATAATAATAAAATGTCCTGATTTTGCATAATTAACAGCTGACAATTATCCCATTCCTTAGCTTGCATCTCAAAACTTAGTTGCTGAAACCCAGACAAACATTCTAGTAAATCTCCTCTGTACTCTCTCTACTTTGTTGACATATTTCCTATAATTTGGCGAACAAAATTGTACACCATATTCTAGCTTTTGGTGTGCTGGCCTTAATAAATCAGAGCATTGAGTATCGAAGTTGGGATGTGATGTTAAAATTGTACAAGACATTGGTGAGGCCACTTCTGGAGTATGGTGTACAATTTTGGTCGCCTAATTATAGGAAGGATGTCAACAAAATAGAGAGAGTACAGAGGAGATTTACTAGAATGTTGCCTGGGTTTCAGCAACTAAGTTACAGAGAAAGGTTGAACAAGTTAGGGCTTTATTCTTTGGAGCGCAGAAGGTTAAGGGGGGACTTGATAGGGGTCTCTAAAATGATGAAAGGGATAGACAGAGTTGACGTGGATAAGCTTTTCCCACTGAGAGTAGGGAAGATTCAAACAAGGGGACATGACTTGAGAATTAAGGGACTGAAGTTTAGGGGTAACATGAGGGGGAACTTCTTTACTCAGAGAGTGGTGGCTGTGTGGAATGAGCTTCCAGTGAAGGTGGTGGAGGCAGGTTCGTTTTTATCATTAAAAATGAATTGGGTAGTTATATGGACGGGAAAGGAATGGAGGGTTATGGTCTAAGCGCAGATATATGGGACTAGGGGAGAATACGTGTTCGGCACGGATTAGAAGGGTCGAGATGGCCTTTTCCGTGCTGTGATTGTTATATGGTTATATGGTTATCTTCCAGGCACAAATCCATGTTGACTGTTCCTAATAGAAACATAGAAACATAGAAAATAGGTGCAGGAGTAGGTCATTCGGCCCTTCGAGCCTGCACCGCCAGTCAATATGATCATGGCTGATCATCCAACTCAGTATCCCGTACCTGCCTTCTCTCCATACCCCTTGATCCCTTTAACCACAACGGCCACATCTAACTACCTCTTAAATATAGCCAATGAACTGGCATCAACTACCTTCTGTGGCAGAAAGTTCCAGAGATTCACCACTCTCTGTGTGAAAAATGTTTTTCTCATCTCGGTCCTAAAGGATTTCCCCATTATCCTTAAGCTGTGACCCCTTGTTATGGACTTCCCCAACATCGGGAACAATCTTCCTGCATCTAGCCTGTCCAACCCCTTAAGAATTTTGTAAGTTTCTATAAGATCCCCCCTCAATCTCCTAAATTCTAGCGAGCACAAGCTGAGTCTATCCAGTCTTTCTTCATATGAAAGTCCTGACATCCCAGGAATCAGTCTGGTGAACCTTCTCTGCACTCCCTCAATGGCAATAATGTCCTTCCTCAGATTTGGAGACCAAAACTGTATGCAATACTCCAGGTGTGGTCTCACTAAGACCCTGTACAACTGCAGTAGAAAACGGCGGAGGTCATGTTGTCTCATGTTTTTCGAATTCATGGATTTCCCAGAGACATTGTGTCTGACCGGGGGCTTCAGGTTCGTGTCCAGGTTTTGGAAGGAGTTTTGTTCTCTGTTGGATGCCACGGTCAGCCTTACATCTGGTTATCACCCGGAATCCAATGGATAGACTGAACGCCTTAACCAGGAATTGGAGACAGGACTGCGGTGCTTGATGGCACAGAACCCTTCAACTTGGAGCAAACACCTTATTTGGGTGCAGTATGCACACAACACACTTCCTTGCTCATCCACTGGTCTCTCTCCATTCCTGTTTGCTTATGGTTATCAACCGCCATTGTTCCCTGCTGTGGAGAAGGAGTCCAGTGTGCCCTCCGCTCAGGCTCTCGTCCGTCGCTGTCGCAAGGTTTGGAATGGGGCTCATCAGATGCTGTGCGCTAGAAGAGAATGGCTGACCGTGGAAGAACGCCAGCTCCAGTATACTCGCCTGGCCAAAAGGTGTGGCTCTCCACTCGAGACTTACCTCTGAGGTTGGAATCCCGGAAGCTGGCTCCTCGTTTTGTCGGTCCTTTCCCCATATCGAAGGTCATCAATCTGGCGGTTCGTCTCCAACTCCCCCGTGCCATGAGGGTCCATCCTACTTTCCATGTCTCCCAACTGAAACCATATAAGGAGAGCCCCCTGGTCCCTGCCCCCTGGTTGCTGGGGATGCGCCGGCGTGGTCGTGGTCATCAGTATCTTGTGGATTGGGAGGGTTATGGACCTGAGGAGTGGTCTTGGGTGCCGCCTCGCAACATGTGCGACCCTGAACTTATCAGGGAATATTGTCGCCAACATCCTGAAGATCCTGGGCCGTCAGGTGCCGGCCGTGGAGGGGGGGGGGGGGGGGGGGGGGGGGACTGTGCTCGGTGTTATATTATATTGTAATGTGTGTGTTAGACTGTGATAATGTTTCATAATGTGTAATATTATATTAGATTATGTTATTATAAGTTATAATGTGTTATATCGTTTTATAGTATTATATAGTATATATTTAACATACTGTTATAGTGTTATAGTGAGCGCTTCGTGAATTATGATGTGTTACAGTGTATATATCAAGTGTTATAGTGTATGGTATAGTGTATTTAGGTGATATTATATTGTGTGTTATACTGTGTTAAAGTGTATCATAGTATTGTAGTTTATAATAGTGTATTAGATTGTGTTATTACGTGTTATAATGGATTATATTGTTTTATATAGTATTCCATACCTTAGTATGTTATAATGTTAAAGTGCGCTTTTGTGTATTAGACTATATTAGTCTGTAATATTGTTTTAGAGTGCGTTATGGTGTGATAGTGTATTATAGTGTGTTATACTGTTATAATCTATTATGTATTATAGTGTTACGGTGTGATACTGTGTTATATTATTATGTGATGTGATAACGTGTTATACTGTATTTATAGTGTATTATGGTCTGTTTTAATAAATTGTAATAGTATATTAGAATGTGACATAATTTACTGTATCGTTCTAAGTATTTTTATAATATTTTATGTATATATAGTAGGTTATAATGCTATAAGCAATATATTACTATATAACTATAATAGCGGTGCTGTAATACTGTAAATAGTATCTCACTAACTATAATGAAGTATAATACATAACACTATAGGGTTATAAACAATATAACAAACTAATAGTGTTAGTGCTATTATTTTTTACTGTTTATAATATTATAGTTTATAATGCATTATAATGCACTATAAACATTTAACACAATTATAATACACAATATCACACAATAACGCACTACAACTATATAACACACTAATATAGTGTAGTAAGTGTAGTATACACTTTAACATTGTACTAATACTAAAACGATATAATACATCATAACACATACATTCCAATATATATATAACACATATCGCAATCTGAAACAATATCAGATTAATAACAATATCACATTATAACACATAATAACACATTCTAATACAATATTCCACACTCTAATACTATGATTACGCAGTAACACTCATGCATTACACTATTGTATTTAGTGATTTTATTGTTGTATTGTTGTATTGTAATGCAGTTAAAGTGTATCATAGTACAGTTAGTGTAAATGTAATGTGTAATGTGTTATTATGTGTATCTTTTTATATAGTATGTTAAAATGTGCTTTTGTGTATTAGACTATATTAGTGTATTATATTGTTTTAGAGTGCCTGCTGTGTTATAGTGTTATAATGTACTATAGTGTTACGGTATGACACCAGTATAACGTATTAATAGTGTTTATTACACAGTCTAGTTTAATAACTTTTAACTATATACACTATAACACCATAACGCACTAAAACAATATACACTAATATTGTGTAATAGACTAAAACACACTTTAACATTTTAACATACTATATAATACTATATAAAACGATATCACACTATCTATCTATCGATTTAGCTTCATCATATTTATTTCATTGTAATGTTATATTGTCGGAAAATGGATTTAGGATATAATGTTAGGTTATGTATTGTAGTGCATCCTATAGTGTATTTATGCGTGTTATAGTGTGTTATAGCGTGTATAGTTTCATAATGTATTATTGTGTATTACTGTTATAATGTATAGTGTTAAAATGTGAGTGCTTGGTGTATTATGGTTAAAATCTATATCGTGTTATAGTGTATCATGGAAGTTATACTATAGTAGATAGTGTATTTCGTTGTTATATTATAATGTGTTAAAGTCTATCAGTACTCTAGTGTAATAATGTATTAGAATGTGATATTACGTGATAATGATATATTTATATATTGTATTATATGATATTTTAGAGTGTGTTGTGTATTAGACTATATTACTATTTTTCAGTGCGTTATGGAGTGTTATCTGGTGTGTAATATAGTGTTGTGATATTGTGTCATAGCGTTAATTATTATTACTATAATAATTAACTAGATGTGACTATAATTAATAGATGTGACTATAAACCAGTATAACATACTAATAGTGTTAATAGTGTTTATTATACTGTAGATTCTAAAATACATTATAACTATAACGCACTATAACACTCTTAACACACTATAATACACCAATAACAACCACATTATAACCATATCACATTATAACATTTGTGCTTTTGTGTATTAGACTATATTAGTGTATTATATTGTTTTAGAGTGTGTTATGGTGTGTTATATGGTGTTGTACTGTGATTGTGTAGTGTATTATAGTTACCGTGACACAATAACACATTATTATACACTGTCGCACTTAAAAACACACTACAACACACTATATTATAATCTCAGTAGTGCACTAGAATATTAATACAATATAACACAATGTAACATAATATATACAATATATACACAATATAACATGATATAACATTAATACTAGTAATATACTATACACACCGTAATTCACCACGACAACATAACACTTTAATACACTATACCTCAATACACTGTACCGAATTAAAGTATTATTGTGTGTGTGATTATAATATAGTGTGTTGTAGTGTGGTATTAATTGTTACAGTCTGTCAAATTGCGAGAATGTATAATAATGTTTTGTGGTGTAGTGTGTTTATGCTGGTGTATTTATTGAATTGGTGTTAAACTGTTATAGTAGATTATAGTGTTATTATCGCGTTTGAATTAGTTTGTTATTTTATTATAGTGTTTAATAGTGTTATATTGTGCTACACGTTATCTATTATTATTATATAAAACTCTCATGCCGTCCGTCCGGCTGCCGTCCGTCCAGCTGCCGTCCGTCCGGCTGCCGTCCGTCCACCTGTCTGCCTTTTGATTCATTCCCATCGTGTGATGTCACAATGCCCAATGCTCGCAGATGTCCAATCGGGATGGATCCATTTACATATGCCTTTGCAGGAGCCCCAGCCCATGGTGAACGTTCCATTGTGTGATGTCACAATGCCCAATGCTCAAAGACATTCTTGCCATAGAGGGAGTACAGAGAAGGTTCACCAGACTGGTTCCTGGGATGTCAGGACTTTCATATGATGAAAGATTCGGCTTGAACTCGCTAGATTTTAGAAGATTGAGGGGGGATCTTATAGAAACCGATGTTGGGGAAGTCCAGAACAAGGGGTCACAGTTTAAGGATAAGGGGGAAAATCTTCTAGGACCGAGATGAGAAAAACATTTTTCACACAGAGAGTGGTGAATCTCTGGAATTCACTGCCACAGAAGGTAGTTGAGGCCTGTTCATTGGCTATATTTAAGAGGGAGTTAGATGTGGCCCTTGTGGCTAAAGGGATCAGGGGGTGTGGCGAGAAGGCAGGTACAGGATACTGAGTTGGATGATCAGCCATAATCATATTGACTGGAGGTGCAGGCTCGAAGGGCCGTATGGCCCACTCCTGCACCTAATTTCTATGTTTCTAAGTTTCCCATCTTATCACCCCTCTCCCTCTCCCACCCATCCCTCTCTCCCCCACCCCCCTTCACTCTCTACCCTATCCCCTTCCCTCTCTCCCCCCGCCTCCTTCCCCCTACCCCTCTGTCCCTCTTCCACCACTCCCCCTACCCCTCCCTCCCCACTCATCCACTTCTCTCCCTCTCCCTCACCCCACCCCTTTCCCTCCCCCACCCCTCTCTCTCCCCCTCCCTTCCCCCTCCCTCCCCTCTCCCCCCACACCCCTTCCCCCTACCCCTCTGTCCCTCCCCACTCTTCCACCTCTCCCCCCCTCCCACTATCCCTCCCCACTCTTTCCCCCCTCTCCCCCCACCTCTCTCCCCCTCCCTCCACACTCTTCCCCCTCGCTCCACACTCTTACCCCTCCCTCCTCCTCTCCGTCCCCATTCCTCCCCCCCCACATCTCTCTCCCCTCCCCATCCCTCTCTCCTCCCTCTCTTCCACTTCACTTCTCTCCCCCTTCCCCCTCCACTCTCCCTCCCCACTCTTTCCCCTCTCTCCACCCACCCCTCTCCCCTTCCCTCCCTCCTCCCCTCCCTCCCCATCCCTCCCCCCTCACCCACATCTCTCTCCCCATCCCCTCTCTCACCCCCTACCCCGCTCTCCTTTCCCTCCCAAATCTGTCCCGTTTCATCCTCCTCCTCTCCCCTCCCTCCCCTCTTCTCACCCCCCCTCCCCCCACCTGTGTGTTTGGGGGGTGGTTAATGTGAGTGTGATGCCTCAGCCCCCCCCCCCCCCCCCCATCCCGCAAACGCCGTTGGGGAAACAGACCGAACGGGTCTGCACTTGGTCTAGTAATGTATAATAGTGTGTTATGCGGTAGTGTATTTTGTTGTTAGTATAATAGCATGTTGTAGTGTGTTATTATTCTGCTATTGCGACAGTGTATAATAATGTTATTGGGTGTTGTAGTGTACTTTGGTTGTGCTGGTGCATTATAATGTATTTAGTATGTCATATTATAGTACAATGTGTGTATTGGGTGTAGTGTGATTGTGACTTATTAAAAGGTTTTAGAAGGTATATATAAACACACTACATGATAACGCTATTATAGCGCTATAACATTGCAATATACTATAACGCACTAGAATACACTATAACGCAATATCACACATTTTATCACACACGATATATACTTATTACTACTAATACAATATAACAATGACACTTTTATCTATCACATGTTAACACATAATACACAATAACACGCTATAATAACACACATTAACACAAGATAATACGTACTATAATACCATAATACCATTCATTCTTAACAGACTAGAATCTGCTATAACTATATCACAATGAAACATACTATCAATCAGTATAACACTATATAACACTATATAGTTTATTATAGTTATTGTATATTTTAGTACATTATTTTAGTGTTATAGGGAGAATGTAGTATAGTGATAGTTTATATAATGCATTATAATATGTGATGTTGTATTGACGTGTATTAATCTGTGTTATATAGCATTATAGTGTGTTATTGTGTATTAGGTGTATTTCCGGCTAGGTCGCCATACTTCCGGCCAGGTCGCCATTCTTCCGACCAGGTCGCCATACGTCCGGCAAGGTCGCCTCACTTCTGGCATGGTCGACACACATCCGGCAAGGTCGTCATACTTCCGGCCAGATCGCTATATTTCCGGCCAGCTAGCCATACTCCTGGTCAAGCCGCCATTCTTCAGGCCAGGTCGACATACTTCCAGTAAGGTCGCCACGCTTGCGGCAAGGTCGCTATAATTCCGGCCAGGTAGCCATACTCCTGGTCAGGCCACCATTCTTCCGGCAAGGTCGCAACACTTCCGGCATGGTAGCCACACTTCCGATAAGATCGCCAGACTTCCGGCCAGGTCGCCATACTTCCGGCCAGTCCTCCATACCTCCAGCAAGGTCGCCGTACTTCCGGCAATGTCGCCGAAATTCCGGCAATGCCGCCACACATCCGGCAAGGTCGCCATACTTTCGGCAATGTCGCCAAACTTCCGGCAATGTCGCCAAACTTCCGGCAAGGCCACCACATCCGGCAAGGTCGCCATATTTCCGGCAAGGTCACCACACTTCCGGAAACCTCGCCATACTTCCGGCAACGTCACCATACTTCCGGCCAGTTCGCCACACTTCCGGCAAGGTCACCATACTTCCAGCAAGGTCGCAAAACCTCCGGCAAGTTCGCACCATTTCCTGCGTCGCCATACTTCCGGCAAGGTCGCCATACTTCCGGCTAGGTCGCGATACTTCCGGCCAGGCCGCCACACCTCCGGCCAGGCCGCCATACTTCCGGCAACGTCGCCATACTTCCGGCCAGGACGCCATACATCCGGAAAGGTCGCCAAACGTCCGGCAAGTTCGCCACATTTCCTGCATCGCCAAACTTCCAGCAAGGTCGCCGTACTTCTGCTCAGGCCGCCATACTTCCGGCCAGGTCGCCATACTTCCGGCTAGGTCGCCATACTTCCGGCCAGGCCGCCGTACTTCCGGTCAGGTCAAAACACTTCCGGAAAGGTCGTCATACTTCCGGCAAGCTCGCCATATTTCCGTCAATATAGCCATACTTCCGGCAAGCTCGCCAAGCTTCCGGCAAGGTCGCCACACTTTTGTTAAGGTCGGCACTCAGCCGGCAAGGTCGCCACACTTCCGGCAAGGTCGCCACACTTCCGGCAGGGTCACAACACTTCCGGCTAGACCGCGATACTTCCCGCCAGCCCGCCATACTTCCGGCAAGGTCGCCATTCGTCCTGCAAGTTCGCCATACTTCCGGCAAGGTCGCCATTCTTCCGGCAATGTCGCCATACTTCCGGCAATGTCGCCAATGTTCCGGCCAGGTCGCCACAATTCCGGAAGAGTCGCCATACGTCCGGCTAGTTCGCCATACTTTCGGCCAGGTCGCCATACTTCCGGCCAGGCCGCCATACTTCCGAATAGGTCGCCATACTTCCGGCCAGGCCGCCATACTTCCGGCTAGGTCGCCATACTTCCGGCCAGGCCGCCATACTTCCGAATAGGTCGCCATACTTCCGGCTAGTTCGCCATACTTCCGGCCAGGTCGCCAAACTTCCGGCAAGGTCGCCTCACTTCCGGCATGGTCGACACACTTCCGGCAAGGTCGCCATACTCCTGGCCAGGACGCTATATTTCCGGCCAGGTAGCCATACTACTGGTCAGGCTGCCAGACTTCCGGCCAGTCCTCCATATTTCCAGCAAGGTCGCCGTACTTCCGGCAATGTCGCCGAAATACCGGTAATGTCGCCACACATCCGGCAAGGTCGCCATACTTTCGGCAATGTCGCCAAACTTCCGGCAAGGTCACCACATCCGGAAAAGTCACCAAACATCCGGCAAGTTCGCCACATTTCCTGCGTCGCCATACTTCCGGCCAGGTCGCCATACTTCCGGCTAGGTCGCCATACATCCGGCTAGGTCGCCATACATCCGGCCAAGCCGCCACACCTCCGGCCAGGCCGCCATACTTCCGGCAACGTCGCCATACTTCCGGCAAGGTCGCCGTACTTCTGGTCAGGCCGCCATACTTCCGGCCAGGTCGCCACACTTCCGGAAAGGTCGCCAACCCTCCGGCCACACCGCTAAACTTCCGGCAACATCACCATACTTCCGGCCAGTTCGCCACACTTCCGGAACGATCGCCACACTTCCGGAAAGATTGCCAAACTTTCGGCAAGTTCGCCGTACTCCTGGTCAGGCAGCCATACTTCTGGCCAGGTTGCTATATCTCCGCCCAGGTAGCCATACTCCTGGTCAGACCGCCATTCTTCCGGCCATGTCGCCATACTTTCGGCCAGGTCGCCATACTTCCGGCCAGGTCGCCATACGTCCGGCCCGGTCGCCATACTTCCGGCCAGGTCGCCATACTCCTGGTAAGGTCGCCACACTTCCGGAAAGCTCGCCACACTTCCGACAATGTCACCATACTTCCAGCCAATTCGCCAAACCTCCGGCAAGTTGGCCGTACTCCTGGTCAGGCTGCCATACTTCCGGCAAGGTCGACATACGTCCGGCATGGTAGCCACACATCTGCTAAGGTCGCCATACTTCCGGCCAGGTCGCTACATTTCCAGCCAGGTAGCCATACTTCCGGCAAGGTCGCCGTGATTCCGGCAATGTCGCCGAAATTCCGGCAATGTCGCCACACATCCGGCAAGGTCGCCATACTTTCGGCAATGTCGCCAAACATCCGGCAAGGTCACCACTTCCGGAAAGCTCGCCACACTTCCGGCTACGTCACCATACTTCCGGCCAGTTCACCACACTTCCGGCAAGGTCCCCATACTTCCAGCAAGGTCACCACACTTCCGGAAAGGTCGCCAAACTTCCGGCAGGTTCGCCACATTTCCTGCGTCGCCATACTTCCGGCCAGGTCGCCATACTTCCGGCTAGGTTGCCATACCTCCGGCTATGTCGCTATAATTACGGCCTGGCCGCCACACCTCCGGCCAGGCCGCCATACTTCCGGCAACGTTGCCATACTTCCGGCCAGGACGCCATACTTCCGGAAAGGTCGCCAAACTTCCGGCAAGTTCGCCACATTTCCTGCATCGCCAAACTTCCAGCAAGGTCGCCGTACTTCTGCTCAGGCCGCCATACTTCCGGCCAGGTCGCCATACTTCCGGCTAGGTCGCCATACTTCCGGCCAGGCCGCCGTACTTCCGGTCAGGTCAAAACACTTCCGGAAAGGTCGTCATACTTCCGGCAAGCTCGCCATATTTCCGTCAATATAGCCATACTTCCGGCAAGCTCGCCAAGCTTCCGGCAAGGTCGCCACACTTTTGTTAAGGTCGGCACTCATCCGGCAAGGTCGCCACACTTCCGGCAAGGTCGCCACACTTCCGGCAGGGTCACAACACTTCCGGCTAGACCGCGATACTTCCCGCCAGCCCGCCATACTTCCGGCAAGGTCGCCATTCGTCCTGCAAGTTCGCCATACTTCCGGCAAGGTCGCCATTCTTCCGGCAATGTCGCCATACTTCCGGCAATGTCGCCAATGTTCCGGCCAGGTCGCCACAATTCCGGGAGAGTCGCCATACGTCCGGCTAGTTCGCCATACTTTCGGCCAGGTCGCCATACTTCCGGCCAGGCCGCCATACTTCCGAATAGGTCGCCATACTTCCGGCCAGGCCGCCATACTTCCGGCTAGGTCGCCATACTTCCGGCCAGGCCGCCATACTTCCGAATAGGTCGCCATACTTCCGGCTAGTTCGCCATACTTCCGGCCAGGTCACCAAACTTCCGGCAAGGTCGTCTCACTTCCGGCATGGTCGACACACTTCCGGCAAGGTCGCCATACTCCTGGCCAGGTCGCTATATTTCCGGCCAGGTAGCCATACTACTGGTCAGGCTGCCAGACTTCCGGCCAGTCCTCCATATTTCCAGCAAGGTCGCCGTACTTCTGGCAATGTCGCCGAAATACCGGTAATGTCGCCACACATCCGGCAAGGTCGCCATACTTTCGGCAATGTCGCCAAACTTCCGGCAAGGTCACCACATCCGGAAAAGTCACCAAACATCCGGCAAGTTCGCCACATTTCCTGCGTCGCCATACTTCCGGCCAGGTCGCCATACTTCCGGCTAGGTCGCCATACATCCGGCTAGGTCGCCATACATCCGGCCAAGCCGCCACACCTCCGGCCAGGCCGCCATACTTCCGGCAACGTCGCCTTACTTCCGGCAAGGTCGCCGTACTTCTGGTCAGGCCGCCATACTTCCGGCCAGGTCGCCACGCTCCCGGAAAGGTTGCCAAACATCCGGCCAGGCCGCCGTACTTCCGGTCAGGTCGCTGTACTTCTGGCAAGGTGGCCATACATACCGCAAAGTCCGCATGCATCCAGACAGGTCGTCATTCTTCCGGCCAGGTCGCCATATTTTCGGCAAGGTCGTCATACTTCCGGTAAGCTCGCCATACTTCCGGCAATATCGCCATACTTCCGGCAAGTTCGCCAAGCTTCCGGATAGGTCGCCACACTTCCGGCAACGCCGCCATACTTCCGGCTAGGCCGCCATACTTCCCGCCAGGCCGCCATACTTCCGGCAAGGTCGCCATTCTTCCTGCAAGTTCGCCACACTTCCGGCAAGGTCGCCATTCTTCCGGCAAGGTCGCCATACTTCTGGCGATGTCGCCAATCTTCCGGCAAGGTCGCCACGCTTCCTGCAAGGTAGCCATACTTCCCGCAAGGTCGCCACAATTCCGGAATAGTCGCCACACTTCCGGCAAGGTCGCCATACTTGTTAGGCCGCCATACTTCCGGCCAGGTCGCCATACGTCCGGCTAGTTCGCCATACTTCTGGCCAGGCCGCCATACGTCCGGCTCGGTCGCCATACTTCTGGCCAGGTCACCATACTTCCAGCCAGGTCGCCATACTTCCGGCCAGTCCGCCATACTTCTGGAAAGCTCGCCACACATCCGGCAACATCACCATACTTCCGGCCAGTTCGCCACACTTCCGGAAAGGTCGCCAACCCTCCGGCCACACCGCTAAACTTCCGGCAACATCACCATACTTCCGGCCAGTTCGCCACACTTCCGGAACGATCGCCACACTTCCGGAAAGATTGCCAAACTTTCGGCAAGTTCGCCGTACTCCTGGTCAGGCAGCCATACTTCTGGCCAGGTTGCTATATCTCCGCCCAGGTAGCCATACTCCTGGTCAGACCGCCATTCTTCCGGCCATGTCGCCATACTTTCGGCCAGGTCGCCATACTTCCGGCCAGGTCGCCATACGTCCGGCCCGGTCGCCATACTTCCGGCCAGGTCGCCATACTCCCGGTAAGGTCGCCACACTTCCGGAAAGCTCGCCACACTTCCGGCAATGTCACCATACTTCCAGCCAATTCGCCAAACTTCCGGCAAGTTGGCCGTACTCCTGGTCAGGCTGCCATACATCCGGCAAGGTCGACATACTTCCGGCATGGTAGCCACACATCTGCTAAGGTCGCCATACTTCCGGCCAGGTCGCTACATTTCCAGCCAGGTAGCCATACTTCCGGCAAGGTCGCCGTGATTCCGGCAATGTCGCCGAAATTCCGGCAATGTCGCCACACATCCGGCAAGGTCGCCATACTTTCGGCAATGCCGCCAAACATCCGGCAAGGTCACCACTTCCGGAAAGCTCGCCACACTTCCGGCTACGTCACCATACTTCCGGCCAGTTCACCACACTTCCGGCAAGGTCCCCATACTTCCAGCAAGGTCACCACACTTCCGGAAAGGTCGCCAAACTTCCGGCAGGTTCGCCACATTTCCTGCGTCGCCATACTTCCGGCCAGGTCGCCATACTTCCGGCTAGGTCGCCATACCTCAGGCTAGGTCGCTATAATTACGGCCAGGCCGCCACACCTCCGACCAGGCCGCCATACTTCCCGCAATGTCGCCATACTTCCGGCCAGGCCGCCATACGTCCGGCAAGGTCACCATACTTCCGGCCAATTCACCAAACATCCGGTCAGGCCGCCATACTTCCGGAAAGGTGGCCATACGTACCGCCAGGTCCGCTTGCATCCAGACAGGTCGCCATTCTTCCGGCCAGGTCGACATACTTCCAGCAAGGTCGTCATACTTCCGGCAAGCTCGCCATACTTCCGTCAATATCGCCATACTTCCGGCAATATCGCCATACTTCCGGCACGGTCGCCACATTTCCGGCCAGGTCGTCATACTTCCGGCAAGCTCGCCATACTTCCGTCAATATCGCCATACTTCAGGAAAGTTCGCCATACTTTCGGCCAGGTCGCCATTCTTCCTGCAAGTTCGCCACACTTCCGGCAAGGTCGCCATTCTTCCGGCAAGGTCGCCATACTTCTGGCGATGTCGCCAATCTTCCGGCAAGGTCGCCACGCTTCCTGCAAGGTAGCCATACTTCCCGCAAGGTCGCCACAATTCCGGAATAGTCGCCACACTTCCGGCAAGGTCGCCATACTTGTTAGGCCGCCATACTTCCGGCCAGGTCGCCATACGTCCGGCTAGTTCGCCATACTTCTGGCCAGGCCGCCATACGTCCGGCTCGGTCGCCATACTTCTGGCCAGGTCACCATACTTCCAGCCAGGTCGCCATACTTCCGGCCAGTCCGCCATACTTCTGGAAAGCTCGCCACACATCCGGCAACATCACCATACTTCCGGCCAGTTCGCCACACTTCCGGAAAGGTCGCCAACCCTCCGGCCACACCGCTAAACTTCCGGCAACATCACCATACTTCCGGCCAGTTCGCCACACTTCCGGAACGATCGCCACACTTCCGGAAAGATTGCCAAACTTTCGGCAAGTTCGCCGTACTCCTGGTCAGGCAGCCATACTTCTGGCCAGGTTGCTATATCTCCGCCCAGGTAGCCATACTCCTGGTCAGACCGCCATTCTTCCGGCCATGTCGCCATACTTTCGGCCAGGTCGCCATACTTCCGGCCAGGTCGCCATACGTCCGGCCCGGTCGCCATACTTCCGGCCAGGTCGCCATACTCCCGGTAAGGTCGCCACACTTCCGGAAAGCTCGCCACACTTCCGGCAATGTCACCATACTTCCAGCCAATTCGCCAAACTTCCGGCAAGTTGGCCGTACTCCTGGTCAGGCTGCCATACATCCGGCAAGGTCGACATACTTCCGGCATGGTAGCCACACATCTGCTAAGGTCGCCATACTTCCGGCCAGGTCGCTACATTTCCAGCCAGGTAGCCATACTTCCGGCAAGGTCGCCGTGATTCCGGCAATGTCGCCGAAATTCCGGCAATGTCGCCACACATCCGGCAAGGTCGCCATACTTTCGGCAATGTCGCCAAACATCCGGCAAGGTCACCACTTCCGGAAAGCTCGCCACACTTCCGGCTACGTCACCATACTTCCGGCCAGTTCACCACACTTCCGGCAAGGTCCCCATACTTCCAGCAAGGTCACCACACTTCCGGAAAGGTCGCCAAACTTCCGGCAGGTTCGCCACATTTCCTGCGTCGCCATACTTCCGGCCAGGTCGCCATACTTCCGGCTAGGTCGCCATACCTCAGGCTAGGTCGCTATAATTACGGCCAGGCCGCCACACCTCCGACCAGGCCGCCATACTTCCCGCAATGTCGCCATACTTCCGGCCAGGCCGCCATACGTCCGGCAAGGTCACCATACTTCCGGCCAATTCACCAAACATCTGGTCAGGCCGCCATACTTCCGGAAAGGTGGCCATACGTACCGCCAGGTCCGCTTGCATCCAGACAGGTCGCCATTCTTCCGGCCAGGTCGACATACTTCCAGCAAGGTCGTCATACTTCCGGCAAGCTCGCCATACTTCCGTCAATATCGCCATACTTCCGGCAATATCGCCATACTTTCGGCACGGTCGCCACATTTCCGGCCAGGTCGTCATACTTCCGGCAAGCTCGCCATACTTCCGTCAATATCGCCATACTTCAGGAAAGTTCGCCATACTTTCGGCCAGGTCGCCATACTTCCGGCCAGGCCGCCTTACTTCCGGCCAGGTCGCCATACTTCCGGCTATGTCGCCATACTTCCGGCTAGGTCACCATACTTCTGGCTAGTTCGCCATACTTCTGGCAACATCGCCATACTTCTGGCAACATCGCCATACTTCCGGGTAGGCCGCCATAATTCCCGCCAGGCCGCCATACTTCCAGCAAGGTCGCCATTCTTCCTGCAAGTTCGCCATACTTCCGGCAAGGTCGCCATTTTCCGGCAAGGTCGCCATTCTTCCTGCAAGTTCGCCATACTTCCGGCAAGGTCGCCATTCTTCCGGCAAGGTCGCCATACTTCCGGCTAGGTCGCCATACCTCCGGCTAGGTCGCTATAATTACGGCCAGGCCGCCACACCTCCGACCAGGCCGCCATACTTCCCGCAACGTCGCCATACTTCCGGCCAGGCCACCATACTTCCGGCAAGGTCACCATACTTCCGGCCAATTCACCAAACAACCGGAAAGGTCGCCACACTTCCGGAAAGGTCGCCAAACTTCCGGCAAGGATGCCGTACTTCTGGTCAGGCCGCAATACTTCCGGAAAGGTGGCCATACATACCGCCAGGTCCGCTTGCATCCAGACAGGTCGCCATTCTTCCGGCACGGTCGCCATACTTCCAGCTAGGTCGCCATACTTCCGGCTAGGTCGCCATACCTCTGGCTAGTTCGCCAAACTTCTGGCAACATCGCCATACTTCCGGGTAGGCCGCCATACTTCCCGCCAGGCTGCCATACTTCCGGCAAGGACGCCATTCTTCCTGCAAGTTCGTCATACTTCCGGCAAGGTCGCCACACTTCCTGCAAGGTAGCCATACTTCCGGCAATGTCGCCAAACTTCCGGCAAGGTCGCCACAATTCCGGAATAGACGCCACACTTCCGGCAAGGTCGCCATACTTCTTGTTAGGCCGCCATACTTCCGGCCAGGTCGCCATACTTCCGGCCAGGTCGCCATACATCCGGCCAGGTCGCCATACTTCCGACCAGGTTGCAATCCTCCCGGCAAGGTCGCCATACTTCCGGCAAGGTCGCCATACTTCCGGCTAGGTCGCCATACTTCCGGCCAGGTTGCCATCCTCCCGGCAAGGTCGCCACACTTCCGGAATGCTCGCCACACTTCCGGCAATGTCACCATACTTCCGGCAAGTTCGCCACACTTCCAAAAAGGTCGCCACACTTCTGGAAAGGTCGCCAAACTTCCGGCAAGTTCGCCGTACTCCTGGTCAGGCCGCCATACTTCCGGCCAGGTCGCTATATTTCCGGCCAGGTAGCCATACTCCTGGTCAGACCGACATTCTTCCAGCAAGGTCGCCACACTTCCGGCCAGGTGGCTATATTTCTGGCCAGGTATCCATACTCCTGGTCAGGCCGCCAGACTTCCGGCCAGCAAGCCATTCTTCCGGCCTGTCTTCCATACTTCCGGCAATGTCGCCGCTAAACTTCCGGCCATGTCGCCAAGCTAAGGAATGGGATAATTGTCAGCTGTTAATTGGATAATAATAATAAAATGTCCTGATTTTGTCCAAATAACAGCTGACAATTATCCCATTCCTTAGCTTGCATCTGAGTAAAATTCATTTCAAAATGCATTTATGGTTTACGATTATTTAAATGGTAAATGTAGCTTCAGAAGCATTTTCTTCTTGCATGTTAAAACCCACATGAGAACCATGGAAGATTTTGCAATTTTAATGATGGATTTTTCACTTTTAAAACTTTTTATATAACAAATTAATAAAGGCAAAACATAATGCCTTACATTTGATGAAATGCAGTGAGCAAACGCGATAATTCCCGATATTTTCTATCTTTATATCTCCACGTTTGCTAACCACTTCCGCTGTTGTTGCCCCTTCAGCTCCCTCTTGTCTTTACCTTCGTTTTTCTTTATCTTCTGGACTCTAAAGTAAGATAACTGTGCCACACGGTCACCCCCGACTGGCACAGTTATTTACAGCTCAAAAACGGGCCGTTTTCGCGGTTTTTAACGGGTGTGAAAGTGCGCGTTTCCAGCATCAATAACATGTACCGGAAGTGACGTTTGCACCCCGGTTAAATTTTGTGTCCACGTGGGTGAGGATCTATGATCCAGTGACCTTTCGTGAAATCACCCTATATAAAATCTCCTTCTTTAAAGAATCACAGGACATTGTGAACACATTAAAATGGTGGGAAAGCGCCTAGAACTGAGATTGAATAATAATGTTCACCCGTGGAATAAATAATCACATTTATTAGCATTTGTACAAAGATTAATTGCAATTGTTTTATTGTATTGATGATTCTGCCGGGTTCTAATAGGAGACAATATAATAAATTGAAGGCCCATTAGACAAGCAGGTACGGAGAGAGACAGAGCAGCGACATCAACCACCTTCTCTGCTCCCCTGACCCACTTCAGTCTCATCCCACCTGAACGTAAAGACCGCCACTGATTCAGCAACATTCCCAACATTGTTATCGATTGCGCCGACAAGGGAGGTGTCGTTGTAGTCTGGCAGGCTGGCTTCTACCGTGCGGCTTCTATCGTGCGGATGCCAGATGCCAACTCTTGGACACCTCCTCATACCTACCTCTATCCTTAAGCTGTGACCCCTAGTCCTGGATTTCCCAACATCGGGAACAATCTTCCTGCATCTAGCCTGTCCAACCCCTTAAGAATTTTGTAAGTTTCTATAAGATCCCCCCTCAATCTCCTAAATTCTAGCGAGTACAAGCCGAGTCTATCCAGTCTTTCTTCATATGAAATCCTGACATCCCAGGAATCAGTCTGGTGAACCTTCTCTGCGCTCCCTCTATGGCAATAATGTCCTTCCTCAGATTTGGAGACCAAAACTGTACGCAATACTCCAGGTGTGGTCTCTCCAAGACCCTGTACAACTACAGTAGAACCTCTCTGCTCCTATACTCAAATCCTTTTGCTATAATCAGACCCTGTTTATCCAGATGCTTATGTATATTATCTCTAAGTATCCTTTCCATTAATTTGCCCACCACTGACGTCAAACTAACAGGTCTATAATTGCTAGGTTTACTCTTAGAACCCTTTTTAAACAATGGATCAACATGTGCAGTAGAACCTCCCTGCTCCTAGACTCAAATCCTTTTGCTATAATCAGACCCTGTTTATCCAGATGCTTATATACATTATCTCTAAGTATCCTTTCCATTAATTTGCCCACCACTGATGTCAAACTAACAGGTCTATAATTGCTAGGTTTTCTCTTAGAACCCTTTTTAAACAATGGAACAACATGCGCAGTACACCAATCCTCTGGCACTATTCCCGTTTCTAATGACATTTGAAATATTTCTGTCATAGCCCCTGCTATTTCTACACTAACTTCCCTCAATGTCCTAGGGAATATCCTGTCAGGAACTGGAGACTTATCCACTTTTATATTTTTCAAAAGTGTCAGTACTTCCTCTTCTTTGAATCTCATAGATTCCATAGCTACTCTACTTGTTTCCCTTACCACACATAATTCAATATCCTTCTCCTTGATGAATACCGAAGAAAAGAAAATGTTCAATATCTCCCCCATCTCTTTTGGCTCTGCAGATAACTGTCCACTCTGACTCTCTAATGGACCAATTTTATCCCTCGTTATCCTTTTGCTATTAATATGACTGTAGAAACCCTTTGGATTTACTTTCACCTTACTTGCCAAAGCAACCTCATATCTTCTTTTAGCTTTTCTAATTTCTTTCTTAAGATTCTTTTTACATTCTTTATTTTCCTCAAGCACCTCAAACTATACACATTACTCAATACCGCACTCAGTTTACTCCAGAATAGACTATTTCTTAATGCGGAAAGAATATTGTTATAGGGTTGCGGATTGCAGAATTGGTGTGGCAGATGTATCAGACCATAATGCCATATACTTAACAATTCAAATGGACAGTAGAAGGAAAAACATAGTGTCGCAATTAAATGTTGGAATACTGAATGATAAAACTGTTAATGATATTAAATTGGAAATCAAAACTTATCTAGAGGAGAATGACAATGGGGAGCTGGGCTCATCCATACTATGGGACACATTGAAGGCTGTTATATGAGGTAGGTTAATAGCTGGGGCATCACATATTAAAAAGGCCAGAATGAAAACATATAATAAGTTGATATCAGACCTGAAGGATTTAGAACAGAAGTACAAAAATAATAAGGACCAGAGAACTTATAAACAAATAGAAGATTTAAGGGGACAAATGGATGGAATATTGGGTCAAGAGGTTGAGAAAAAAGCAAGATTTGTAAAACAAGCACATTATGAGCTAGGCCCTAAATCCACTAAAATACTTGCCCGGAGGCTACGCAAACAACAGGCTGACAACACCACACACAAAATTAAGGATCCCTGTACACAGAAATTGAAGAGTGATCCAAAAGAAATAGAATATATCTTCCAGGAATATTATAAAGAATGATATACACAAACCTCTACAGTAGGGGAATCAATGAGGACTTTAAGTACAATAGATCTGCCTATTGGAGTATTGGAGAGACACAAAATACAATAATCACAGCAGAAATATCACTGGAGGAGATAGAGAAGACAATTGGTAGGATGAAAACAAACACCCCAGGCAGAGACGGTTTCCCTATAGAATGGTATAAAATATTTCTTTTTTTTTTTTTTTTTTTTTTAATATTTTATTTTATTAGAAGTAAGTACAGTCATATGGCACCAAAGTGCCTAATATATATTTTCATAATACATTTTATGTACAACTTCTTTTTTTTTTTTTGTTACACTGAAAAAAGATTAGAATAAGAAAAAGAAGTTAGATAGTAAAGGATAGAAAGATGTGAAATATATAGTGTGTGAAAAAAGAAAACGAGTAAATGAAAAAAGTTGAGAGAGAGAATAGAGAGAGAAAAAGAAAAAAAAAAAAAAAAAAAAAGAAAAAAAAAAGAGGAGATCATTATTTATAGTCTTGACCAACCCTCGTCCAGTCCTGAAACAGTTATTTTTTACAATTGTGTTGCACCATATGATTCCAAAAAAACGACGAATGGAGACCAACTCGTTATGAATTGGTCTGATTTATCCATTAGGAGGAATCGCATTTCCTCAAGATGAGCGGTGTCCAACATACTTGCAATCCACATTTTAAGCGTTGGTATTGATGTACCTTTCCAAAATTTAAGAATTAATTTTTTTGCTATTATTAAACCATAGTTAAGGAATAGATTTTGAGATGTGTTCAATTTATTCCCATCTTCCATTACGCCAAATATAATCATTTCAGTATTAGGTTCCATTCTTGTCTTGAATAATTTTGTAAATATTTCAAAAATATCATTCCAGAATCTATAAAGTTTTATGCAGGAGACTAAGGAGTGTGTTATAGTTGCCTTTTGGGCTAGACATTTATCACAAGTGGCGGATATATTTGGATAAAATTTGTTCAATCTTGTTTTTGAGTAATATAATCTATGTACAATTTTAAATTGAATTAAATTATGTCTTACATTAATTGAACATTTGTGAATATATATCAGGTATTTTTCCCATTTAACCTTCGTAATTTTTATCATTAGTTCCCGTTCCCACTCTTCTCTAAGTACCTCTGTCGATGGTAGGTCTATATTTAGAATACTATTATATAAATATGATATTAATTTTTGTGAGTCAGCTTCAATATTCATTGCCTCTTCCAATAAGTCAGGAGTTACTTTTTGATATCCTTGTATATATTTTTTCACGAAATCGCAAATCTGAAGATATTTAAAATATTGGTTGTTTTTCAATTTAAATTTTAATTGTAATTGTTGGAATGATAGTAAGTTTCCCATTTCATACATATCCCCGATCCTTCTAATTCCGAGACTTTCCCATTGGTTATATGTCTTATCAATAAGAGATGGTTTAAATAAAGGGTTATTCGCTATTGGCATTAACAGTGATAGATTTCTTAATTTTAAAGATAATTTTATTTGTTTCCAAATTCTTATTGTACCATATATAATTGGGTTCTTCTTATATATTGTGTTATTCAGTTTTTTTGGGGAGAAGAGGATCGTTCCTATATTACTAGGATGGCAATCCTCCTTCTCCATTTTTATCCATTCTGTCTGTTGGGTAGCACTATCCAACCAATAAATCATATTCTTAATATGCACTGCCCAGTAATAATACATAAAATTCGGAAGTGAAAGTCCCCCGACCTCTTTTGGTTTACATAAATGTTTTTTTGTGATTCTATGTGATCTATAGTCCCAAATATAATTAGTAATATTAGAGTCTAATTTTTTAAAAAAGTATTTTGGTATATATACCGGTATAGATTGAAATAGGTATAATAATTGTGGTAGGAAGATCATTTTTATTGCATTTATTCTACCTAATAATGATAAGGGAAGTGTTTTCCAAAATTTAATCAACGTATTAAGTTTATTTAATAAAGGCATGAAATTAGCATTGAATAATGCTTTATATTTTCTAGTAATCTGAATACCCAAATATTTAAATTTTTCTGTTGCGATTTTAAAGGGGAACTTCAGTAAGTGTGTAGGTTCTTGAGGCTTTAATGTCATGATTTCACTTTTATTCCAGTTTATTCTATATCCAGAAAAAGACCCAAATTCCTCTATTAAGTTTAATAAATTTGGTATGCTCGTTTGTGACTTTGTAATATATAAAAGTATATCGTCTGCATATAATGAGATTTTATTCTTTGAGTCTCTGGTATTATAGCCCTGAATATTCGGATGAATTCTTATACTTTCAGCCAGGGGTTCTATCATAAGGGCAAATAGCAGGGGTGATAGTGCACATCCCTGCCTATTACCCCTTGATAGTTGAAATTTTTGAGATAACATGTTATTAGTTAAAATTCTTGCCATCGGTTTATCATATAATAATTTTACCCATCTTATAAAATTCTCTCCCATATTAAATTTTTGTAGTACTTTATATAAGTATTGCCACTCTACCTGATCAAATGCTTTCTCTGCATCCAAAGAAATAATTGATATATCTTCTTCCTCTACTTTATGCGAGTACATTATATTAAACAGACGTCTCAGATTATTAAATGAGTGTCTTTTAGGTATAAACCCCGTTTGATCAGGGTTTATCAATTTACTAATATATTTGCTTAATCTTCTTGATAAAATCTTTGCTAAAATTTTCTGATCTGTATTTAAAAGTGATATAGCTCTGTACGAGCCCGGATCTTCTAAATCTTTATCTTTTTTTGGAATAAGTGTAATAGTTGATTCTGTTAGTGTTTCAGGTAGTTTGTTTTCTTTAAAAGCATGGCAGTATAAATTAAATAAATAAGGGGTTGTTATCTCCTGAAATTTTTTATAAAATTCATTATTAAAACCATCTGGTCCCGGTGTCTTACCATTTTTCAGCGATTTTATTGTTTCACCTATTTCTTTGATTGTAATTTGAGCTCCTAATTCCTCTTGTTCCAAAAGGTCCAGTATTGGAAGATTACAATTATCTAGAAATTTTTTTATTTTACTATCTTCTCTTTTAATTTTAGATGTATATAAGTTTTGATAAAATTGGGCAAATCTATTATTAATATCTTTAGGTAGTATTAGTAATTCTCCTTTCTCTGATTTAATTTTGGTTATAGTATTTTCCTTTTCTTGTTTTTTCAATTGGCGAGCTAAAAGCTTATGTGGTTTGTCACCAAACTCAAAATGTTCCTGTTTTGTCATTTGGAATAGTCTTATTACCCTTGCCGATAAAATTCGATTAAGTTTAAATTTCAGTAATATTATCTTATTGTGTTTATCTGTCGTGGAATCTTTGGCATTATCCATCTCTAACTGTCTGATTTCTTGTTCTAACAACAATTGTTCTGTCTTATTCTTTTTATTTTGAAAACTTTGATATGAAATTATAATTCCTCTCATAAATGCCTTAAAAGTTTCCCATAGTAAAGAAGGCAAAGTACCTGGTATATCATTTGTATCGAAAAAAAGTTCCATTTGTTGTTTTAAATATTGATAGCCTTGCACATCATTTAAAATATGTGTATTAAACCTCCAAAAAAAATTTTTGCCCGGCATTCCCTCAAATTTTACTGAGAATGTCAACGGGGAGTGATCTGAGATACTACTAATGTGGTATGTTGGGTTGTTTGTATATGGCATTAATTTCATATCCACTAAAAAATAATCAATTCTTGAATAAGTTTTATGCACCGAAGAGTAAAACGAGTATTCCCTTCCAACTGGATTAGCAGATCTCCATACATCTATTATATTCGTATTTTTTATATATGTATTTAGAAGTTCGCTAGTTTTAGATTTTAAATTACTCTTCTTTTGTTTTGCTGATTTATCTAGATATGAATCTAAAACACAGTTAAAGTCCCCCCCTATTATCACATTTTGGTAATTAAACTCTGATATTATGTCAATAATTTTATCAAAAAAGTGGGGGTTATCAAAATTCGGAGCATAAATATTTATCAAAGTTAGTGGGGTTGCATAAATTTCACCCGAAACTATAATATATCTTCCCTCTTTATCTGATATGGTATTCTTTAATTTAAAAGGAATACCTTTCCTAATAAGAATAGCTGTACCCCTAGATTTAGAAGTAAATGAGGAGTAGTATGTTTGGCCTATCCAATTCGCCTTTAATCTTATTTGTGTTTGTTGTTTCATGTGTGTCTCCTGCAAAAACATTATGTCGCTTTTCAACGATTTTAGTTGGGCAAAAATTTTACCCCTCTTAATTGGTTCGTTGGCACCCCGTATATTCCAACTACAAAATGTAATTCCTCCATTCTTTATTTGTCTATCGTCTTGCATTGTAAATCAGGGTAATATTCCTGAATCATATGGTGCAAACAAATACCTCAGAACTTTAGGACTTGGGTGGTCATCCTGGTTTATTAGATTTATATTGCATCTCCTTCTTGTAAAGTGCCTTAGAAAAAGAAAAAAAGAATGTGATACACAATTACTTTCAAAAAAATTAAACAGATAAAAATCTTGTTTGTGCTTTAAAAAAAAAGGTGCTATTAAGGTATCTAAAGGAGGATACCTTAAAGACGAATAGCCATCAACGATGGCAAAAAATGTATAGACCTCCGTGATGTTGTTATACATTGAGCTCCTCCCCCTAGGCGAATCCTCATAAAAAGTTACATATCGTTTCATATTGTGTTTTTCCTTATATGAGTTTATCAAATCAGTGCTAGTGACAGCCGAGAGAAAAAAGAGACATAAGGAATAAAAAAACAAAACAAATATAGAACAAACATATACACGATTATATAAGTATATATGTCCCTCTAATTTATCCAATCTTAATCTAATCTAAACTTTCCCATATATATCCACCCTGTATTCTTACATAATATCCCATTCTATAACTACCATACATCATACAAGCTGGTACCAAAGGGTTAACTACCGTACAAGCAGGTGCCAAGGGGTTAAACTTTGAGCTTTGCATCCAAGGTTGAATATAACCAAGCTCTCTGAATAACACATTCCAACGAGATAAGCTTTATAATTGTCTGGGTAGCTCGGCCATTTTAATCAGTTCAGAGCTTTGTAAAAAGTTCAGATTTCTTCATTGTCGGCATCTTGACCCGATGTTTTCTTAACAATATCCTCTGCATACTTTAAAGCTTTTCCGGGAGCTGCAAATGAGCGTTCAACGCCGTTATAAGTTATCTTCATTTTTCCGGGAAACAAAATTCCATATCTTACTCCCGGGACTTCCCTCAAAGTGTGTCTTGCCGGTGTAAACAATCTCATTTTCTGGACTACCTCAGGAGAGTAATCGCGAAATATTCGCACATCATCCCCACGGTATGTCAGCTTTTTCCCATGAGTGATCTTTTTCAATATAAATTCCACTGAGGAGATGTCACGGAATTTCACAATTATCTGTCTTGAATCATTTGTTCCTCTTCCAACTCGTTTAGCGACGTCTGTTCTTGGTTCTTCCGACAATTCCAACACATCTTTGAGTAAGTCAGTAACGAAAGTACATGTTTGAGATTCATGTCCCTCTCGTCCTTCCTTTACTCCGAGAATCCTCAGGTTATATCTCCGATTTCCTGAATCCAGGTCCAGACATTTATCAGTCATTCTTCCAAGTTTTTCCTCTTCAGTTTTCTGTGATTGTTTCAAATTCTTTATTTCCGAGACAATCTCTTTTATCTCATTCTCCATCTCTTCCATTATCTCATCCAGCTTTCCGATATCATCACTTATACCTTTAAATTTCTTGTTGTAATCATTTTCAATTCTGACACACTCTGAGTTTAATCTCTTATCAAATTCCTTATACTGCTTTTTGAGTTCTTTTAACTCACTGCAAGTATTATCAATTTTTTGAGAAATATTCTCCATATTAGTTTCCATACTCTGTTTATTACTTTCCATGTGAGAGTCCATACTTTGCATCTTCTCCAGTGTCATGTTAATTGTAGCAGTCATATCTAAAAGCATTTGCTTTACCTCTTTCTCCTTCTTGTCTCCTTTTGTTGCCATTTCAAGCAGAGACCCTTGGCTGTAAGAATCTTCTTCTTCTGTCGTTTGCAGAGTATCCAAAACTTCCTCGAGCTGAAGGCTGATAGTATTTTTCTTTGGCGCTCCTGAACGTTTATCTCTGCTCATTTAAACTCATTTAAACACCCGATTTCACCATTAATCTCCCCGATTTTCACGTCACCTTCTGATGATAACACCCTTACACAACACCAGGCGACTTCGGTGAGTTTTTTTTTAAAATCGGTGCTGACTTAAACGACTTTTACAATTTTTTTCGGGGGAGAAGCTCAGTGCCGCGCCTTAATTCTCCATGACGCCGCCGAAAATATTTCGTAATGAGCTGAACCCACTTCTTCTGAGAACCTTTAACTGGATTATCAAAGACCCCCGTCATGAAAATATGTAATTATAACATTAATCCCCAAAGAAAACAAAGACAAGGAAAATTGTGCCAACTACAGACCAATATCAATTCTAAATGTGAACTATAAATTATATTCTTCAATTATCTCCAAATGATTTGAAAAGTTCATGCCAGATTTAATTGATGAAGACCAGACTGGTTTTATAATAGGCAGACAAACACAGGAGAGTATTAGAAGAATCCTACATATAATACATAAGATTCAAAAGGAAAGTACGCGCGCTGTCCTGATAAGCATAGATGCGGAAAGGGCTTTTGATGGGGTTAATTTGGAATTCTTACAAAGATTTTGGCCTTACCGAAGATCCAATTCAAGTTATTAAAGCTATTTACCTGCAACCTACTGCAAGAGTAAAGGTGAATGGGTCCTTAACTGAGAGATTTGTGTTAGGAAGAGGAACGAGACAGGGATGTTGTCTTAGCCCTACCCTGTTTGCTATATATATTGAACCATTGGCTCAAGCAATTCGTCAAAATAGGAAACTAACTAAAGGGAAGTAACTATAAGAGACAGAGAACATAAAATTGGCCTTTTTGCAGATGACGTAATGATATATCTGATGGAAGTAAACACCTCATTTCCAAGGATGATGGAACATTTAGATGGAACATAGAGACATTTAACTTTTATGCAGGATATAAAGTGAATATTTCAAAAACTCAAACCTATTTAATTGTGCTCCTCCAGAAGAAATCAAACAAGTATAATATTAAATGGGATTCAAAATCAATCAAATACAGTACTTAGGGATACATATAACAAAAAATATATAAATGTTGTATGGGGCCAATTATAATCACATCAACCAAAACATAAGAAAGGATATAGAAAGATGGTCCACTCACCCAATGGATATTAGTAGTAAAATAAATATGGTGAAAATGAATATTTTGCCAAGGCTATTGTACTTGTTTCAATCTCTGCCAATAACGATACCATTAAAACAATTCACGGAATGGGATAAATTAATATCTAGGTTTATTTGGGAAGGAAAGAAGGGCAGAATTCGAGACACTACACTCCAGTTGCCAAAGGACAAAGGTGGAATGGCACTTGCAAATTTTAGGATATATTTTTATGCAGCCCAACTTCGACCACTAACTAATTGGTGTGAGGACCAATATAGCTGGGTGGAAAGAGATTGAGACATATAAAAGCGCTTCCTGGACATATCAGGAGTATAATCGATCCAATAAAGATATTTACTTCAGAAACCTGGTTCACTCTTACCAGACAACTTAAACTGAATAAACGACAAAAAGTTTTAGATGGATAGCTGTGGATAATGACTTTAAACCAGGGATGTATGACTCAACATTTAAAGAACGGATGAAGAAATGAATGACTGCATTTTGTACTGTTACTGAAAATGGAGACCTAAGAAGTTTTCAAGATTTGAAGGATAGATTTGCACTTCGGAACCAAAACTTATTTAGAAACCTCCAACTGAGAGATTATTACAATGAAAAAGTAAAAAGGGAGGCACTAGAAGAAAGGAATCCAGTGATAGAAGTGATAGTTAAGTCATAGCAAAAGGTTTGAGTATAGGAGCAGGGAGATTCTGCTGCAGTTGTACAGGGTCTTGGTGAGACCACACCTGCAGTGTTGCGTACAGTTTGGGTCTCCAAATCTGAGGAAGGACATTATTGCCATAGAGGGAGTGCAGAGAAGGTTCACCAGACGGAATGTCAGGACTTTCTTATGAAGAAGGACTGGATAGACTCGGATTGTAGTCGCTAGAATTTAGGAGATTGAGGGGGAATCTTATAGAAACTTGCAAAATTCTTAAGGGATTGGACAGGCTAGATGCAGGAAGATTGTTCCCGATGTTGGGGAAGTCCAGGACCAGGGGTCACAGCTTAAGGATAGAGGGGAAATCCTTTAGAACCGAGATAAGAAAAACATTTTTCACGTAGAGAGTGGTGAATCTCTGGAACTCTCTGCCACAGAAGGTAGTTGAGGCCAGTTCATTGGCTATATTTAAGAGGGAGTTAGATGTGGCCCTTGTGGCTCAAGGGATCAGGGGGTATGGAGAGAAAGCAGGTACGGGATACTGAGTTGGATGATCAGCCATGATAATATTGAATGGCGGTGCAGGCTCGAAGCGCCGAATAGCCTACTCTTGCACCTATTTTCTATGTTTCTATGTTAATGCGTATCATCAAAAAACATCAAGGATTATTTCTAAACTTTTATGGAATGTCAAGCTAAAACTACATTTTATGTAAAATTTAAGTGGGAAAAGAAATTGAGCATCACAATCTCAGAAGAAGAATGGCATCATATGTGTGTAACACTACAGACAGCCACTAATTCGCAAAAATGGAGAGAATTTAATAGCAGAAATTTGATTTGTTTCTTTATTATGCCTAACATAAAAAACAAGCAAATTTTAACGCAGCAAACATGATGGAGGCAATGTGGCCAAACAAACGCAATTCATGCACATCTCTTCTGGAGTTGCCCAAAAATAGAACCATTTTGGGACAGAGTGAAATCAGAATTAAAGGAGGTATTAGGATATATAGTATCCAAGAAGTGTTCCATTTTATACCTGGGTAACATAAATACAGCGGTGTTGAAGGAAGATCATTACTTGGTTAAAATCCTACTCACAGCTGGCAGAAAGGCCATTATAAGAAACTGGCTTGCAGTAGACACACCCAGACTTAGACAATGGTTAGACATAGTACAGGAAACATCTGTCATGGAGAAAATGACATATACTCTAAGAGTGAAAAAAGACGAGTTTAACAGAAAATGGGAAAAATGGATTAGTTATAGAAATAAAGACATCAACACTATAATTTTATTGACAATAATGTATGTTATTGGAAAATGTTTTAATAAGAAAATAGTTCTGTACACTGTATCATTAATTGTAAACTGAACCCCCTTGTATGTTTCGTTGTTATATTTGAGTTTTATTGGTGTATGCATAAAAGCAATAAAGACCAAAGTGAAAAAAAAATCATGAGAGGAATAGATCAGGTAGTTGCACAGTCTCTTGCCCACTCCACCTATTATGTGGATCATTGGCTTAAACGTCACGTGTGGGAGAGATGCCTGCTGTATTTTTAAAACAGATTATTTTTGTACAGGTAGTCATTTTTGTATCTTGTCACAGGTAGACAGGGTGGTCAAGAAGGCTTTCGGTACATTGGCTTTCATCAGTCAGAGCATTGAGTATAATTGTGTTCAGTTTTGGTCACCATATTATAGGAAAGATGTTGTCAAGCTGGAAACAGTGGAAGATGGGCCAAATGGCCTCTTTCCATGCTTTATGACTAAGAAAAAACATTGAATAAAATGAAGAAATTGGATGTTATTTCAAGTCAAGTCAAGTCAAGTTAAGAGTTTATTGTCATGTGTCCCAGATAATAATAATAATAATAATAATAAATTTTATTTGCGGGCGCCTTTCAAAGTCTCAAGGACACCTTACAGAAATTAACAAGAGTAGAAAAAACATATAGTTGGAGTAAAATAAAGAATAAGGACATCACCAAAACACAAATTAAAGACAGAAATCGCTCCAAAGACAAAAAATCAAAAACACAATGTGAAGGAGAGCAGCGGCAGCTAAACCGCGCAAGCGTACACTCTCCCTTCCGACAGCCATCTTGGACACAAACTAACATATTCACTTACACACAAAAAATCATCCCCCCACAATGGTTACCACTGTGGGGGAAGGCACAATGTCCAGTCCCCATCCCCAGTTAACCCAAAGTCAGGCCCATTGAGGCCTCCCCTATTGCCTCTACGGAGGCCCAATGTTCCTGGCCGTTCTGGCCGGGTGCTGTTGCCCCAGCGTCGGGAGAGTCCTTTCAGCGGCTGGGCCATCTAACTGGAGACCGCGGCATCCGAAGCCAACAAGGCCGCGCCGGTTTGGAGCTCCCAGGCTCCCAATGTTAAATTCGGAGCCGCCCGCTCCGCTCCGCAGACCCGCAGCCCGGAGGTGTTGATCTCGGCGGTCACAGCTCAGGCAGGCTACACATAATTCAATATCCTTCTCCTTGGTGAATACCGAAGAAAATAAATTGTTCAATATCTCCCATATCTCTTTTGGCTCTGCAGATAGCTGTCCACTCTGTCTCTCCAATGGACCAATTTTATCCCTCGTTATCCTTTTGTTATTAATATAGCTGTAGAAACCCTTAGGATTTACTATCACCTTACTTGCCAAAGCAACCTCATATCTTCTTTTAGCTTATCTAATCTTAGCGAATCTTTCTTAAGATTCTTTTTACATTCCTTATACTCCTCAAGCACCTCATTTACTTCATGCTGCCTATAATTATTGTAGATCTCCCTCTTTTTCCAAACAAGATGTCCAATTTCCCTTGAAAACCAGGGCTATTTCCAATTTTTACTGTTTCCTTTCAACCGAACAGGAACATAAAGATTCTGTACTCTTAAAATTTCCCCTTTGAATGTCCTCCATTTCTCTTCTACATCCTTCCCATAAAACATAATGTCCCAGTTCACTCCTTTTAAATCATTTCGCATCTCATCAAAGTTAGCCTTTCTCCAATCAAAAATCTCAACCCTAGGCCCAGTTCTGACCCTCTCCATAATTATATTGAAACTGATGGTATTGTGATCACGGGACCCGAAGTGCTCCCCAACGCATACCTCCGCCACCTGTCTCGTCTCATTTCCTAACAGGTTCCTAACTAGCAATGCAACACCTCCACCTCTTGCCCCTCCAATTCTATCACACCTGAAGCAACAAAATCCTGGAATATTTAGTTTCCAATCACAGGCCTCCTGCAACCATGTTTCACTGATCGGCACAACATCATACTTCCAGGTGTCTATCCAGACTCTAAGCTCATCCACCTTTCTTACAATGCTCCTAGCATTAAAATATGTACATTTAAGAAACCCCCCGCCTCTTATTCTCTGTTTATTTCCTTTTTCTTCTTTCTCCTCTTGTGTCCGAGTGCTTCCCTTTTCTGCTTCCTGCCTCCCATTCTGTCTACTCGCTTTCTCTATTTGAGTCCCTCGCCCCACCCATTCTAGTTTAAAGTCTCCCCAGTAGCCTTTGCAAATTTCCCCGCCAGGATATTGGTCCCCCTCGGGTTCAAGTGCAACCCATCCTTTCTGTACAGGTCCCACCTTCCCCAAAAGAAGTCCCAATGATCCAGAAACTTGAATCCCTGCCCTCTGCACCAGTCTTTCAGCCACGCATTTATACTCCACCTCGCTCCATTCCTACTCTCACTCTCACGTGGCACAGGCAGTAATCCTGAGATTGTTACCTTTTTGGTCCTTTTCCTTAACTCTCCTCCCAACGCCCTAAATCCTCCCTTCAGGACTTCCCTTTTTTCACCTATGTCATTGGTACCTATATGTACCACAACCTCAGGCTCCTCTCCCTCTGATTTCAGGATATCTTGGACGCGTTGAGACACGTCCGAGACCTTGGCACCAGGGAGGCAGACCAGCATCCTGGTCTCCCGACTGCGTCCACAGAATCGCCTATTCGACCCCATAACAATAGAGTCCCCAATTACTATTGCCCTCTTCTTTTTGTCTCTGCTGGAGGCCCGTCCGCTGTCGTTACCTCCGGGCAGGCTGTCACCCCCATCCGTACTCAAACAGGAGTACTTATTTGCAAGGTGTACCGACATTGGAGTACTCACTCGTCCCTGTCTCTACCCCTTGCCCTTCCTTAGCGTGACTCACATGTCTCTCTCCCGTGGTTTTGGAGTGACCATCTCCCTATAACTCCTCTCTATGACCTCCTCACTCTCCCTGACCAGACAGAGGTCATCGAGCTGCTGCTCCAGGATCCTAATACGGTCCCTTAGGAGCCCCATCTCGATGCACATGGTGCAGATGTGGACGGCTGGAGGGCCATCCGACACCATGACCTCCCACATCTGTCATCCAGAACAGTACACTGCTCTGGCTGTCATTCTCCCGCCTTACCCTGGATCCGATACAAGTACAATACAATAGAAACTGCTGGGAGAAATCAGCAGGTATCTGACTCACAACAGCTGCTCCCTCTTGACCTTTAAACTGTACCTTTATTAATTATGTGAGGTAAGGGAAACTAGTAGAGTAGCTATGGATACTATGAGTTTCAAAGTAAAAGAAATACTGACACTTTTGAAAAATATAAAAGTGGATAAGTCTCCAGGTCCTGACAGGATATTCCCTAGGACATTGAGGGAAGTTAGTGTAGAAATAGCCGGGGCTATGACAGAAATATTTCAAATGTCATTAGAAACGGGAATAGTCCCCGAGGATTGGCGTACTGCGCATGTTGTTCCATTGTTTAAAAAGGGTTCTAAGAGTAAACCTAGCAATTATAGACCTGTTAGTTTGACTTCAGTGGTGGGCAAATTAATGGAAAAGATACTTAGAGATAATATATATAAGCATCTGGATAAACAGGGTCTGATTAGGAACAGTCGACATGGATTTGTGCCTGGAAGGTCACGTTTGACTAATCTTCTTGAATTTTTTGAAGAGGTTACTAGGGAAATTGACGAGGGTAAAGCTGTGGATGTTGTCTATATGGACTTTAGTAACGCCTTTGACAAGGTTCCTCATGGAAGGTTGGTTAAGAAGGTTCAACTGTTGGGTATTAATGGTGGAGTAGCAAGATGGATTCAATGGTGGCTGAATGGGAGATGCCAGAGAGTAATGGTGGATGGCTGTTTGTCAGGTTGGAGGCAGGTGACTAGTGGGGTGCCTCAGGGATCGGTGTTGGGTCCTTTGTTGTTTGTCATGTACATCAATGATCTGGATGAAGGTGTGGTAAATTGGATTAGTAAGTATGCAGATGATACCAAGATAGGGGGTGTTGTGGATAATGAAGAGGATTTCCAAAGTCTACAGAGTGATTTAAGCCATTTGGAAGAATGGGCTGAAAGATGGCAGATGGAGTTTAATGCTGATAAATGTGAGGTGCTACACCTTGGCAGGACAAATCAAAATAGGACGTACATGGTAAATGGCATTGGTGAGGCCAAATCTGGAGTATGGTGTACAATTTTGGTCGCCCAATTATAGGAAGGATGTCAACAAAATAGAGAGAGTACAGAGGAGATTTACTAGAATGTTGCCTGGGTTTCAACAACTAAGTTACAGAGAAACGTTGAATAAGTTAGGTCTTTATTCTCTGGAGCGCGGACGGTTAAGGGGGGACTTGATAGAGGTCTTTAAAATGATGAGAGGGATAGACAGAGTTGATGTGGACAAGCTTTTCCCTTTGAGAATAGGGAAGATTCAAACAAGAGGACATGATTTCAGAATTAAGGGACAGAAGTTTAGGGGTAACATGAGGGGGAACTTCTTTACTCAGAGAGTGGTAGCGGTGTGGAATGAGCTTACAGTGGAAGTGGTGGAGGCAGGTTCGTTGGTATCATTTAACAATAAATTGTATAGGCATATGGATGAGAAGGGAATGGAGGGTTATGGTGTGAGTGCAGGCAGGTGGGACTAAGGGAAAATAATTGTTCGGCACGGACTTGTAGGGCCGAGATGGCCTGTTTCCGTGCTGTAATTGTTATATGGTTATATGGTTATATGGTTAATCTTACTATTTTACTTCGGAGTCACGTGAGTGAATCAGTGAAGATTTCAAAGCTCTGTGATTTCATGCCGTGAGAAACAAGTCTCCACAACCACGGCTGCTTCATTGACAAATGAGAAAAACATTCATAATGAATAAATAATAGTAACTCCTCTCATTCGGGAGTAACTAACCACTGAACCTAAGTAGAGCTGGCAAATACCCCTGGTCTGGCCACAGGTTATTATGAATTATTTCAGAAGTTCGTTCATCCATCCTGCAGTCGCCAGGATGTGGTCCAGCGGAAGGTACATAACCCCTGAGGATAACTACTTTATGAGAGCCGAGCCAACTAAGGATGTAGCTGGAGCACCCTGGTGAAAATAGTGTTAATACCATATCAATATCCCATACTGCCCTGTGCTTGTCCTAGAAGAGCTTATGTGAAAAATATATGTTATAACTCGTTATTAGGGGATGAAACCAGTCAGAGCAGGTCCCTATTGCTGCAGTAAATAAGATGGGAAAGCATGGTGGGCACAGTTAATGGTCCTATAACTTAATTTTGTCAAAGACCCATTTGAAACGAACTCCAAGCGGTCAGTTACCTGTGACCTATTATATGTGACTTAAGTATTTAAACAACACTTCCCCTTTCCTGAAGAGGAAATGTAATGCTTTCCTTTCTTGGTGCTATCCCTGAATTTGCAGCGAGCAGACATGAATTGGACTGACAGTCCGAGTCACAGGAACGGTCCACTCAGATTCTATGAGTGAATAATTGATTATCCTGCAGAGGCTGGTTTCCCGATCCACAGGCTAAACCTGCAAATTTTATGTTAAGAATAACCGTAAAAAGGTTGCATTCTTATTCCCGACAAAGCGGGAAGCATAGCTGCACAGGACAGTCAGACAGAACGTTGGTACTGACTAATATGCATTTTTCAGATCTATACATGCCATATAACATCCTTTGGAAACCAATTGCTTAGCAGTACCTAATGTTTATTAGGATGGAGGTTCATCCTAATAAAGGTTAGATTAGGTTCATTAGGATGAAGAGTGACATAATTAATTCAGAAACAAGGGTTCTGAAATTAAAGAAAGGTAACTTTGAGGGTATGAGACATGAATTGGCCAAGATAGACTGGCAATTGATTCTTAAAGGGTTGACAGTGGATATGCAATGGAAGGCATTTAAAGACTGCATGGATGAACTACAACAATTGTTCATCCCAGTTTGGCAAATGAATAAATCAGGGAAGGTAGTGCATCCGTGGATAACAAGGGAAATCAGGGATAGTATCAAAACAAAAGATGAAGCATACAAATTAGCCAGAAAAAGCAGCCTACCAGAGGACTGGGAGAAATTCAGAGTCCAGCAGAGGAGGACAAAGGGCTTAATTAGGAAAGGGAAAATAGATTATGAAAGAAAACTGGCAGGGAACATAACATCTGACTGCAAAAGTTTTTTATAGATATGTGAACAGAAAAAGATTAGTTAAAACAAATGTAGGTCCCTTGCAGTCAGAAACAGGTGAATTGATCATGGGGTACAAGGACATGGCAGACCAATTGAATAACTACTTTGGTTCTGTCTTCACTAAGGAAGACATAAATAATCTGCCGGAAATAGCAGGGGACCGGGGGTCAAATGAGATGGAGGTACTGAGTGAAATCCAGGTTAGCCGGGAAGTGGTGTTAGGTAAATTGAATGGATTAAAGGTCTATAAATCCCTAGGGCCAGATAGGCTGCATCCCAGAGTACTTAAGGAAGTAGCCCCAGAAATAGTGGATGCATTAGTGATAATTTTTCAAAACTCTTTAGATTCTGGAGTAGTTAGAAACATAGAAACATAGAAATTAGGTGCAGGAGTAGGCCATTCGGCCCTTCGAGCCTGCACCGCCATTCAATATGATCATGGCTGATCATCCAACTCAGTATCCCGTACCTGCCTTCTCTCCATACCCTCTGATCCCCTTAGCCACAAGGGCCACATCTAACTCCCTCTTAAATATAGCCAATGAACTGGCCTCAACTACCCTCTGTGGCAGGGAGTTCCAGAGATTCACCACTCTCTGTGTGAAAAAAGTTCTTCTCATCTCGGTTTTAAAGGATTTCCCCCTTATCCTTAAGCTGTGACCCCTTGTCCTGGACTTCCCCAACATCGGGAGCAATCTTCCTGCATCTAGCCTGTCCAACCCCTTAAGAATTTTGCAAGTTCCCACATTAGAGAGTAGTTCCTGAGGATTGGAGGGTAGCTAATGTAACCCCACTTTTTAAAAAGGGAGGGAGAGAGAAAACGGGGAATTACAGACCAGTTAGTCTAACATCGGTAGTGGGGAAACTGCTAGAGTCAGTTATTAAAGATGGGATAGCACCACATTTGGAAAGTGGTGAAATCATTGGACAAGGTCAGCATGGTCAAATCATGTCTGACAAATCTTATAGAATTTTTCGAGGATGTAACTAGTAGAGTGGATAAGGGCGAACCAGTGGATGTGTTATATCTGGACTTTCAGAAGGCTTTCGACAAGGTCCCACATAAGAGATTAGTATACAAACTTAAAGCACACGGTATTGGGGGTTCAGTATTGATGTGGATAGAGAACTGGCTGGCAGACAGGAAGCAAAGAGTAGGAGTAAACGGGTCCTTTTCAGAATGGCAGGCAGTGACTAGTCGGGTACCGTAAGGCTGAGTGCTGGGACCCCAGCTTTTTATAATATATATTAATAATTTGGATGAGGGAATTGAATGCAACATCTCCATGTTTGCGGATGACACAAAGCTGGGGTGCAGTGTTAGCTGTGAGGAGGAAGCTAGGAGGCTGCAAGGTGACTTGGATAGGCTGGGTGAGTGGGCAAATGCATGGCAGATGCAGTATAATGTGGATAAATGTGAGGTTATCCATTTTGGTGGCAAAAACAGGAAAGTAGACTATCATCTGAATGGTGGCCGACTAGGAAAAGGGGAGATGCAGCGAGACCTGGGCGTCATGGTACATCAGTCATTGAAAGTAGGCATGCAGGTGCAGCAGGCAGTGAAGAAAGCGAATGGTATGTTAGCATTCATAGCAAAAGGAAATGAGTATAGGAGCAGGGAGGTTCTACTGCAGTTGTACAGGGTCTTGGTGAGACCACACCTGGAGTATTGCGTACAGTTTTGGTCTCCTAATCTGAGGAAAGTCATTCTTGCCATAGACAGAGTGCAGAGAAGGTTCACCAGACTGATTCCTGGGATGTCAGGACTTTCATTTGAAGAAAGACTGGATAGACTCGGCTTGTGCTCACTAGAATTTAGGAGATTGAGGGGGGATCTTATAGAAACTTACAAAATTCTTAAGGGGTTGGACAGGCTAGATGCAGAAAGATTGTTCCCGATGTTGGGTAAGTCCAGAACAAGGGGTCACAGTTTAAGGTTAAGGGGTAAATCTTTTAGGACTGCGATGAGAAAAAAAAATTTCACACAGAGAGTGGTGAATCTCTGGAATTCTCTGCCACAGAAGGTAGTTGAGGCAGTTCATTGGCTATATTTAAGAGGGAATTAGATGTGGCCCTTATGGCTAAATGGATCAGGGGGTATGGAGAGAAGGCAGGTACAGGATACTGAGTTGGATGATCAGCCATGATCATATTGATGGCGGTGCAGGCTCAAAGGGCCAAATGGCCTGCTGCTGTACCTATTTTCTATGTTTCTATGTTTCCATTTTAAAATGCTTATACTGGACATAGGGATTCAGTCGGGTTAGATCAAGAATGACTCGACACCCACCATCCTTCTTTTGCTTGGGTAATATATTAGACACAAACTGCTGAGGTTGATGAACCGTCATTTTAATGACACCTTTCGTGAATAATGTTTCAATTTCTTCATTTACCTGTAAAGTTTCGGGTTTTGAAAACACCTATTTCCGACTTGGTGTATGTTGAGTGGGTGGATGTTTATTCAAGAATAAACTCAATTCGAACCCCTGAATGCTCTCCAGTATAAATGGATCTGTTGTTATGCAGCACCATTCATTGTAAAACAATTGCAATCTACCCCCCACTGGTGACTGATCTTTAGAGGATATGTCCTGGACAAGTCCATCTGCTCGTACCTCCATGGTTGCTGGGTTCTTTTGCCTCCGAGTTTTAGTGGGAGTGGCGCACGCCAATGGCGTAGTGATGGGAGAGTTCGGCTTGGCCCTTGCCCCGCTCCAGCGTCTGTGACCTGTCTGAAGGGGTATGGTCGATGAAGCGGCATCCTGCTATTCTGATGTGCCTTGATAAGTCCGACCGTCTTCGCCTCGTCATCTAAGTCCTTGATTTGCATAGTCAGATCTTCCCCAAACAACAAGTTTGGTGGCTATATGTTTGACGATCTGCTCCGAGCTACAACTTCGGATTTATCGTTGGTCTGATGGTATTCTTTCTCAGGCAGTTAATCTCGAAGTGGGCGTTACACACCAGGCCCAATGTATCCTGCTGTGTGTCCGATATTGTGGTGCCCCTTCGACTGACCGCCCAAAATGCCGTTAGGCCCGATCCGATTAGTTTTAATATTTTCTGCAGCCTTAGTTCCTGCGATTGCATGGTTGCACCCATTTGCCCCAGATAGCCTGGTTCATGGTTGATGTTGATGTTGTTAGCCAGATTCCTCCATTGCCTCACCAGTTCCTGCCGGTATGGCGAATTGGCATGCCACATCCAACACACCTGGAGCTATGCTCACGTGCCTTGGGGTATGCTCCTCCGCAATACCTCCAATTTCAGGTTTAGTGCCATACTGCCCTGGCTCTCCCTCCTCTTGCACGAGGGAGGCTTCAATGCAGCCCTTGACATGGCGCTGCTGGTATGGGCCCCCATGTAGACCCGCGGAGGTATGGTTCCTCCTGTTTGGTACGTGTCTTCCCTGTATAGACTTTTGTTGGAGGTTGCTGCCACGGGCTGAAGGGGCGGCCCATGAGTATAGTACTCAAGTTGGAAAACGTCATGATGGAGCATCCTTTCCATAAGGTGCTCCTTCTTGTCTAGATGCCCCCAGACGTTTTTACGTCCCGAAAGCCATTCTTGGCAATAATACTCATCCTGCCCTGAAAATAACTCTGGACAATTTCTGAGCTTGGACCCTTAACATCGTGTAGCTTTACATGGTTAGATCTCATCCATTTGTGTTGTAAGGCCACTAGGGCACGTTTCATCCTTATCAAGGAATAATGCTATTTTCGTACAACACATGACCCAAACACATGTTATCATTATCATTAGTACAAACAAGTGTAATTATTGCCAACTTGTAGATGGTCCCATATTTTCCCTGAGCTCGACTTGGGTCTCGGATTTTCCTCTGTCCAACTTTCATGCTGCCACCAATTTCATTGAACTGTTTACTGTCTACCAAGGCATGGGGTTTCTGTGTTGTTGTCGCCACGATGAAGCTTTGATTTTTAATGGTACCTCAATTGGTTTGATAACTTTGCTTCTTATCCAGATTTTTACCTGTTGAATAGGTTTTTGCCAAGAGAAAGTTCAGCGGCTTATTTTAATGTCACCCCTTAAGCGTTTTCATTCCCGTCATTTATAGCATGAGGGGAACTCTAGCCCCTTCCGGGTATTTTCCACCTCCTTTATTTTTAGTTGGTAATACTGACCACTGGTGATCTCTTTCATAGAGAGAGGATTTTTGGACAGCCTGACCAGGTGCTGCAACCAGAGTTTCCTGAAGAGACTTTCAAATATAAAGCTCCCTTACTGGAGGATATCCTCCTGGACTGTGCTCAACAGCCTTGCTTGCACTTTGTGCCTTGGGGTATGCTTTCCAATACCTCCAACCTCAGTGACAGAATAACTCTGCCCTGGTAAGCTCAACCTCTTTCATGAGGGAGACATAATGCAGCCCTTCTATCAGGTGCTCCATCTTACCAGACGTAGTTTTATTGGGAGGTGTATCCTCCTGGCCCGATTTACGGGTTTGGTTGAGACTGGCTCTTCTCCCGCCCCCCGGGTTTGCCACGGTGCAGTCGGCACCCTAATGCCAAGGGGGGGGGGGGGGGGGGGGGGGGTGCGGTGTGCGGTGTCTAATGATCTGGATGAGAGAATTAATGATCTGGATGAGGGAATTGAAGGCAATATCTCCAAATTTGCGGATGACACTAAGCTGGGGGGCAGTGTTAGCTGTGAGGAGGATGCTAGGAGACTGCAAGGTGACTTGGATAGGCTGGGTGAGTGGGCAAATGTTTGGCAGATGCAGTATAATGTGGATAAATGTGAGGTTATCCATTTTGGTGGCAAAAACAGGAAAGCAGACTATTATCTAAATGGTGGCCGACTAGGAAAAGGGGAGATGCAGCGAGACCTGGGTGTCATGGTACACCAGTCATTGAAAGTGGGCATGCAGGTGCAGCAGGCAGTGAAGAAAGCGAATGGTATGTTAGCTTTCATAGCAAAAGGATTTGAGTATAGGAGCAGGGAGGTTCTACTGCAGTTGTACAGGGTCTTGGTGAGACCACACCTGGAGTATTGCGTACAGTTTTGGTCTCCAAATCTGAGGAAGGACATTATTGCCATAGAGGGAGTGCAGAGAAGATTCACCAGACTGATTCCTGGGATGTCAGGACTGTCTTATGAAGAAAGACTGGATAGACTTGGTTTATACTCTCTAGAAATTAGGAGATTGAGAGGGGATCTTATAGAAACTTACAAAATTCTTAAGGGGTTGGACAGGCTAGATGCAGGAAGATTGCTCCCGATGTTGGGGAAGTCCAGGACAAGGGGTCACAGCTTAAGGATAAGGGGGAAATCCTTTAAAACCGAGATGAGAAGAACTTTTTTCACACAGAGAGTGGTGAATCTCTGGAACTCCCTGCCACAGAGGGTAGTCGAGGCCAGTTCATTGGCTATATTTAAGAGGGAGTTAGATGTGGCCCTTGTGGCTAAGGGGATCAGAGGGTATGGAGAGAAGGCAGGTACGGGATACTGAGTTGGATGATCAGCCATGATCATATTGAATGGCGGTGCAGGCTCGAAGGGCCGAATGGCCTACTCCTGCACCTAATTTCTATGTTTCTATGTTTCTATGTTTCTATGTTTCCATCCGCGGCGTCGGAGCCTCGCCATCGGCCAGCCTGGCGACCAGGAGACCTTCCTCCCGTCGCCGGGCGGGAGCGGTTGTAACCCCAACACCAGACGCCACTGTGGCGGGGCCCGCTGCCTCCGCCTCCCCCCGCCGCCGGGGTCCCAACCTTCTTCCGCCCATCTCACCCACGGCACCCCCTCCACCCCGGCTACCCCGGCCGCCGGGGCCCAAACCATCTTCCGCCCCCGCTGGCCCACGCCACCTTCATCTTCGCCCCCCCCCTTCCGCCAGAAAGAGGGGGTGATGGAGAGAGAGGGGAAGGGGGAGAGAGATGGGGAAGGAGAGAGGGAAAGGGGGAATATCTTTAATAAGATTGTAAAATTGAAGTAGGTTTTAAAGCTATTATATTTTTTCCTCATGTATAATATCAAATAATATCAAACAATTGGAACTGCTTTCTTTGCCTTGATAATAATACTGACAAATATGAATTCCAAAGTTTGTGACTCTTTTGCAGCATATTTTTAATATAATTTAAATATTACAAAAATCTGCATGTTTTGAGGGTCATAGAAACATAGAAAATAGGTGCAGGAGTAGGCCATTCGGCCCTTCGAGCCTGCACTGCCATTCAATATGATCATGGCTGATCATCCAACTCAGTATCCTGTACCTGCCTTCTCTCCATACCCCCTGATCCATTTAGCCACAAGGGCCACATCTAACTCCCTCTTAAATATAGCCAATGAACTGGCCTCAACTACCTTCTGTGGCAGAGAATTCCAGAGATTCACCACTCTCTGTGTGAAAAATGTTTTCCTCATCTCGGTCCGAAAAGATTTCCCCCTTATCCTTAAACTGTGACCTCTTGTTCTGGGCAGATCATGGATCTGTCCGCAGTAATGCAGCAGTCCGTTGATGATGTTGCTGCTGAGGAGGGGGCAAATATGCGTCAAACCGATAGCCTAATTGTTAAAGAGTTAAAAGATAGCCTAATCGATAAAGAGCTGAGAAGAGGAATCAGAGCTGCCAAGGAAAGGTACTCTGAATAGTTGAGGAACAAGTTCTCAGCTAGTGACACTTCTTCAGTTTGGAAGGGCATGTAAGATATCACCAGCTATAAGAGGAAAGCCCCCCGCTCTTTGGACAATCGTCAGCTGACGAACGACCTGAATGAGTTTTACTGCAGGTTTGAAAATCAGAAACAAAACCCTGAATCCCCCTCCCCAACAAACACAGCGAGACCCCAGTCAGCAAAGAATGGACCCTGCACCCTCTCCCTCCCATTCACCACTTCACACCTACTTAAGACAAGACTCCAGTATGAAAAGAGTGGACCCTTTCCCACCCCAACCAACAATTCACACCCACTCACAGCCTGACCTCAGTCTGCAAAGACTGTGCCCTTCTACACCCAACCCACTCCAATCACCACTTCACACCCAATTACTCATTTGTATTCAGTCCCTGCAAAGATGTACTGTCCCTGCCTGCTTCAAAGTCTCCACTATTGTCCCTGTCGGAGGGGGCTCTGCTCTGGCAGCAGCCATGACAGCAGCGTGTTAGTTTTTTTTCAACTTTTTTTATTTTATTTAGTATGTTTTAAAGTATGTTTTTAATGTTCCTCGGTGTGTTTTGTGTGGGGGGTGGTGTGGGGGGGTAAGGGGGAAACCGCTTCGGTCGCCTCCTCCATGGAGAGGCGACTTTTTCCAGGTCGCCTCCCCCGTGGCCTAACACCAAGGATCGGCGCGGCCTTTCTACGGAGACGCCCCCGGGACTTCAGCGGCGGGCGCAGCGTGGACTCTCGGCGTGGAGCGGGTGAGCCCTCGCTGGGGCCGGAGTGGAGCGCTCCGTTTCGCAAGCCCGCGGCAGCCGGCAGCCTGAAGCCGCGGTCTGCAGAGTTCCAGCTGGTGCGGCGTCTACAGCCCGGGATCCCTCGTGGGGGACCCGGGGGAAGAAGCCACCACTGCCGGCCCGCGGCCAACTTCTACCGCGGGCCCGGCGTGGACTTAACATCACCCCTGGAGGGGAGCTTTGACCGCCGGCCCTGCAGTCTACGGTGCTTCTGGCTGCGGCGGAGACTTTAAATCTCGACCGCCGGCCTGCGGCCTACACCAACTTAAAGCCGCGGTCTCCGGTGAGGAAGAGCCGATCCTGGACTGACTCTGGACTCTGGTCCTGTCCACGGGGGGGAAATGGAGGAGGACTGGCCAAATTTTGTGCCTTCCACCACAGTGATGAATGCTGTGGTGGATGTTTGTGTTACATTTTTATTGTGGTTGTGTTCTTTATTATTGTATCGCTGCTGACAACCCAAATTCCACCGACCCTGGTTGTGAGGCAAATAAATTCTATTCTATTCTACCCAAAAAGGCAAGGATTACATAGAAACATAGAAACATAGAAAGTAGGTGCGAGAGTAGACCACCAGGTCCGTCGAGCCCGCACCGCCATTCGCTCATGGCTGAACACTAAACACTTACCCACAAACAGTAGACACAAGACACAGAACACAAGACACTACCCTCCCCTTTATACCGCTATCACCCCTCTCCACCCCAAGAACCTCGTGATCTCCTGGGGGAGGCAAAAAAACAGATAAAAACCCAGGTCCAATTCGGGAAAAAAATCCGGGAAATTCCTCTCCGACCCCAATCCAGGCGATCGACACTTGTCCAGGAGATCACTCAGGTCTTACTATACTAACCATACCTAGGTCCATATCCCTGCCCTCTCCCCGTAGCCCCTTATCCCCTTGGCAGCTAAAAAACCATCTATTTTAGTCTTAAATATATTTAAAGTTTCTGCTTCCACTGCTCCCTGGGGCAGTGAATTCCATAAATTAACCACCCTCTGGGTGAAGAAGTTCTTCCTCATCTCAGTTTTAAAAGAGCCCCCCCTTATTCTGCAACTATGTCCCCTAGTTCTAGTTTCCCCGATCATTGGGAACATCCTCGATGCATCCACCCGATCAAGGCCCCTCACGATCTTATATGTTTCAATGAGATCGCCTCTCATTCTTCTAAACTCCAAAGAGTAGAGTTCCAGCCTACTTAACCTTTCCTCATATGTCAATCCCCTCATTGCAGGAATTAATCTTGTAAACCTTCGCTGCACTGCCTCCAGGGCTAGTACATCCTTTCTTAAGTATGGACCCCAGAACTGTACACAGTATTCCAAATGTGGTCTCACTAATACTGTGTACAGCTGCAGCAAGACCTCCGTGTTTTTATACTCAATCCCCCTAGCAATAAAGGCCAAAACTCCATTGGCCTTCCTGATTGCTTGCTGCACCTGCATACTAACTTTTAGTGATTCATGTACTAATACCCCTAGATCCCTTTGCGTTGCATTACAACGCAGCTCCTCCTCATTTAGAAAATAACTTGCCCTATCATTTTTTTTCCCAAAGTGAATGACTTCACATTTATTAGTATTAAATTTCATCTGCCTTACTGGTCTTAATGACTACAGACTTGTCGCACTGACCTCTGTAGTCATGAAGACATTTTGGAGGAAAAATAAAATGAAGACCCTTGATAGGCTTGTGCTGGCCAAGCTGAAAAATATCACAACCCCCCTGCTGGACCCTCTGCATTTTGCATATTGGGCCAATAGATCTGTGGATGACACAGTCAATCTGAGCCTGCACTTCATCCTCCAGTATCTAGACCGCCAGGGGACCTATGCGAGGGTTTTGTTTGTTGATTTTAGCTCTGCATTCAACACCATTGTGCCATAGCTACTACGCTCCAAACTTTCTGAGTTGACTGTGCCTGAACCCCTCTGTCGGTGGATCACTAGCTTTCTGACAGACAGGAAGCAGCATGTGAGATGGGAAAGCATATCTCGGACCCGTAAACGCTCAGCATAGGAGCACCACAAGATGTGTCCTCTCCTCTCCTCTCGCCACACCAATGACTGCATCTCCACAGACACCTCTGTTAAGCTTCTCATGTTTGGGGATGACACAACCCTGATTGGACTGATCCTGGATGGGGATCTCTGTACTCTTTTCAGTTTGACATATTTCCTATAACATGGTGCCCAGAACTGAACACAATATTCTAAATGCGGTCTCACCAACGTCTTATACAACTGCAACATGACCTCCCAACTTCTATACTCAATACTCTGACTGATGAAGGCCAAAGTGCCAAAATACTTTTTGACCACCTGATATACCTGTGACTTGACCGTCAAGGAACCATGCATCCATCAACCATTCCTCTTCCCACCTGGCTAATTGATCCAGATCCTGTTGTAATCATTCACAACCATCTGCACTATTTGAAAATCCACTCACTTCTGTATCATCAGCAAACTTGCTAATCTTGCCCTGTTTTGTGACGTTTCACAGAGTGCTGGAGTAACTCAGTGGGTCAGGCTGAGTATAGAAGTTGGGAGGTCATGTTGCAGTTGCCTAAGAAGTTGGTGAGGCCGCATTCAGAGTATTGTATTCAGTTCTGGGCACCATGTTATAGGAAAGATGTCATCAAACTGGAAAGGGTACGGTGAAGATTTACGAGGATGTTGCCAGGACTGGAGGGTCAGCGCTATAGGGAGAGGTTGAGTAGGCTGGGACTATTTCATGGAGCACAGGAGGATGAGGGATGATCTAATAGAGGTGTATAACATCATGATTTGAATAGATATAGTTGAGTCTTTTGCCCAGAGTAGGTGAATCGAGGAGCAGAGAACATAAATTTAAGGTGAAGGGCAAAAGGTTTGATAGGAATCGGAGGGGTATATTTTTCACACAAAGGGTGGCCGGTGTATGGAACAAGCTGCCAGAGTAGGTAGTTGAGGCAGGGACTACCGCAAAATTTAAGAAACCGTTAGACAGGTACATGGATAGGACAGGTTCGGAGGGGTATGTATCAAACGTGGGCAGGTGGGACTAGTGTAGATGGGACATGCTGGGCTGAAGGGCCTGTTTCCACACTGTATCACTCTATGACTCTATCTATCTTTCCCTCTCAAACCCATTTTCCTGCCTTCTCCCCATTACCTCTGACACCCGTATTAATCAAGAATCTATCAATCTCCTGAAAAAGGTCCATTGACGACGTCCACAGCTGAGTGTGGCAATGAATTCCAGTTCACCACCCTCTAAACTAGTCCCACTCACACGCGTTTGGCCCATATCCATCTAAATCTGTCCTATCCATGTACGTATCCAAATGTCTTAAACAGTAGGATAGTCCCAGCCTTAACTACCTCCTCTGGCAGCTTGTTCCATACACCCACCACTCTTTGTGTGAAAAAGCTACCTCTCAGATTCCTGTTAATTTCTGAAATATTGGTCATAAATTTAATGCAACAATGCTCCAAAATAAGGCTCATAATGCATCAGAGAGCATCTAAAACCCCTGAGCTTCCAGGGCCCTTAAGTGGGCCCTGGACCCCGGCATCGGCTGACTTCACACTTTGCGCTCGTGATGTGCTTAACACGCACATTATTTCACATTAAATTTCTTGTAATCCTGTCATGCCACCCCCCTTTTTGAAAAGCTTCGTACGGGCCTGAAGATTGTATATTGTCCCTCGTTGCGAGCTGTATCTCTAAACTAAACTCGTCTCAAATGGTTGAAGAATAGATTTCAAATATCGAGTATTCCACAAAGTATCAAAAATGCTTTTATTTTATTTGGAAGAACAGTAAATAAAACAGCGAAAGTTATAATGTGCAATTGTCTCTCTTGAGTGGGTGAGCGGGGGGGAGGGA